>NC_046628.1:4117782-4803212 GCF_900324465.2 Anabas testudineus
AGTAGGCTGTTATTTCTACTGTTCATCATTATTATTTAAGTTCCATTAAACTGTAAAAAGTGTTCTGGTAGTCAATGGCAAGTGTGTCATTTGATCAAACGAATAAAGACACTGAATTGAGCACTTGGCCCTGTAAGTGTCTGATAATGGGTCAGTACTATGCAGTTTGAATGGCTCTAAATTGAAAGGTGCTCGGATTGGCCCTCCACCAGTTTGTTGAATAAAATATCCTCCATTCATATCAGCTCTTAAAAACACCTTGGACTGCCACTTGTGGTCAAAGAGACTGGCTTTTCTATTCAAACGTTGTGTGAGTGTACCGGTACATTAATCCACACAGTTACATGTGTTTTTGAATATACAGTACATTGGTGTATGGTTGTGTGCTGTACCACAGTTTAACTTGACCTTGTCTCTTATCTCAGGTATGCGTATCCTGGTGACCCTGCTTCTGGACACTCTGCCCATGCTGGGCAACGTGCTGCTGCTCTGCTTCTTTGTCTTCTTCATATTTGGCATCGTGGGCGTCCAGCTGTGGGCCGGCCTGCTCCGAAACCGCTGCTTTGTGGAGGACAACTTCTCCTTGTGAGTGTAGTTTAATGTCACATATATTGTCTCACACTGTATGCTATAAAGGGCAGTTCAAATAAATTTTACATTAAGGACGCATAAGTCGAGATAGTAAGTGTGATTAGTCCATTTGAGTTTCCTGGAAAGCCTTAAAATTTTGGCATTGCATACCCTGATAATACTTGGTAACTGAATAATATTAATCTAATTGAAATGTATGCTCAAGATAGAAAAAGTTCTAAACCAAGCCACGTTATTCTACAGGTGTTCTTAAATTTGATAAAGATACTGTATAGTTGTTAGCCTTTGCGGAAAAACATGAACCCTTTAAATTATGATTTCAAGTTTCTTGTTCTACAAAAATGTTGCTTCATATTAAGCTACAGTAGCAGTACATGAAGCAACTCCAAATTAGCTTCACCTCAGCCAACTACTGCATGAAGAAGCCAGTTATGTTAATCCATCAGTACCACTTGTATCTTTTTTCTTTTATCCCATTTTAATAGATGTGTACTCAACAACTAGCTGCAATAAAGCTGAGAAACTGAGGGGGAGAAAGGAGTGGTCAGATTATCAAAATGCTAAAGTTAGTCACACTTCTCTATTGGAGTCAGACTGTAAAAATGTGGATCTGTTGAATACATCCGTCATGGTTTATAAACTGCTTTGACTGGTTCAACATACCAATCTCCCTTTGTAATCTACCTAATCATTTATATGTCAAAAAAGGTTTTGTCACACATAATTAAACTAAATATAGTCGTCAGCATCGGACTTCAAGATCCCATTATGACCATAGTCTTATTTTCTCAAAGGTGCACAACATGACTGGAAGCGTTCATTATTTTCCTGGTAGAGCCGAGAGAAACTGATGAGATCAGTTTCTCTCGGCTCGGGATCATCAAAGTCAAACAGTTGCGTAAACTGTGACCCTGCACTTTAAACTAGGTCATGCACTAAAGTCAAAGAGTTCAACGATTATAGGATCTCATCACAGTGATTAATGGGAGACATATAGGACTGTGAATAATGAGAAAGAACCCCTGTGGCCCATGGCAAATGGAACATGGGCATGCATGACTTATTCATGCTCCCTGTGTTACCCTTGCTCCATTACTCTATATGGAATATATGACATCTCTCTGCTATAATTTAGATTTAAGTTCACGCATAATGGCTTCTGTGAATTGGCAGATTTTTTTGTCATCATCATCAATTTTTAGACATTCTCCTTGTATCTGGAAGGTGTGTGTTTCTGTATCACAGAAAGCAACAGTATTCCATTTTTATCAAAAACATATTTAATTCAGCATCTTCCATCTTTCTGCGGTTCTTAGATACATATTTTAGTGCTTTAGGAAAGTAACAGCTGTTAACTTTTAATTGGGTTGACACTGACTCGTTATTAGACTGAACGAGAATATGTGAGCGAACCTGGTAGGAATAACATCAAGTGCGTCACGTTGGGGTGTGATAAATCATGTACCATACCAAACTCTACAGAGCACCAAGTGTTCTTGTAGATCATGCTAAAGTGTGAAACAGCTTAAAAAAAAAGTATAAATAAATAAGGGAGCGTGAGGTGGTTCTGAAGTGGGAATGGACTGCTATGGTGCTACAGGCTATTTGAGGCTACTGTGCAATTAAAGCAGCCCGCCAGCCGAATGTGTGTTGACAGTCGAGCCAGATATCACACAGCAGACACACATCAGCTATTCCAGACACTGGAGTGCTCTGTAACACCAAGAGGTGGTAGAGTTAGCACACACATCTGTCCATCCAACTCACACAATATCCCAGTTATTTGGCACCAGGTTTTTTAAAACAATTACAGCTGGCTCTCTTGATTAATTCGTTCTGTCTGTTTGAAGAAGTGCTATTCAGTGAAATCACCTGCTGGACTGTTTGCATGGAATCCAAACATGCTGGTTTTGGGGGGCTTCAAAGTACATCCGCTTAAAAGTCTGCTCAGTGTTTGTCAAAATTCAAAGGCTGAACCATCACTTGATTGCTTGGACATGGCAACAAAAGCAGGCTGTAGTGTAACAGGCAAAGAAAGGCTCATTAGTGTCTTCTGTGAACTTTCTAGGAAAAGCCTGTATGAAGGGAAACAAATGTGAATCTGAAAATCCGATTTAGCTTTTAATGCTCTCCTAATGTTTACCTAGTGTTTTAATGCTTGTTCTCAAAGGCATGAAAGATCAGAATTTGTTTGTGCACATTATATTTGTTAATACTATTGACTTAGATAAAGATCAAATCTGATTTTATTACAAATTAATGCAGATTTTAACATGTTCACATACTTTTTTTTGTATTTGTCAAATGTACACCTATTCTGGATCATTTGTTATTAGTTATTGTATACTTTTTCAGTGTGTGCCTCGCTTAGTTCTGAGTACTTGATCCAAGGGTATCTTTTTGCACTTTGTTTTAGTTGTAACATATACTTTAAAGTGAGTTTATGGAACTTCTGAAGGATGAAGTAACATCTTCCTGTTATGAATGCAACAATGAACTTGAGGGAGTTTTAGATCTTGGACTTTAGTCCTAGAGAAAGAAAGTACTTTCTTGGGGAAAAGCACCTTTTGACCAGTTTGTGTTCAATCTAATGACCTTTTTCAAATGTTAAAATGTATATAAACGATTAATCAATGATTAATGTACACTCACACAACGTTTGAATAGAAAAGGTCATCTCTTTGACCACAAGTGGCAGTGCAAGGTGTTTTTAAGAGCTGATATGAATGGAGGATATTTTATTCAACAAACTGGTGGATACACATCCTTATAAGATGTTCTACTCTCCTGATTCATATGTATCAACCAATAATTCTTGCAATGTCATTTTTTCTTCCTCCCCAAGCCCTCTGTCTGTGAAGTTGCAGAAATATTACCACACGGAAAATGACGACGAGAACCCCTTCATCTGCTCTCAGCCCCGAGATAACGGCATGCGGGACTGTAGCTCTGTGCCCAAGCTGTATGAGGAGGGAGGCCTGCAGTGCAACCTGGACATACACTCTTACAACAGCACCGACAACACCACATGCGTCAACTGGAACCAGTACTACACCAACTGCTCTGCTGGTCCATTCAACCCTTTCAAAGGAGCCATCAACTTCGACAACATCTGCTATGCCTGGATTGCCATCTTTCAGGTAATTACGCATCCAGAATAGCATAACATCAGATGAAGTAAAGATTTTCGGCAGCCAAGCCCATACAGTACAGTTTGGCCGACGGAAATATGTAATACTAGATGGAGACGAATTGCCTCTGTGGCTGGTATATAAGCGAAATAAGGCTTAGAGGATTATCAGGTCACCACAGCTTCACAACCAGACTGTGGTCTCATTTTTCTATGCCATTTGTTTGATATCTCCACATCATTTGAAAAGCCTTTTGTTGGAAGTGTTCATTTGTCGCTGTCTCACTTGGGCACTTTCACTTGCTCTGGCCTGTCTGTATGGGGCAAGATACATGTTGGGGATTATGGGAATTATTATTATCTGGATGTAGTGAAAGAGGGCATGAAGTTAGTTGGTGTGAGAGAAAAGGATGCAGAGGATAGAGTTGAATGGAGGCGGATGATTCGCTGTGGCGACCCCTGAAAGGGAACAGCTAAAAGGAAAATAAGACGAAGACGAAGAAGCACTATGAAATATGGTCTCTTTAATTTGTATGTTTAATTCTACTCTGTTTACTTTTCATATTGTGTCTGTTTTTATTTAATTTTTGTCTTTCTATAAAACTTGCCTGTCTGTGTTCCTCTTTAGGTGATCACTCTGGAGGGCTGGGTGGACATCATGTACTTTGTGATGGATGCTCACTCCTTCTACAACTTCATCTACTTCATCCTACTCATCATTGTAAGTGCCGCTTCATGGTCCCACCAGCTGTGTGATTGAACAAGTGGGTCAGTCAGGGGACGGTGTGTGAACATCCATTGTGAGCGTGTGAATAACAATCTACTCTTTCGTCTCCTCAGATTGGCTCTTTCTTCATGATCAACCTGTGCCTGGTAGTCATTGCCACTCAGTTCTCTGAGACCAAGCAGCGGGAGAGCCAGCTGATGAAGGAGCAACGGGTTCGCTTCATGTCCAACGCCAGCACCTTGGCGTCCCTCTCCGAGCCGGGCTCCTGTTACGATGAACTCCTCAAGTACCTGGTGCACATCATCCGCAAGGGAGCTAAACAAGTGGCCCACATCTGCAGGATCTTGGCTCGCCGTGCTGGCCTCAACATCGCTGCCTCACCTCCAGCCACAGAGCCCCAACGCAGCCAGAGCCGGAGGAGGAGGAAGTCCTCCAGGCAAGGATCAGTGTCAGTTCATCACATGGTACACCATCACCACCACCATCACCACCACTACCACCTGGGGAATGGTAGTGTCCGAGGAGGCGGGAGCATGAGGTGTCTGGAGGGAAGGGACGTGGAAGCTGGCGCTCATAACAACAATGGAGGGCAGCTTGCGTTAACTCCACCCTCTTGTGTGACAGGAGCTATCTCTGATACAAATATCGCTGCTTTGTCCAACCCTGCTGCTGCTGCTGATGCTGATTCATCATCAGTTCACAGTGCATTCAATACCGAAACCCTTCGTACACCTTCACCCACAGGCGTGGGGACAACTTCAGGCTCCTTCTCCCTAGCTCCTGCTCCCACGTCCAGGGCCATGAAGAGGAACTCTGTGCCATTTGCAGCTCCTGTTCCTAAAAACTACCCCACCCTGCAGGCCAGAGCCCTGGCAGAGTCAAGACGAGGAAGTGTTACAGCCAGCACTCTGACTAACATAAACTTTAACCTCAATATTCCACGCAAGGCCATTGACAGACTACCATCAAGCATGGTGGACACACTTAATCCCACAGGTACACTGCACACCTCAAACTAACAGAGATGAAGCCAGCGATGCACTGTTGAAAATCATAACCATAAATACGATCAGCTCTGTTAGCTGCAATCCTTTTAGGTTGACTGGACAGGAAGGCATAATTTGAAAATAAGAGTTTGATTATTTGATCAGAATTAGTGTTTAATTTCCATGCCAGCGTTGAGACACGCCACTGAGAGAGCTCCTTTTTCTGCAATCACCTATTTGGTGGAGTACGGTATTGATTTGCTGTGACTAAGACTCAAACTTTAACAGTCCAGTGTGTTTTTTCCCCTAAAAAGCACTGAGAAAGTGCTAATTAGAGTCAATAAATGTTAATCCCTCGTGCCTGAACTCACAGCCAGTTTTATTCACCCTTGTCCAAGTTCTAAAAGGCAGTGGGCTCAGCAAAAAGTCAGGCCAGGTCTGTTCAGGTTTTACAGATGGTGGAACCGGTGGCTGCCAGCCAGACAGGCCACCGCATAGGCCGCAGAGACTCACACAATGCCCATCACCATCAAACACACTTTCTCTGACACACGTGCAGCTCAAAATCTTGTTATTCACAACATATCTTTTCCATTGAATTTGAAATTTGTCTAAACCACATTCATTCATACAGTTTATCACAATCACATTGATTTTGCAGTTCTCCTTGTCTCCTTCAGTTTCTGTATCTGACCTTTCTCACTTGGCTGCAGGCCAGCTCTCCTGCCAGCTGTCAGCTCGAGACCTCAGCACAACCAGCAGCGCCATGGACACGGCCGCTTTGACTCTGGACCCTGAGAGCTGCCCCTTCTGCGCCAAGGCCCTAGCCAATGAGTCAGAGGGCGGCACCGAAGGCAACGAGACCCCTGGTGACTCAGACAGTGATGGTGTTTACGAGTTCACCCAGGACCTTCACCACAGGGACAGGAGAGACAGCCGGCAGCCTAAAAAGAAGCACCGCAGGCTGGGCAAAACGGCGGCGAAGGTCGTCCACTTCTGGAGGCTGGTGTGTGACACGTTCAGGAAGATCGTGGACAGCAAGTACTTTGGCCGAGGGATTATGATCGCCATTCTGATCAACACTCTGAGCATGGGGATCGAATACCATGAGCAGGTTAGTGTTTATGTGTGTTTCTGTATGTGTGATCCATTAAGGTCGTGGCAAACCTGAAGACAAAGTTCACAATGGAAATACACTCTGATGCATAGTGGGAAGTCAGATGAGACACAATGAAAGAACGTAGGAAGGTATGCGTAGAACTTGTAGATCCTCTGTGTGCTTTGTGTGTCACTCTGGCTGATTGCGTAAGCTCCTCTTCTCCCATAGGCCCAACTGGAATTCCTGATGTCTCTCTCTGGTCTCGTTTGTTTACACGAGCGTAATTACAGCCATGTGAGAGAGAAAACGGACCCAGAGAGTATGAGAGAGAGACCAACAGAGACAGAGAGAGAGAAAGAGGAACTGGGGTTATTTAACGGGTGAGGAAGGCCCCACAACATCTGACAGAGATTTTCTCGCTTGTTCTTTCTCATTTTTAGTTTTTTTCCCCAGGTTTCTATCTCTTTAAGCCCATTTACACCTGATATTAACACGCAATCTGTACCAAGGAGGTTTATCTGGATTAGGAAAAAGATGTGTTAACATATGGTGTAAATGCATGTGCAACGCATTGGCCAGACCGCATCTGGAATCTCCACAGAACAAGTTGAACAATCAGTTCATGCTCTTTGGGGCACGTGTGTTTGTTGACATATAATAACTGGATGACAGCATGGGCAGAATCAACACCAGGTGAAAATTCAAAGCCCCTTGATCAGATGTCAAGACAACATTTTCAGATACATACCTGATTGAGCCAAATGAAGAAGAAAGTTGACTATGAATAAGGATATATATATCTATATTATGTATATGTTATATATACAGTACGATGAGGTGGGGGTTGGGTGTGTGGCAGAAAGTCTCTCAGAAAGTGTTTGTTGGTCACTGAGGAGCAGCGGGGAGTTGAGGTGTCTTACAGTCAGTGGAAAAAAAGTTAAACACGTGAGCCTCAGGATGAGAACCGCTGCTGGTGTCAGAGTCTTGTCCTTTGTGGCCCTAACCGTCTGTGCCATTCTCTGCACAATGTCACCACTTCTCTGAAACATATCTGGCTGTGGAAACTGAAAGGGGAGTGTGTTGAGGCTATTGTGTTGTGTTTTCGCTCCATGTGATTTTTGTATAGAGTTATATAAGGCATGTAAAGTGACACAAGTGTTGTGTTTGTTTGTTTGTGTGTGTGTGTGCGTAGGAGACTGAAGCCTGGCCAGGTTTTTATGGGGTTACTTTCGGTCCCTGACCTAGTGCCTATAAACAAATCCAGATGCCAAACATCCTCAGTGCACACACCGGAGGTTTTATAGCTTTCTAGTCTCCACCTTTTAACTATTTTTCTCTTCCTAACCTTGCCTCTCAGTTTTCTCCTTCATTTGTGGTTTAGTTCCTTCTTCCCACTTTTTCTCTTTTCTTGTTGTCTCCTTCCCCTTCACCATTTCTCTCCCTCATTTTCACCTTTACCTTTTGTCATTCTCTCTTTAACATGCCTTCCTCTTTGTCCTCTTCTTCCTCCTCCTCCTCTCCTTTCTTTCCTTCTCTTTCTTTTAAGTGCTTTATCCTACTTTGGGTAAGGAAGATCCTTTCAGTCTCCAGACAGGCTGCTGAAAACATTTCAGAGACGTTTCATTGATTGCACGTCTATTGACATCCAATAGAAGCAAGGATCACTCAGCCTCTGCTTGTCTCTGCAACTCTGTGCAAATGGGGGAGAGAGAGGCTGGGTTTTAGTTTCCACACATCCTGCAGCCACATTTTCTGCTGGAGTTGTGCACACAGTGTTTACTTCATGCGACTGTCACATTTATTGTGTAAATGTTGTGTTGTGTTTTGGGGGGTTGAAAATGACCCCCCAAAATCATCTTGAATACACTAGAACATGTTGGAAGTGGTTTGTTGAAACTGCACCTTGTACCTCCCCCCACTGCATTCTTGCCCAAATTTGGAGTCAGTCTAATATGCAAACGTGGTCTCAAAAAAAGTCACTTAATGACTAGAAGGAATACATGTGGAGTTCACTTGATTGTGGTCATTTTAAGTTTAAAATAAAAACCTGCATGTGTAGCTTAACCCTGCATTCAGCACAGTAGTATGTCTTGTGAGCAAGGCTAGCCTTCCTGAGATGGTAAATTGATAAGTGCTGTTGCACAGCTGAGTGAGTGCTGTGAAAACTTGGAGCAAAAGGGGATTAACCGAAAGTGTCACAGACTATTTTAAAACTTGTGGTTCTTTTAGCAAGTGCTTATTTGTGTCATGATGATATTTAGTGGGATCGCAAGTGTCAAAAATTGTGCTTTAGGCTTCATAAAGATGTTCTCTCAAGTCTTCAAGTCCCTGTTTGTCATTAGATATATATTAGATAAGCATTTAAAAGCAAAATTACCTTATTTTTAAACTGTTCTCAGAACCAGCTGCAGTCAGTAAGTCCGCTTTCTTCCTTCTTCTTTTTACCTTCTTCACTCACAAACCAAAAATATCAAAGCTGTTCATCATCCACATAATTTAGATAGACACAAGCAACCTGCAGTTCCTTTAATTCACAGTAAAAATCTCCCTGTGCTTTGAATTGTTTAAAGATAATAGCACAAGCTAGTGCGGAGATATTCGATTCTAATGGTTTTTGATTGAAGCGCTCCCTTCTAACCAGTCAGAAAAGATCAAACACTGCATCACATACTGATGCGAAAAGGCTACTTTGCTTATATCTCTGAGATAAAAGCAAGTTGCATATCGTAGCTTTAAGCATTTTATCATAATCAAAACTAATGTTAAGTTGCTCCACTGCTGCGCAATTAAAATGTTGTAATATTGATTCTAATTGTCTCTGTTGGTGTTGCTGGACCAGAACACCACCTGGAATGTGCTGGGTTTTTATTAGCTTTTATTGTGAAACAGCTGCACATTAGAGTTGAGTTGGTGACTGCAGTGCAGATTAGCAGATGGAAAAAGTGTCTTTTTTCCAATACTTTTATACGTTGGTTGATCCATCATGGGATCGCAGCCCATGTTCAGTCACATCCATTTCCACAACATACACAAAATAAATGATATCACTGCCCAAATGGAGCCTGTCATTAAGATTGTGTGTAACAGCAGCTTGTGTCATCATTAGCTATTAAGCATGCTGTGTTTAATATTTTAACCGTTTGCTCATTCCTCATTTATTGTTTGCCTTCCTGTGGCATTTGCCCAGTCAACTGATATCAGTTGTTACCCATAATTCATACACCTGTCTCATAGCTGGAAATAAAGCCTCACGTGTCATCTGCTTAATCTGAAATGCTGAATAGTTTGTGTGACACTACTCCTTTAAGAAGCTGTGTTTCAGCTCTGTTTACCATCCTCCCGTCCTGTTCCGCAAATAGACAATGCACACACAGACACTTATATTTACTCTGTATCATTTAGCTGGAAATGAAGTTGTTCTAGTTCTGACTGTGTCTGAAAAACACTTTGACAAACATTCACACCGAGGAGGAACATGGAGAAAGAAATAAACAAATTAGAAACATGGCCCAACATGGCATAGATTGCCCCAAAGGGCAATCTATGCCTCTGCTTGCAGTTATTACATATAGTATGCTTATGAATCATGACTTATCCTGATGTGGTCCATGAGTCACAAAGGTAGATGTGTGTATTTGCACATGTTACTATAAGAGTATTTTTGGATGCAACTGTAAATGACAATTTGAAGATGCCACTCTTCTTGATTACCTTGACATTTCTCATCTGTGGAAGATGGTGGTGGAAAGCAGAAAAAAAGGGCACACAGTCATAGTACTAATGCGTAATAATAATAGTATGACATTTAGGCATTGGCGCACATTTATTTATTTGGTAAATATGTGCAGTTCGCTACTTTCTCTGAAAGTAGTTTATAAAAGTACATAAAACTACATCTTTTCATTCTTCATTATAAAAAAGCAAACACTTTATGTGAATATACAAATATTTTGTGTATAAATACAGTATATCAGGGGTGTCCTATCTTGGTCCTCAAAGGGCCACTGCTCCACTTGTTTTCCATCTATCCCTGCCCTACCCACTGTTGATTACCTGGTTCAGAAACTGAAATTGCAGGGGAAAAAAATCAGCACAGTGGCCCTTGAGAACCAGGATTGGACACCCCTGCATTATATTAATATACTGTTTCACTGTTTCAACAAGTTTTCACATCACACTACTTACACGTACTTGCACATCCTGTAAGTACATAAAGGTGAGCACAGAGAAACCCCTGTATATTCTGTATATTTCTCTACACAGTGAATGTCAGACTTACGAGAAACAATAACTCACACACACCAAATAAATCTGGTAAATCTGTTTGTTTGAATTCTGCAGTACATCCATGTTAACGTTCGTTTGTTTCTGTACACTTTTTGCAAAGCTTGTACTTTTGTGAACTTTTTATTCTTTGTTTTATTATTGACGTGTGAAACCATCTGCAGAAACATCTAAGGCTAAGTTTAGTCTACATGCTGAAGGGACTTAAATCCTTTCTTTTTTTACCAAACCAAATTAGATTTATTCAAACCAGATCTGAGCCACTTTGATATGTGGTCCTAGAGCTAATTCATATTTGATCATTGCCCTCATATGACATATTGGCTCTATGACTATGTTCACCACCTACTAGCTTACTTTGTCTCTCTGCTTTCGGCAGGCTCACAAACGCAAACTTACAAACACGCTGCGTAGGGAATGCTGCAAACTTGCTCTCCCCCCAAGGGCAGCACACAAGGCAAGTGCATGTGTACAATGTAAATGTGTGTGTGACACCTACATTGAGGGATAAAGAAATGATTAAGTAGAGTGTTGGATAGGGATAACAGGGTCTAAGGACTTGGAGTGAAAGGATAAAGGGGAGTGATGGGTGGAAAAGTGGAGGCAGACAGGTTGGACGAGTAAGGAGAGGGTGTCTGCTTTATCTCTCTGAGCAGTTTAGGAGTGTTACCATTTATGGTGGAGCTGATGGAATAGTTGTGTGTCTGCCAACTATGTGACATAGACCGTAGTCTATTTACTTGGGAAGGTCAACCTTTCTCTCACTTTACATAAGAAACCTCCCTGTGTCTTTGTGGCCACTGAGACTTCCCTGTATCCTTTTTCTGAAACAGTCCTGTCAGTGTTTCCACTCCCTTGACAAATGATGCCGATGCCAAAATAGTTTAAGAAGAAGTTAAGAGGTAGAAAAGACAGGGCTGTCGAAAGGAGAAGTGGGTTAAAATGTATGGTTCCTGTTATGCTGCTGTTATAGTTGAAGCCTTTTAGCACTGACATGAATATTGATTCAGTGTGCAGCTGTTACATGAGCACAAAGTGATCTGAAGTCACTCTTGGGTCACTTGGTCTACATTTCCCACAGGCAGCGTTTTGACTTTACTAACCTTGAAAGCTATTCGCTTGAAAAAGAAAGTGCACCGAGTCCATATTTAAACTTCTGAGTACTTTTCAACTGTGATACTCTGTGGTGTTTGTATATGTAAAAGGAATATGTTAGGGTCAAGAGCTTGACATGGATGCCAGGAGTAGAGCTACAGTCATCCTGCTCTAGCTGGATATTTGCAGCTAGAGCATACTGCAAGTTGTAGTGCAGCCATCACTGACCTGAAACACTGTCGATTTGGTTTGTGAAGCTTAAACGCACTGATTGGGTTTGTTACTTGAAGCAAAAACATAAAACCAATAACAGTTTTTCTCGTGTTTTCTTGCAGTAATGTGTAGCCAACCTTGAAACAAAACCACATTTGGAATTCGATGAAATTAAATTGAAATTATTTGGTACTTGGAATGAGCTGGGATTCCACTATGGAGTGCTTTTCTAATATTTTGTGCTCTTGTCTTTTATCTTTTAATGCATTTAACAAAGATGAAGAAGTGCCCATGTTAGTTTGACTATACTTATAGGCACAACAGAGCTTTGAGCTACATGCTAGTGTCAGCCTGCTGCCGTGCTCAGAAACACTCCTGTTATCAAGCTCATTAGAAAGTTAAAAACTAGTGAGTTACAGGAACCTGCATTATGGAGATTAGTGACTGCTTTTGTTATGATTTGTTTGGAAGTTGTGAATGGGAAGCTCTGTTCTTTTTCCTGCCGTTCAGCCACTCTATTGTTATTTGTCTCTCTTCAAAATAAACACATTTACATTTAGGATGTGGGAACAAGTATAGTTATTGTTATGACTGACATTAAAGTTTTAAGTTACGACTTGTTTATGACTTGTTGTTTACATAGGTTATGGGATTAATGTAAGTAGTCTGTTTATAGGTGTATGAAGGCCCCTTGCTGCATTTTCATTCTGTGCGCACACACACATTCACTCCAATTACCACAGTCAGAGAGACGTTGAAAAGAGCCTTTCATTGCCCATCTTGCTTCAACTAGAGACAATATTTATTCAACTTTTATTCTGCTCTGCCAGAGGAATGCAAAGTTGACAGTCTAAAGACGCTGGCTTTACTCCAAGATAGGCCTAAGAAAAGCGATTTTCTAATTTGTACATTGATGAGATACATTGTAAAGCAACATTCTCTAATCCTGGTTTATAAAGGAGCCTTTTCCAGCCCTGGGCCATGAAGGCCATGAAATCAAAAAGCGAGAATCAATGATGTGATCAAATGGTGGATTCTGTTATTTGCTGGTTCAGTGAGATGTCAAATAGCATTCTGATTGTACAGCAAGCTCTCCATTCTATCTCCTGCTCTGGATCTCCCATTTTATTCCTTCCTCATTGTCTCATCACTGTGAAATTTCTTCTGAAGAGTAACATACATAAATAGGAAGTAAAAAGTCAGAAAAAACTTCCAACGTGTTGTCATGACTAACTGACTCTTCCAAGTTTGATTTTGTATGGAGCTAAATTTGCTGGAATAATAATTAAAAACAGACAGCAGAGAGTATTTGAAATAATAATGTAGAACCTGAATAATCTGAGGGTTGTTGATTTAGAAATTACCGAACATGGGAGAAAATACATAAAGAAAAAAAGAAGAATAAAGAATATCTTTGGTCTTTGCCACCTGTTATGTCAATGTTTTATGGTGTTTCAGGTTTACACTATTTCCAGTTCAACTTTTATGTCACCTCACAACTTTGCCTTATCTCTGGGAAGTCAAGTGGATCTGGCTTCCTGAAAAAGCACTTATCTAAACATCTGAAAATGTTAATGGTAATATCTGTAAAATGTATTTTATTTTCCTGACATCAAGGAAAAGTTTGTGATTTAATCCATTTAGATACTGGATACAATTGAATTATTCATTATTCATACTTCATACTTAGAGGATAATGTTGTCGCCTCAAATGCAAGTCAAAGCACTGACCGTGCAGTTCATGGACGACTGCCAACCAACTGGTTCTCAGCTGCCCCCATGATGGGGCATATCACTATTGTTGGCAATATTATTTTACATAAGTCAACAAAATTTAAAAAAAAGTGGTCCTAAGGTTGAGCCTTGTGGAACTCCAGATTTAAAAGATGATTAGGCGGGCAATCAATTTGGAGAGAGTTAGATGAGCAGTGTGATCCCTTGTCTGTTCATTACATGCTGAGCCGGCCAATAAGTGGTTAGCATATAGAGACCAACATAAAATGGGAAATTGTCGTTTTCAGACATATTCACACAAGTATATATGATAAAACAAAATAGTAGACTGTGTTGTTGTGGGTGTGTTGTTTCATGTACCACTAAAACAACTATTACAATATTCCAAAACACCTTACACCAGTGTGCAACACTCACAGACAGAATTGGAAAAGTCTGGAAGGTTATTCTGGAGCCAAAAGTTATATCTTGTGTGGTGACAGTTTTGAGGTAAGCAGCAAAAATATGGTGTTTATCTTACAAAGTGATCCACCAGGAGTACATGATCATGTATGTGATTAGGTGATGGAGTGACTTGTTAGATGATGTCACACTGCGTTGCAGCAAAAGTCTCCACTCACTAGCAAATAGTTAGTCTCATAAATCCAATGAAACTGAATTTTTACTATTTTTCTGAGCAACTGGAAGATACTTTAAAGGTTAATTTGTGGGCTTTAGAGGTGCCCTTATGTGGAATGTGTTGTCTTTGGATAGAGACAAACCAGCTATTCCCCCTTGCGTCTGCTGAGTTAATTAAACTAGCTGGGATTGTTGGAGGGAGTTGTCAGCTACACCTAATGTCTGTAGCCTCTGTAGAACTATGGTAAACCATATCAAATGCTTTGGAAAGCCACATTAAAATCCTCATTATCATCAGTCCATAATAGGTCTTTCTTAAATGATGTTAAGGTGCTCATGCAGACTCTCATATCATTCAATCATCTGAGACAAATCATCCTCGCCATTATTATTAAATCACAGAGTGTATCATTCTCCATTTCATGCTTGATATTTCCTCTTCGTCGACATGCCTAAGCAAACCACTTGATTAGGCTAGCACACATGCACACACACACACACACACACACACACACACCCCCACAAACACGCACATACCAAACATGGTGCTGCATCATTGACAGTCTGGGGCTGAACAGTGCGGAGCATCCTGTTTAGATTAGATCACATCAGATTAGGGGACATTATATTAGCGCTAACCAGATTACACCATTCCTCATCTAACACAGTTTACCTCCTAATGCCCCTGCAGCCTCATTAACCAGGAAGCAGCCATCGAAGGAAGCAATTAGGAAATCTAGAGCGCTTTTCTCACTTACAAACGTGCACATGGACACATTCATCTCCCTGTAGGTAGTATGCACACACTGGTGGTCATTAGTCAATTAAGACACTTATCCTGTTTCATAATGTAATGGCTGTGAATCTTTGGGCATGCTAGCATGTATGTGTACTTGTGGGTGTGCTTTTTTGTTTTACCTGCATGTCTCTAGAGTATTTTAGTGTGAGAAAGGCTTTTATGGTCTCATTCTCCTGCAGTAATCTTGCTTGAAGTGAGGAATGTCTAATATACAAGCTGGAACAATAGCAGAACAGAAACAGTGGGGAAAAATAATGACCTCAACCTTAGTCACAAGGCCAGATGTCTGCAGTCCAAGTCTCACCTCGTAAAAACTGTACTTTTACTTTTTGTTCTGGCTTATCAACCGCATCTATTATACAGCTCTATGAGTGTGTCTCCACATGCTGTCTGTCTGTGCAGGGCTTTGTGCATAGTGTGCGTAAGAAAAGCTGCTGTTTATGTGTGTGACCTGTGGCTTCGAGTCCACAGGATTATTAGTGTAACCTTGGGTACACCTCAGTGTGTAATTGTGGTGTATGTGTATGTGTATGTGTATGTGTATGTGTCTACATAACTGCATGTGAGGGCATCTGAAAGAACACACTAACATTTAAATGTCCCTGTCCCTGATCTTTCTTAATCACACAGTGTGTGTGTGTGTGTGTGTGAGCATGAAAGATTTGCCGCCACACTTGTCAGTGTACAAACGAATTGACACAATAAAGCAGCGGGATCAAACGAACAGATTCTTCTGTGTCTGTGAACCCAGGGAGAGACACAAGAGACACAGACAATGACAAAGAGGCGAGATGAAACGGGGAAAAGCTTGTTTTTCAGGAAGTGGGCTTCAGTGGCAGGAGCTGCACCGCAGAGCTGTGGGCAAATTATTCTTTTTTAACAAGGAGGCAGGAGAGAAAAGATGTCTGCACATTCTCTACAGTGCCTGTTTCACACAGCACATATTTGACACGATTGTGCTAAAACTAAAATGAATGACAAATAATGCGATCACATTATTGCCCGCCACAAATCAAGACAGCGCGTCATCATCGTCTTGTTCTTAAATCACAAGGAATGCAGCTACCCAGAAAGTGACAACAACACCAATTATTTCTCCAAATAATTAGCTGTTGCTTTCTCAGCTGACAGCTTAGCTTAGAATAGCAATGGCACCTAATTTGAACTTACAAGTTTGATATAATGTCACCTCTTTGATGTCTTGCACATAAAGATGACAAGAATATTGGATGTTCCAGCTAAAATGCTGATCACAGCAGACTTAGAACATTAAAACAAGAAGAAGCTACAGGCTTTTGGGTGAAGGCCAGACCTAATGTAATGAATTGTAATTTTTATTGATTTTAGATTAATTAGTTCCAATCATCAGTGATGATGTTTTTTCATCGCAAGTCATAAAAGATAAATGTTTGCATTTGCTTGGTCATATTTCCCATGAAAATAGGTTATAAAGTGAGCAAAAAAATGAGCAGCAGATCTTATAATACTCTCACAAAAAAGTTTTGTGAAGGTCATGTGGGTCATTTTGGAAGGTAATTACAACCCATTTTACTGCTTAGTTATGAGGACCTGTTGGAAGTTATCAAAAGCCACGCTCTGAGTTATGGTGCAACATTCTGTACTGGTGCCCCTGGACTCTTATCTTTGTTTCTGGGCTTAATGCTACATTCAGATCTTTTGGGAATTATGACTCCATACCAAGCAACAACTTGTAAGTGGCAAGTGCTTCAAACTCAGTTAAAGCTGCCAAGATGCTCTTATTGAAGTTTCCTGTAGATGGTGGTTGCTTTTGACAGTGTAACACTGAGAACACGTGGAATTATTGAATGGCCCATTTAAAGTTTCAACAACAAAATATCATCACTTTATGAGTTGGGGGCTTTTTACATATGTGGCTCCAGATCCAGTTCACAGACAAACTCTGGCAATATTGCACTTCTCTGCACACAACAACAACTACAACAGTACTTTTGACATCTAACCAATTGCATGGCGGTGAGTCAGATCACTTATCATATCTATCTGATAAATATGAAGCTTTTCACACAGCCTGTTATAAAAGCTTAGTCCTAACTACATTTGAAATAGCAGGCTGACTGCAAACTGCATTATCCAACCTAAATGCAGTGTAACAACACCACCAGTGACAATATTTGATCGAATCTGACTCTCCTCTGTCGCTGTTGCTTAAGTGCTGTAGACATACTGGTGCCGTACTCTAGCAGATAGAGCCCTTATTCAGCTAGTGATGTTAATCTCTGTATTTCTTTCCCTGTGTATCCATGCTAGTGTTGAGTAATCGCTGCTTAAACAGTCATGGTGTATAGTGATTAGCGGCAGCCCACCAAGACTGGCTTAATGGCACAAGCTGTGTTTACATTACAATACATTACCTCCCGGTTCAACCTGGGGGTAAAGTTTCTGCCGGGACATCGTCTCTATTTATATACACACACGCAGCGGGAGACTTTAAGATAGGCAGGCAGACACACACGTGCGCTCATTCGCTCACACGTTTATGATGGAGAACATGCAAAGACAGATCAGGCTTTCGACACCTTCCATCCGCTGTGTCATGTCAGTGTAATGTGTTTGTACGACACCATGTTTCAGTTGTGTAAACTGTTTATTGCATGGAGATGAAAAGCCTCATGAAGCTTGCCCGGGGTGTTCCACAGTCCACAGACATGTAACATCATTCCCAACCAGCACTTTTCTCCTCGCCCTTAATTGCGGATGTCTGATTTACATACTGTGTGGTACTGCGCCTTTTTATCTTCTGGCTTCTGTTCTTTCGCTTGTCTGTTTGCTTGCTTTCATTGCCTGCTTTTTTCTCTAGCTCACTTTTTTGTTTTGCCTCACATACACCTGCGCTCTAACGCGCACACACACAAACACACACACACACACACATACCAGTTGTTTGATGTTGCTGTGAGTGGCAGCCCAGTTCTCTGATGAGCTTTGAGCAGACATCGCAGGCATATTCAGCAGCAACCGCAATGTGATTGGTGTGTGTCCTGATGCGAGATAAAGGTTCTGTGTGTGTGTGTGTGTGTGTGTGTGTGTGTGTGTGTGTGTGTGTTTGAGACTGTGTGAATAGAAAGATTTGTCAGATTGAATTGGATTTAGTCACTGGCATATTTCCTTGTGCACATGTGATGCTGCAGGTGTTGTTGCTGTAGTTAACATCTTTCCGCTCCAGATGTTCAGGCTTTGTAGTACACACATATACTCATTTAGCTCACAATGACACAGTAATGCATTAACCATCTCTCCTTTTTCTTTCTTTTGTCTGCGTCACCAGCCCGATGAACTGACCAACGCATTGGAGATCAGTAACATTGTGTTCACCAGCCTCTTCTCGCTGGAGATGCTGTTGAAGATTTTGGTCTACGGGCCCTTTGGGTACATCAAGAACCCGTACAATATCTTCGATGGCATCATCGTGGTCATTAGGTGAGTTGTAGAACAGGACTTTGTGACAACAATTTTTTTTAAGAATGCCCTTAAATAGCACAGGGATCCTTTTCTCCCTACTCTCTGTTTCTGTTTTTAAAGAAATGCCTCTGGGAACACAGAACCTGAAGGCCCTATAAATACCCTTGGTTCTTATTACACAAGAAAAACATAGTGCCGTAATGAACCCTGAGGGAAATCAGTCACGGCAAAGCATAAAGGCACAAGCACATTAGCATTCTATCCAACAAAATGTACCCAAAAAACCTGCCCCTGAAAAACAATGTGATATCACCAGTCTGATGTGGGGAGTAAATAGAGCGGTCAAAAGCTATAAACAGTCTCTGAGAGCGATGCAGTAGTTTGTAGTGTGCTAGTGCAGTGCTGTAGTAAACACCGTGATGACACAGCCCTGAAATAATAAGTCTTTTACTGTTGCTATTTTCCCACCATGGGAATTGGCAGGTACAAGTTGAGCAAAAGTAACCTGAGATCTACGTGAAACAGGAAATGCATGCTGAAATTTGTAAGTTCTGCAGGCGTTGAATAAAGTGTGTGGGAAATGAAGGGCACACTGGCTGCTATGCCTGTGCCTTAGGTTTATTTCTGCTCCCTTATATCACCCTGGTGTTACATGAGTGTAATGTACTGTATGTATTAATGTAAATATGTGTGCCTCTTCCCTTTGGACAGCGTGTGGGAGATTGTGGGTCAGCAGGGTGGTGGTCTGTCGGTACTGAGGACCTTCCGGTTGATGCGGGTGCTGAAGCTGGTCCGTTTCATGCCGGCCCTGCAGAGGCAGCTTGTGGTGCTGATGAAGACAATGGACAACGTGGCCACTTTCTGCATGCTGCTCATGCTCTTTATATTCATCTTCAGGTAGGGAGAAGATGGCAAGTGAGAGAGAGCGACCTTGTCGTCTGTCTTACACTGCAAAAAGGATGTGTTAATTTTTTATTTCCTGTTGCTAATAGAGCAACAACATCACAGAAAGTACAGTAGCACGAACACAAACAGATGAGGGAAGCAATACGCAGCAACAGTGAAATAAGTAGTAGAAAGCACAAAGGTGTGGAATGAAAGTCAAGTGGCAGGTTACTTCTGGGTAAGAAGCAAGAAGCGTTGAAAAGCAGAGATCAATACTGACGTGTGACAGGTAGAATGAGGTAAGTCGATGGGAAGACAGGACTAAGTGGTGCCCTCTTTTCGTCAGCGTTTCTGTTCTCTGCCTGGGTAGGCTCTGAGGCTAAGCCCAACAGAAAAGGTCCTCTGCACTTTAATCATACACAAACACACTCACATCTGTATTACCAAGAGTAGATAATCACGTAATGACCACTGTTGCAGGTCATAAAAAAAAGGGAAAGAAAATGTCAAGTCTTTGTCATAATGTCATTTGACCAGTTTTAAACCATTCGTATGTATACCAGGTACATACAATTGCATGTCTGTCAGGGCATACATGTGCATACACACACACACACACACACACACACACACACACACACACACACACACACACACACACACACACACACACACACACACACACACACACACACACACAAAAAAAACATACCCAGACTTTCAAGGGCCTTGTATATCCATGATAAACAGGACTTGAGTCAAGTGACGAGTTGCCAGGTTTACAGAGCAGAGGCCTGTTCACATCCATCGCAGACAAACAAGCAGCTAAAAGAAGAAGGTGACAGCACTAGCTAAAGCCAATTTTCCTTTTTTATGTTTATAATTTGAAACAGAATACCTTTTTTAAAGAACGTTTGGCAGTTGAGTTTGTTATACCACATAACTAACTGAGGGGTTGTTTCATCCCTCAATGATAAACAGTTAACAAAGCTATTCTACTTTTGACAAACATTTTTTATTCATGTTTTTTCTATAACACAGTAATATCTGCTTTAATTATCCCTTAAACAACTTGTGACTTCCCACGGTTTTGTCATCACAGCACGGTTTCCAGGCAACCGACTAAGATGCTGCACAAACAACCAGAACAGATGAATAAACTGTTGTCAGACATACAGGAAATATTTATCCCATTCAGCTCCCTCCACCACTACTTATTGGCATTTTTTACATTGCTGTTTGTGTACAGATTAAATTAAATAGATGCAATGATTTGGAGAGAGCCAGAATAAGCATTTCCCCCTGCTTTCAGTCATTCTGTTAAGATGAGATAATCACCCTCCAGACAGTGTTTCAGTGTTCTTCTCATCTTGTTCTGGGATAAAGAGCATATATTGCTGAACTAGCTCTTTAATCTCCAAACTGCTGGGAATTTCTTTTGGTTGGACGACACCGTGTATTCGTTTCCAGTGCCAAATTAATGTTTTACTTAAATACATACTGAACTGTAGGTGTCATTGTGATCGTGTGTGACGCTCTCCATGGTGCTGAACCTGGCATAACCACTCTATTTGCAGTCCTTTTCTTGGCAACATATGTGACATTGTGGGCCAACTGTGAATGAACAAATGATAGTTTATTACACAGTAGACAGTACACTATATACATGCATTTCTTTTTGGTAGTAAAACCTCTGTTTAGTTATTAACATTATTATATTTATGCTACCTGTCTGAACCTATATTTAATTATCACCATCTAGGTTTAGTATGTACTGCCACAGCTGCTTCTGCAAGTAGAAGCAATGTGGTATAGTCAAATATGTTTTTCTTTTAGCAAATAATTTCCATTTATTTGTACTGTACTAATGGCTTGGCCTGATGTAAACATTTATCCCGATTTTTCCTGTTTGTTTTTTCCTGTCGCTCCCCCCTCTGGTGTCAGTATCCTGGGGATGCATCTGTTTGGCTGTAAGTTTGGGTCAGAGAGTAATGGAGACACTCTGCCAGACAGGAAAAACTTTGACTCTCTTCTCTGGGCTATAGTGACTGTCTTCCAGGTGAGCACAAACCCTTTTCTCCCCTTGTCTTTCTCTGCTAAACGTTCACATTTCACTGTGTTGTGGCCAATTTAGCGGCTGCTTCATGCCTGACTTCACAGTCTGTTGAGATAGTAAAAATTCAGCCGCAGTATGACCTAAATCTATGCTGGTTTCTTACACCTTCTTGAAGGTTAAACTTCCTTTGTGATCAGTTTGTACTTGCTGAAGTTCCCTTAAGCAACTAACCTAACATCTCCTTGTGTCATTGGTGCTGTCTAAACCTGTCCAAGTTCAGAAGCCATGCTTCATCCTTAATAAAGTAGCCATATATTATTCAGTAAAGCATCTGATCAGGGACTCTGTAAAGTGTCAGTATGTCTCTCTGTGCAGAACATTGTACTGACATGTCTGTTCTCAGGGTATAACACATGGAGACTGTGATGTACCATAGCTTTACTGATTCAGTCTGTATGGTCACGAAAGTGCCTCTTCAAGTGAAAACCTTTTGCCAAATACGTCAGTAAAAAGAAAATAAAGTAACAAACACTAAAGACAGAGTAATGTTATTAGGAAAACTCCTGGCTAATTTTGGATTGATTCTTACTATACTTTAAATATTAGGATTGGTTCTTTACTGCATTACATGTCTTCCATATTGATTATCAACTCATGAGAATGCTACGTTTTTCTAGAACACTCTAGCATTCATGTACATATTTAAAATTAGAATAAAATGTTTTCAAGAACACACAGGTCGCACCTAGAAAGACGTGGAGGATTACACTTTCAGTGTCAATGTCAACGTGTATTATTGTTTCAGAACAATAATACACATTTTCCTATTAATATTTGTTTGTTTCCTGTCTTCACCTCTGCTCTCTTTCAGATTCTAACACAGGAGGACTGGAACAAGGTCTTATACAACGGCATGGCATCCACCTCTCCAGTAGCTGCCCTCTACTTCATCGCGCTTATGACCTTTGGCAACTATGTCCTCTTCAACTTGCTGGTGGCTATATTGGTCGAGGGGTTCCAGGCAGAGGTACAATATTGCTGATCGCATGTACAAAGCTAGAAAATACAGAAGTCTGGTATAAAAAACTGATTGAAAGTTTTTTACTTTCTGAGCTATTTTCTATGAAATTCAGTCTGAAAATCTTTTTTTCTAAAGACATGCCACAGTAATTTAATTAATTTAATAATTCATTTTCTTTTAAATGCATACAAGGTTATTGAATCTTGTATAATGATCTGGCTTGGATGCAGGACTTTACACAAATTATGTCTGTATGGGGTAAAGTGCTGCAGAAACTAGTGGTAATATATGTTTAATCACTGTTCTGCATCACCATGCATTTAGAAAATTAGGTTTTTAGACTGAAACATAAGGTTAAATTACCCAACAATGCTCACTTTTTAGTGCAGGCACACACACGACAAGCGATTGGACGTCCACACCCACACCAACAGTACATAACACGAACACTGTCGGCATTAACCTATACCTTTCTCTTGCACTCTCTGCAGCGGGTTATGTGAGGACATGAGATCACTGTGGTTGCAGTGTTTCATTTTCCTCTCCATTTCATCTTGCTGTTAGCCTCTTTTCCTCCCACTCTTTCCCACTATCTCAGCAGTCATCCTCATTATTGTTCTGCTTATTTGCCAATGCAGTCATGCCATAACGTACATCATATGAAAACTATGTCTGCTAGGCTAGACTGTGCATCAGCCCACATCATCCACATCAGTCGTATGCTTGGATACCTTCCCTACATGCTCCCTCTGATCTTTCCCTTCTTTTATACAACTCCTACAGTATGTCATTGACACACATGATATGTTATCCACCAGCAGACTATGTTTGTGATTCTTATCCAGGACAAAAAAGAGCAAGAGACTGCTGAAAGAGAGAGAAGGTGGATTAATGGCTGTTATTTGTTAAAGACAGGCAGCTGGGAAAACAGTTTTCCTGCACATTTCGGGGCCACAGGGATAAAGAAGTTGAAACTAATTGAGCGACCTCTCTTTGCTTTTCATCCAGCCCATTTGGAGCAAACAGGGATTTATTTGAGACAGATAGAACAAGAGAGAGAAAGGAATAGAAGCTGAGACAGATAGTGAATAAATCACGAGTATTCAGTCTATCTCTCGCTGTCTTTGTCTCTCTCTTCTCTCTTTAAGAGGTGACAGCACCTATGCTTTGATCTCTGACGCTCTTTGGCTCTTTGCTTGAGAGAGGAGAGAAAAAAACAAGGGGTGGCAGAGAGAGAGGTTGACAGCCTCATAAAAAATGGATTAATTGGAATGGGCTTCTCCTGCTATTGCGCTTATCTGCTGTACAAATGTCATGCGCATGATCACATGCATGATTTTGTGCATTGACCCAAGTTGACTTCTTAAAGTTGAATAGAAGTAAATAGCTAAAATCAATTTAAATGAGTTTTTGCTAAGAATTGGTTTATACTGTACAATACATACCTGCTAATTTTGCTCCAAATCTGCTGATTGTGTAAATAAGCTGGTTTGCCACCATTTTGGCTACGTCAGTGTAAAGGTAATAGCATCAATGTGTTCATTATTTTTTATGTGCTGAAGTAAAAAAAAATAGAGCACAGGAAACCCCCGTCCCGCAAAATGCTGAGACACTTAAATTGCTAAATGGGAACAAAAGTCACATTGAATTTACATTGAAAAAGACATTTTCAGTTTCAATATTTATAGAGTCTTCAACAAGAACAGAAGCACAGAAGCCCCAAAGGTCGACTTGCTCACGTTCTGTTCTCATCCTTTGTTCTCCTCTATCATCACAGAGCTGTTGGCTTAATCTTCTTGTCTTTTTTTTTCAACTTTACATCCTTTTTCTGCAAACACTAAGTTTATTTTTAGTCAGCCAAACTTTCCCTGCGCCAGGGTTGCTAGGTAACGGGTGCTTGAATGACGTGAACCAAGCCAAGAGAGATGTACGACTGTGGAGCCAAGACACACACACGCAGACATGCACACGAAGAGTATTAGTTTTAATATGCATATTGCTTTGGCTATAAAGGCAGAGGGGGAATCAACTTATGAAGGGTTTCTGTTGTTGTTGCTTTTTTCTTTTCATCCATCATCATCTCTCGCTGTGTCTTTCCATCAGGTTGTGACAGTGTGTCCATGTGACAGAATTCAATATCTGCTGCAGACAGTGCAACCAGCTTGATCCGTCTTCTTAAGACAAGTTATTAATTATGAAAAGAAATGAGACAAAAGTTGTTTTCTTACGCCTCTCTGTATTTTGCACACACCACATTTACACCAAAGCACTCACATGCATTTGATACGTCAGCTGCAGAGGAATGCTTTCATGCTTAGCACTATATCCTGAATGATGCAAAACTCTCATTAAATGTATATGTCAAGATCATTTTCATTACTGCTTTCTGAATGAATTATATTGCTACTTGACCAGCTGGAGAGTAAAACTTGGCTGTGCTTCACTTCTACTTTTATCTGTCCTGACTTTTCAAGCTTTCAACTAATTCAGGTTGCTGATATGCACATGTGCAGCACATGACTGCACACTGTGATCCAGGACAGTTCCTTTCATATGTTCGGTTGCATGGTAAAGTCCAAGTGTTACAACAGGCTAAGCCTCTAACGTTCTCCTTCTGCTACTGTCTACTGCCGTGGTTCCACCTCTCACCTCTGTGCCTCTTTTCCCGTCTGCGCCTCCCTCTTCTGTCCGGCTGCACCAATCACTTCCACTGTAGGAAGTGTCCAAGCGGGAGGACTTGCATGCCCAGCTGAGCCTTATTCAGCTGCCTGTAGACTCAGGGGTATGTACAGCATCGCAGCGCTGCCTTCCCTCCCTCCCTCAATTTAACTGACTAACTGTCTTCCCTATTTCTCCTTCATCACCCGTTCTCCTCGCTCTTCCCTATAGAGACTTTGCAGTGATGTCACAGATCTGTCAGTGGCTGCAGCATGGAAGTCGACAGTCATCATTTTTGGCAAAGTTGGCAAAGCAATAATTTATCAGAAAAATGAAAATAGATGATATCATACAACACCAAACTATACTTTCTTGCAACTAGTGTCTTAAAGGGTAATTCTACTCACAATACAAAATAATTGTATTTTCTAGGTTACATTTAGTGGTATCAGCAGATACTGTAGCTCAGTTTCATCCACAAAGATTTTGAGACCTTTGCTATTTGTAGTTTTACTGCCAAACTAATTCGATAGAGTACTGAAGTGGAAAGTTAAAGTCCAGTTCATTTTCTGGATAGGCAGTATCAGGTGACTCTCAATTGGAGCTTTTCCAAGGCCTAAATGGACATTAAATTCTCCTATATGAATCATCAGTACAAAAGATGAGCAACTGTGCTGAGAATTTCTAGTTCTTTGGCAAAAATAAAGTTAAAAAGTGCATAAAAACAGAAAGAAAGAAGTCCACTACAACTCCTAACATGCTTTTTGTAAGATAGATTGAAATACCTGGCACAAAATGGTGTTGCATACAGTAGTAAAAGCAAAGAAAGACTACTGTGAGCTCTGTTTTAGTCCTATTTAGTATTTCAAAAAATGTCTAAGTATATATGAACAGTGTGACAAAAAATACAATCACAATATTGTGAAAGAAATATCACAAATTGTATGTTGCTACAAGATGACAATGCAAGACTATGGTAATGTACACACATTTGTGCAGAAATCTATATACTGGAAAAATGGTTTTCACATGGGAAATAAGAAAATTAGCAAGACTAGCAAACTCAGAATGCAGAGGGTATCAGTTCAAAACATTTTAATCTAAACTGCACTAAATGTAATTTCATGCATTTTATAAATGCCAATTTGAGTGAACTGACCCTTTAACATGTGAACTTGTGGACTTCATATTAACTAGATAGTGACATTTAACTGCATCTGCTTTAATCTGCATGAAAAAGTCTCCATCTACACACAGTACAGAAATAGACTATGTGGAGATTTGTATTCACCCATGTTGCCAAAAACTGACGACCTCCAATCCAGTATTGTTGCTAGAGGATGTGTCACATCACCTGAAAGTCCTCTACCTGCATGCTGCCCTCGCTTCTGAGACTAACCAGGGCACAGAGTGACTGTTTGGAAGAGTCTGTGCGTGACAACACTTGCATTGCTTTGCTGTGTGTGTGTGTGTGTGTGTGCGTGCGTGTGTGTGTTGTCTTTCTTCTCTTGTCATCTTTAAAGCAGACTCTACATCAAACCTCAGATTGATTGCTCACCTCCCACCAGCCAACCGCCCCTCTCTTTTTTCTTTCCAGCCTCGGGGTAAGAACTCTGCAGCAGCGCTGCCAAAAATCTCCCTCTCTCAGTCTCTCTTTTATCTGGCTGGGGGATAGAGATGAAGTGAAAGAGAGATGGAGAATAAGGGGGGGTGAATACTGGCTTTTTGGTAGGCCAGCCGGACTACAGGATGAGAGCTAATAAAGAGAGCGAGGGAGTTCAGCTCTGTTTGCATGACTCAGGCTCTTAAGGCAAGGACAGTACACTTTGGGAAATTAAGCCATTGGAAAAACAGATTGTTGTTCATCTTGTCCTCATGTCCTCTAATTTTACACTATCCAGAACCGATCTAGGACTTTTCCAACAGGCAAATATTCTAAATTGTCTTGTCTTTTTCTATCTGGTTGACAATGGCCCATTAGGAGACCTGAATTTAAAGTAGGGTTTTTGAGTGCATTAGGCTAGTTTCATTTGTTAGACCCAACTACCAGGACACACCTGGTGGAACATATCACATCTAATTAGATAAAAAAAAAATTCAACAACTTTCAACAAATAATTGTGATGAGTTTGGGGACATTATAATTTGTTGCACATAATAACATTAAAGATTCAGAGCCAATACAGAGAAATGTCTGTATGCAAGGCATAAAATAAAAAAAAGTTTTTAAAAGGCTGTAAGTGGCAGCGCATTAAAAAACAATTCTGCAGTGGAAATCAAGATCCAGTCGCTGAGACTTTGTTTTTTATTATGTTGTTTGAGTCCATTTTTTATTTAATTTTTGCTGATCATCTTCTGAGCTAAGAATGTGTGAGAGCATCGAGCTTGTTATCAGTCCAAAAACCAGCATCCATGATGGTGTGACAATGCTAAACCACATCTTGCGTGTATTTCAATAGTATGGCTCCGTAATAAAAGAGTCTGGATGCCAAACTGGACTGTCTGCAGTCCAGACCTGTCACCCACTGAAAACATTTGGTGCATTATGAAAGTGCACCAAAGGAGGCTCTGAACTGCTGAGCAGCTGAAATCCTATATCAAGCAAGAATTGGAAAAACAATTGATTAGCAGCACAGTGGGGAACATGCTCGGTGCCAGCTTTATTGAAATGTGCAGCCCTAATCAAACTTAAAATGAGCAAACATTTTTCAACAACCAATACAGTTTCTGAGCTTCAACATGTTATAAGTTGTCTTTGTACTATTTTCAATCAAATATAGGTTTTAAATGTTGCAATACAATGGTTTTATTGAGTGATGACGCAGCGTCACAGCTCTTTTCGGAACCTGCATGCTACATCACAGATAATGAAACTGCATTTGTGGTAGGAAGTAATTTTGTTGGACACATACACAATTATCCCCCTTCTTCCTATCAACAGCTACCCGCTGTCTCCCATTTACACCGTTTTTGAAGCGATGTAATTGAGATCCCCCTGTGTGCTGCTGGTGTCTATTATTGTCTGGCTATCAGCAGCAGGCCTGGTCTGGCCCATCTCCTGCTCCCAACACCTTGCCCAAATTGGGGTGGCAGAGTGTAAACAAGCTAACCAGACAACCAGGCTATTTCAGGACCGAGGATTTCCCTCGAGTCCAGCGCCCCCCTCTGCCCCAAGGTTATCATCTGTTTCTTATCTTTCTCCACCCATTCTTTCTGCAATCTGAATCTATATTGAGATGCAATTAGCAGTATTTAGATCATAGTTAGTTTTAGTTAAAATGTAAAGAATTAAGCACACAAAGATTTCTGTAATGATTGTTCCTCCTATTTACTTCTTTCTCCCTTCAACATGCCTTAATGAGAAAAAAAAAATCTTTAGCAAAACTGTGAAGAACATTTTTTTACTTCATTCTGTCTGGGTCTTTATTTAAAGGTTTGTTGTCTGGCAGTCAAATTGTAAATTAATGTCTTCCTGTGATGAAGTTATACTTATTAGAGTTGGAAAGGATTAAAATAATAATGAAAACGACACAGAGAAGATATAAATGGACGGCACAGAGAGGAGAGAGAAGGGTTGGAGAGCAGCAGTGGAGAGAAAGAGGAGGAAATTTGGTAGGATAAAATCAGGTCTCAGCTGAATTAATCTCTCCTGCGGTGAGATGTGGTTTCACTGACTTGAGCTCCTCGCCTCAGCAGTCAGTTGCCTCTGGGTTTCTAAAGGGAACCATGCACCCCTGACAAGAGATTAGGGCTGTGCAGATCACAGGGCACCTTGATCTTTTGACATGAGCAGTCAGACTTGTGCAGTTTAAACTACTTTCTTTGTATCACCTGACCTGCATTCCTGCATCTGTTGATGCAGCACATCAAAATATGCACATTGGGTCAGAAGAGAACAACATTATACATTACAACTGAATAATAATAACAGTCAATAGTTCCTAAATTGTTTGTATTTTTCATTGTTAAATGTCAGTCTCCCTTCATTTAAAAGATACATTAAAACCTACTTTAACCTGCTTAAACTGGTTCAGGCTGACTGAAAGTAGGAGCAGTACTTCCCATGGGCAAGTCGGTTGACTTCATATTAGCTCCTCGCACACATGAATAGGATAAAATCATTTAGTGTCATGAACTGATCAGATTCTGATGATAAACAAAGTAACTTCACAGTATTTGTGACGCTCACAAAAATGTATTCACCATTTTACAGCTGCTCATTTTGTGTTGATGGTACATGGGGAAAATAGCATTTTGGTCCAATGTGCATTACAAATCAATGTAGAAGTTAAATTACCCTGTAGCTCCACTACACCGAAATCCCTGCACTGCCCAGCTTTATTCCTAGGGGTTGGGTTCAGTCTCTGAGTGGGCTTGGACCTCACCCAGAACTCTAGTCTTATCTGCTATTTCCCTCTAGTCTCCCTCCTTTTTCCTTTTTTTAGATTTTTTTTTTTTTTTGTCAATCTGAAACATTTTCTGTGTGTCTGCTTGTTCTTTCCAGTGACTAAACTGTAGAAGCCATCAATTTTTTAAAACCATCAATTCCTCTGAGTCTGCAGTTTTGTCTGTGTCTGTGTCTGTGTTATCTGGTCTTGTCAGGTTTGGTGTCATGCTCGCTACAAAGTCATCTCTGGCCTAGCTTTGATTTTTTTGTGAGTACAAACACTGACCTTTACACTGACCAGGAACTACTTCCAGTACAAGCCTCTTACTGACCATGGCTGACTCTCTCATTTTTCCTCCCGACCTGAAAAAGGAAGAGATAAAAAATCAGGCTAAGCCACCGCAATGCTTAGTGTTAAAGCTTCACTGGGTGCATCCTATCAAAACTGTCCTTCTTAACTGATGTGTGTGGGTTGATGGGCTTTCTGGAGAAGGGAATCTGACCGTGTTATTTTATTTTATTTATTGTATTATATTTATTTATGTCTGGTAATAAATTATTGTGTGCTACTGGATGTGTGGATATTTGTATGAGGTGGAATATTTTTTCTCAAATGGTTCTAGAGCCAAACCAATTCCAGTAATTTGCTTGATCTTCTCCTCTGAGGTAAAAGAAGAAGTATAAGTTCATTTGGGTGAAAAGAAGAAAAGAAACTAAATTCAAACCTTGTTAATAGATCAAAGTATTCTGGTCTCAAACTATGTACTGTTGCTAAAAAGTCAGACATATTGCAAGGAGTAATAAGTAGAGCCCTATAAGTACCCATTCAAATCTGATAATACATTTTATAATGTACAGGAAGCCAATGTTTGGTGAAGCCTGGCAGCTGAAAAGTCAAGAGTCTATTTTCATAATCAAGGCATGAGGAGATAAAGGTATAAAAGAGATTTAAAGATGATAAAACAACATATGTTGCTCAGAACCTAAAGAGTTTTGAACTTGACTGGTTTTTAACTTGTGTGATGACGTTTGACATTTAGTTTCCACATTTAATCTAGACATTGGGGATCAGAGACACATTGGAAGTGACCAAATATGATGCCGTGAGCCAACATTTCAAATACCAAGAACCACTGTAATAAACAGATGCATAAAACGATGCTAAAGTAGATGCAAGGATGTGATGAGCACAGAAACTGTGGCGGTCTCCAAGTAGCCCTTGAGCTGATTGCCCTGCTAGTTCATTAGCATCCCCTCTGCTTACCTAAGTTTCCCATATTTCAAAGTCACATCACAAATCACACACACACACACACACATAGTGACTTTAGCTGCAAGAGAACATACTGATTTCAAAGGTAGCCGGGCCTCCAGTAAAAAATACAGCACGCAGTACTGTATATCCACACCCACTTTGTCTTTCTCTAACACTCATGGGAACAATCAAGAAGCAATTTGTTAGTTGAAAAAGAGGTGCATGGTGATTAGGTCCTGAAGCATTTTTGCACAGTTTATTCACTTTGCTACCACAGAGGTCTGACTCATCGGGTTGACATTCTATTAATTCAGCATCCACCTGGCACCTTTGCACAAATTAATGGAGTCTGCAGGCGCTGGTGTAGCACAGCAAATACTGCACAAGCAGGAACTCTGAGGTTCACTGCAGCGGGTTTGTAAGTGGATGGCGGCGTGAAGCAGACACTGGAAAAGTGTAATTAAGTGCTTGTGAAAGGTAGTAAGGAGAAGCAGAGAGAAAAGTAAACGTGAGATAATGAGGGACTCATTTAGACATCACTGTCTGGAACAATCACAGAGACAGAAACAAGGCACACGCAGTTCTAACCAAATTCCCCGTGAAGTACATTTGGAGTGTGTTGTGTTTTTTCGTGTGTAAGTGTGAAAACTGTAGACCTGGCAACCACACTGAAGCTCTTTTGTTGCTGTTTACGGGTCATGCTGAAAGAATGAATTCAAAACATGTTTTACATAGCGTTTTCGTGTTTCAGTGTGGTTTCTCTTTGAGCCGTCTCACTCTCCTTGCATGACAACACTTTCCGTACTTTCTCTCCCTCTCTCTGAACTTTTTGCCATTAAAACTCTGGGGACCAGGGAGATCACATCCTCGCCTACCTGCTTACACAGAAAGGTTGCCTCTAGGGACTGGTCTCAGGTCAGATTTGACCCTTGATCTCTGTAATATTTCATGAGACATACAGAAGAGCAGGGATCTGTGTTTAGAGGCAACTTTAACCCACCTGCTTCCACGTTTTCCTCTAACACTTTGTGTGTGTTTGTGTGTCAGGGGGATGCTTCCAAATCAGGTTCGGAGATTGATTCCTTTGCACGAAGTATGGAAGACGTTAACGGCAGCAAGAAGGATTTATCAGCCTCTGCAGGTAAGGCACGCACATACAATGGGTAAACACGCACACCATACGTTGCATGACTGCACTTCTTTATTTAACTGAGGAATGCAAAAGATTGAGCTCCATGCCCTGTGATTTTTCAAAGTCCCACAACTTGGCAAAACATGTACCATCTGTGTTTGCACATTTAACTGCTGCCATTTCTTTCCCCAATCTGTGTTAGAGCCCTACAGATTACACACTGTTTTGTTTCTTTTAAAAATATGTAGAAGTTTCTGTGCCAGCAGAAAGTCAGGCCTTAAGCATGTAAAGTTTACCCTGTTCAAACATTCCCCCTCTTGTTTCTACTGTCTCTCTTTTCCTGTTGGTTTATGACCACACGCAGCGGGCACGTGCCTGGCTGTCTCCCTTTGCAGCATCAAAACAGTACAGCAGCTTCATCCATAGTACCTCACACACCATTTCCCATCCTTTCTAATTACTAAATATCCCAGCATGAACACTATTGTATGGAGTAAAACTCCCAGACGTACATTAAAGCTTATGATTCATTTTCCTCAGTGATGGTTTTTTTCATCAGCTATTTTTTGTTCTGTCTCTTTAATTTGTTCATCTGATCTCTCTTTTTTCAATTTATTTAATTTATTATTATTTATTTAACCCAGCTGTCCTTACCCATCATTTATCTTCTCTAACATTCATCTACTTTGCTCCTAACCCACAGCATTGTATTTCTTCTCACTAGTAGTGCCTGTTAATGGTCATGTGGACTTGAAGAGCAACCTGACTCCACCTCTAATTACCCATACGGCTGCCACACCCATGCCCGTACCCAAGTTGCCTGTTTCAGGTGACCCCATCCTGGGCTACGAGTCCCGTAGAGGCAGCAACGTCTCCATAGATCCAGCGTGCTATGACAAATCACCGGTTAGTACAGTTATTATTATTCTGCCATACATCAAAAGCATCAGGTGCGTCATACAGTAAGGTATAAGAGTGTCACAAAGCCAATTGCCAGTTTTTCAGATGCAACAACAACATAATGGTGTGCTAAGACACACAGTTCATCTTGTAACATTTTTTTCTCCCCTGGTTGTTATCACTCTGTCTTCCACTTGCCATTCTCCTGCCCCAGGCCAGTGCTTGGAGTGCCTCTCCCCATGCCCCATGGAGCTCCGGAAGTGGCTGGACCAGCCGACGTTCCAGTTGGAACAGTGTGGGTCGTGCCCCATCTCTCAAACGCCAGAAGCATCAGTCTGGAGAACGGCGGTCGCTCCTCTCCGGGGACGGCGGCTCCAGCTCTGAAGATGGTGAAGAGGGGGGAGAAGGAGGAGGTGGGTTGATGGAGGAAGATGACGCCTCCCTGGCCAGGACCGACTCTATGTCCCAGTCGCAGAGAAGGCCTCGACACAGGAGGATGGAATCAGTGGAGACTCGGAGCTCCATGGATTTGCCACCTGACGCTCTGCTACAGGTACATAGACCCTCTGCACCAACCATCAGTTTCTACCACTGTCGACTTCTGGCTCGGAGCACAATTTAATAAACTAAATAGTGTATAGTACTGTATACACTCCATTACTACTGTCATGGAAGGTCCTTGACAGTAGTAACATTTAGTGTACATCTTAAAGTATATTGTCACCTTTTATGGGATTCTTCAGTGTTGCCTTTACTGGAGTGTTATTCATGTCATAGCTCTAGGCTAGAAGAAAATACCCCAATAAACCCAGTTTGCAGCACATGACTGTGTGGGAACAAATACTGCACTGCCTGACACTGCCACTCACACACATATTTAAAAACAATCCCTGATGGGGGCTTGTTTGTATGGATGTCTGCTTTCCCTCAGTTCTCATGGACACATGAGGGGAGAACCGTCATGTGTCCCTGAGGCATGGCAAGAAAAGGAAATTGCTTTATGGCACACTACATCTTCCAACAGTCATTGTACATACTGCTTATTATTTTTTGCAAAGCCATTGAAAAGAATGAAACAGAGGTGATAAAGTGCAAACCTAAAGCAATGAGAAAATGACACTATTAATGAATAGCACTGCATGGGTCAAGAGGGAACTATTTCCTTTGTCCTTTTACCCGTGTAGGTGCCCTACCTGTACCGCTCAGCCAGTATGCACAGCTCCAGACCCCCCTCCCTGGGCCACCTACGGCCCGCAGAACACAGCGACTGCAACGGAAAGGGCTCTCCATCAGTCCTGGGTCCCACACATGTCTCACTGGAGGACAACACTGAAGATGAAAATGCAGAGGAGGAGGTCAACCTGGTCAGTCTGTGTGCATGTGTGTAACTGTGTGTGCAAAAAATAAGGGTTAAAATGATGATTTGATCTTCAACTAAATCACAAGCATAGACAAACACACTATGTTTAAGCTAATAACACAAACAACTCTAGCTTTTGTGTGATTAGCTTGACACACCATCAAACATATCATTTAGCTAATGCAGCTCAACTGTAGATTGGGGATTTTCTGCAGCCATCACACAGCAGCAGGATCTATATATGTCTCCATACTGAGAGGGGGGGGCATGAGCACCTTGTGTATGCCGCACAGCAGCAGCAACTTCATTAATTATTCAAATATTCTCTATCTGTTGTATCCTTATTAACCTAAATGCTTTTCTGCACAGCAAACAGATTATCTGTATATTTTCAGCAAAAGTCCAAAAATGGTTTTCTCTGGAGTGCTACACTGTTACTTTAATCCACCACGCTATTAATATTACACTCATACATACATAAATTCAGTAATACTCACTGTAGTGACATTACTGCATGAATGCTATTTAACTAATTACACAGGTGACAGGCAGGTGCTGTAGAGGCCCTGGTGCTGAACCAAATTTCTATCCTAACACACTGAGGGATTTGGTGGATCATGGTTTAACTCTAAACTAACAAGAGACCTATAGGCATATGGCAGTTTATCTCAAATTCACTTCACCCAAACTGCCACCATTATCACTTCATCCTATAAATAAACAAAGTAATAGGGAAAATATTCAGGCTTCTCTCTTGATATGTGGCCATTTAGCGAGTTAGATTAAATTTTAAATATCAGACCCTGAAACTTCATCAATACTTTGGAGATACTTCTAGAAAATTTACCAGCAGCATTCAAAACCCTTTGTGTGTGGAGATTGATTGCAGCTCACGATGTACAACAGAAAGTTGTGGACATATGAATAATGAATGCACTGTGCGCTACCTACTCCCTGCAGGGTCGTTTTGCCAGACTGTTCCGCTGGCTGGAGAAGAAGCAGCCAGAGTGGTGTCGACAGCGAGACACCTGGTCACTCTACCTCTTCCCCCCAGAGTCCAGGTAGTATTCACACCCCTGCGCTTTTCCAAACTGCTACACATTTGCCCTGTTCTCAGTTCTCTTTTTCTTTAATATGAGTTTTTTCACATTCTCATGGAAACATTGTCGTTTTCAGAAGGAAAACACTTGTCAACTACTTCCCCCTGTGGCACTCAATATAAATGTGTTGTGTATTTTAAAATTATATGAGCTGCACAGCTCTTTTTAAAATGCGAGTTGTTTTTTTTGTTGTTGTTGTTGTTGTTATCAGTGTTCAGGGAAAGCCTGAGCGCTCATTCTTGACAAGAAATTGATGCTTAACATTGCATTTGACTGACATCATAATACTGCTGACTGTAACGGCAGTGTGTTTTTCCACTAGTGTGAGTGCTGCAGTTTATTCTTCCCCATTCCTTCCTACATTCTCACTTTAGAAGTCTCTTTTATCTGCACATTTCTGCCCTGTCAGGGGGTGAGTAAGCAGGAGCAGAGGGAGGAAGGGAGTTTCTCCTTCGAAGTGCTGTGTGTTGCTGCACATTATCTCAGCCACGTGCTGAATTCACTGCTTCCTTTGCGCCCCCCTCTCTTCGTCCCCGCTTCTCTCTCCTCCCCTCCTGGGGCTTTGATCTGTGCGTCCCTGCTGTCTGTTTGGAAAATGTGGCTGTGAAGGCAACATCATGCAATACGTTGACACCACCCTGCCCTCACTGCACCACAACATGCTAATTAAACATCAGACCTCACACCCACCCAATAGGAACTTAAAGTAAACCTTCACCAGTGCCAACAAAAGTTGTGATGGTCACACCCATCTGTGGGTGGAGTATTTCCTGCACCACTGTGTACACTATATTATGGTATTCTAAACACTGTTACTGTGCCACACATTCGTCATGCCAACAAAACTGGAAACATAAAAGCTAGGCAGCTAATGCTAGATATCTACATATGTACTGTAGGTAAGGATGGAGCTATTAAGAAAACTGAACACCAAAATACAAGATGGTGATCATTTGTATTGAACATGTACATGAAAGTTGTTCAGTTGCACATACCCTGAAAACTCTGCACACAGGCATAAAAAATTAAATGATCCTACAGTTCTTCCAGACTTTACAAGATTTTGGCGCAAACTAAAAGAAACGTAACTTTACAGGGTTTGTATTCACATTTTTTAGCCACTTTTTTCAGTGACAAATGAGGAAGATGCTTTTTGGGCTTTTGCTTTTAGTGTGCATCACATGTTGAATGGAGTTTGGCAATATCTGGTGTTCTAGTCTGTAGCGCACCATGATTATTGACGCATAGAGAATAGCAATGTCTGTCATGTGTCCTAGCAAATGTGACTATTAAATATCAGTCATTACAGTTTGAAATGCCCACTAAAAGGTTTGAAGCTTAGACACTGCAATATCAATATAGTTTGTATTTCTCAAAACCAAAGAAAATTAAAATAAAAAATCAAGTCAAATGATTCAAAGCAGCAAACATCTACATTAAAATCAATAACTTCTCTACTCTCGTTTTGCATTAAAGACATGTAGTCTATATGTGAAGGTGAAACTTTTTAAAAGTTCTAGATGGGTCTGTGCTGACCATATTATATAATTTTCAAAAGGTTAATAGGAAAAGCTCCCTGTAGTCTCTTATTGACAGCGCATTAAGAAAACTGAAGGAGCTTGGCTCAAACCGGACTTCGAGCTGGCTTTCAATCACAGCAGGTTGTAAGGCTTGGCCATCACGGAGACTGACACCGAGGACAGAGGCTCTGCATGGCGTCCATTCTGGACTTGAACTACGATAGACTCCCGTCTGTGCTCGCAATCACATCAAGAGACAGCGGCATGGTGGGAGGCCACAGTCCAACAGCTTTCACATGGACCCGAGTTCACCCCAACCTGCCTTTGTCCTCGCCGCCGTTACCGCTGCTACTGGTGATTACTGCAGGGGCCGTTTTTAATAAGCAGAGGAGGGGGCCGGCTATGTAGGCATGCTGTGGCAGCAGTCACTGCGATTAACCATGTTCGCTACAAGAATGGACTGTGTAAGAACAGTGGTCTGTCATCAAGGGGGCTGGGGTGTGCAGGGCTTGCAGATTAGATGAGATTATGTGAAACTAGACTGTGATTTGTGGGGAAAGGGGAGAATCTCAGTTTATATTAGGACACTGATAAGAGTAAAAATAAATAGTAAAATGTGTGGCATGTTTATGGCAAAACTTTGTGTTGCTACTTTCTACTCCAAAGTGAAAACACATAAAAGTGATTTAGGTTATGGCTGAACAAAACTTTTAACTATTGTCTGCATCTGTCAGCTATTTCCTGGAGAGCAGTCATCCATCTCAGGAAGTCAACTAAAGGCTGAGTAATTAACATAAAGGGCTCTCATCTTTTTGAGAGGTCTGAGCAGCACCGCCGACAGAAACTAAAACTTCCTCAGCAGAGGAAAATCCAAGCGAGCATGTCACACTAACCACCTACGCTGATGAGGTGACAGGCGATTTTTGAGAAGAGAAGTGCAAAAAACACCTCAGAGATGTTCAAGGGGAATTTCAGAAACGATGCTGAAGAACACGAAGAGCTGCTTAACTTGGTGAAGATCAGCAAATGTGATGGTTGGTGTCGAGGTCCACAGATTTATAGCTTCAAATGAGGGAATCCGAAAGAGGAGGGCGTTTGGACACATCGTGACATTTGAAAAAAGCGTAAAACTAACTGTAATCAATATTTAAGTCAATAATGTCAGCTGTCGTTTAGTTTCATTTGAAGCAGTGATGCTGGAAGACTCAAAAGGTCAGTAAATATCATCAGAGGGGAAAGCATCAAACACTTGTCAAAAGTCTTTTATATAAACATCCATACATCAAGATGTCAGGGAGTCTTCAAATCCCAGGTCTGTCTTGCATCAAAGAAAAGGTTATGTTTGCTTTTTGCTTGTGCATATGGTGACAGTTGTGTGTGTGTATGTGTGTTTTTTTCTTCGGGTTTTAACGTGAGTGTTTGTGAGACTTGGGGGCCATTTGAACTTGACATTGAAGTTCTCAGAGAGGAAGAACTTGCACCAGAGTGTTTGCCATATGTCCCCCCTCCCCTCCCCTCATGCTTGAGGAAAGCACATGAATTCTTGAGCTCTGGCGTGCAGATATCAAAGAGGAATTAGCTCATACAGTCTGCATACTGTAAGAATAAAGAACACCACAGATGACAGACACGCACACTCACATATACGCTATGTATGCTCACAGACTCAGCAAGTGTTGACACAGTTGTGTCTGGATTGCCAAACAAAGCCAAATATCCGAATGTGAGCCTCACAATATTGTCCCCTGCTGTATACTTCGGCTGATATGAGCCATCAAAGAGGATTTGACGCACGGTTTAATCCATTCAACAGCCATATATAACAAGCGTTCCCTCTTTCTTTCTCTCTGTTGTGATGAGCTACTGTAAAAGCCTGGGAACTTTTCATGTCAGGTAATGAAAGTCAGCCATAATTAATGACTCCTAATTCTACAGCGGTTCATTATGGTGTTCCGGCATGTGAGACAAGCTCTCTTAAACTGAAAGAGATCAGTGTGTTTCAGGAAATGTGGTGTACTGTATAGTAACATGATCATCATTATCACATCAAAGTTAGTGAGCTTCTTTGAATTTTCTCTATTTCTGCCTACATGTGGAGTAACTCAAGATACAATCAGACTTTTAAAGTCCTAAATTTAATGAAACAAAGCAAACTACACTTGTTCATTTATTTACTGTGGGAAGTGACTCAATCCTAAATATCTGTGTGGCAAATATTTGTGAACTCCTGCACCTCAGTAACTGCTGTGACCCCCTTTTGCTGCGATAAGTTCAACTAAATATTTCCACAAGCTGTTTATCAGCCCTGCACATTGGTTTGGAAGGATTTTAGCCCATCCTTTCGTACAGTTTCAGTTCACGGATGGTGCTTGGCTTCCTTGCACAAACTCTGTTTGTCTATTTCATGTCTTAACAGAGCATTTCTATGGTCAGGACTTTGAGTCAGCTAATACAAAGCACTGCATGTCTTCTGCTCTACTTTCTGTTCTTTATTGTGTTGTCAGCTACAGTTCATGGATGGATACCTTGACATTTACATGTAGGCTTTACTTGTACACTAGAATGCTAGTGTTGGATGTTCTCCATTTGAACAGGTCAACTAATAAAGTCCAAACTTTAGAAATTATTTTGTAATACTTTCCAACGTGGTGAGCATCAACAACTCTTCTGATGTCAGAAGGCTTTCTCAGGCTTTGAAAGTGAAGTCCCAGAATTCACCTCTTTAAATAAGCCAGCCCCTCCCAGACACCTAAGTGTCATCTCATCGAATGAAACAAACAGACGTTGACTAAAACACCTGATTAATTTCCTTTTCAAATGAACTGATAATACTAGAAAATATTACCACATTTTGCTGCATGCAAATTCATAGGACTGGAAAATTCTCCTTAATAAATGAATGAACAAATGTAATTGTTTGGATGTTAAGTTTTAGGTCAATGCTCAGAAAAGGAAGTACTGAAACATTAGTGAAACAATTAATGCTGCTGTTCGTGGGAGGACAATATAATTTGAGAAATATTTCCTATATTGCCTGGGAGGAGGAATTGCCTCCAACAAAAGCTTCTTGTGTGCTAACACCACAGATTATATGATGAATGATGTGATGATGTAATGTGACTGCACTATGCGTCTGTGAACTTTCTTGATATATATTCATCAATCAATATTTTACAACTCAGGCATTTGAAGTGGAATTGAGATACGTTGTGTATGTCACGTCCATTTTCAGAGCCACTGAACTCTAAAGTTTTTTTTTCTCTCTTCTCAGGTTTCGGATCCTGTGCAATAAGATCATCACCCACAAAATGTTTGACCATGTCGTGTTGGTCATCATATTCCTCAACTGCATCACTATCGCCATGGAGAGGCCCCGCATCGACCCCACCAGCGCTGTAAGTTTCAAACTCAATCACGTGCTTCTCTCTCTGTAAAGACAGCCTCTACAAAAAAAAGTGCAAGTTCAGCGTGGGGCCATCACAAGCTTCAATCAAACAATTCAAATACCACAACATCCTGAGAGAAAGGAAAGACACTCACATACAAATACTGTATAAAGGTTTCTGAGGTGTGTGTGTAGAATAAGTCGCTGTCAGCTCAAAAAAGTCCAAACAGAAATAAAGAATAGAGGATAATGTCCCAGCAACGCATACACACTTTCACAATAACAGAGTTCCTATAATAGTTGGCTCTCCACAGAGAAATGAAGTGGAAGCAGGGAACCACTCCTGTTTGACTGTGAGCAAGTAGCTTTGGGTAATGTGTGTTATGCCCCTGTGTCTACAGCACTGCATCATCAACACCATCACCTCCTCAACTAATGCACCATCCCTTCAAATAGATGAAGGCTGGCTGGATGCCTTGAAGCAACGCACACATACACACATCACAACTCTTTGTCCTTTCCTGCCTCTAGCAATAGCAGCAGAACAGAGCCCAGCCGCTCCATGCATAAACACAATAATTATTACTGTTTGATTTTTGTTGCTCTCTCTCTCTCTTTTCTCACTGAGCTAGGTGTTCTGCGGATGGCCCTAATTGCAGTTCGGTCTCGCTGGAACGCTCCTTTTCTGCTTGTTTTGTGGCTGAGGGGAAAGTGCAGTTGTAATTGATTTAATTATCTGTGGGCTGATGTACGTGGCTATTGTCCAAGAAAGGAGTTGTTTAACAAATGAAGACCACCCCGCAGGCCGCCCAGTCTCATCAGGGCAGCGATCTCACACACAGACACATGCAAAGTGCATAAAACGCACCGCAGCGGCCGCATCAACAGTGAGGTCAGAGAGCAGTAGTTTGAGATGTGCATATATTCTGCGACCTTCCTGACGCGGCCGTCGTGTCCACTCTGCACCCAGAGGCTGTTATTAAAATGAGATGGAAATGTATGATGCAGCAAACACTGTGAAACAACAAAATGAGCTGTCGTAACGCTGTTTTAAGCCTTAATGCTCATTGCTCCAGATCTTATTTGCCTGGCTGGTCATTGCACGGTGCTGTTTGTTTGTCTGTGTGTGGGTTGTTTTGAATTAATGTAGTCGATTGTGAATCGATTTCCCCTCGCTGATTCTGTTTTGGGCTGTGTATAACAACCGAACATGTATAATTTATCACCCTCTGCTACTCTTTTGCAATACCTGCTTCACATCACCCACGGTGCCCGCGTGACAAAAGACACATGTTATATTCTTTAAATAGATATGCAGTCATTGTTGCAGAGATAAATAGTTTTAGTCAAAACATTTTAGTGTGGAATGCAGGCTGAATAATTAGTTTATGGTCCTGGAAGTTATGTCACACATTTTGTACTTGGCTTGCAGACCACTGCTGTTTTGGTTTGGTGCTGGAGGTTGCCTGGATACTGTCTTCCTGTAGCTCAGTGGAAATGACCATGATTATACCACCTATTATGATTTATTATTACTAATTGTACCAGGGGACAATACATCACTGTCTAAAGCTCTAAATTGAATTATATCTACATCAACAGTATAAAAGACGATCAGCATAAGCTTCCAGCTGCCACATCATCTGCTCCAGACAACATTAAGATAGAGAGATGGCGCTGCAGACTGGACCCTGATGAAAGCTTTCCTGGACGTGTGGGCTGACTCTTGTTTTCATTTGCTTAGAAGAGAGGAAGGATTTGTGATTGCAAAATTGAAAGTATGTACAGTGACCTGCTAAATCGTTGCTGGCATTATAAAGTTGAAGGATACAGATCCTTAGAGCAACTCCCCAGACATCTGGACCAGCATACAGTGGCTGGTGGAGCTTTATTCCACTGTATGTAAATGACCTACTGGAAGTCATTAGTGCTGGGTACTGTTCGCTGTTGTGTAACTAGTCCTAGCTGCCATTAAGCTGCTTCAAACCAGGTCGAGCTGGAATAAGTTCTTCTGTTTATGCAGTTTGTGGTTTGTGGAGCTGTGGTCAGACAGACTCGATGACAGGCGTTGAACGGGGAAAGAAGCACACTGAAGTAGACAAGGTGGATTTGGGGCTTGATATTGTATTTTTGTTATTTAATTAAACAAATATAATAATAATAATATAATCACCCAAAGAATATACTGTGCTTCAATTTCGTAAGCTAGCTAAAAAGGCTAAAGTTGCTGATACTGATGATATGCTAGCCTTAGCTATGATACATTATGTAACGAGCTAGCTTTAGTGTTAGCTATTGGTTTAGCTCGCCAAAGCTAAATATAACAAAACGTTAGAGCGCATTCGTCGCGTTTTTAACACTATAAATATAAATGTTATATTTAGTTAGAATTTAGATTCATCAACAATAAACAATAGATATGTCTATTGTATATTTAAAAATTGTCTATTATCGTTCGTCAAATAACTTAAAATTGCTATTGTGCTTATATTTTGAAAGCTAGCTAAAGCTGGCTAACTAAACTAAAATTGTGATTGTCGTCTAGCAAACTATCAGCTTGCTGGCTTAATGTGGAAACAAATGTGTACATACAACATCTTAGCCTAACAAGGTTTGTTTCTTTGGTACTAGAGCTAGTTAACAGTTTAATTTTATAATGCAGACCAAAGCCTTTTACCAGAATGTGATTAGATCACCAGCAGATTGAAGTAAACCTGTGTTATTAACCTGTGTCATTGAGGCATACGGCATTACCTCAGCAGTATGTCTTTCCATAACACATGCTTTTCGCTTTCTAATGAATGAAAGTCTGAAGACTTGTTCACAGTCGACAGGAATGGCCGCTGTCAAGTCTGGAATTTATAAATCCTCTCAACAGCAGCATTCCCAGTGATGACGTCCCCGACATTCCCAGAGACTTCACAGAATTCATTGTAGGACTGCCATCTCTGTGTTTATGTGTGCATGTGTGATGGTAGCCAGAGGCCGTGGGAAAGGCAGCCACCTACACCCGCACACACACACACACACACACGCTGTACACTACATACACATTTAGTGGCAGCACCGGGTCGTGTCTCCTCAGACAGAGGGGAAGTAGGATAAATAATCATTCAGTGAAGGGATCTTATTCTTGCTAGCCTGCTTGTTTTCTCTCCTCGGTCCTTGTTTAGCTCAGCAAATACGCTCCCATCCTCTCCTGCTTGGACACACACCACTGATCCATGCTGCCTCAGGCAACAGAGAAATATAGGAGTACAGCAAAGTGGCTTCGTGTAGATGGCGTCCTAATAGCTCGGTCCTGATGCTGTAGTTTTGCATGCACACTCACAAAATACAATGATGGCATAATTTACTGAAATGACTGTTTATTGTTAGGAAAAAACAATGACAATTGTGCAACACCTCAACACTAGTCCACTAAGTGTTCCAACAGTGATCTGCCGTTGTAATTAACTTGATAGTATGAATTTTTAAAGGAAATGTACTTGCAGGACAAATAAAATCTGTGGTATAAAGAAAATAGGATTTTAAGTATAAACACCAAATCAGATGCCTTGTTTACATATTTCCTGCAGTGCTAATAAAGCGTGAACGTTCTTACTGCCTGCAAGCCATCATTAGCGAGTGCAGTAGTGATGCTTGTACTAAGACGTTTTCAAATAAAGTACAACAGCAAAATAGCTTGCTCATACATTATTCAGCTGCACACTTGATGAGTTTAGAAGAAAACACAGAACAAACACACTCATAACACAAATGTCTTTTTTTTAATGATTAGAACTATTAATGTGTGCCTTAGCTCAACCAGATTGCTTTCTTCTTTTTGTTTGGCAGGAGCGGATCTTCCTCACACTCTCCAACTACATCTTCACAGCGATCTTTGTGGCTGAGATGACTGTAAAGGTAAAAGATCCTGGATAACATAGCTCACAGTTGATCTCTCCTCATGGCTCAATTCCTAAAGCCCAGTGCAAATGTTGTGACTTCTGTTTGTACTCACTCAGTTGAGCACAGCACACCACAAAATATTTGTTAGCTCAGGATGTTTTGGTACGATAAAAACACTAGTTACCTCACATCAAGAGCCCTCATTTTTCCCCAGCTTTGAATGAAACAAGATGGGATTCATCTGTGTATACTCACAGTGTCCAAATTTTGCATGAGATGGAGAAACTCCAAAACCATTCAGACACAAATCTGCACAGAAAATATAGACTCTGCCTGATCCTCGATTGTACTGTAAATGTACCAAAACTTAAAAGAAAACATAGTTAAGAGGGAGGAAAGGGGAAAGACTGAGACTCAAACCGACAGCGCACACACATATACTCAGGGCCGTTTCATAATGCTAAGCGGAGGATTGTCTCGCCAGTATTCAAATAGCGCAGCTTTGAATGGAGGTCCGTGCAGGCGTGGGCAGGAGAGAGCGGAGGCAGAGGGGAGGAAAGTTCATGGGTGTCACTCATACAAGTCTGTGTCTCTATTTTTGGTCTTAGAGCAATTGCCAGGCCCACAAATGTAAGGCACTGCACTCACACACACATACACACACATATTGAGTATGTATTATTTAATTTCCAAGTTCTTTAAGTGATAATTGGTTATCACAAAACATGTTGCCAAATTAAAACTGTGCATTTCAAGAAGATATTTATTTCAAGTCTTTATTATTGCAATTCACATATACTTATACGTATACTTATACATATACTCATCTGCCACAACAATAAAACATCTCTGTAGTCTGAGTAGTTTTAATGTTCTAATGCTCTTGTGGTGGACACTCCACTGTTGCAAGTGCTGGAAGAACTATTAAGATCCTCCGTGTAAGGTCAGTATACATAGTTTTATCAGTACTTTAACTTAAACAAAATATCTTTAAACTTCTTCCACCACTGCTTAAAGCATATTTATAAAAAAGAGAAGGTCATGATTCACGGTATTATATTGGAACATATAGTTGTTACATCATGGAAAATATAAAGTACAGTATGTCCCTGAAATGTTTAGTAGGTGTATAAAGTGGCATAAAATGAAAACTGTCAGGTAAAGTGCAATGACCTCATAGTTTTAGATATAACAATAAAGTACTTGAATAAATGCACTTTGTTCCAACGTTGAATTCATTTACACAAAGTGAAGAGTCGGGTGAAGCTGTCTGGACTGTCACAGAGACCTGTCTTTGTTCATAAAGTTTCACCAACCTCTTTGATGACTCCCCAGACATTTTTCAGATTATTCATATACAGTATCTACCATTATTAGGTTAGCATCAACTGATGTGAACTATCTCCTATCCATCTCCCTCCCTCTCTCCTCTGCTCCGTTGCAATATGTGTTTAGAAATACACAAAACAAAAATAGTTGTCTTGGCCTGGTTTAATAAGTTTGAGCTAAGAAACAAAGTCAGCTCGTCTCTATTATATTCTGGAGTGCAAATTACTTTACAGGCAGAATGAGGAATGTATAGAATTAGAAATGAGGTTTGGAAAGCTTGCAGCTTTTACGATCTTTGCTGCCAAGATCCAAGCTCCAATCATTCTACAAAGTCAATAAGCTGTGCATATGGGACATTAAGCATCGACTCTTAATAAATACAAAAGACTTGATAACAAACAATTCTGCAACCACACACATATAAATAGATATTGAATCACTGATTTGTGTATCATTTCATGACGCTCATATTTCAAGTTAATATTTAATTTTAACTGTGTCTAAACTGCACTGCTGTGCCAACTATATACAGCATCTACACACTGCTATGCGTTCATGTTCCCACATCTCTGTATCTAATTTATGTCCAGATCGTAGCCTTGGGCTGGTGTTTTGGGGACAAGGCCTACCTGAGGAGCAGCTGGAACATTCTGGACGGGATGCTGGTGATGATTTCTGTTATCGACATCCTTGTGTCTCTCATCTCCAACTCGGGGACCAAGATCCTGGGTATGCTGAGAGTGCTGAGGCTGCTGAGGACCCTGAGGCCACTACGGTAAGTGGCTCTCCCAGGGAAGTCGAAATGTATAGACAAACAAACCCCCTCAGGAGACAGACAACCTCCACGGAAACAGTTCTAGAAGCATAAAATCGTATAGTGATGTATGATGTTTTAGGAATCAGTACTTGGACGGGGAGACTAGTACAGACCCGACAACAAATACTGTATATAGATTTACAGCTCTTACATGTACCACTGTGTACAGCATTTGGGAGATGTGTGTGTGTGTGTCTTTTAAAGTGTGTGTTTTGTGTGCAGTCACGCGTGTTATTGTCAGCGTGTACACAATAGCACAGTTATGTTTATTTGAGCGGAAATAAAGCGGAAATCACCAATTTGGAGACTGTTTTTGTACTTGCATGTCCAAATTCAGTGTGTGTGTGTGTTTGTGTTTGTGTTTGTGTTTGTGTGTGTGTGTGTGTGTGTGTGTGTGTGTGTGTGTGTGCGTGTGCGTGTGCGCATGTGGATCTATTTGCATGTGAGTGGCTTAATGCTCGACTTGGCTCACAGCCTCATGCTCCGTGTCTCGTCTCATGAAGGGGAGCTCTGAAGGCTTTGCCCCCTGATGAATATTTATCAATGTTCTCATGACAAGGACACAAATCAAATATTCATTTTCATACTGGCACTAAACACCACTGATCTTTTCTGTCTTCTTTCTGCTTTTCTAACTTTCACCTTTGACATAAAATTCTTTTGCAGAGGTTGCTTTCACGCTCCCATGACTTCAAAGTGTTAGTTTCTATTTTGGGTTGCGTGTTCAGTATGAATTAGGTAATGAATTTTTCTGTGTTTGACATTCTGTTTGTGTATATTTGCAGTGAATATAGACATTACTGATACCATTAGGAGCTTTCTGGAAACAAGTGCTGTTTAGAATGGAATTTTTTTGTGACACATGTCCTTGCATTTTGTGTAGTCAACATTTTAGTTGAGAGGCATATCTAGCAGCTAATTCCAGTGACAAACGGCAGATATTAGTGGCTATATTGTTAAACAAGGCAAGTTAACTTTGCATCTCAAGCCAACAGCCTATATCAGACTCTCCCAAACTAAAGCAATAAACGGTTGTCCTGCTAAGTCTTACAATATTCATAAAACATTCTTAAATACTCAGCAGGTGCCTCACCTAAGAAACTGGCGTTTATTAATCCAGTTATATTGTAAGACCTTGTATGAGCTAACAGGTAGGTTACTCTCTTGAGATAATGAACATTTTCGACTGTATTTGTGCACTTTTAGGCACAAAAACAAAGGTTTAAACCATGTACTTCTACATACTTACAGTATGGTTTGGCTTTGGCTGCCACTGTGGTGTTTAATTAGTAAAGAAGAAAACAACTAGCTGATCACTTCAGAGGGAAATGCTAATGTGACATCGGAGAATGAAGTTGCTCTTAAACAAGGGGTTTTCTAATTAGATCTGGCACAGCTGTGACAAACAGAACACTCAAGAAGAGTACCTGCCTCGAACTGCTGCTGGATCCCATGCCTCTGACTTGTTCTGCTGTACGCCCTCCCTTATTTAATCCCCCAAGGGCAGCGGGGCTGAGGCTGTATTAATGTCGAGTGGGAAAGGTTTTAAAGTCAGATTAGAAAATATGTAGCAATTACAGGAGGAAATTGGACAAATTTTAAGTTTTTTGAGGGAAATATTAGTGGGAGCAAAGGGCAACTGTGTCTTTTGAGAGTGCTGTCTTCACTTTGAGAAAAATGCAACATGGCAGAGGGAGAAATAGGATTAGGAAGACTGTGTGAAGATGGGCAGAGAGTGAGTGAGGGAGAAACAGGAGAGGACAGGAAAAGAAAAAGAGGGAAGAATGGAGCCTGGTAACTTGGCTCTCTCCTCTGCTGAGGCTGCAGTTGAGTTATAGGAGAGAAATACTCTGAAACCATTTTAAAGGTAGTTATTAACTTTTAATCCAAAAGGAGGAGCGCAGCATTAAAGGCTATAGCATATTAAACTATTCATATTCTCCTCTGTGTATGCTGTACAGTTAGCTTATAGTGTGCTGCAGGTAGTTGAAACCCTATTGGAGAATTGAGTTTAGTCAACACAGAGTGGAATGACTGCCTGGGCTCCATTAAAGCCATGTTACTGTTTAGGAAATGAACACACATACAGTATAGCCATGCAGACCCACACGATTTGTGGAGTAAAGGGCATTGTTGCTTAAAGTTCTACTGCAAAACCAAACAAGCATTTAATGACTTTAATAAGAGCTTGTTCCCTTAACAACACTTGATGTAGCTGAGTGTGTTCTGTTTAGGGTTGACAGAAAGATTGGAAAGATGTTGTTCGCATATTAAGCCATTCATGGTAAATCATATATGGAAATAATACTTGTTTTTCAGTAATTTTCTGCCATAGAGATTGCTAATAGTTTCATTGATTAGTTGGACTGGGCCTGTTCCAGCATGGGTCATGTGGTTTTGACAGCGCACGCACAAACACACATACAGTATAGTGATAAATATGTAAAGGGTTTTTTCATATGTACCTATAAATAAAGAGATTGCTAGAGCCTGCATGCCAGACCTCTCAATCCTAAATCCTCCACTTCTTTCCTCAATTTTTTTGGCCTTTCCAGTGTAAATGTCACTGCATAAAAATTGTACAGGCTGTCACTTCTGATTGTTTGAGAACAAGAACACACAGCAGTTGGTGTCCTCGCAATATTTGCACGATCGTCCACTGCCAGAAGTCCAAGCATCACTGACCAGTCATTCTGTTTATTTTCTAGCAAATGAACTCAGTTGTAAGGTTTAAACTTCGTTGTAACTATCAAACATAGAAAAATACATAATCTTCATCATTAGTCCAACCTGCATTATTTTCCCTCAATAACCACATTATCAGGTCAATGTCTGTAAATTATTTTGTCATTTTAAAGAGTCAAACTATTAAGCAATTAGGTTTAAAACTTTTTCTTCAGCGTGCCACAACACAGACACGGCTTTGTCATCCATAAAGCTTCCGTATTAGTGTCAGTATCAGCTTGTTGTCGACCCAGTTCGATTGTGGCAGACTCGCTCTCACTGGGTGTTTGAATTAAATACAAGCTTGTCTGTGTTTTCCCCTCTGGCAGCACAGTGCATGTGGGGTTCACATAGGCATCATGGGAGCTGCTGATGCTGACATGGGAATAAAAAGGCATCTACCATCATTAATGTGCTCATAGGCTGCAATGCATGGCAGCTTGTCACTAAGGCAGCTGAGCCTTGAACTGCAGTAGATTTTGTTTGCACTAATCAGTTCGCCTGCGTTCTTCTTCCTATATGTGTTTGCATGAGAATTACTGCACCAAGCAGGAGATTCTCTGTTTGTGCGCAGGTGTCTGTTGCTGTTTGTTTCTCATTAAAGATATTAATGATGGCTTTACATTGCACACGAGACGAGTGGTCCACAGGGGGTGCATGAGCACTTGTGCATGTGACAGAATGATGCATCTGCTTTGTTTAGCAGGGCACACACACACATCTGTGCAGTGATTTATCAAGCCCAGAGCCTGAGCTGAGGGCTAGCCTCAGGGAAGGCCCAGAAGTTTGTACCCCATGCCACCAAATAGCACCTTTTGTGACCCAGCACAACCTACACCTCATCAACAATTCAGCTGCAACCTAAAAATCCCAACCCAACCCCTCCCTATTCCCCAGTGTGTCTATTAATTGCACCCGCCACAGTCCCAGGCATCAATGCAGGCAAACTGGTCTAAACAGCTTTATAGGAAAATTTCAAGCTGTTTAGACCACTTTTTTGTAGTTGACCCCTGTTGGCTCAGCTTTTGAGCTTATCCATCACTTTGGTGATGATGTGCCTACCTCCTGAGGCTCCTACTCATTACTTACATGCTTGCTCACTATGGATAATTAACACACTTTGAGATGTGATGTTTGTGTAACAGCTGAATTCATTGACTTACAGTGCAGTTTACATTTCCCTCATTTAGTGACAGGTACGGTAACTTTGACAGCTGGAGAGGAAGGACGGCTGTAGGTTAAAAAACAGGAGAACAGGAAGAGTTTTATACAGCAAGGTGGAGCAGGAAACAAAGTTAAGACAAAAGAAAAAGCAAGAAAATAGCAGCTGCTTCATTTTTTATTCCCTCTATCTCCCTGCAGCTCACCAGACCTCCTCTCCTCCCTCGATTCCCTATTTCTATCTCCCAATGTCGCTTAATTACACCCAGTGTTTGCACTGTGGGAACATGCCTGCCACTTATTGCCCTACTTGTTGTTCTCTTTCCTCAATGTGAGCGATATACTGGTGGAGGAGAGAGATGAGTGGTGCATGTGTGCAGGTGTTATGCATCGCGCCACACTCCTCCCCACTCCTTTGTATAGAACACAAAACAAGGACATGCTGTGAGCTGCTGTGAAATTATGCAGAGAAATAGATTAGAAGAAGTGAGCATTTTCTTCTGGCTCCCTCCATCCGGCTCCTGCTCATGCTCCTTTTAGTCAAATGCAAATAGACATTATGATGAGGGGCACATCACAGTGTGTGTCCCTCACATGCCGCATCATCAGAGTGTATTGACTGATAATAAGAGTCTTGTCGTTTCCCTTTGTTTTTCTCTTTAATAAGCCTTTTCACTTGAGCATATTTGTTAGAGTGGAGTTCAAAAGGAGAACATGATGTAAGGAGGTAGAGAAGTTGGTTTTGGGGTTTTCATCTGCAAAGCAGCAAGGTGTGCCATTTTCACAGGTGATGTGTGATCTAAGGTACTAGGCTGCAAAGCAGCTGTAAGCTACTGTCCCTAATGAACTCTACAAACTTCCCCAACAAGTTGCACTTTCATTTTGTTTTTTTCTCTTTTATGCTTTGTAATTTCTTCTCAAGCCACTGTACATTTGCCACTACTTGTTCCATATTGTACTGTTGAGATGGAGGAAAAGTGGTGCCAGGTTAGTCTAGATCAAGAACTTATTAAACAAATTAATGAGCATACTTTTGAATGATCACAATACATAGAAGAGATGTGAGGGGTTATGCCATTATTGCCTAGCAGCAATGGGTAAACTCTGTATGTAAAAAAAAGGAAACTGAACATAGATCTCATCGCATCATGTTTGGCAAGGAATTTAATATAAATGTGTTCTCCTATGAGTGTGACTGGATTAATCCTAAATGGAGAGACATTCTATATACAGATGCAATTCTAGCACCCTCTATAGGCCAACAGCATTACTGTAGCTTAACTGGGTTTTCAGCAGTACATCAACAGAGGCATTGAGGTGCAGAGTGATGAGGTGTAGCCATAGGCTCGTTATTCTCTGATAGAGCTATTGATCAGTGGCCTTTTGTCGGCCCTAGCTCCTTATTATCTCATGTCTTCTCTTAATGTGCTATTGACACTGTCTTCACTCAACTGTCTACTCAGGGGAAAACATACAATACAGACAAAGGCTGAGCAGATTATCAACTCGATAGACAGCTCTCTTTTAGGTTTTATTCCTGTATCATCTTCGCACATCATATTGACTTTGGTACATTTATGTGTGTGTTGCATTTGTGTGCTCATGCATGAGCAGCTGTGTTTTCTGTGCAAAAGCCTATGCAGTGCAGTGCTGTGTGTTGCCATGCTGGTACTAATTAAACATCTTCATTAGTCCATTGGTTTTATTAGATGTGTCTGTTTCCTCGACTGCAAAAATTAAAGGAAACTGTTAGAGGGGCAAAAGAGGGAAGAGGGGAAGGGGATTTTTGAAGAAGAGTGTGTACCAGTGAGAGAAAGACAAGTTAATTTGTCTTTGAGCCGACAAGTGTTTTGGTTTGAAAAGTTCTGAAGTTCTTTGTGCACGTGAGACAAAACGTTCCCTACTGTGGTAAACAGGAAATCTATAAAAACAAGGAAGCGTATGTAAAAGTGTGCGCACCCAGTGTTGGCCTGGGGATATATACAGGGTGTGAGGAGGTTGTAGGTTAGAATGCTGCAGGCATCCCTGTTCCATCTGGCCTGCGCTGTAAGTGAGAGAGCCTGGTATGAAAAAACACAATCATACACACACACACAAACATGCAGTACACTCATTTCATATTATATGCTGTGTTTCAGTGTGATCAGCAGAGCTCCAGGACTGAAGCTAGTGGTGGAGACCCTAATGTCATCACTGAAGCCCATCGGCAACATCGTGGTCATCTGCTGTGCCTTCTTCATTATCTTTGGAATCCTGGGAGTACAGGTGAGGGGGAGAATTCAGACAGAAACAATGAGGGAGCAAAAATGTCTATCCCAATGGGGTAGCACATGCATCCTAAAACCATTTACCTCAAAATCGTTTTTCATGCACTATTCCATATGCCATATACACATATATTATATATGTGTATATTTAATATGGCATATTCTTATCCTTATGAAGTATCCTTATCTAAAGGGTCCCAATGTAGATTTCATGGCTTACAGCCCAGGCTGTTAACCTGCCCTCTGCCATTGGCACAGTTTAACTCCTGTCTATTTGCCATCCCCATGTTTGTGACCACAACCCTTATTTCCTGTAAGGCCTTAAACCTTACACTGTAAAGTGCCTTGAGATAACTTCTATTGTAAATTGGCGCTATACAAATAAATAAATTGAAATAAATTGAATTGAATTGAACCCATCTGTTCAAGAAAAGTAGTGTCATGAAAGGTTAATGGATGTGGCAATACCATAGACCAGTGACTGCAAACTGTCACTTGTTCAACGTCTGTTGAATGCACTGCAGCGTCATGGTGTGAAAAGTCTGGTCAGGCGTTTTCCCTTATTACTATTATCATTTCAGTTCTATTCATGTCTCATATGGTCCACTTTGAAATTGGACCATTATCGTCCAGACAAACATGGTGTAATGCAAGAGATTTGCATTGTGGTGGATGAACATCTGGTTACCTTAGAGGGTTGTTGCTTATTCAAGCAATTCATGGCATATAAACCTGGAAATGAGGGCAGCAGTAGTCAGTTGGTAGCGTCATCTGTGAACCCCTGGGTCATAGGGTTCTGTTCCTGATTCCTCTTTGCTACATGTTGATATGTCCATGGACAAGACACCAAAACTGGATAATTGGGCCAACATGCACTGTCATGTCTAGCAACTGTCCAGCAACAATTTCCCCAAGGATATCAATAAAGCATGTGATTGTATCTTTATATGCCAAGGTGGGGACATTCAGATTGGACAAGCTTGAACTTGTTTCTGCACTACTGACCACAAAGGACCAAATGTTTGCTTTCACTGTGACACACATACACTTTTCACATATTATCCTAAGAATGTAATCCTCATCAGCAAGGAGGACAAGACAAGTTCAGTGGTGGCCAAGACAACTGAGAATCAACATCCCTGATTACGTATGCCACTTTTTACAACTCAGCTATCAACATTGATTGTAGAGAATGTAGAGAAGCCTGGTAATAGAATGAATACACAGCTTTCAGTGTGGGTGGAGGTGAATCCAGGGTAGAATCAGAAGAAAACATTCAAGACGTTCAAAAGCAGACTTTTACTGGTGACGCTTTTCAAAAGCAAATTTTCACCACACTTCCCTTAAACATCTGTGTCAGACCGATAGATGAAAGACAGTTAAAGGCCAGGCCTAAGCTCTGCAACCATCACTGACAAAAGAACAATAAGGAAGAGGTGCAAACTCTGTGCACAAAGACATGTAAAAACAAGCATAGTATTGTATGTCGAAATTGTAACATACATTTGCAAGGCACAGTCTAAAACTGCCACATATCTATTATGATTTTCTCAATATAATTCTGCTGTTATTGACTGCAGTCAACAAATTAATTTGTTTAATTTACTTTAATCAAGTAATTATGGTTTATTTTACCCAATTTCATAGAAATGTAGAAATGAGGCTAATAAAAAGGTAGAACAAAACTCAGTATGATTATGGATTTGATTAATAAACGATTATAATGCATCATTGAGGTTTAGGTGGGAATACATATGTTTGAAACAAGAAACAAGTACAGTTTTGGTTATAAGTCAAGGTTCAGTGTAATGTTTGTTTTTTCCCCACAGCTTTTCAAGGGAAAGTTCTTCATTTGTCAAGGAGAAGATGTAAGGAACATCACTAACAAGTCAGACTGTGTGCAGGCCAGCTACAAATGGGTCAGACACAAGTACAATTTTGACAACCTGGGACAGGTACAATCTCAGAAATGCCAAGATTTGTGATCATTAAATACATATCCTAATGGTCTATTGGACTGCTAGAATAAAAGCTCTTTCTGTTTTCTGTTTCAGGCATTGATGTCTCTGTTTGTTTTGGCGTCCAAAGATGGTTGGGTAGACATTATGTATGACGGACTGGATGCAGTAGGAGTTGATCAACAGGCATGTCTACACACAGAAACACACATGTACACAGATGTGAAATCAGTCTATTATAATATTTAATACACACATTAAAAGAAGGCATCAATATATCTAAAACCAGTCTATATCCTGTCTATCTTTCAGCCAAAAATGAATTACAACCCGTGGATGCTCCTGTACTTCATCTCCTTCTTGCTGATCGTGGCCTTCTTCGTGCTCAACATGTTCGTGGGTGTGGTGGTGGAGAACTTCCACAAGTGCCGGCGCCACCAGGAGGCTGAGGAGGCCAAGCGCAGGGAGGAGAAGAGACTGAAACGCATGGAGAAAAAGAGACGGAGTAAGGAGAAGGAGCTGGCTGGTCGGTAGTCTTTCCACATCTTTCTGAGTCCTGCTTGATTTGAGTCTGAGCATTTTTTTTTCTTTTTGCTTTTTGATTTGGTTTGGCCAATTCGGAAGAACGCAGTTAGTGAGCTAGTATCAACAATAGTTGCTACTCTGTGGTAGAATCCTCCCTTTTCCCTCGGCAGTCCCCTTTTCCTTTTTTTGTCAGTCCTCTTGATAGTTTTTGTTACAGACCAGTGGTCACTAACTTAAGCTCTGCAAACTACAGAGTGCGGAGGCTCTTCATTAACTCCTACCACAAATTGATCAAGTTGGATGTTAAGAGAAGCATCCATAAACTGCCTGTTTGCAGAGCTAGGACAGCTGACCGCTGCTGTTAGCCCCCACCCTTTCCCTCCTCCCTTACCTTGCCTGGTCTACCGTAGATGCCGTGCTTGGGTTGGCCCCTTGAAGCATGCCCAGTGAGTGCTAAAAGACGGGGCTTGCATGGTGGTGGCTATACAGAGCTAGAGGGAGGGGGAGTTGTTGCCCTAATGAAGAAGATGACCCCCCTCCCTTCCCCTCTTCTGCATGTGGTTTAGTACAGCCGCAGGGGCAGGGATAGACCAAAACCTGGAAGAGAAGGTGGAAGAGTTTCCCCTTAGTTTTCCAGTGGAGATCTGAGATCACTATGGGTCGGATTTGTAGGAGTTAAAGCTAATTTCCTGCCTGTTCCCTGCCTCCCCTTCGGCTGTATAGGGGTTAGTAACAAGCTGCTTGGTTTGATTTGTATTCTTTCCACTGTCTCCTACATCCAAAACGCAACTGCTAGCATCTGCTAGCCTTAGCCTGTACTTGCAGTATTTTACGCATTTATTCCAATGGCACTTTGTGTTTTTTTATAGTTGTACAAGGAGCAGTGGACACCATTGGTTTCTTAAAGTTGAAAGAGAATTCCCTTTGATTTCCTTCTATTTGATCATTTTATTTGATGACGGGAATGTTTCCGTCCAGCTCTTGAGAAATACAGATGGACACTGATCTTCCTTTTTCAGGAGGCATCTCACAAGGGTATGTGACCAAACAGAAGCTCCCCCAGATCCTTTCACACTCTTACACATGTACACTATATACTTCAAGAGGCCCTCCCATTTTAGTTGAAATCACAGACGCTTTATCCGATCTCTGAATTATTTTATTGTTTTTTTTTTCCTTTTTGCAATTTGGTTGGGAAAGTCTTTTGTATTTTTTGTATTTTTTGATCTTTTATACACACTTTTGTGAGTGAAGTGACAGATATTCGTGTATCAGCTAAATAGCAACACAGAAATGTTGCTTACGGAAAGAGACAGCTTAACGGTATACGCAAAAGAATACAGTTTGTATGGTGATTGTAAATGTCAGCATTGGTCTGAGACTTAAATGCTTCTTGATCGTTACCAAACAAAAAGTGAAAGTGTTATTTCAAAGAACTGGACTCAGAATCACTGGAAAGACGTAGGAACATTAACCAGCTTAATCTTTCATCGCTTCCTTCTGGCCTTACTCCATCCCTCTTTCCCTCTTTCTCTCTCTTTGACTCTCTCCTGTTTCTGACTCACGGCCATTCTTCCATCCTTGCTTTCTACTGCTTCTCCCTGACTAACACAGTCTCATTCCTCTAGATTTATTGGTTCCGGGGGTGAGTTGGGCCCTCTCTGAAGGCACTTTGAAAGGTACAGAGTTTCCAGCATGTTCTGTGTGTCCCTTTAAACCTCCTCACCACCACCGAACACGACCACCCACCATGGTGGCTAGGGTTCTAAGTTCAATGATCACGGGAGGTAGGGCCCCATCCTGCGTCCCCGCCCCCCTGCCTCTCTCCCATCAGCCTTCAGTCCGCTGGACATGCTGTTACCTGTTTTCTCTGTCGTGGCTTTGTCTTTCACAGCTCTTCCAAAACGTCTGCGATTCATCCACTGTCCACTGCACTGCACCAATACACCAACATCCCAAGACAAGAAGACTTTGTTGTAGTTAGGTAGCAGGAAAACTCGTATGGAACACATTTTGGTAAAGGATTCCAGAGTTATTCATAAACCAAGGGCACTGTAGTCCTATTGCTCCAGCACATTTAAAGAATAATTCAAGTTTTTAGGTCACCTTACCTTTGAGTAGAGTCTCTATTTTAAGTACTATAGACATCTGTTTTATTGGCTATGATAATTTGGTGTTCATCAACATAATTGTTGAGATCTGGAAAAGCGCGAGATCACTCCAGTGAAGTATTATAGAGCAAGAATTACAAGCAGTGAGACTTTCAGAGAGGTCGTAATAAAACTAAACTTTACAGTGGTCATTTGAGCCAAGTGCTGTCATCAGAATGCAAAATGCTGATGTTTAGCTGGTGTAATGTTTACCATGTAAATGACTTTAATGTGTGTGTTGATGTATTTGCAATTATTTGGTCATAGATCATAGTTTTAGTTTAAATTCACGTCAGTGTCATCGATACTGGCATTGCTTTCTGTAAAGTGCCATGGTGCATGGTAAAGGTGCTGTACAAGATTTGTATTATATTATTATTTGGACAGTATTTGACTGAAGAAATTATAAGTTTACCTTACTGCTGCACATTTACTTAGGGATTGTGACAGTTCCTAGGATTTATCCTGTGGGGGGAAATAATTGTCTTCAGGATAATCCATTTTAATCTAAATGTTTAAAAAGTTTAGAACAGTCAACAGTTTAGCCAAATTATCTTGCTACTTTTCTGAAGAAAACCAAAGACTGTACATTTGTTATTAACTTAACCTTTGTGAGCATGTTTATTATGATATTGCCTGATTTTATTCCTAAGTCTCAGTAAATAACTTGCTCAGTACTTCCTTATTAGCAGTAGGAATGATGGCCAAAGCCAGTTGTATAACTTGACTAACGTCATTTGTCTCTCTTTCGCTCTATCTCACATAATTTTGGTTTACTGCTGCAACTGCAGATCACAGCCCATATATTAGAACATTTAATCAGGTTGTACAAGAGGTGATATGATGCACAGATTCTCTAACGTCTTCTGCTCAAGGTCACTGGCCTCCAATAAAGGGCATTGGACCAAAGAAATTCAATCAGGAACCTTCTAATTTTCCCACTGAGTTCCTGCTGGATTTAAAAGCTTAATTTAAGACAGCCATTGCAAAAATATGTAAATGTAATCAAGTTTTTTTGTGTTCGGCCGTTTTTTTTCAGCTTCACGTCATGCTTCAAATGTATTGTTTCAAATTGAAATGTTAAATAGTTTCTTTGGTGGAAAACAATTTATTCCTAGTTCATTACATGTGCTTCAAAAGGACATCATTATTAAATCATGATTTAAAGTAGAATTAAGGTTCTTGCCAAACTGGATAAATGGAATAATTTCTGCAGCTCACTGCATACAAAGGTCACAGCAGTACAAGTTGTTATTAAGTGAGACCACAGCAGGTTTGTTAACAGCGGTTGGCGCTTGTTGGACATAAAGGTCATCTGAGGGTTGTCTGACCACTCTCGTCGGTACACGTAGTTGAATTGTTGCAACTAGTTTCCATGGCAATCTGCTTAATGTATTGTCATGGTGGGAACTGCAAAGTGCGTTACGTAATGACAAGCCTTTAACTAAGCCCACATTATGGGAATTTATGTGTTTATACTTGAGGTTATGTCCTTGTCTTTGTTTGCATGTACAGTATATAGCCAGGTGCACTATGTGTTAAATAGGGGCACATTCTTGAAAGATAGACTTGATTGTGCTGGATTGTATTCTTGTCTGTGTGTGTGTGTATGTGTGTAGTAGGGACCAGATGGTCAGAGAATGGGTTTTAAAATATTCAGGAGGAGCTCTCATCTCCAAATCCTTTCTCATCTCAGTCTGGATGACTGTTTGAGAGGGCAGCAGGACCCCCACACCCCTTTGTTGATCCAATGCTGCTTTTTGCTTCAGGACATGAGGGTTTGGAGTATTTTGATATTTTCACTCATAAGTAATTACAGAACGTCCAAGAACACAAAACACACACACATAAAATACAGCAACCAAACAGTGGAGTACTTGTGAATTTTGTGTTTGAGGTATCCTTACTTTGCACTGCACTGGGGGGAAGACTTCAAGTCAGAAAAAAACTGAGAAGTGATTAACACTTTTTTCTTGTGACCTATTGTATCTGAGACTTGACTTTGACATGTTTCTCTACAGGCAGTGCTTTCAGATGCATTAGATGCTAATATAACCATGATATCATACTAACAATGACAGTATGTATATGCTGGTGTTTAACATGTTATGTCTCCATATTAGGGTGCTAATATTTTGTCACTAGCACTAAAGAAATAGACAGCCAGGGGTATATACAGTATAGAGACTCAGAGTCAGTCTACTCTGCTCTGTCTTCTTCCTGCTTTAATACAGGCTCTGTTTTTCTCTTTACCCTCCACCATGCTCTACACAATCCTTCAGGTAATTGTTGTTATTAAATTGCCATAAATAACAATTCTACAACACTCACTAATCAAGTAAAAATCTCTGCTATCTCTGATTAGTTAGAAGGGCCCTCCTTGCTCAAAACCTTTTAGAATTGAATATATCTCTGTACCGCTGTCAGGATCTTCTGTCAGTCAATGTCACAAGAGGCTTAAGCAGCACATCTCCACGTTGACATAAATTAAGGAGTATATTTCCTTTAAAAATATTTTTTAAAAGTAGCATAATGTAGCATTAACTAGAAAATGTAAATCTTGCGGTGGTGCTAAAGTAAAAGTAAAGAGATCAGTAAAGGTGTCAGTAGACTTCAAGACCATAAATGTCTGAACCAAATTCCAAAGCAATCTGTCCAATAATGGACTGTTTTTACATGTACATATGTAACCAGGTTATTAAGAGAATAACCTGGTTAGCTCCGCTTTGCTGAAAGTAGTAGAGTGAGTATCTGCAGCCTTTGTCCTGCTCTTGTAAAAGACAATTAGAAACCAAATTTATGTATACATGGTGAGGAAATCAGAGTTTTTTGGGAGAAATCTACCTGGGTTTCATTAATCCCCTAACTTGATTCCAAAGCCAGGTTTCCTGTTTCCATGGCAGTTAGAAGATAAGTCTATATCACACACACACATTTGTAAACTGGGGCTGGAGAAAAAAATAAATGCGTGAGGCTGAGAATACATAAAAAAAACCTCAGCCATACACAGAAGTATACATGCATGCTCTCTGACACACCGTGAGTTACACACGCTCTCATACAGTCACGAATGCACACATCCACAGCGACTTAGTTCCCCTCAGGGTCAGTGTGAAGCGTCTCCTTGTTGTGTTGAGTCATGCATTGTGTTGTCACAGTCAGCTGCTTTTGACAGACACATCAGGAGATGCCACAGCACATGATGTATGCTGCAAATTGTAAATACAGTTTTATATTATTTCCTCCCTGTTCCACCCTCAGTGAGCTATCAGAGAAGTGGCATTTGAGATATATTTGACAGACAGTAGCTTGTATCACAGTAATGATGCTCTCAGTGTCTGCACGAGTCTGTAGGATGCTGTGTGCAGCAGTAGCATCTTAGGCAGTTACTCATTGTATCACTGAAACTTTGTCTCTTCAACTCTATTTCAAAATATAAATCTATATGTAAATTCAAATTCATAATGTGCCTCGACTAATGATTATTTTCAGCTTTGTCGCTTTGTTTAAGTTGTGGCATAACTGTAGACTTTTATTTTGTGGTTCCTTTATTAAAAACAAAGACAAAATAGTAAGTCTGTTCTGATCATTTAAAGTGGAGAAAAAAAACATTTTGCAACTTTCAGATACTTTATATGACTTCCTCATTGTTGGGAAGACATAATTCAGACACCATTATATCAAACACATACACCATTTGTATGCCATTGCATTAATATGGAAGTGTAATATGTATAAGACAAAGTCTTGACTGTAAACACTGTGACACTTTGGGATTTTCTCTGCTGGGAAACAGCTGTGGCTCAGCAATGTAAACCTCAATTTCTCAAACAAGCTGAACAGATGAACACTTAAGACCAAGCAGCTCTGGCTGGGTCAGCCCTCACATGAATCCACTCTATCACAACACTGTTTTATCACAGCTTACCCCAAACAATCATCAAGGATATGGACATAATATTGTATACATCTTAAACACTGTGAAGAAGTTTTAATCGTTGCTCTCAATAAGGACATAAAGATAATTTTTTTTTACTTAATTAATTACTTTAGGCACATTGTATTTGATAATGCTCTTGACTTAGATCAGATCATTTTATGACAAATAGATGCAGAAAACATGAAATTCAATAAGGTTCACAAACTTGCCATCTTGCCATTGTACAACTGCTGCCAGATGCTGGTGTAGAGAGTTATTTTCAAGTGCCAACAGTCGGTGCACGTCGCCTCTAGTTCACTGACAGCGTCTTGGCGCGTCACGGCTTGTTTAAAAACAAGCTGTTCTTTTTCATTCTAACATATATATTATGTACAGTAATATAGTCCTAAGAAGCTCGATAAAGGGAATCCCATTTACCTCTGAAACACCAGTTTACCTCATGAAGAATGCTGTAAACTTGTATAACATCAAATGCAGGTCAGTTCTACTTTGAGTTTCACAAAGTTTTCAACCTTGTGAACCTTTTTAAGTCTTACAAAATATATGTAAATCTTATCCTGAGCTGGCTACAGAAGTGCCTATATCTCAACCCAGGTTTTAGTGAAAATAAGAAGTCCTTCTGTTTCATGTATACTAGCCTACGTATTTGCAAGACATAACAAGACTTAAGCTTTAAACTGTCTAGATAATGGCTTCAGTGGCTGATCTGAACAATGTGAACATTTTCTATGTAGATTTATAAATCCTCATCTCCTTGTAGTTAGTAAACAAAGTCTTTTCCTGGGTTATAGTGTTAATCTTTTGTTGTTAGTACACAGTCAATAACAAAATGAGGACAATAGGATCATCACCTTACACACCTTTTGCAAAGCGCACACACACACACACTCACACGCAGAGACAGACAAACAGTCTCATCCACAAATATAAGTGTAGGTAAATGCAAATAAGCTTGCAATCCATGAATAGCTGTTCCTTATATATTATCGCACACACAGTATGAGACACACAAACCAGCTGGTGCCAATCCCTGCTGTAACTGGGTCACAGCTAACAGAGATGAATCTATCAGGAAGTTTAACATTGCCCCCTCTCTTTCTTCTATTCCTCTGATGCAGAGGTGTAATTAATAACACCAGTCCTTTAGGGAGAGAAAAGAGGGGGACTGGGAGAACCAGAGGTGGGATAAAACCTCAAAGAGGAGAATGATATGAAGATAGGAAGTGAGCTGTAAGAGAAAGAGTGACATACCTTGGCAAGAAGCCTCGGAGAGGCAGCTCAGGCATGTAAGAGTTTGACGCCACAAGGTGGTAGCAGTAGCGGTGCTAAGTGAAGTGTTAAATGTGATGAACCTTTTATAACTTTTGGGGGTTAGCAGTGACTGGAAGCTACTTTACTACAACTACATGGAGATGTGCCAGTGGGTGTGTCAGGGTTTCCTTGTGTTATGTGCCCTACTTGCTGCCCACCAGCTGATATGCTCATTTGTTATAGTGGACTGAGCCAGATGATGTATTTACATGACTTCACTCACTAAACTAGTTTATGAAGCTCATTTGCTCCTGGTAACACAAAGTATATTAGCTCATGCATAAACCTAAGGAATGAATGACATATGATGGATATGTACTGAATGTGTAACAAAAGAAACAGATGGATTGTTGATGTCTCTGAAAAGAAAAATCAAATGTAATATAGTGAGTAATGAGCCTTATTTGTTTTCACAGAAGTCAATGTTGTAACATTAATAATTGCTCCAACTACTGTGAAAGACCATAAAATAATTACTTAGTTTGAGTGAAACACTTTAAGTAGTTTGTGGGAGGAAACACTGCCCGACAACACAATATGAATGTTTCATGTTGGAAACTTTCTCTCTGAATATTTTATCTGCAGAAATGTCAAGAAGGGAACTGCATGGAGAGGAGAGGCAGACAGCCGCCTTCTGTAGTGCTGCCCGGCTGCATTCAATGTAGTGATGAAAGAGACATGAGGTGGATTTTTTTCTTCTTTCCTCTAATGCAGGGGAGTTCTCTGTGCAGGGACCGTGACCAAAAGCTGCGCCTGAGACTGTGTACGTGTGTGTGTGATTGTGTGGGGATTTTTCCAATAAGTCCCATTGGAAAAATACGGGTTTTGCTAATCAAAGCTGACTTGTATGTGTAGTATTGGAGTTGATGGGTCAAATAAGCCCACTTTTGATTTCACAAGTTCCTTTTTCTTATGCATTTCTACATAAGCTGGCAAGAGAAGATCTTGGTGGATTTCAGTTCACATTTTTATGCAGAAATGCAGGAGAATCTGTGTTTTTCTGGATTTTTGCCTGGAAAAGTGATTGTATTTGCAAGCCTGCTTTACACTTCCTGTTAAAGAGAGGGCCATGTCTGCACTGTACCGGCTGTTGTTGACCCTGCATTATGTTGGCAGTGAAGGTAATAAGATGACATGTGCGTACATGATGTTTATATGACTGCATCCAGTTCAGACTTGTGCTATGTTCAAAGTGATGCATAAATGTTACTAGGTCCAACCTCGTAATATTGCTGTCTTGACTTTGACAGTGACCAGCTACAAGGGTGTTCATTCAGATGGAACTAAGAGCATGTATGAAAAAGAATAGATGTGATATGTGAGGTGTTAAGTTGTATTGTAGGTTTCAGTCATCTTAAAATCTGCTCCCAGTTGTAATGCCTGACTACAGAGATTATTATTTACAGAGTGAAACAGTTATCAGTATGATTCATCATAGCTACTTCATGCATGGTTTAGGGCTGTGTGGTGAATGGTTTTAACAGAAATTAAGGCAGTCTAGAGCAGATATTACTTGTATATGCTTAACTGATTCAGATCCAAGTCAGAGAGATTAAAATCATTTACCCTTTAACTGCCATGTGTAGTACAACGTGTATGTCACTTGGACTATAAACCACAGTGAAGGAAGAAAGATTAAAACGCTGTGTCATGTTGCTGTTAAAAAGCTTCACATCGGTCTGTACCTTGTCATCACTGCTATCCCTGTTGCTCCGCCATCCACTCACGTCGTCCAATCGCTTGCCCTCACCATTCAGTCCCCCATTTCAATTGGTCCATCCTGCTCAAGTATGACTCAGAAAGAGGTGTGTCAGTCTACCATGTGAACCAGCACAATGAATGTTAGTGTGTGTATATTAAAGAGTGCAGACGAGTGTGTGTGTGTGTGTTATCATGCCCTGTCATTTTGAACAATGTCATGTTTTCTTATTTCTTTCCCTCTTTTCCTCTGGACTCCTCATTTTGCTCTGCTGCTCCTCTTTGTTATTTCCTAGTTTTTTTGGGTTCTCTTTTCTCTCTTTGTGTCTTCCTTCTCTTTTTATCTGTGTCTTTTTCTCTCTGATATTTAAGCAAGGCAGCAGAGCATTCAGGAATTCCAGTTAAATCTTTTTTTTGATTGTTTTACAGTAACTGTTTATGTTGAAAGTTGTTTGTGTTTTGGTTTTTTTAGACTCAGTGTTTGCTGAATTTTAAAATCGGACATGGAGTCCTTGACATTAAAGGTTAACATAATTTTCCTGGCAGACACTGAGTCTCAAGGTTTACTACTCAGCCATTCATCAAGAAGGACACGGGCATAAAAGCAGCCACAGCATCCAATCAAACTACCCAAAAGCGTAAGAGTATAGATGTTTGTCACTGACAATTCCATGCTCATTTCCATTCAGATCTTTTGCCTTTAAAGTGGATTGTTGCTGCTTTTACAGCCCATGCCCTGCTCTTTTTTCCCCAATCTTTATAACATCCAGGATACAAACTTTCCTCTGTCTCTTAAGTAGTCTTTACATTTAATCCATTGCTTTCACCCATAACAGTCCACACTTCTTACCCCCAACCTTCCTATCATTCATCAATCTCTGATGGAACTACCACACCCAAAAACCTTTCAGACACACGCAGAGGAGATCCAGGAAAGCAGCAGGCACTGCATCAGTGACTCAAAGTCAGTCTTGTGTTGTTTTGAGATAAATGGTCAGGCCTCCTTTTCATCAGAGGTACAACATCCCTCACTTGATCACCACATTCTGGACAGCTGTAGGTCCACTGTGTTCCTGACCCATACTCAACACATTCAGTTAAACCCAACCTGCACTCACCTACACGGTTACAGTATACCCATAGTGCTGTGCTGTGGTGTCCTTACTCATCGGCCCCACAACCTTGGACCTTTACTGTGTCTGTATTTCCCAACAAAGACCGCCTCGGAAATGTATGGATTATGTTTTTGAGTGTGGCCGCGTCCAAAAGCAACTCCCAGGCTGAATCCTCAGCCCTGAACATCCTCACCCTCAAGGGTGAGGCGTGGGTAGGTATTCAAGATGAGAGAAGGTGAGTGCACTGCAAGAGGAGTAAAGCACTTGGGGTTGTTTTTGGACAGGGAATTATTTTCCTCTTTTTTTGTAACATTTCCTTTCTTCTTGATTTTCATCTGGGGCTTTAGATCTCCTTACAGTCAGTGAAGGCTTTCAGTAAACCTAAAACCAAATGTCCACAGGATGTGGCTGCTATGTCTTCCAGTTGTGCCGCAGCTTAGTCATAGCTCTGTCGTGGCGTCCACTGGAAACATTTGTGTCTGTTCCTCAGCGGAGACATTTCTAAGAGTTGTTTTGTCTTAGATTTAGTATTGTGTAAACACACTGTACATGTCCCCAGCTATTTTAGGTGTGCTAACAGATGCTTTTTGAAAATACTTTACTCAGTTCAATGATTGTACAACCCCACATCTGAATAGTGTATATTGACAGTAGCTTAATTTTGAAACACAAATTTTTCTCTTTGATTCATGTTCCCTCACTAAACATTTTCACCCCAAACTGGAGCTTTTTAGATATGACAATTCTAATGTCTAATAAATGTCTTAGTATATCAAAAGCATCAGCTTATCCATTGTGGCGATTTAACATATATCATGAGTCCTCATTGGAATTTTATCACTCTTCAGTAGCCTATCATCTGCCATCTGCCAAAGCTGTAACAAGATTGTTAAGTTTAGGCACAAACACAACTTGGTTAGGTTAGGATGAGCTACAATTCTACTGTATTGCTATGCAGCCAGATCCTGTGGACATTGGCCATCAAAGCTAAAGAAGCTGCCATTGGTCAGAAGCTTGTTTTTCTTGTTTTTCATGAGTCACATGAAAAAAAGAACACTAAATGTATTCAATTTGGGTCACAAAAAATGTGGAATTTGTGTGTATTGCAGTTATGAACAAACATAATGAGTTCTAAGTCCCATTAAGATGACTGTCCTGGTTGGTCTGGTTAATCTACATAATTGGTGTCAAATATAAGGATGGAGATGCAGAGAGCAAGCATCGTAACCTGCACAGATGGGTTTGCAGGTTGTGATCTCTTCATGCTTTTGCACCCATCCTCGTTCCTTTTCCAAATCTGAGAGAGGAGGCTACACCTGTCACATCAGTGAAGGAGAGCAGAGAAATGGAAAGAGTGGAGAGGGGGGAGAGAAAGTGGGAACAAGAGCTCAATAATTTCTTCATTATTCCACCAAATATCTGTGCCAGCTTGAAAGGACAGAATGAACTCAACATGAGCAGCTCTCCTTTTTACTCTTTGGTGTTGAAAAGAGCAGTGGATGTGAAAGCAGGAGAGTTAGGGCAGACAGTGTAAGTTGGCTTCTTAAACTTTCACCTTTTCTTCTTACTTCATTCCCTTTCATCTCCTCTGGGACTTATTAAGCCTTATGCTAAATGTTTCTATCTTACTTTCTCCTTTTTTCTTCTGCCTTATCCCCTTATCTTTTGTTTGATCATACCCTCTCTGCCCCATCCATAGTATTCAGAATGCTTTCTTAAATTACTTTTTCTAAGGGGGAAATAAAACCAACCAAGCAACACTTCTGTTCTTCTACGTATATTCGCTTGTATCTTAATGTACAGGAATTTAAATGGGACACTATATAAACCATGTTAGAAAAGGTTTAATTAACAGTAGCATCTTTTACAGTACATTGAGATGGATGAGAGCATATAGAGGAGAAGGTGAAACAAAGGGATTGATCTTCTCTGTGAGTTTGTCTGTCTGCCATAGTTTACTGTGCACCTGCAAAAAGTAAGTAGAACAGAGTAAAAATAATGTTTGCTCATCCAAACATGATGGAGGATCTTGTTAATGGGAACTCCCAGTGAATGAACCAAGCTGTTGCATCCCACAACGGCTATACCTAACTGCCCCGATTCAAAGATATGTGCTCAGACTTACCCAAGATGCTCTAAAGGTGCTTTATCACTGTCTGCTTGGTGGGCCATATGGTGGAATGTCCAAAAGTAAAGCCTCATTTATAAAAAGTTGTTGACAAGATGAAATGTTGGTGCCGAGACAATTTCAAGGCCTGAGATTCATAAAAGGAAAGCAGGTGAGTGAGTATGTCAGTAAGTTTTTTAACAAGTTTAGTTGAAAAGCCAGACCAGGCATATCAGAAGCCATTATTTTCACTTTCTGGCACGCACATCTCAGTAGGAGTCCAGGAGTAGTCCAGTTCTAATACAGGCTGCCCTGCAGTTCAGCCAATACCATCTGTCCTTGGTTCATCTCCTGTTGTCAGTATCGATAATTACCTGCTGGGGCAAAGTTAGCTCTCATCAATAATAATCTCAAATGCCAATATAGAAGAGTATATAATAGCTGCATTTTATAAGACTTCCTGTTTTATAATCTGTCAAAATAGCTGTTGCTTGTGTCAGAGATTATACCATTAGTGAAAAAAAAATCTCATCTTGTCAGACAAAGGTTTGTTGTTTAATTTTTGCCTTAGAGATTACATTTAACATCAGAAAATCAGGGTGAGGGTGTGGCAGTGATTCCTTGAGTTGATCAATTAAAGATTTCCTAACAGTACCTGAAAACATCATAATTTATGAAATAATGTGCAGAAAAGATAAAAACTGCAGGTCAATATATTGGTGACTGATTAGACCTGAATGACCTAGGAAATCCATTGTCTGGAGGGTGTAGGTTTTGTCAGGTCTTGATCAGGGCCCTACAGTATTAATGACTGAATGCGTCACAAATTGCAGTTGCTAAAAGTAAACACACCACAGGATATATTCAGAATAGTCTCTCGTCCAGGTTAGATGTAATGCAGCTCGAAGGGTTTTTTCATTGACGTAAATATCAAACCCATAAGATGCAGATATAGGTTTAATCAATATTATTTAAAAGCAGGATGGGTATATTTATTCTTTTAACAGATTCTGCTTATTCAGCTGTATGAGTGGAGTTTTCCAATAGGGAAATCACTATTGTACCAGAGCTGCACACACATAGACACTCATGGGAATAATTCCAGCACAGCTGCAGCCATGGCAGCACACCTGCGCTAATTGGGCGTAGAGGGAGAGCTTACACCCAAAGGACTTGGTTTGCATCGTTTCATTTCAGGGCCTCTCCTTCACTGATTGAGCAATGAGGTGATAGACAGGTCAAGCCTCTGCTTTCTTTCTCATCTTAACTTAACCCAACCCATCCATCCATTCCCTCTGAATGGAGGAAAGTGGTGAGGAACAGAGTTGGATGAGTATGGCATATGTGTCTCCTGTGTTATATTCTTTTACAGAGAGAAGTGAAAGAGATAAGGAGAGGCTGAGTCAAATGATGATCACAGAGGTGGCCAAATCTCCAGACAGAAATATCCTGACAGCAGCCTCCTCTATGGACTGTCTAACACAGGCAGATTGAGCAATGCTGTTTATCTCTTATTACACTCACTCTGGGGAGAATTAATTCAAATTACTGTTGATTAGAGGACAGGAGATTTGATTTGAATAGTTATAACTACAGGTCACAGGGGGGTCTGGCTGGAGTGTTTTTCTCTGCCCATTATCTGATCTGCCTCTTTTTTATTATCTTCACATTTTACTTTGCATATGGCTTATTCTTAACGTGGGTCAACCATCACAAGTGACTTTAATACATCTCTAACCACTTCTTTTTAAAGCACATTTGGTGGCTCCAGTCCTCAACACAGCAGGTCTATTGAACAGTGCCCAAGAAATATTACGTCATATCTCATTTTTTGAACTCCACTTCCCCATCCCTTTCCTCCTCTTCCCCCCTCCCTGCACCCCAACCCCCCACTTCTTCCCACTTCCAACAGAAGCTCAGAGTAAGCCCTACTACTCTGATTACTCCCCCACTCGTCTACTCATCCACAAGATGTGCACCAGCCACTACCTGGACCTGTTCATCACCATTGTCATAGGGCTCAACGTCATCACAATGTCCATGGAGCACTACCAACAGCCCAAGGTGAGATGTGGGGGGTGGAAGGTAGAGAAAGGAAGGGTTAAATAACCATTGTAAATTCTTCCTCAATGCACTGACTGAGAAATATGTGACTGATCCATGTTCCTGCAAATCTTTAAAAAAAATACTAAATATAGGAACATAATATTAGTTGTTAAAGGCTTTATTTTTAAAAGTATCCGTATCTACAATGCACTTTAAAATGAATGCCATTGAAATATTCATTTCATCTTTGCAGGGCACCAGGTTTATAGCTTCAGGGGACTTCAGATAGTGAGAGTATACAGAATACGCTGCGCCAGTGATGATAAAAACCAAATAATAATAAAACATGAAATGTGTACTACAATATGGAGGTCAAGACAATGAATATGAGATGATTACACAGTCAATGAAAGAGTGAAAGACATTTTGTATTGGTTCAAAGTTAGTCTGGCATTCTGTATCTCACTTATCTGGTACACTCTGAAAGTAACACAAATTGTTAAAATGAGGTGAGGCGAAGTAGAGGTGGAACAGAACATGGCTAAGGAAAGTAAATCGAGGATTTGTATTTAGCAACAAGAGATGCAGGATGAAAGTGAGGATACAAGGAACATTTATAGAATAGATATTAAGGTAGTAAATCATTGTAGACTAGAATAGAGGGTAGATAGTATACAGGGTAAAAGAGTAAAAAAGGGGGTTGTTGAGTCGACAAGAAAGTCTTGGTAAAGCAAAAAGACTTTTGGTAGAAGTAAGGTCTGTAGTAGTAGGTAGAATTGAGGCATGTTGAATACAACCGAAAGTCTTAAGGCAGAACAAAAGTCTGAATTTTTTTTGCCATAATATCTTATCTGGTTGAGTTCCAATCAAGTAAGACAACCAAAACTTCAGTGCACCAGCAGGAGGAGTAGAATTGGTTAAAATAGAAGGTACTTTGCTAAAATACAGTTTCATTGGTAGAACAGAATGTCTTTAGAAAGAGCAGACCGTCTTTGGGTGGAATATAATAGTACTATGTGGAATAGAAATATGTTTGGTTGAATGAAATGTTGGTGGGTGAAATAGAAGGTTGTTTGGTAGAATGGAATGTGTTTGGGTTTGATCAAAGGTCTTTGGGTAGAACAAAATATTGTGGGATGAAATCGAAGATGGTAGAAGGTCTTTGATCAGAATAGAAGGCTGTTGGGCAGAACAGAAAGTCTTTGGGTTTAAGATCAAAAAGTAGAATACAAGTTTGTTGGGTAGAAAATGAGGTCTTTGGGTAGAATATAAGGTTGTTTGGTACAATGGAAGGCTTTGCGGTAAATAAGGAGGTTTTTGAATACAATTTGGGAGGTTAGTTGGTAGAAGGTGGTTGTATAGCATGTATGGGAATGTCATTAGATTTAGAAGTTTGCTGGTACATTGTTGGTTAATCATGTGATCATTAGATCACATCAAAAGTTGTTGATACAATAGGAAGGTTGTTGGATAATACAGAAGGTTTAGAGTAAGATACAATATATCAGATAAAATAATGAGTTGTTGGGTAGAAAAGAAGATTGTTTTGTAGAATAACATGAATAAATTGTTGATAGAAAGGTATTAGAATTAATAGATGTATCATCAACTGGAACTAGCTGTGAGCTGATAAATTGCAACCAGTGAGGATGTAGTGAAATCCCTGCTGACCACCACTTCTCTCCACATCTCCCTGCTAAAGGTCAGTTTTTACATGGAGATTGGTACTGTGAACTCTTCCACAGGCAAAAATGGATACTTTGATTTTACTGCCCTTTTCATAGAGCATGAGGAAGGGAGGAGCAGGGGGCACTGTCAGTGATCTATTAATGTAATGGCTAATTTTGGAGAAGAGGACTGTTTCCAGCGTGGACTTTTTGTTATTTCATGCAGAGGCTGTAAATGAATGAAAATTGTACATTTGCACAGCAGAAATATCCACAATAGCAAGACAGATCATGTGGTTTGAGTGTTTTTCTGTTAAGATGTGAAAAAATAACAATAGGGTGAGATCATTTCATTGGTGTCCGGTGCCAGCACATTTTAATAGCTTACTGGTGATAAAATCTACAGTTCATTCTCATAGAATAACAGAAAATGTAAGTGTGGGTTTATAGAATGGCTAAAGTTGTCACGTGTGCAAGCTTTTTATTCTCAGCATTTTGCAATCTCTCAACCTGACATCCTCAGGAGTTGGACGAGGCACTGAAGATCTGTAACTACATCTTCACCCTCATCTTTGTTCTGGAGTCCGTCTTCAAGCTGGTAGCCTTTGGGTTCCGACGCTTCTTCAAGGACAAGTCAGTATTTCACTAACTGCCACACTCCCCCAAAGTGACATAATGAGATCCTGAATACACATTTACCTTTAGGGTTTTGACATTTGAGTCAATGTGACATTCTAATAAGTTGGCAGTTAAATGTATTGTTTTTTAACTTCTGAGTCATGTGGAAAATCTGAGGCATAGTTCAGAGAGCTTAAATGAGCTTTTTCTAAGGTGCTCCAGTGAACAGTCCTTAGTGAGGCCTGTATTAATAGAAACTGCCTCGTTAAACACTCATAAAACATGCTGCCTTAGATGATTTCACAGCTTAGAAATCCCAGGCTTCTCCCTGAAAACCAAACAATAATGCACAACCATAACAGCACAGACTACACTATACTAGACTAGCAGACATGACATATACACGATTATACACACTAAAATGCACACCTTACTTTAACCACTGAGGGCTCTGTGATGTACAGTGGCAAGAAAAAGTACCTTCTGGAATTTCATGGTTTTCTGCAATCAAGAGTATTAACAAATATAATGTGCCTAAAGTAATAACATGAAAAACTATTGCTGGTGGAAAAAGTATGTGAACCCTTATTAACTGGTTGACACCCTGCTCGTTCAATGTTTTACCTAATGTAGACTCATGAACACAGATGTCAGCCAGTTCCAGTTATTTGATGACCTTCAAATCTTTGGTTGTCACTCGCAGTTGTTTCTTTACCTCACTGATGAGTGTTTGATGTGATCTTGGGGTCATTTTGACTGGCCGTCCGCTTCTTGGTAGAGTAGCCACACTCCCAAAGTGTCTCCATCCGTAGATTGTTTGTCTAACTGTAGACTGGTGAGTTTCTAAAGTCTGTGACGTCACTTTGTAACCTTTTCCAGCTTTATGTAAATCAACAATTCTTGATCATAGATCCTCTAAAAGCTTCTTTTGGCAAGTCATGGCTCGCGTAAGGGAATTCTTCTTGTGTGGCACAAACTTAAAAAGTCAGAGTGTTTTTTGTCAGTCAAAGTAGCTCTAATCCACTATTCCAAACTAATTTTCTGAACTTATGCTAACACCTGACTCCAATTAGCTCTTTTGAAGGCATTATTAAAAGGATTCACATACTTCTTCCACTTGCACTGAGGTTTTCATTGTTCTCAATAAAGATGTGAAAGATCAGATTTAGTTTGTGTTATTATTTTAGGCACATTGCATTTGTTAATACTCTTGACTTAGATAAAGATCAGATCACATTTTATGACAAAGTAATGCAGAAAACCATAAAATTCCAAAAGGTTCACAACGTTTTTCTTGCCACTGTACGTTCCCTTTTGCTGGAATAGACTATTTTTCATTTTGCATTTGGCCATGGTCCAGTTTATTATTACCACAGTACACACTCATTCACACACAAGTACACACAAGCAGATAAACCTAGAATTTAGCCAAGACCCAAGGGCTAATTTAAAAATCTAATTGAATTTAAGTTGTTTTTCTTGTGTTTATTCCTGAACTTTGAGTATCTAAATGACCATGTGAGGGGTTTGGAAAGAGAATAGAATAGAAACAATATAAATGGATGCTTGATTAGCACGACCACCCACCATTATCCTCAACGACTTATTACACGTTCATTTTGTTCCAAACATTTTGTTCAGTAATCATTTCTTGCACAGGGTTTGGAAAATTACATTTAGCCCCAACTCTTTGATCTTTAGTGAACTTCAGTATATGTGAAAGAAGATGGTCTGTTGACTGCTGATCTAAGTGTACCATGTCTGTCATGTCTTTATAATATGCTACACTTAAACAATGTCACAACTGCTTTTTTAATTTGTCTTATAATACTGAAATAGTCTACACAAAATTATTGTGTTCAGATAATACTAACAAAACTATTTTGATATGTAAAATGCATGGCTTTCTAATGAAAGTCAGATTGATTTCAATGCCTTTTTGACTTTAATGGGTCTGAGAGCATCAGATTTTTGACTCAGTTGTGACCTGGTTCAAGTTATGTGACTCACGTAAGTCAAGTTCACACCTCTGTGCTGAAGGCAGTGACTTTAAGGAGATGATTAATTGATGATTATTATTTTTGTCAATTTTTGAAGCCAAACGCATTCATAAGAGGTTTCAGTGAAAAGTATTAGGACTGATGAGTATGTCTGTGTGTAGGTGGAACCAGCTGGATCTGGCCATTGTGCTGCTGTCCATCATGGGCATCACTCTGGAGGAGATTGAGGTCAATGCTTCACTGCCCATCAACCCCACCATCATCCGCATCATGAGAGTGCTGAGGATTGCACGAGGTATGAACCTCTCTTCCTTCCCCACCTCCCATCCATTTACCCTAATTCCTGTCTATTGCCTCTCTGACGGACAGACATGTACACCGTCTGGTCCTTCACTGTGCTGCACTTTTAAGTCCCATAAAGCAGTCACATCCCTGGGACTCCCCTCCTTGTCATTTTTGCATGGCAGGACTCAGCAGGGCTCAAATAGGGTGTGAACTGACCAGATGGCACAGACAAACAACGTCAGCTGACACTAGGAAGGGAAACAAAAAAATATAGAGACAGAAGAGGGAAAGGTGAGGAAAGCCACGGGTGGGGTAGAGTGAAGACACATTATGACAGTAAGTAAATTAGGCTGCAAGGAACTGAGACCAGGTATAGATGGAATAAATGAGAGGAGAAATGCAGGAAAATGAGAAGGAAGGGATGATGAATAACTTCTCACCCTAAAATAGATTAGAAGAAGATGGAAAGAAGTCGGAGAGAGTAGCAATTGATGTTAAAGTGAAGAAAGTTGTGTTGACGTGAATGGGATAAATGAACAGATATGTGCAGGTAGGCGAGAGAGTTGTGTATTTGGAAATAGAATAGATAGTAGAAAAGGTGGATGAGGGTCAGAGGAGAGCTGACAAGCAGGAGGGGGGATCAACAACTTTGTCTGGTTACTAAAGCTGTAATAAAACAAGTAGCATGGAAGTCAGTGCTGATTACTGTCACACAGTCACCCAGGCACAAACTCAGGTTCTCATAACCTGTGTGTATGTCTACCAATCCAAAAGCTAATTTATCATAATTGTCTGTGGCACAGCTCCATTGTTGCCCATAAACTATTAAAACACACCACTGTGCCCCACTGTTGCACTTAAAGTTATAACTGTAATCCATTTATTGCTTACAAGTACGACATATGTTCAGTACAAGTGTTAATGTAATACGTCGGTCAGAATATTTCATTTAGTATTGTGCATTAACTGTTAGCTTCAGTTTACCTCCATTGGTGATCTGTGACAACCCCAATCAGGAAGATATGTCCTCAGTCAGCCAATCTGAATCTTTCCTAATGATGTCCAATATAAGAAAGTCCGTGACTACGCTGATGGTATAGGACTAGACTGTACATTAAATGTGTCCTTTCATTTTTACAAAAGGTGCAAAGGCACAAGTCCCTGTTCTGTTATGTAAAACATAAAACGTTTTAGTATTGGTGAGACACTTTCTCATTTTCTGTATGTGTGTGTCCCCACAGTATTGAAGCTGTTGAAGATGGCGGTGGGCATGAGAGCTTTGCTGGACACCGTTATGCAAGCCCTGCCTCAGGTACTCAGTCAACTCTGTTAAATAACATCTACCCAAACCACTGAATCTTCTTTTCTTTCCTCATCTACATTTGTTCTATGTGGATCATTCACGTCTGAACATTTCCCACTGAAGCCGTCCCTAAAATTAAATCCCAGAAGCAATTCATTTTCGGTACATCTTCGTCTGTTCCAGGGCGTCGTCTATTCCCAAGAGCTTCTTGCTAACTCTAGAGACCCTTATTTGCATTATCAACCCCCAGCAGAGATCAACAGACTGATGTAGCTAGAGGTTTTGTTTTGAACAGTGGTGGGTGGATTTGAGGGTGATGGGGTTGGTAAATTAGAACATCTTCTGCAGTGTTTGGATTGAGAGGAGAAAATAGCACACAGTCGTACATATGTTCTCAACATTCTTTGATAACCATCTCTGTTGTTCTTATTCAGGGAAACAGAGATTAAGTGCTGTTACGAGCTAATTCCTCAAGAAACTTGTCAGAATTGTTCATAATTAAGAAATCTGATAATGGGGCTGGTGGGGGGTGGGGGTGGGGGTGGTGGTGGTGGTGGGGTGTAGGTAGGTCACCCAATACTGATTAGCATTGACAGTGGCAGCAACAACAGCAATAAACCCTAAAGCATTTCATTACCTAAACCCACCCCTGTTTCATAGCTGCATAGCTTGTCATCTGGTTTTGTCTTCAGTACATCCATTAGAGCTCTTTCTTCACTTCGTCCTCTTTTTACATTTAGTGTCTTTTACTAATTTCTGTTACTAATTCATGGCAATCTCCCACTCATATATTTATTAATTTTAGTGTCAATAGTGTTTTTTTGATTTCAGACAGAGGCAGGTGTCCCATTTGTAGTTGGCAAGAGCTGTTTTGATGCTTAAAACTGTTTATCAGCTGCATCTAGCTACCATATCAATGTTATAAATTAACATTAGCTGTTGGTTTAAAACTGTGTCTCCAGCTGATTCTTTAATTTCTAGCTGGACTGGACCCCTGTAACAGGATCCTAAATATATCCTTTAAATATAGGCTAAATATAGCAATTAACGTAAACTTAATTTTAATGTACGCACACAAAAATACAAATATTATATAAAAACTAAGTTAGAATATTTTTTTAGAGTGGAACAGGGCAACTATTATTAAGAGACTCACATTATTGCCTTGAAAAGTCCACATGTGGCCCAGAAAACACTGTCCTCATATAGGCATTATGTTTTTGGGTTATCTGTTCGTCCATGTGTCTGTTCTCTGACTGTCATCAATTTGACAACTCAGAGATGCCTTCAAGTGTTTCATCAAATTTAGGACACACATCCACTTAGACCCAATGAGGAACTGATTAGATTTTGGTGGTCAAAGTTAATAAATAAGCTCATTCTGACCCCAATGTCTGTTACATTATTGTGAACAAGATATCATCAAGTTAATTTCTTAAAATTTGGCGCAAATATTGGGACTGATTAGTGAATGATGAACTGATTAGTGTGGGCACACATGCATGTAAACTGCAGACTGTAATTACTTACTGTAATTTACCTGGAAACCCACAAAATAATGTAGTTGCTAGTGCAAGTAGTAAGCTGGACGTACAGTACTAATGTTTGCAGCTTACATCAGAGCAGAAAAACACACAGTTGAATCAGTTCCTTATAGTTTGACTCTGAGTGTAGAAAATAAACTATAATGAAAATTCTTTATATAAGGAGTATTGCTCTCAGTATTGCAACATGTAGTTATAGTTGTTAAGCCATGAACTATGTTGTTAAGCTATGAAGAGAGAAGTTTAGGAAATTGCCATAACTTGTATTTTCTGCTAGCCTCTTCATCACTCTTGATTTATTTTCCCTCCGGAATGAGCTGTTTGTTATCCCTTGTTACTGGTTTATTTTGCCTCGGATTTCTCTCCTCTGCCTAATCCCTCTCTCTTCCTGTTGTCTCTCTGCAGGTGGGGAATCTGGGTCTTCTCTTCATGCTTCTCTTCTTTATCTTTGCAGCCCTGGGAGTGGAGCTGTTCGGTGACTTAAGTAAGCACACATGGAACGGTGCATACAGACTGCCCAGACAAAGTGCACACAAAGATTCACACTCATGCATACTGCTAAGGTCATGCACAAGCATGCACTGAGAATTTAATTCTCCCCTCTGTGAGTTTAATCAATCCGGTATTAATTGCTTTTTAGAATCCTGTGTTGAAATACCATATTGATCTCTCTAATTGTGGCCTTTAACTTTCACACTAATAAAATAGTGTTACTATTATAATCATTTAATTGCAAAGTAGTATTGTGTGAGGACTGAAAACTAATGAAAGTATCTGTATCTATCAATCTTTCTGGCTATCTCTCTGTCTTTCATCCTCTCCCTGCTCCTTCTTGTCTCCAGTTTGTGATGAGCTCCACCCATGCGAGGGCCTAGGGCGATATGCTACATTCAAAAACTTTGGGATGGCATTTCTGCTGCTCTTCAGAGTTTCCACTGGAGACAACTGGAATGGCATAATGAAGGTGAAACTTACTGCCATTTTGGATTCTGAAGACATACACACACACTGTGTCCTGACAATACCCTGACATAACCAATGTAAATGGACATAAAGAACATTCAAATATATACAGTGTGTTATCTCTCAGGACCCACCAACTCATTGTTGCAGATAACTACAAATGATTTATGATCCTTCCGTTATTATCCTATTATTTACTGGAGGCCAAATGATAACTAGTGCTTTTTCGGAGCTTGAGCACCAAATGTGTTGGTATATCAGCTAGAACTCCTCCACTAGAATTTCTCTAAATGCCTTTATAGTAAAATCTGCTTTTTATTATATGTTGTGACCTAATATTCTTGTAATATCATAGTTTCATTGGAAGGTTCTGCAACACACTTTCACCCATTGCTAATATTGCAATATTATGACAGCTCTATAAAGTTGTATTTAGGTAAAGAGGTACTGCAACAAAATGCATTGCCAGCACACTCAAGTGCTCACAATGACAACGCTGAATGTTAATTCTGTGAAATGTTTATCATGTTCACAGTTTTAGTTTAATGTCTTAGCATGCTGGCATTTAATATAACTGAAAACAAAAGTATCATAAAATGAAGTAAATCACAAACAGTTTTTTTCCAGATGATGTTGCTAGTGACCAAAATTAACACAACATAAACATGTACTATTTGTAGTGCATGGTTGCATGGTTTTATACCTATACAGCTGAGTATGTTCTGTACTGATTGATCCTGGAAGTGTCCAGATTATCAGAATAGGTCAGCCATGAGGTTTGTCTGACTGAATTCGGCTTGAATGCTGCTTGCTGTAACTGCTAATATTATCTTTTCATGTTTCTTCCAGGACACATTGAGAGACTGCGGCCAAGACAACACCACCTGCTACAACACTGTGGTCTCTCCCATTTACTTTGTCTCCTTTGTCCTGACTGCTCAGTTTGTCCTTGTCAACGTTGTCATTGCTGTCCTAATGAAGCACCTGGAGGAGAGTAACAAGGAAGCCAAGGACGAGGCAGAGCTGGAGGCCGAGTTGGAACTGAAGCTCCAGGCAGAAGCTTTAGACACGGCAACAAGGTCTCCCCAGCTCAACCCACTGGCACTGAGCATAGACAGGTCGAGCTCTGGGGGGTCCCCCTGGAGGTCTACCAGTGGACGTGACAGGGAGCAGGAAACAGACGGTCCTATGGACTCACCCTCTGCTGATATAACTAAAGACTTTGTAAACATAAAAGCAGACCCTCCTTCGTGTCTGGACCCCCCACTGGAGGTAAAGAATCTTTTTAAAATTACATTACTGTTAAACATGTTTTTTGATTGTGATTTGTTTTTTATCTACATGCTGTAAACACTTTATTTGACTCAGTGCATGTACAAATAAGATTCACATTATTAAAATCTGTGAAAGTGAGAAACATATTCAGACAATGTCTAGGTCAGAAGGTTTGATTCTCTGTGGTCCGTGCAGTATCCTGCTCGACACAACAGATTCTCTGAGGTCACTTCCTGCTGGGGAGGCCAAGCTGTGAGGCCAGATGACCCCCATGTCTGTGGTCAATAATTCTGACTCCAGTCCAGACCATTAGTTAATTCTTTGTCTCATGCTGAGGGGCGCTGAGCATGCCTGATGGTATCGGAAATAATGGATTTCTCTGGGAGGAATGTCTCTTCACTGTCACGGTGTACTCACTGGAGTCCATATGTAAACAAACTATAGTAGAGTAAATGTGTCCATATTAGGACATCCTGACTACACAGTGTATAGAATGTCAGTATTGCCATTTTGTCTTTAAGTATTAGGCACTAGAATATGACTGACTCAATAATTTATCCAGAAAATTTACCATTACAAATGCATCAGTCTGTGTGACGCATATCAGGAGGGCTTACAGTTTGTGTGTGTTCGTGACTCTGTGTGTGTGCATGTGCGTGTGGCTGGTCCTTGTAGAGGACATGCCAGTCATAGATAGGTCACAGTGCCATGGGAAAGCTGGACCACAGGGCCTTGTTGTTCACTTCAACAGCTATTTCCAGACAGCGGGGAACTTTCTGGAGATAGGAAATAGAGGTCTTGCTGTCGTTATGTTTCCCCTCTAAGATGTTATCCGTCTTTCTCTGCTGCTCTTTCCAAACATGTGTGGTTAAGCCACAAGCTCTTCTCCAGCCCTGTGGGAGATCGGTGCTGCTGCGGTGCTGTAGTGCCATCTTGTGGGTTTGAATTAGAACATGTCAGCTCACAGCAAATGTTTAGCAGGATGTACTGAATATATTCACTTTCAAAATCCTGAACAAGTCATTTAGCAGAACACTTACACATCTGTATACTAAGTGAGACTAAAGTTGATGCGTAATCTATTTGTGCTACTTCTGGATTAGTTTCTTGTTCTTGTTCCTGTTTGTTTCTGTTTGTTTCTGCCTGATCAGCTGTCCTTTTCTCCCTTTTCTTTCTCTGGTATCTTCTGTCTATCCATTCATGTGTCTGTGTCTGGACTCCTGTCTTTCTTTTCACCCCACCATGTCTTTTTCTACAACTCCTGCTGTCCCTCTCATTTCTCTGTCCAACTTTCCTCTCTGCATTATCCAAGTTTGTCCAACGGAGAGCGCTGTTTGACTCGGTCTCACTGGTCATCCAGGGTTCACTGGAGGGAGAGCTGAGTTTGATGGACAACCTGTCTGGCTCTATCTGCCACTACTATGCCCTGCCCCCCAAGCACAGCAAGCACAGCACCGACAAGAAGGTCAATAACTAACAGTAACACCACTGATGACTTCTTCTATGCCATCCATGTGTCCAGTGGGTCCTATTTCTCTTCAACATTTAGGGCTGCACAAATAAACTGAGAGCTTTACAACCAAAAGCAACATAAGGGCAGTTGTTTATGTTAATCATATAAAAATAGACAGAGACTAGGAGGTAGCCGCATTAATATCACCTGTTTCTGATGCAACAAGTGATAAAGCCTTAAAAAGTTTTTTTTTCACCTACATTACTTAAAATCACTAAAATACAGGTTTGCTAACTTAGATGCTAAGTTTTGGTTTCATTTGTGTAGTTTCTGAGCTTAGTGGCAGTACACTGGAGGTAAGTGTAACTATTTCAGTGGAACTGATATAATGCACAGTGTTTTGCTGATTATCCAGAATGCAGCCTCAGAGAGCACAAGGTGCAGATGAGCTTTGTTAATTGTTGGAAGAACTGTTTTTTATTGGAGACAGGTTATAATGATTATAACTTCTGGCAGATTTGTTAGTAAATGTGACATTTTATGACTCAGTACCCAACTAAATTTGGAAAAGATGGATATGTTTTGTAGTGTACAGAGCCCCTGTTCTATAAAGCAGGCAGAAAGTCTGAGCAGAAAAGTATATACTGTTGAACTTGAAATTGGTAATTCAATAAGAAGCATACAATGTGATGTTTGTTATATCCTGCAGCCCTGCATCCATCACCATTTTTGTACTGGCATTCATCCACAATGAATATTTTTCCCTTTCTAACCAGCCCTGTTGCCCACCACAGTGCAGTGCGTCATACCTCGCCTCAGCTATGATCTCATCTCCTTGCTCATGTCTTTACTCACTTATACTCATTCATGCTTGGCAGGTTTTTGGTCTCCTTCAACAGCCTCAGTGACATGGTTTAGAGTTTAGAGTTTCATTCTGTCTGTGTTCATATGTCTGTGTGTGGCCTTGACTTGTTTGTCGGCCGTTATATGTGAATACCTACTCTGCCTCTGTCACAGCAAGATGAGAGTAAGCCACCTAAGGCATTCTTGAAACAAGTAGATCACAGTCAAGGATGCAAATCTTCAGAGTAATGGGGCAGTCAATAAGCTATAGGTCACTTAGTCAAGGAATAATTTAACGGAGGGCCTCTTGTCCATGTTTAAAGGCAAATTTGGGCCAATTAAATTAGCATTGCAAAACATTGTTCTCTAAAAGCTTTGAATGGGTTTGAGAAATCAATATTGGATGCAGTAGGGCACCTCTCCCTCTGTGCAGCTCCTTTAAATTCGTGAGTAGAAATATTTTCCATTGACTTTCAGCCCTTGCTCCTCTCTGCACGGATGGCCCATTTTCTTGTCAGAAAGCATTTCCTCTGCAAAACCAAATGCAAGACCAAATATACAGCAGCTTCTCTTACAGAAGCCAGAAACACTCAGAGGTTCTAAACACTCTGGGGATGGAGCAACACTGCACAGCTCTGGTTTACGTGAATTAACTCCGAACTAGCATTGTGAGTTAAGCTAATTTAGCTGTGCAGGCACTCGTTAAGATGATTATATTCTGCTTCTTGTCTGCCTGTTTGTTCCTGTGAGTGTGGTTACCGCATCTGCATCACTTTAAACAGTTCATCTGTTGTTAATCAGTTTGTAGATTTGACTGTGCTCCTTGTCATAACATTGCAATTGGTAAGACTAAAATGCAGTATAAAAAGTCTAAAAGTGAGCAAAATTGTTCTCATAACTTTTGGAGCCTGTATGTTTACATTGTCTTTCCTCCTTGCTGCTTATGTGCTCTAATTTTTCCAGTTCTGTACTGTATATGTTGTTTCAAACATGTATTTCCCTGTTAGCTGCAGGTCTTCTCTGTGTGTACTGTGTCCTTATTATTGTGTGTTGTGTGGAGTGTGCATTTGTTTTCTCTGCTCACCAGACGTTGTCTCTTCCTACCTAGATCCCTCTAGCGGAGATGGAAGCTCTGTCTCTGGCCTCTGAGAATTCCTGGTCCCTAGCTCTGACAGACGACTCGGCCCCTGACGATTTTAACCCCCTCTTTCTAACCAGTCTGGAATGCAATGTACTGACAGTTCCTCTCTTTCTCTTTCTCCATCCCTCTTCCTTCTCCCTTCTGCAGTATCTTGTACTGTTTCCTCTCCCAGGGCACTTCCACAGCCACTTGTTCCACACTACTTCCACACATTGGGGTCTACTGAGCTGTGATTAACAGGAGCAAAGCAAGTGGATGCTAAATTAGCTGAACAGTTAATTTGCCCCTGTAGTCCCAACACAACTCAAGACGATATTCAAAGCAGATACTAATTAAAACAGAGAATTATCCCACAACTATTCAGTTCCTCCCAGCCTGAAGCCTCATACCTCATATACATATGGTTTGGACTCTCTACCTGTCTGCCTGTTGTAGCTGCCGTCAGACAAAATAAACAAACTAGTGGTGTATTTAGCAGCTATATCAACAAATATTATTCAGCAATTAATATAGACTAAAAGGGAGCTACTTTGAGAATGAATATTAGACTTCACATGTGTAATAGTTAACTGTAAATTCTCTTATGCTACTGTATATTCATAGCTCCAATACTTAGAAATTGTAGAATATTTGCTTGGGCTTTTTTTTTTTTTTTTTTTTTGCAAATCTATTTTACTTTAATAAAGGAAGTAAATAAACATCTGCCTTAATCTAGATAATGACCTGCTGTAATGCTTTGATGGTTCCTCACCTGAAATAATCTACTTTTTATATTCCTTGATGATAATCTGTCCTAGAGGGCTTAGTCAATGATGGAAATTACATCTATATTCTAAATTAAAAACAAAATGGCTTTCATCAGGGTGTCAATGTATAATTTACCACTACTATGGCTCATAAATGACCACATCACTTTCCAGTAGTCATGAGAGGGACACTGTAACCTTGGCTCACACTGCAGGTCTCGGCCAGTGTTGCAGTGGAATCAATTTGCATATTATCAGTTACTGAAACAGAGGACCATCAGCCAACGCATACTTTGAAATCGCTGTTAATTGAGTTGTGGTGGGAGAAATACAGCAAGACATTGAAATGGTAGTGCAGCCAAAGTGGCAATGAAAGACCCTGGTGAATCTAACCATGTGCCCCATTCCACGTTTCCAGCCTGGTGTGTGTTACTCTCCAGTCCAGTCCAGTCCAGTCCAGTCCAGTAGAGTAGTGCACCTCCTCACCTGCCAGTTTGCAGTTTTCTCTGCTCCGTTGGTGTTTTCTTTCTTTCTCTATACTCTCTGTATTCTTTATCTTAGTCTCTCCCTCTCTGTCCTTTTCCTTTGACCTCTTCTTCCCCCCACTTTTCTGTCTTTTTCCTATGTGCTTTCCATGTGAGTCCACATCTTTACTCACAGTCCCTTTCTATTAGTCTGGTTTTGTGTTTGTACTGTCTTCTGTATTCTACTGTGGTGGTTATCACTCTTCTTTGAGTTTCCATGTGTTTGCCACAGGAGGGTGTAAAGTGTGCTGGAGCTCCAGTAGCTCTGTGATGAATGTGAACTGGTTCTGTAAGGGGTCAAGCGCTGCAACACTGCCCTAGCTGACACACAATCACAGAGCAGGTTTACATAAAGTTCTATGTCTATGAGGGTAAATGCAGACACAACAGATGCAGTGTCTTAACGCTTAAACAGGGAAAACAAGCCCTTGGAAAATGGAAACATTTCTGTGATCTGTGGCAGCTCTGTGCTCAACTATAAAGTGCAAAGATCCTGTCTGTTTTCCATGTACGCTGATGATCACTGGCTATTTATTGACATTGTGTCTTAGATATTTACCGGCTGTGAATGTGTTAGAAAGAGTGTGAGAGTGTTTGAATTAAAGAGTACTCCCATTGGGGTCCAGTGGGACCCTGACTCTTTTGTTTTTTTTTTCTTTCTCCAGCCAGAGAAGCTTGATCCTGGAGAGCCAATGGAGGACAACCATCTAAGTGTCAGGAAGCCAACAGTTGGACGCACACACTCCCTGCCCAATGACAGCTACATGTTCCACCCACTACAGCCCTTTGGCCATGCGGCCCCGGCTCCAGCACAGCTTCTAGCACAGTCACAGAGGCCCCAGCACATATTGGGAACCCACAGGGCCCAGTCAGGTAATGCAGGATATTTATGTAATTTTGAACAATTATCAACAATCTCAGAAAGATGCAGCTGTTTCCTGCCTGAGATCAACACACCTACAATAACTCTTTTGTTGCCATTGACCTGTCAGCACTGTGCTCGTTTGCGTGCAGGGTCAAGTGGCTCGGTGCGTTCACAACCTGAGGATTTATCCCAGAAGCTGACAGTTCCAACAGACCTCTTCAGACCCATCAGCCCCCACAGCCACTCAGACTCAGAGAGTATACCACGACTTCCCCCTCCCAGACGCACACACACACTCAGCCGCACACTTCGCAGACAGGTAAATAAATCATACACTTTCTGATTTTCACTTACTATGGATTTATTCTTATGCTGTTTGTGTCGTACTCTATGTGACAGTTATTGTGTTTTATATCAATGGCTTTCAACTGTGTGTGATTAAGTTACCTAAAACCAAACACAGCAGGAGTTGATTATACTCATTAAACACTCTCTAATAGAGATTAAGAGGTGAACCTTGAAACACATGCTGGAGTGTTCTTTAGTTTGTGGGTGATAAATTACAACAAAGTATTAGCTCATTATAAAATCGTAATAGTATGTTGGGAAGAAAGAGTTAATGTTGTGAAAAAATTGTTGCAATGTTGAAATTACTATGAGATTTTTACAATCTCAAAAGAATTTCATCAACATGACTGATGCAGTGAAGTGTTTAGATGTTGTTTCAAACTGTGTTGGGCAGAAAATAGAGGTTTGCAACTGAAAAATGGAGAGGTTTAAATTACTTTCTCTTTAAGCAGTGTGGCCATGGCCACATAAACAGGTGTTATTCACCTATTTCTCCTTCCTGGATATGAACATATCTTTTTCCAGCAGAACCAGTAACTCTTTAATGTTACATACTGTATGCTATCGTGGCCCTTAAGCCCCTTCATAGATTGGTTTACAGTTTTCTTAAACCTTTGTCCTCATTGCATGCTCTAAACTTCTCTTCCTCTTTCTGTTTCCCTCTTCTTCCCGGTATTCCTGCTTGTTACTAACTGATCTGCTGTCTCATTCCCCACATTGTATCTGTAATTTACTAATCTCAGCTCAGTTGGGCCCAAAAGGCACCAGACCCTGAGCTACTTCTCAAACACAGATACTCCTGTTTCTGAAACAGCGACAAACAGCAGACTTTAGCTACCACTGGGCCTTTCAGAAACACTGGACTCCCATGTTCCATCCACTGGCACACACAGACTTTCCCCCTTTTTGTTTCTTCTTTGTCTCTCATTCAATGTTTGTCTGCTGCTAACCATCAGCCACAAAGTGTCTAGAAAGGCTCTATTTGCCTTTGGGCAACTTTAATGGGACTTTGAGTTAATTGATTCTGTATTCTCATACAAGCAGGAGGAGCTCCATCTAACATTGCATTACTGAACTATTCAGTAGCTGAGTGATAGAATGTATTCAGACAAAGACATTATTTGGCTGAGAAATTTACCCACAATGCAGTGCACTTACTAGACCACAAACTTTACAACTCAGGGGATTGCTACAGACCAGCAAGTGCTGTCCATATTAATTTGGTTATTTTGTACACACAGTACCATGGTGATAGAGTACTTGTATATTTTCTAATGACTAGATTAGTGCTTGAGTACAGTAGTTGTTGTACTGAACCCAGTCTGACAGGGTGATCTTTTTTTTTAGTATTGTTCCAGTATGCACTCTTATTATCCATTAACAGGTATTGTGTTGCTGTGGCTGGTGATTGGCCTGGCCTGGTTGTGATACATTGTTTTGACCACTGGATGTCTCTGTGGTCTCACTGTTCAGGCTCATGCAGGAAACCCCCACGCTTTGAAACATGTATCAAAGTGCTGTGTTGTAAAACTCATGCCTGCCTTGTTCCCTCATCTATGTAGACCTATTTTAAATTCACATAATGCATCACAATTAGACTTATGTACAATTTATTTCCTTCCTCCAGTCTGCGAGGAACAAGTCACGAATTCATGAGGACATTTTATGAGTTTCAGCAATCATTGTGCTTACTAACCACTCCTTTTCTACAGTAGTGACACATTGTGTTTACCCTCTGACTGTTGGCCTTACACCCTGTAGATGGTTCTGAGGTAGAGGGAAGGATGCTCAGAATTGGGTTGTAAATTTACACTCTCAGGGTTTTGTGTAAACGGTCAAAGGTTAGAGGGTCGGGTGGTTTGGCTCAGAGTTCATTGTGTCAGCCAGCACTTGATGGAAAACTTTTTGCACTTTCCTGAGCATTCATGATATTTGAGGAAAACATCGACGTGAGTTTCGTACTTGGAAATGTCATGCCCAATTGGTTCTGACAGTTATTCTGTAACATAACTGACAGGAACATTTTCTTTATTTCATTTTTGTAATCTCAATGTGGAGAGTTTCAGAGCATTCTGAGGAGTTCATTTCAGAGACAGTTTGAGACAGTTTTTGGAACATTAAAAAAAAATTTCAATTACTCAGTTAGAAATTTGCTCAGTGGAAACTCCAGAATCTATACAAATGCAAATATGATTCATTTTACAAGTTTTAACTTCTGGCCACAGGATATTGTCTACTTCAAAGTAAAGTCCTATCTCAGTACATGTGGCTTTAGCTTTCCACATCGCACTGGTGTATTGTATATAAGGAACCATGATTTGCCTGGTCCTGGTTCACACATCCACAGCACGAGCATAGAAGCTTTCACCCTCTGCAGGTGATCGTAAAAATAGCTTTCTAATGTCAAATGTCCATAACATGTCCATGACAAACATACATCATTCCGCAAGATGTGAAGAAACAATAACAATGCAAGTTGTTACTTACTCTTGAGATATCTTAATTTGGCTGTCTGCTATTGACAAATGCAGGATGACCTCTGTGTTAACATGCCATCAGTTATAGTACAGGTGTTGCAATTCAAGTTTAACCCTCTACAGTGGGAAACAGAACTCTGCTGGCCAGACTGTGAACTTTGACCCAAACTGCTGCTTCTCATCCTCACCACCTCACACTAACTAGTCTCCCCTTCGCATCCCCTCTGATTTTCCTCTCCCTGCCTCTCATTGCACATTTACCTCCATCTCTCTCACTTTTCCCCTCTTAAATATTTCATCTCCCTCCTGCCCCTCCATGCCCCGTCTTCCAGGTTGCAGTGTCAACTGATTCTCAGGAGGCCCTGTGTTCGGACAGAGGGGAGGACAATGAAGGACTTGTGAATACAGCCTCCCTGGGCCTTCCTCCATCACCCTCCTCCTCCTGCTCCTCCACCATCTCACCCTCACCCTGCTCACAACATCATCATCAGCAGCCTGCTCTCTGCCTGGTCCCCGCTACACCAGGGGCATCTCCTAAACCCTCACGCCCCAGCAGTGTGCACACTCAGCACCACGACCAGCACTGCCTCACCTCTTCCTCGCCTCCCCTGCACTTACCAGCCAGGCCACACCAACAGGAGGAGGCCTCAGTGGATCAGGAAGTGTCCCTCATTACCTGTGCAGGGTTGGCTGGCAGTGATGACTTCATGGTGGAAGACAGCCGTGATGGTAATGAGGGATACTGCAGCTATTCAGGCCACCAGAAAAACCGGAGTTTGTGTTTAAGGCAGCTGAAGAGATTCCACAGCGCTGACACACAAGGCCGCAGCACCCTCCTGCCTCGCCCACGCCCTTACTCCTGGTTGGACGACCTGCGCCGCCACTCTGTAGAAGTGTGCTCCTCTGTGGAGTCCAGCCCCCAACGCAGCACCACCTCCACCTCCTCCGGCTTTGTGTCACAGGCTGACAGCCTGCAGATCCACAGCCAGACCCCCACACAAACCTCGCTGCCCTCACCTCGACGTAAAAAGAAGATGAGCCCACCCTGCATCTCTGTCGACCCCCCTGACGGACTGGAAGCTCAGTCTGGGCTCTACCCTGGCCTAGATGGGCTTGGGGGCATGGGGTTGGGAATGCCCCCTCCTCTGCCAAGCAGGGACACTTGCCTGAGGAGAAGAGCGCCCTCCAGTGACTCCAAGGACTCCTTTGACCTGGGAGCTGGGGAGGGTTCAGGTCATGATAGCGGCTCCCCCAACCCCATCAACAACTCCAAGCTATTGACTCTTCCCAGTTTCTCCTTTGACAAGACAAGCTCCGAGCACTGAACACTGATACTCCAACACACACAGATACACACACGCACACAGCCGGACCAACTCTCCACACACACAAACACATGATGCACTCTGTGTATCTGTGATGGTGATAGTTCTAGTAATAATGCTGTAGAGCGTAATAATGGTAAAACTACCACAAACAGTAAAAACATCCTTGGTTTAAAAGGAGTGCAGTACTGTAATAGTGTGACCACCCCTTGTCTTTGTATTGTTACTGCCAAAACAACCAGAGAAGAAGAGAACACGAAATGACGAACCTGACTGTGTCTCTTCTGCTACACCTGCACGCCACTGGTTGCAGCTCGACCCCAACACCTCGGGATCAGCCCCTGGGATCTGAAACTGCCTTGTGTTTGCACAGGGTGGATTTTTCCCGGTCAGTGGAGGTACAAAGCAATATGAACGTTTTAGAGACACTATTTTCTTAAATTATTGGGCCATAGTGTTTGTACAGGATGTTGTTTTTAGTTTCATTTTATTGTTATTTTCATGTCTTTTTTGTGATTTTTTTTTTTTGTCAGAAATGGTTTGTCTTTGTCTTTTTTTTTCACTGTAGGATATTTCTAGGTTTCTTGGTTTACTGAGGAAAGTGGACGTTTTTCAAAGTGCTGAAAACCATGTATTTGTAGGAATAATATAAATATATAAATATATATATATAAAAACAAGTCATTAAACTGAGCTTGGATTTTTAAGCACACGTGTTGGACCGTGGTGGTTTAATTGCTGAAAGACAAAGAAGGCTGTATATTACAAGTTGTGTAATTGATTGCCTGATTCTCCTGTTCCAGACTGCCCTGACTTCACAGGAAGCGAAGAACAATTTGAGAAAAGCTGTTTCAAATTGATTATACAGTCTTTTTTTTTTTACCTGATTTGTGGTTTGACTTTTTTCCTAGTATGTGCTAATTCAGTTTTTCATGTTCAGTCGTTTGTGTCTGAACAACCAGCAGCAGAGTTAGATCCCTGTGAACAGCTGAAGTCCTTTCGTCACGTTTCATCTTCACGTTAGAAGAATGCACTGTGGCCCAGAGACATGACTCTGAGGTCACAAAAACACAACATCATATTAAAGGTGAACTCATGAGACACAGATGATCTTTCCACTGACATTAGGTAAGTAAAATGTCAATTGTTGTCATTTTGCATCGACTTTTTAAAGAACAATTATTGACAAATTTCAACAATGGCCTCGCTACTTTCAAATCATTGTTCTGCATTAATTACAGCATAGCTTTCTGGGAAGATTTCAAACTACAGTGTTCTCAGAAATGTAACTGTCAGCTGGGGCTAGATAAATACAGTGCTACAACAACAAAATGATTGATTTAAAACATAAAACATCCATATACTGAACTGAAGCAAAAATTTAATTTAACTGCAATATTTTGAACCAACAGAAATCTTCATCAGCGTTCGAAAGAAGGCGTGACAACGGATCCTGGATCCTGTCCTCTCACAGGCATGAGTAGAAACAAAGGTTCTCCACATGCCTGCTGAGTTTCTTCTGGGTTTTTCAACTTAGGTCAGGTAAGGTTAGGGGTTAATTTGTGACTATATGAGAATGTAAATGACGGTTTCTGTATGTGATAGACTGGTGTACCCCTGCATCTTAAACAGTGCTATGATCTGGGGTTGCTGCAGTTGGTCAGGTCTAGGTTCAGCAATGTTATGTGCGAATGTGAGAATGAGGTCAGCTGACTACCTGAAAATACTGAATGACCAGGTAATTCCATCAATGGATTTATTTTTCCCTGGTGACACAAACTTATTCCAAGATGACAATGCAAACAGGATTCATCGGGCTCAAATTGTGAAAGAGTGGTTCAGGGAGGATGACACATGATTTTCACACATGGATTGGCCACTACAGAGTCCAGACCTTAACCCTATTGAGAATCTTTGGGATGTGCTGGAAAAGACTTAGCGCAGTGCTCCGACTCTCCCATCATCAATGCAAGATCTTCACGAAAGATTAATGCAACTCTGGATGTTGTGGGAGTTCCAGTATGTTCAGTGGAAACAGAAGTTAACTTAGACAGAATCTCCTTGAACAGAGTTAGGATTTTCCCACTACCCCCACCTGTGGTCCCTGACCATTCAAAACCGACTGTTCAATCTCCAAATCCATATTTCTAGGCTTTTTATATACAGCAACATCAATTTTTGAAGAGAGAACTGTAACAGTGTGCTCTCGCTAAGTCAGGTGTCTGACAGTGTAAGAACAGTTTCAGCAAGATTAATGTTTGTTCTCTTCATTTAGCTTTGACAAACAGACCACTTACTCCCCACAACCTGTTGTATTCCTTCAGAAACCATTCCTGGAGATTAATGAAGCCTATAAACACACAAGATGTATTGTGGGAAAATGTCAGCACCTTTTGTCAGTTGCTATCAGCAGCTTGGTAGCTGCGGCGAGTTAAAAAGCTTAAACTGTACGGTATATCAAGTCAGTGTCAGAAAAGAAAAAGAGTCTTGGTGGAATGTTTCTGTTGTTTTTGGAGCATCTTGTTCTTTAAGCATTAAATAAGAGGCTCTTTCTTTCTTCTTTTTGATTTTGACTGTATAATGTGCAATTGTCTAATTGTGTACTTGAATGACAGTGATTTAACACTTAGACTGTGTTGTGGTGCATTTTACAGCAGCGTGTGATTAGAGAAGAGACTGCATCGTACATTAATACATTTAATTTATGACTCTGGGAGCAGCACACCAACACAAACCAAAAACACAAACCAACTATGTAGACTTGTAATCCATCAGGATTGGAGGCCTGCTGCGTAATAATTATTGCTCTTTAAAGTTTAAATATTTGGTCGGGCTTTGTGCATGATAATGATCCAAGGCAGCTGAATAGAGTAGTGGTAACGTTGCTGTCCTCTTCCTCCCTTCCCGATTAAAACACTGTGGTAGTACTTAAAGGCAGATGAAGGAGATGTTCCTGTTTCAAATTAAGAGCCAATCAACTTTGTCTTTGGCTTTGTGAGTTAAAACAACATTTGACATTTATTGTTTCTGTTTACTGTACTGTATCCAGTGTCTACAGTGTTCCAGTATGCTACCTGTAACACACACCCTCGGACAGTTTGAGCTTAACAATAACATACTTTATTGATCCCTTGGGGAAATTGTGGTTGGACAGTTGTCAGACAGTACATATCGTTGCTACTACGGGGTTTCGCTGTCTTGTCCAAGGACACCTCAACAAGTAGCCAGGAGGAACTGGGAATCAAACCACTCACCCTGGGGTTCATAGACGACTTCTCCACCACCTAAGTGCCTACTGCCTACTGTTACAATGGTTTTTGGATCCTCTAAATAACACTTCAGACCTCTCCTCACCCTAAATATTGAAAGATGAAAATGAACATACTGATGCACCAGCTGTCTAGAGCTATCTTATCTATCTTTATCTATTTATTGGACTGTAATGAACACATTCTCATCTGAATGTTTGACACATAGAGCAAGAACATATAAAAAATATATTCACAATATGAAAAACATGTACAAAACTATTTTTATCATTCAACCAGCGAGCAAAATGTACTAACGGCTGGAAGAGTCTCTGCGGATTCTGGAAGCATCTTACAGAACAGCAGCGTGTTGTTAAGTGTTTTTAAGTCTTGACCCTCTGGGCTTCTCAAAGACATTTGAGTTGTTTATTTATTTTTTGCATAATTGGATACTCCTGTGACGTGAATCCAATAATAATACATGAGACACCCACAGGGTCGCAGCTGGTGATGCTCGATGCAGCATGTTTACTCTATGAGGAGAGAGAGAGAGAGAGAGAGAGAGAGAGAGCTGTACATCTGCTTTATTAAAAAGTAAATCTGCTGTACAGTATTTCCCTCTCTGGGATCCTGTACTGACCTCTATACGACAGACATCCTAAAAATCAGCTTGGTGATTCAGGTAAGTATCCCACCAAACAACTAGAAAACTCAGCTGCTACAAAACCTCCTGTGCATACTCTATGTAAATATCCTGAATTAATATCCTATTTATATGCTTCTCACTTACAACAACAGCATAATGTATAAAAATATTGCAGAATACTACAGGATGTATTGACACCACTGTTGAATTATGGACTGCATTTATCAGCAACACTTCAGTAGTTCACACTCTCACGAGCTTTTGAATAAATTCAATCTGCACAGGCGTCCATGAATATGCAGAAACTAATAAATAAGTGCTCACATGAAAATGAAGGAGAAATCTCACCATCTGATTTGTGTCTAGGAAAAGTTTATCTTAAACTGGCTGAATTCACATGGAGACGTACTGTAGAGAGGCAGCAAAAAAAGAAATGTCCAAACTCATTAAAGCTTCAAAAACACTCCAGGCTGCATGTTGTATAATGCATTTGTTTAAAGTTTAAAACCCAGTTTGTCAGAGAGGCTTGCTTTTGCATCACACTGGGAATGAGCGAGCGACCAACTTTTCAAAGCCTCTCATTAGATGTATAATCTGTTTTTGACAAACTGTGGACTATTCTTCTACGGATAAATAGGGGGTCAAGACTTGGACTTGCGTGTTTCTCCAACCTCGGCATATTACACGAACTTTACGTACCTCTGAATGAGATCAGTCATTAGACACAGCTGTTTGAGCTGAACGTTAAATCAGTTTTCTAATGGAGTGGTCCAGTAAGCTATCTTTGTTCTAAACCTGTGTCTCCACCAAACGCACTTTAACCGTGTTTTACACTTCTGTGTGTGACGTGTCTCACACCAATGATACACACTCATTTTAATCCGTCCAGCTGTCTGTAGCGCCCAGGTTTTTACTTTGCACATCTATTTTCCTACACTTCTCACAGTGGGCTTTAAGCATTTATAAAATGCCAGTGACCTGCACTTTGAACTGGACCTGAACCCGTCCCACGCACATGCAGACACTACACCAAAGCTGCTGCTGTTGCTCTGCTAATGTGCAGCTCCCATAGACGTACTGTATGTTTTTTGACGATCACTTGAAGCTGTTGACATATGTAGTAGTACTCTGCAAAACATGTCACTGACTTTAGTGTGTAAAATCGATGGAGTTGCCAAATAAACTATTTCACTCTGTGTCAAACCATTTATATATAGCAAGTTTAATCTAAGTAGTATGTTAGCAGAGCTACAGAAGCAGCTTTGATCCTAATTGCGTATAGGAATCATTCAGGTCCCAGTACACAATCACTGCATCTACATAAACACTGGAAAATATACTAAAAATGCAAACATCACTGTCCAAGAATTAGGCAGCTGTGGAGTGTGGCCAACGCCAATCATACAACATCTGCTCAAAAGATTCCTTTAAAACATCTTAAATGAATCACAAATGAACAGGTGATGGCAGCTCTCCTGACTAAATATCCAACTGTCTGTCCTGACTTTTCTTTTGCATGTCAATGAGCAAGCAGCAATTAGACGTGAGCTGATACTGGACAGTGGCAGCTCGGGCTGTGGACAGACCTGTCTGGAGAACATCATCAGAAGACTCTGCAGTGGAAATGCCAGGTCTGTTGCCAACAGTATCAGAGAGAGTGTGTTTTAGAGTTGAACTGTCTCTGAGTTTGGCTGTTGATGAATGATGTTGCTCCAAGGTTGCAAAGTGAGAACGCAAGAAAACCTATAAGACAAGTGTTTTCTACTTTGGCAAGTTTTTAATTACTGATCCTGTGTTTTTTTTTTTTTTAAATTCTCAATCCCCCAGCACATACTTAAAAGGAGACATGTAAGTTTAATAAGCTTCATTTTTGGGGGATGCCTTATTCGGTTTAGAAGAAATTGGTTTCACTCACATTTTGAAGTTCAAACTTTATGTTGAAATAGTCTGAAATCCGTTAATATGTGTAATCACATCCAGGTGTCAGAGAATATATGAAATGATCACTCAGACTGGATTTTCCACCTCCTTCCTTCCTTTCGTTGAAGAAACCTAATACACGTCTTTTTCCATGTTTTCTTTTATCTTCTATTTCGTCCCCTACAGCTTTCTTCTCAAACCTGCCTCGCTCCTGTTATTTTCCTTTATTTTCTCATTTCACAGCTGACAGCAGGGCATCAGCGCTGGCCTGAGCTCCTGTATCGTGTTTGTTTTTGAACTGTATAATTAGAGGTTGCCTGTCTATATCTGATGGCTTGTTCCCAGTCGCATTTTTAGCTATGTGACCCCTCTCTGCACCCTAACGACAGTCAGAACAACACTCCATCAGCCTCAGCAAACCAAATTAAGATAACTTGCAGCCTCCAAATAATCTGTGTCCCAGTCAGCAGAGTTGGAAATGAATAATGCAAAACAGCAACTCATGGAAAAATAGACTGAGGGGCGTTAATGCCGACACTGGTATTAGCTTCAGCCGTGACAGGTGGAACAGATCAAGCAGATCACCCCGTTTAGCATTTGTGACTGGGGTCTCTGAGTAAAGAGGCTCTCTCTCCACCTACCTGTTCATATTGAATATGTAACAGAGTGGAGAGAGAGTTTTTATATGATAGAGAGCAGAATGTTGTGCACCACCAAAACAAGTGTAAGTGCAGTAATTACATAGCTTCTCTTCACCTGTATCACTGTGCTCATACAGTATTAAAGTATGATTTAAATACGTGATGGAACTCATTTGTGCATCCTCCATTAAATTGTATGAGTTATATTTGTCATTACATTTGTGGTTAGCCAACAAATTGAATTTGAAGCTGCAGGATTCCATGTGTAGAAGAGCTTATTACTTGAATTTATATGTCATCTTCACAGAAACATTTTTATGTCTCCAGTTTTAATGAAACGTCTGATGATGTGCTCCAGCACTCCGCTGACCTGTGAGCCTTATGTGGACAAGCAGATAAGAAAATGGATGAATGGATGTTATTTAGAGCAACTTGCGATACTGTTCAGAGGTTTCATTTATTGCACTAATTCTTTCTAAATGATTAACTTAATCTAAGGCATCTACTTCAGAATTTGTTTTTTTAAAATTCATATATAAAAATTGCTGGTGCAAACACACCTCCACAGTGGAAATGTCTGAAAGACATTTTGCATTTAAGAATTCAGTTTAAGTTGATTCAGTACAACTTTCTGTAAGTGCTGAAGGTAGGTCAGTTAACATATGAACACTACTTATAATGCATACTAATGTACTGTACATAAGAACCTTGTATATACTGAGGAAATACAGTACCTGTACATAGCCTGTGAATGTAACTATGTTATTAGCAGCAGTCGGCCTTCGACTTGTTTCACGTCAGCTTGGTGCATGTCTGATCTTATAAGTTAGTTATATAGTAAGATGTAGTAGTTTCCACTAAGTATGAAACTCACTGTAAAGAGTTCTCCTCAGTTATATTATAAGTGGTAGGATGTGAAATAAGAGCAATTAATGAACAGTTCCTAAAACCCTCAAACAAACATGACAAGTCATTTTTGTGAAATCCTCTTATAAGTGATCAAAGTTACTTTGATGCTCAAATATCAAATATAGTCAAATATAGAGGCTGGGTCTGAGTGTTTGATGCACTAATGTTTTAATACTGACATTTATCTGATGTGCTGCCACCTTCTGCAGTTCTTCTGCTATCCAGTCAACCAGACACATATCATGTCCATCGATTGTCACACAGGTGAAACCAGCTCCGCTAACAGAAGCCCACAGAAACCTGCTGGTTGGAATCTTTGATCTGCAATCAACAAGCGTTAAAAGCTGCTGTCAGGCCCACAGCAGCGTCTGAGGGCGCAGATAAAGTGGATGTGATAAGCTGTGCTTTCTTTGATTTCCTACTTGAAACAGATGACTGTGTACCTGTGTGAGGAAGTTTCCGAACCAGCCACACAGATTCGTCATAGGTACAGTGCAACCGAGAAAAGAAATGACTCACAGTGGCGGCTGAGGGTGGTGATGACGTAGATACTGACTTGATGTAGCTCACTGGGACTTCTAGGTCTATGAAGTTTAGCACCCAAGACCTGTCGCCACATATTCACGTCAATATTGTATTAACCCCTGTTTCCGGAATAATAAAGGGCGACTTTAATCATTAGTGAAAGCAGCATCAGTGCGTCGGTTCACATCAGATCCTGAACTGGTGCACACATACCAATGCCCCCATCCTGGGTTCAGCACGGTGGCAAAATCCTGCAGTCTGCGAAACACTGAATCAACCTGTTTTATATGACAAAGCAATCTTAATACGACCATCTAAACAAAGTGAGAGAATCAAAATCATCATCGTGGTTCTCAGCATGACAGAGCGTGAGCGTGGGGCCGTGAACAATGATTCAAAGAGCGGGAGCTCAGACGGAGGAGAAGCTGTACAGGCCGGAGCCTCGCTCGATTATTATGCTGCGCTACAGGAGAATAGCAGGGATCAAATCTAATAAGCAGTGTTTGTTTAGAGGATTAAAGGATCAGACTCACACTGCCACAGTCCCGTCAGGAATCCCATCTACAAAGTGCTGCACAAAGCACGCTTTTGCATTTAACACTCAACAATCCACTGTTTACATTCAGAGAGCTGGGCTCGCTGAATACGTTACACATGTGCAGCAGAGTAAATATAATTCATTGCTGATGTGAGGGTTGGTACTGGTGGTTTAGAATCCTAACAGGCTTGAGTCACAGCTGTGGAACGAGACTGTGAACAATAGATTATGTAATAATAACCAGAGCCCAACCGACTGTATCTGAAATGTGTGAATCAGTGCTCTGTGGTGCATTTTGCTCTAAGGTGTCTGCACAGTGCACATTTAATTGCCCTACAATCAACCAGACACCTAACCAGCACTGGCTCTTGATTGGAGCTTGATTGGCTTAATGGTGGGGGGGGTGAGAGTTATTGCTGACATGTTAGGGGACAAGTCCAGCGTGGATCAATAGTCATAAGTCACTGACTCATTTTCCTTCATTAGCATCTTGAAAGCTCCTTTCCTGAATATACCCCTCAGTTCTCCATCAGGACCAATCACAGAGCAAAAGTGACTTTGCCCACATGATTACAGGGAGCAGGCGGTGGTCCTGCAGTAGATATCACCAGAGTGAAGAGGCAAATGGAATCATTGAGTGAACTGACGACATTTTAATCAACTGTTAATAGCATCATTAGTTGAAATAACAAATGTTGATTTGTGGTAACTTTCTGAGCATCGAGTGATTGTTGTGCGATTTCACACACAGCAGCAGAAACGTCTTTTGCCGTATTGATCTTCCAGGTGTACTTTAGTACCTGGCCGCCTCTAATGGCTACACTGTGCAGTCACAAAGTTACAACCCCAGTTCTAAAAAAGCTGGGACACTGGGTAAAATCTACATCAAAACAAAGTGCAGGAATGTGCAAATATCACAAACTCACATTTACAATCACAGTAAAACAAAGAAAACGTATCAAACAGCTGGAAAAGTAAGTAGGACTAAAACGAACAAGCTGGAGAAACATTGTGCAAACATTGTGCAAACAATTAAGCTACTTCTTATCTTACTTGGCAGCAGGTCAGTTGGGTAAAAAAAAGAGAGTGAGAGTCTCAGAAGTGAAGATGTGCAGAGGTTCACGCATCTGTGAAAAGCTGTGTCTACAAATCAGACGATGCTTAAAAAAGTCTCTGAATATTCTGCATGTCCATGTAGGTCTTTTTAGGAGGACGGGCTGATACAGAACATCACCATCATTAACTTCTCACATGAACTCTCTAAAGCCAAACTCAACCTGTTCAGGTTCATCTTTCTATTTCTATCACAGCCCGAGACGAGGAAGTCCAGAGTCTGTGCCCCTTTAACTTTTCATCAGCACCATTCATTATTTCCTTTAGAGCAGTTTAATGAGGGAGGCTGACATGGCTCTCTGGTATTCTGCAGATCAGATGACTTTCTCATCGGCTAGGTTCAGCTTTTAACGCCGTTCTGCTCTTTTGTGAAGAAATGATTGAGATCAGAGGTTCAGCAGAGTGGCACACATGAAATGAACAGCAGCCCAAAGCGGGCCAGGCGACAGGCACCGGACACAAACCCCTCGCAGCTCTCAACCACAGCCATCAGCCCTGAAACAGTGTGTGTTCTCTCTGCTTCTTCTGATGTCACGTCCGCGCAGAATTGGCCGAGATTTGATTGAGAAATCGCAGTTAAATTATTCAGCTGTGTGTGCACGGGAAAGTGCGGCGAAGTGAGAGCTGCACTCTGCTTATAAATAATAAACATATGCAAACAAGCCGCGGATGGTTTTCTCCAAATAGGCCAGTTCTCGCTCTCGCTCTAACACACACTTGCACTGTTTATCTCCTGTTAAAGGAAAAATCCAACAGCGATGGGTGCTGGTTCACTTCTAGAAACTCTAATTGGGACCATCTTAGTGTCACAGTTTCCTCGCGATTGTGCAGTTCAGCAGAATCAGCGTTTGTACCTGTCAGAGGGGTTTTAGTATTTGCCGGTCTAGCGAGGACGTGCCCGTGTGTTACAGTGGGAACTTCTAAAACGTGTCTAAATGAATTTCAGCATCAACCGCAGATATTAAAGCTCCACTTCTATTTTTAAATGAATGTTTGAAAGGTCACTCATCACCAGCAGCCCACAGAGAATCATCACCAACACTATAATTCCTCTCAGCTCTATGGAGCGTTTTAGTACTTTTCACCTTACACTTTTCATTTGGGCATGTGGAGCTACAGACCTAATGCCTGATGGTCCAAACTACCAAAAAACGACACGATACCATATAAAAGAATGATCCTCTCTCTCTCTTTTTGGAAGATCTCTGCAAACCTTCCACTGTGTATTGATTTTTCCTTTACTTGAGCTCTCATCTGTAGTTGGTATCATCAGTACACTGCAAATATTATTTTAAATAAATGAGGATCCATGTGACTCAAAGTTCAGATTTCCCCCGACGAGGCAGCATGTCAAAAGCATGCTCAGTTTGCATACATAGGGTAGAGGAGGAAACATTTGTCATCTCCAGTAAAACCCGTCAGTCTGACCTGACGGTCAGAGGAACAGCACTGTTCCCATTAGGATTAATATTTAACGCTGACTGAAAATCATCTTAGCGCAGATTCAAGACACAAGCTTCTTCCACCTCAACCATTCCTATGGTCGGTGCTACAGGATAAACATGTCTCCCCAATGCCTGGAGATACCAGGAAACAAGCATCATCATAAGACCATCACCAGGACACAGCTTCTTATTGAACTTACCTGTGAGGCACTCGGCTGTCTCAGTCGAGGTTTGTTTGCTTCTTTCCTTCATAGCTGCTCTTCACATGTCCTGTGTCCTTCTTCGGCCCTTCAACAGAACATAGCACATGTACATGCACCTTTATCTATGTGAGTCAGAGCGAGGTCCTCACATGTCTGCATGTCATCTCTTTAAATAGAACGTCTAAGGACAGTTGATTTCCTCTTGTATTTGAAGGCCTGTGTGACATTGGAGAACAACGAACCGCACATCTGCTGTTCAGCTTCAGCTTCGACGTGTAACAACGCCTTCATACTAATCTAAACCAACCTGAGGGTTGTTTGTGTGTGTGTTGTGTATAGTATAAAAGGGGATTTAAGTTCCTTCACACTTTACAAGGTCACATTTAGCTTTAGATATCACAATAACAAACTGATACTGGAGCTCTCTCCCTCTGAGTCTGCAGAAATAGACTCGTCACTGTGCTCTAATTGTGTCCTACTCAGCATATTGAACATTATGAGGGATCAATTGTCTCTCAGCTGCTCCACCATTAACCTTTTTACTGACTCATCAGCTTTTTCCCTCACAGTTCTCTTTGTCTTTCAACTTACTTATTATTCACTACGGGCACAAGGAAACACAGCAGCACTCGCTGCAGCGAGGCATTGATCTGGTTTCTTAGTCATTTGCTAAATGTTAATCTAAAACTCACTCTCCTTTCAGCTTTGTTTTGGTCTCTACCGACTCCGTGAAATTGGCTCTGTTTCTTCTGAAAGACTTTCAGCTTTAATTCAAGAGGTCTGAAGTCACTGAGCACCTGGTGGACGTGTGGATTCCAACATAGGATAGTGTTTTCATGCTTTCTCTGTAGCTGTATCTGTTTCCAGCCATAACCGCAGGAGCCTTTAGCGTGCTGATGCTGGAGCTATTTCAGACTCAGTCGTAGTCCAAGTGATGCGTAATTGTTATTTGGTCGTGACTTTTCTGTCATTCAGGCGTGAAGCTGACACGTTCAGGTGCTGTCAGATTAATGCAAAGGAGTGCGGATATGGAACAGGCTACAGTGGTCGTCTGTGTCAGCCCTGGGAGACACGTGCACCTGCCCCCACCTCTCACCTAATGTTAGCTGGCATCAGCTGCAGCCTGTCACTGAATAAGCACAGTGGACTTTCATACGCCAATTAACACAATCCCCTCAGTATCTGGTGATAAAGAAATGTTAGCCAGCTGAATGTGGAGGGAAAAATACACACGTCAAACCCTCCATTTCCCGTCAGTAGTTGAAGTTGAGTCAAGTAGCTGTCACCTGTCAAACTGTATCCAGTACACACACATCACCCGCTGCTTGACAGGGAATTCATCTCAACTATAACTCTGCAGAGGACGTTCACACTTGTTGCGCTGAACTCTACAAGTGAGGGATCCGACTTTTCCAGAAGGGAGCTCGTATCAGTGATGGAGGAGCTGAGTCGACCCTGCAGGAACTTAAGAGATGCAAAGAGGGAAGACGGGCAACGGTAAAATACAAGCAAATGCAATCTGTGTCTCTTCCATTTGTCCCCACGCCACGACCGCCCACGATGCTATTAGCAGTCTCAACTTGCAGAGCCATTCAAGCCTGCGGCACATGATGCCCCTGCCTATACGCTCTGACACGTCTCATCCAATTCGTCTCATTCCACAGTGTGGTGATAGAGAAGGTTAAGAAGAGCCTGTGGGCTGCCGCGGTACACTGACCACAGCCTGTCTCCTGTCGGCCTCCCAGTGCTGTCACTGAATACCAAACAGCCGCGATCTTTGATGGAACTCACTCGAACTTCCAAGAAATAAACAGAAGGACGACGGCTGTGTGTGTCTGCGACTGTGTGTTTGTGCTGGATGATTATCTTTGGCGTTACACACAGAGGAGGGGTGTGTGTTGGGGAAGAGGATATTGGTTCAGCCAGACGATGAAACGACGTAATTAAATTTGTGCATTTGAGCTGTTTGCCATAGTGAGCTTGTTGCTGGGAAAACACAATTTACTGGTTATGAGGTGTGGATATAGTCTGTTGATTGTAATGTAGGAATGATGCAAACAATATTTATAAAAAGGACAAAGTAACATACACTGTATGCATGTGATTCAGATGATGACCAGCCCAGCAGTAATTTGAGCAGCAGTTCACAATCACGCACTGTAGAGTTCCTCAGCATCAACCAGCTCCAGTGTCGCTGCTGCTCTCGTCTCTGGTTTCTAAGGAGAATGTTCACATATTCCCTGCTGGTCCAGTGTCCTGCTAGAGATCAACACAGTGTGAAATGAAGAACCGCTGTTATTGACGCCATCACATTTCCAACATGGCCGTCAGGTTGTAAAGACTGAACTGAACCGACAGCAAATCAAAGCCGTCAGCAGACCTGTTGAAAACCATGATCTGTGACGGAACCAAAAAAAAAAAAAAGAAACCCACAAGGTTTGGAATAGACTGTGGTTTCAATTGAAGCCTTACCACACCTGACCAGAGAGAACAATAGATACACACACAGGTAGTTAGTTCACCAGCTAAACTAAAGGTGGCATCTTTACCTGCAGGTTGATTTGAAGTAGACTGATGTTTCCGTCTGTATCCAGCTGGATCAGACTCACCTGGAGGAGATGACTCTAACAGCCTCATCGAATTTACTACCTGGCAGCTTGAGGCCACATCTCAAGGTTCGACTGTGCGTATGCATTTGAAAATCCTTTCAAATGATACTGTTATTACGATCACCGCAGCTGGAACTGTGGTGTTTAACCTCTAGTTACCTGCTTTTTGTTCCTCTCACTATTAAACACGTTCAGTGATGTGATCTTTACCTTTGGTCTTTTCATGGTGTCACAGGACGACAGAATTAAACCTGAAGGAGTTATTAGCCACCTCAGATGGATGATGAGGTAAGAAGCCTATGATTCACCCATAAAGACCTGAGGAGACGTATTTCTTTGTCACTCCCTGCTGGACATAAGATCACAGCGACTTCCTCAAGCCGCTGTTAACACTCCTGCTGAATACAGCTGCTGACGTTCACGTAGCTTTTCAAAAGCTCAACCTGGGCTCAGGAATCCGCTTGCGTGTTCCCGCTGAAGACTCTGACTCTGGTCAGTACATATCTGTACGTTCAGTACAAACTGGGGATGCACTCGTAGACAGGCGGTGCAGTGTGACTCGGTGGGAACCCCACTTATTGTTGCTCGAGGGCCGGTTTAGCTTGATTCCAGTGGGTGTCTTGGTTTTTTCACTCTGAATCTGAGCCAAGTATCATCTGCAGCTATTTCCTCAACACTTATCCTTTCTGGGACACCTCAAGTCTTCTGACTCAGCTGTCCCTCCTACACAAATCCCACTACACACTCACGTACACACAAACTCAAGCTTAGCACAAATGTTGAAGACAGCACATATCACACCCAAACAGCGTAACTAAGCCGACATGGACCCTCTTATTTTTCCGAGTTATTGCCCATTAATCGTCTTTACATAACTTAAAGGGGTTCCTGCCTGGATGCCTGACTGGTTAGTGTACGGCTGCCTGTAGAGCCGCTGTGGAGAAAAGGTCAGAGAACGGTGAAGGAAGGATAAGACGGCACAGACCGAGTCTGAGTGGTTAGAGACTCTGACGATTCCAGGTAACGGACGTCTGCACAGTAAAAGTTACTGTAGAAGTCAGACAGTACAAAAAAGTCAGTGAACGTCCTGATCAGTTCATCTAGTGGAAACCAGAGATTCACTTCAGACAGCAGCTCACATGTTTGAGATACAACTGTTAGTTTGCTGGAAGAGTCTACGAAAAAAAAAAAGAATTAGGAATCAGGATGTAAACACCTTGATGCTGTTGGCATGAACATCACCCACATTTCCCGAAACACACTGTCCCTCATTTTTTCCTATGAACTAGTAATTGGCCTAAATTAAGAAAGGAAGCCTCTCTCTCTCTCTCTCTCTCTCTCTCTCTCTCTCTCTCTCCATAACACCTGTAGCTAATTCAGAACACAAAATAAGTCAGGTAATTAGAGGATGATGCTGTCTCTGCCAGCTGCTCTCCTCCTGAGGCCTTTAAAAATAGGATTGGATAGTTTGTAATTGAAGCTTTGAGACTTTGACAGTTTGGGTGTAACTCTACAGATTCTCCCCCTGGTCTACGTAGACTAGAGTCTGACGACCCACAGTTCCACCTCAGGCTCGGTCCAACCACTGCCCACGGAAACTGGCAGTCAGATCAGCTGTTTGTGCTGTTAGCACATCACATTTAGCTGCAACAGTGGAGGTTACCTGCCAGACTGACCTTTGACCCACAGCTGTCTCTGAGGAGTCTTCAGCCTCACCTGGCTGCAGGTCCACAGACTGATATATTCCAGCTGCTATAGATAAAGTTTTCTTTAATTAGCTGCTGCAGACTGTTAGACAGCTCTCTAATTCCAATTCAACAGTCTCACAGTATTTTCTTGAGGATTCATCTGTTTTTTATCTCCTTCCATTTCTCTTAGTGACGACAGGCTGAACAGACACATCTTTCATATGATGAGTTCAGCAGCAGTACAGCGGTGTATATATGACAGTTATAGATATTCATTCAGTTAACGGTGTTTTACAGACGTGGCACAAACACTGTCATCACTAATACACACTGTTTTTCTCCTGTTTAGTTTGTCATGTTGAACAAGATGCTGACAAACATTTGGTTTACAATAAATGTGCAGGTACTTTAAGTAATGTTAAGAAAAATGTTTTTGTTTTGCTGTTAATAACAATTTTGATTAGTTTGTACCTCACTTGTAAGTCGCTTTGAATAAATATAAAAATTTAAATGTCACTTACATGTGAGAAGAACACATTCAATTTAAATAAAATCATTATAAATTAGTCTTAGAAACGAGTAGATTCTGCAATCAGTCGTTAACCAGTTGTTTGTGTGTGTCTCATATTACAGAGGGTGTGGATGTGGATCACGGATCATCTCCGAGAATCTGTGTGCACACCATGAGCAAGAGGTCATCGCCACCCGAGTGTCCTGGTCCAGTTTTGCTTGCTGTGAATCTATGAACCACACTGACTGGAATAACAGCTTATTTCCAACATCCAGAGAGGCAGCAGCACCACGGGGCGCTGAAGGCTGGGAAACCTGAGAAAAATGAATAAATACTGTTAAATACATTTTTATTTCATGTTATGTAAAGATCTACAGTATCAAAGGTGTGTGAGCAGCTCTTTTAGTCTCCAGCTCTTTACGGTTCAGTGCACACTTGAGTTATCAGTGTCTATATTTGAACAACTAGTGATGTATGCACGGTCTAAGACACATTGGTAACACTGTAAAATGTAAAGTGTTGTAAATACTTTACAAGCAGCTTAAGATAACATGTTTTAATTATCATTGAGACTAATTTCATTTTAAATATTTGAATGACATAAGGTAATAGTAGTTTGATAGTTTCGTGTTAAAGGAATTCATCTGTGACCTTACAGGGACCTACTGTGTGCATGCGTGCACCTGGAGAACAACTCCCATCCCCTGAACGGCGAGTGCGCCGCACAAATACGAGGTGAAATCGAATTAGTTTCCAATCATCTGCTGTGCAGTCACAAATATTAAGCTTGTGTTACAACTGTCGGATGTGTCGCTAATTAAACAGCTTGCTTTCTGATCACAGCGATCCAGCAGCTGTTTCAATTAGAGTCCAGTTAAACGTCTTTATGAGAACGCCCAAGAAGCCGGAGCTGGATGTTGTGTGCTCTTTATTTGGAATTTCACTCATTAAAAGATGATAAAACTGTGGATCGGCCTCATGCTCCACAGCAACACAACAACACTCTGCTGCAATGCTTTGTCACTGAACTTCTATATATATATATATATATATATATATATATATATTCTATGTATCTTCTATGTATCTGAAATATCTTTTACAGTATTACCAGTGTAATATGTAAATAAGAAACTGAATGCAATAATAAGCAAATCATTTAAAACCTATTTTACTGAAAATGGTACAAAGACAATGTATGATATTGATGTAAGTCTTGGTGTGTATGTAACATGTGCTCGCTTTGACGTTAATGCCAGCAACACGTTGAAAAATGCTGCGACTGTGGCGTGTTTACCACTGTGTTGCATCACGTCTTCTTTTCCCAACACTCCCAGCATTTGGGAAACTGAGCAGACCAATTGCAAAACAATGACTTCATTAATCATTCTTGCTTGTTAGTGGCCTCTTTTCTTTTGTTGTGTGTTTTAATGTTTTAAATGGGGGGGGGGACTCCAGGCCAGACAGAGCAGTTTAGCACCCTGACTCTCTCACTACAGAGATAAACTTTATTAGACCTGTATATATATATATATATATATATATATATATATATATATATATATATACATATATGTAAGTATATATGTATATATTCCTTTTCCAAAGGAATAGAGATGTTTGACTTGTCAGGACTGTTTAGCAGCTGCTATAGCTGGAATCAATCAAGAAGCCATTATTCAATGGTTTTTAAAAACACTCATCTGGAAATGGGCTGTGGCGACGGCAGGTAGTGCAGACGTTCCTCTCTCCAGCACTTCCCAGCTCTGCCTGGGGGAGTCCAGAGTGTTCCTAGGCTAAATGAGATATATAATCTCTCAGTGTGTTCATTGTGAATATACCTGGAAAACCTCCAGTGGAAGGCACCCAGGAGACATCCTGATCCACCTGAATGGTCTCTCTCTCTGTCTCTAACGTGAAGGAGGAGCAGCAGCTCCCTCTGGATATCTGAGCTCCTCGTCCCATCTCCAAGGCTGAGCCTCATTTCTGCTGCTTGTATTCATGATCCCGTTCTTTCCATCGCTCCTCACATCTCATGACCGTGGGGAAGGGTTGGAAGGGTAAATTGAAAGCTAGTGCCCGCGTTACTGCTGATGCCCGTCTGGAGCTCTATTTTAGCCTTTACCTCATGTCCTTGAGACAGTTCGCTGGTTGATTGGCATTTTTCTAATACGGACATATAAAGCTGAAAGATGTGTGGCCATTAGAAATGTGTGTGATTCAAGTCCAGGTATAAATATGTCATCTGAGTCACGCCACAGGAAAAATGTGTTAATAACCACTCACCCAAATTTGAATGATAAAAAAAAAAAAGCTTTCTGCTACTCGTGGACTTGGTTTATGTGTTTGGAAACAAATCAGTGAGTATAAATAGATTTCCTTAAGGTTGTCAAGTTACACTTTTCATGGGCATCTTTAACTGTATTGTGGATCAAAGAGGTTTCATGATCAGACCAGAGGCGACCGTCTCCAGACTTGAGTCTTACCTTAACTTATTTAAATGTGATATGATAATGTAAAAATGGAATATAATGTTGTTATTTTAATGTAAATATGTAAAGTATTGGGGTTTTAAAGACACTTTCCAGAGCACATCCCTGCAGCTCCCACAAATCAGACCTCCCTGTCTGATCTATTGCAGCAGGTCACGAGCTGGTGGTGCAGCCATGAAAAGAATTAGTAGTTAGCAGAACAAAGACGCACAGAGACGTGATTGAATAACATCTGGACTCAATGAGGGCGGAGAGCAGATTCCATGTGATGCCAGGTTCTGCTAAGATTCCTGCAGACTGAGATGGAGCAGGTTGCAAAGGAAGTGAATTTAAGGATATTGAAAACAAAAAAGAGAGGTTACTTGAAAGTGAGGAGGACGACAATGGGAAGTGAGGTGGACAATTCATTTTTACGACATCCGAACAGGTGGTGTTGTGTCGGCGTTCATTTTAGTAAAATGACTTTTTGTGACAGTCGTCCAGATTTGTTTAAAGTGATATTAATGACAGAAGTTGCAGCTGCAGCAACAGATTCAAATGAAGGATCCCAGTCCCCAGCAAACCTAACAAACTGTTCCCATGGAGACCGTCGTCACGGCTGGTGTAGATGCAGCAACGAGTGGAAACGAGCGATGGAGTAATATCTGACTCAACGCACTTCAGACACGTCACATTTCTTCTCGTCTCGTGTCGAGTAGCCGCTGTTTCTTGCTGAGGTCGTTCAAAGTTTTCTCCCGTCCTTCTTCATTTGATGTGAGGCCCAGTGACGCGCCACACTTCAGGGCTCTCATACTCACAGCCACATGAATTCATGTTGGAAGATTTTGGCAAATACTGTGTGTCTGCAGATGAAAGACAGCTCTGCCACAGAGAGCTTGTGTTTGTGTTTTTTTTTTTTTTTTTGGTTTCTCCTTGTTCAGCCTGAGGATGTCCTTTTGTGTGTGTGTGTGTGTGTGTGTGTGTGTGTGTGTGTGTGTGTGTCAATGTAAGAAACACAGCAGGTGGGCAGCCAGAGAGACAGAGGCAATGAAAAGCCACAGTGGAAAACAGTGTCTGTATGTGTTTATATCACAGTGGCTGTATTCTGACTCACAGGCTCACACACACTTGTCTTAACATGCGCGTACACACACACACACACACACACACACACACACACACACACAAACACACACTCACACACCCTGTTTGTGTGGGGTTTTAATCAAATCATGGCCGTCACCAGGATATTGAGGGAACTACAATGCTTTAAGTCTGTGGTCACATCTGTTTACACATACATGAGCACGTGGCCAGAAACACCAGAGCTGTATGTAATGTAATTTCAGCTTGACCTCTCTGTCCCCTACACACACACACACACACACACACACACACACACACACACGTACAGGCTCCCCGTGGACCAGTTTAACTCATCCACTGCAGTTGTGTCCATTAGTAGTGAAAGTCAGTGTATCATCTGTGATGATACGTTGATGATATGATAACTCAGCTAGATTTGACTCGTCATAATTTAATTAACATTTTTATTTAATAGTGTTCCACAGGAGTTACATTCGACCTATCATCCTCTCTTTGGCATTTTCTTTCTCCTCCTCATCCGTTTACTATCACCCCACTCGGTTGTGTCCCAGGAGAGAGAGAGAGACATGAAATTCACCAGGAAACCTGAAATCTGCATGTACAGAGGAGCAAAGCAGGTCTTTATCTCACCTCCCTCATTCCACATCATCAGCGTCACCTTTTTTCTTTCCTGTATGTTTGTCCTGTTATATATTCCAGCTTTGTTCTTGCTGTGGCACCTACGTTTCCATCTTGTGGACTAAATAAAGTCATTGAAATCGAATGACGTTACAGTCAATTGCACACATGGAAAATTCTTGCGCAAGAAATGAAAAACAGAGGATGGGGAGATAAGTTCAAACCCCGGCTCCTTTCTTGCCTCCGTGCAGCTTGGCAGGCTGACGTTAGCGTGACTGTTGGATCATGGATTTCAGAAAATCTCAAAAGGGTCAGGCGCTGGCCTCACTCGCTAATCCAGCACTGAAAAGGTGTGAGGATTCTCACAGCGCTCTGACGAGGACAGTGTATTCTGTTCCCCTCTTAAGGTCCTGTCTGGGGTAGACGGTGAGCTCCTCAGCACTAAATCTAACTGGGTAAACATTCAACAAATGGGTTCATAAAGTGTCGTCTGACCGAGTGCTCTGAACTGATGCACATTAAATATGTGTTAAAGGACAACAACGAAAACGTATCTCGTTAACATTTGACAAGTTCAGTCGTCATCAATCAAAAAATTGCTTGATGCCATCAAACGTTCAATAATCCGTCACGACTCCTGCCCTGACTCAGATATTTTGCTTTCTGCTTTCATTATTTCATCATACCCTGCTCCACCTCTTTCCCACATCTGCCCTCATCCTGATTCTGCCACACCTACCTTCACCAGCTACCTGGACTCAGTCTGTATTCCTGTGTATACCTGTCGTCCTTGGTTTCTTTGTGGACACACATGAACGTAGCCAGTTTTATTTCTCTCAGTGTGGAGTCCTCTTGCCTCATGACATGTTGCACATGTTTGGACTGTTTTGCTGTTGATGAGCGCTGCCTGTTTTCCCCCACTTTCTGCCTTTGTTTGTTTCCTCCACTTGGTTGCTAAACCTTTGAACGGCTTGCCTGCTGCCAACCTCTGTACAGATTGTGTTTTTCGCCTCTGGCTTCTTATTACAGCCTCGAGTACTAGTAAGCATGTTTTCAGTTCTCCAAAAACTGTGTTTGAACTTATCGACCTGTGTGTTATTTGACAAAATCGGGACGTTATCAGCTATTGAGCTGTCAGAATATGTGGGTGAAGGTCGTCTTATTCACTGGATGATCAATACCAACGCTTCATCTTAGAATATCCATATGTCTTTTTGTTTTATGTACTGCTGCACAGTTTCAGTAGTCAGAGAACCTCAACATGTATTCTTCCACTTTTTCTAAAAAGCACTTAAAAAGAAATAAGTCTACAATCTTGAAACAAGGCAGAACAGCGTATCACTTTAAATATCAAGGAAATCAACCCTGAGGCGTTTTCCTTTCTCAAGCAAAGACATTTTGAAAACACAGGGATAGATTAGATGGCGGGTAATGATTCTAACTTTAAAGATTAGATTTTTTTTTGTAATCACATCGCTCCCTTTCTCGTTTTAAGCCAGAAAATGGTTCTGAAATATCTCATATTTGATCAGGCCCACACCACAGATCTGTTAAAGAATTGGTGGCAAAATGGGAAATACACTGGATGACTTTTCACTCTTGCACTTAGATCAATGTCGGAATTCTTCCTGGCATTATGACCCAGATCTGATGAGGCGTACAGCAGTGAAAACGTTCGATGGACATACCTGCACTGACTTTCCCTGATTTTTCATTTCAGTAGAGTTTCCTGCTGTTCTCCACTCAATGGAAGGATAATGAATTATATTGTGATGAGATGCAGATGTGTGTTCAAGTTCACTGGAGAACAAAACAATCTGTTTTGTTTGACTAAAATCTTTTCTGAAACCTGGAGCAATGATTTCTACACACACAACGTACTGAGCAGTGCCTTTCAATATGTGTGGGTGGAAATATTTCTTTACCGAGACTGATCCATGTAGGAGGACTGACGATGATTGTCTGTCAGTGTAATGAATGGACTGTTACGGCTGTCTTTACTGGCAAACTATCACTTACATGACTCCAGCTCTCGTTTTTCTCTGCTATTGTCTTTGTGGCATCATCTACTTTTTGTGCTGTAAGCAGCTTTGATGTGAACAGATCCAGTAATGAAGCAGCTTCATTTCATTATAGAGTAGCGACGTGGCGATACCAGAAATGTACATTCTGTGCTCGATACCAATCTTAATACCTGAGCACACACACACACACACACACACACGCAGCTGAATGATAACATTGGATACATGGTGGCGTTATGAGCAGCACCGACACATGCAGTTCAAACTGTAACATGCCAACATATAAACATTTAGAGATTACACTTCAAAAGTGCCAAAGAATTCAAATTAAATGAAAAGTTGCAGTTTTTAGTAAGATGGGGGAGATAACAAAGTGTGTTACTCTGTGGGAGGCAACAGCGACACCATGTGGTCAAGTTAAGCTCTGCAATCAGATGCTGTGAGCCACATTTGTATACCAGCGTTTGTCAATTTAGTCATCTGGGGCGGCTAAACCCAGTAGCTAATCCAAGCTTTGTGAATAAAAAATTAATACATTTGAAATGTATTGAAGCTGACTTTGTGACGTCTTGAATGTTCCAGTGTAATTCCAATCTCTGCCCGCTTGCAGTTTTATGCACCAGTACTTCCTTTACATGTAGCGCCCTCCCCTGAGTTAAGGTTAGGGGCTGCAGCTGGTTAGTGTAGTGGTAACATCACCAGCTCCCATGTGGAAAACTGGGTTTCAAATCCCAGCTGTGACCCCCCTCGAGTAGGGGTCTTTAGGCAAGACCTCTTCACGTTCACTGTACCGACTTGTAAGTGGCTTTGGTTAAAGTGTCTGCTAAATGTCTTTACAGAAACCTAGGTCCCAATTAAGCCACATGCAATCCATATGTAAACCTGTATGGAATCTGGTCAGCGGATATGGATAAAGGTATATATCCCTGTATAGTGTTAATGTTTCTGTCAAGCTCACTACCAACTTTTTACTAAGGTATGATTGTTATAGTAAATATTAGTTAAGAACAAAGTGTCTCATAATTACGAGAACTACTCATTACTACACGTTTTTTTCTTCTTAATCTTACTTGACCTACAGTATCTGCAGCCCTTGACACAGCGCCACCACACCCTCCTGGCTTCACTCTCTGATTTGGGCATCACAGGGAGAGCTCTGGCCTGGCTTAAGACCTGCTTGTCTGCATGTGCCTTCAAGGTTCTAACTCTCACCACCTCTCCACTGGTGTCCTGCAAGGCTCAGTTATTGGTCCTCTGCTTTTTTCCATCTATACCACATCCCTAGGTTCCATTATTCAGCGATCCATTGCTATCTATAACGGTATACATAATACTTTAACATATAAATAACATATACGCAACATATTTCCATACAAATGCAGCGAGGGAACTAAAGAGAATCCCATTTTTATTATTACTCTCCATGTCATTATTGTCCTTGTTTTATTCTTGGGATTTTGTTCTACCTTGGCCGAGTCTCTTTGATGTGCATTCATTTTGAACTCTGTCCTATTCGTATTCCTCCATTGTTTTATTGTTTCTTATCCTCTTCTCCTCTCTGTCAGCTACACTGACAAACTTTATCCTCTCTTACTCAGAACAAATGAAGAGCAGAGATCCGTCTCTGCAGCGCTGCTGCTGCTCACCGCTCCTGAATGAGGGTGCGTTATGCATGCTGTGCTCTCTCGCACAACGAAGCAAAGACCAGCATGCACCTGTCGTAAAACACACAGGCTCACGCATGCATTATGCTTTATGCATTAAGTCAAATTTCGGTTTACAGTGGACTAGAAAGAGAGATTAGAAAAAAAAAGAAAACACTTAAACATGCACAATCTCCATTTGTGTGCGTGTTTTTCTTCCTTCTCTGTTTCCCTTTCTTCTTTCCATTGTGTGAGTGAGTGGCAGCTAATGAGGTGGAAGTGGGTGTCATTCTGTGAAGTCTCTTATGACTGTGGAAATCTGTGACAGACTCTTGCGCTGCATCATTTACTGTGTAAATGCAGCAGCAGCTATCCAGACCAGATCTAGCTGTAACAGTTGCTGATCAATGCTCCTTAATCCCTGTAAAGATCATCTCTAATTTTATGAGGGTGACCTCTAAACACACACTCACATACACATGCAGAAGCATCAGTTTCTGGAAGATCCCACAGACTTACCTATGAAAAATCCAACTGCATTACAAATACATAAGCCCTCAGGCACACACACACACACACACACACACACACACATGCTTGTTCCCAAAACAATGGGAAATGACATAACAGTCGACAATTTATTTTCAATTGTTTGTGAAGAATGCTGAGAAGTTGGTCCGTTTTTTTTTTCTGCCATGTTTACATCTAGTTACGCCTGCTCGCAGAGAAATTCTCACATTTAATTCAGTCACAAGAGAAAATGTGTGCCACCAGCTTCTAATTTTTCAATCCTACACTGTAGTTTTCATGAATATTAAATGAACGCTGTTTCAAACCGTTTTGTTTTTTTGACTTCTTTAGTGGTTCAGTCCTTTGCAACAAACATTGACCTTATTGATAGAAAAGGAGATTCTGACCTGTGGGGTTAAAAAGGTGACAGCTGTATATAGAGGAGCATAAAAGGCCTTTCTGAGTGTCTGTGTCTGCATTAAATTAGTCCACCTGCATACAAGCTGTAATTAGATAAGTGGCAAACGACAGAATGCATTAAAAAAAATCTGATTTAACTGACTCTAATTTCTATCTGCACCCTAGTAAAGACCCCCCTACTGGGAATGTGTGCATCGGGTTTTCTCTCACACACAGACTGTTATTTGTTTAATCACCAGTTGTTCTATCAGCGTGACAAGTTGAAAAAAAACCCCAAAAACATATTTTTTCTTCTTCTTGCCAAAGGAGTCGATTTTTATCTACAAAGACTTCATCGTCTGCAGTTTCTCTGTGATTCATATCAGACAAACAAAAGTTTGGCTCAAATTCTTGGTTGCTGTCTTGTTTTTAATTAAAATAGCAATTTAAAAGAGCAAAAAAAGAACCACTAAACTAAACGATGGCTGCGAGCTGCCCACTGGGAGGTAGCCTGTGTTAGAAAAAACAGCTCCGCTTGAACGCTTTACGAGAAGGACCTGAATTTTTTGTTTAAGTTACCTAACAAGCCACAGTAGTTACTAATCACTTTGCTGATATGAGTGATTTTGTTCTGCACACTCCACTCATAGACTTATAGTTCTGCTTTTTTGTCATCTAAGCAATCACAGTTTAAATGGTCCTCCAATGGCGGCCATCTGCCTCAACTGGTTGAAAACTTTATTATCAGAATCTAATCAGTTCATCCTTGAGTCCAAGTGGACGCTTGTGTTAAAGAAATCGCCTCAAGGTGTTCCTGTACACTGTTGCTCAGCATCATGTACTTTACAGGACAACAGATTTTTGTTTTGAAATGAAAAAATCTAAATCAGGATACAGGCTGCAAGACTTTTTCACACATATATTTCAATTCCCAACCTCTATGTATGAAGATCAAAATCCTATCATGACTGTTTTTTTTCCTTTTATTGTTCTTGTTTTTCTCCCTATTTTCTAGAAATAGAGTATATTACTCTACATATATATAGTATAAAGTAACATACTCTATTTGTCTCCCAATATGTCACATCTAAGCTGATAGTGATGCTGCAAAATCAGTGATAGGGATGATTCAGTATTTTCAGTTCAGTTTAAAGATACATTTGCACATGTACTGACCACCTCCAATCCTCAACCCAACCACATTGGAGCCAAGGAGGAGACAGCGAGATAAACCACCACACTCATTCTCTGCCCATTTGCAACATCCTGATAAAATACAAAAATTATTCTAGTCATTTTATAGGAAATTGCAATTTAGCAAGTCACTGTGATAAAAGTAATTTCGTTTTTAGAGCTGCCTCTGAATGGAATAAATTGTATGTAATAAATTGTATCATAGTTTCAGACAGTTGGTACTGCTGCTTCTGTGAAACATAAAAAAATGCATTGAAGCTCCCCAGTCATTGAACATATCCAAACCTGGTTGAAATAACATGTCTTTTAAGAAATTGTTGTGTCTTATTGGGTTCCATTTATGCGAGCACCAATTTATTTTTTATTTGATGGACACAAATTTTAAAAAAATAGTATTTTAAAGGTTCTTTGATGGTTCATTGGTGTGGATAACATTAAGGTCTGTATTACTGTTATTGTTTTAATAGATATTTTACATGTTACATGTTTATAGTGTATTTTCAAGGTGAGGACCCCATGAACATTAAGAAGCACTGTTGCTGAATCCTTTTTTAAACAAATAAATGGGCTGATACAACACAGAAACTGCACTGTTTTCTTTCACTTGGATTGTCTTAGTTGATGAAGGTGTTTAGAGGCTGAAATTTCACCTTGCATTATTTCCACGTGCACGCATTTGTTTGTTTTTGCAGTCTCTGTTTATATCCCCCCAAACAGACCTTGTGCAGATGTGCAGATAATACATGTCGCTGTAGCTCTAGTTGGCAACATGAGTTCCGCCATGTGTTGAACGTCTGCTCTTTGTCTTTGAGTGACAGCGTCTCTCTGTTTTTCTTCTCCAGACTCTTTGTTTGGTATTATCCAAGAATTTAACAATTAACGTAATTGTGCAAGTCCCTGTAGATGAACAACTTGTTAATCTGTTTTTAAGCCATATTATGAAAAGTAGATTTCTTTTTCTTCTTCTTTTTTTGCAGTCACATACAGTATGTTTTTTAATTCATATGCATTTATAAATTTTAAATATCTGTTTCAGTAAGGACAGGTACTCTGGGAAATACAAGTCTTTACTATACAGCTTGATTAATTCATTGTCCTCTGGCCTGTATCTGCAGCGACAGAAGGCCAAAGACATTGCTCAGCTTGGATCCCCACCTTCCCCTCCTGCAGCAGATGATGTTTGATGGCTGTGCTTAGGAGAATTGCTGCAGTGGTAGGTGACATTGACCCTGCCGCTACCCTTTGAAATAATGGATACTGGAAATCAGATGGAACAAATAGGCAGGCTGTGTTTTTAGCTACTGATTTATGCTGTTTGTGTCAACAGGGCTTTCCTGTCAGTGTGTAATGTGTCTCAAGTCCCGGTGTTGCATATCAGTTAGTGGCACACGCCCCCGCTGCATGGAAATAGATGGCACAGGGGTTAGGGAGAGAGAGCAAGAGCAGAACACATTTCCTGCATACCTCCCTCTTGCCTGTTCTCTTCGTCTCCTCCCTCCCACTTTGGGCTTTAGCGTGAGAGTGCCTCAGACACAGTGCGCTTCCCCCTCTCTCTCTCTCTCTCTCCTCCTTATGCTCTCCCCTCTCTACCTCTGGTGCGCTCTCTCTCTCTATCCTACTCTCAGTCAAAAGGGGAGATTCTCCGTAACCAGCTGTAGCTTTATGTGATCCTCACTGCTCCTCATCGTTTCATTGATGTTCTTTTTAATTTTTTTTTTTTTTTACTATAGATTTTCTCCTCTTAATCAAATTTCTGTGCTGCCGATGTCACAGCTGATATCCAGACTCTGGATGCTACCAAGGTGCACACAAGATAGAGGGAATGGAAGAGAACTTTTAAGGCTCCCGTCAGTGCACCTATTCCTTAAATCTACACACTTTGGATTGGTTCAGGCGCTGTCAACAATGGAGGGTTTTTGTTGTAGCGGATGACTCATTTAGGTTATCCCTCTCCTAAGAGACTGCTGTACGTAGAGTTTCTTTTCTTTCTTTTGTTCCACCTGCGTGTTTCACCTCTCGGATCTGTTGGGACTTTTATGGAGTGCAGAAATTTTGCAGCTAAGTGTGAAGTTTGGAGGAGCAAAGTGAGCCAAGGGAAGACTGATGGAACTGTAGCTGAGTGTTGAACCCTTGTGTCCAGGTAGGCAGTCCAGGTAAGACTGTGTTTGTTATAGTTCACATGCATGGTCAGATAGATTGGTAACTATCCATGAAGATACAATGGCATACACGTGTTAGGGACTGTAGTACTTTTCATAGCATACCAGACTGGTTAGAGGTTAGAGGTGACTGCAAAGTAATATTAACAGATTTTGGGACAGCTTGAGTTGCAGAAGTGAAATAGTTTCATACTGATTTATGCCTGAAATCACTGAGAAAGCTTGATTTGGATAAGGGGATATCTAGGACTGACTAAAAAGTTATTTTTGTTATTTCAACAGCTGCTTAAACTCTGATCCACTTGGCTTTTTTATTTTCTGACCATACTCTCGTCACGAGAAGAACTTGCATCATTTTGCCTGTGTACCTTCAGAGTAAGGATGCATTTCATCATCAGCCTTCAGAAAATCTGCTGATATAAATAATGCTCAGATGGAATATCAACCAATAAGTGTAGTTCTCATTTCCATCAGAAATGATTGCACTGTAAGATTTGCTGATTTTATCTGCATCAAGCAATGAAAATGCAACCTTCAGAAGCTGACCTCACCTTTACCTTCCTCATATTTTCTTGACATTTACATTCTGAATGTGTTCCAGAGCTATATTTAGATCAGGTTGTGGCACTATTGCTCACATTTAATTCAAACTGTTGTGCCACATTTAATTTTAAAGCCTGCGGTGAGATAAAGATACTAACCACTGGAAATATTTCAAAACTTGTCCATCTAATTTCATGACCAATTTGGAAAGACTTCTGTAGCCTTACAAGAACATATTGTACTTCATGGTGTTTTGTACTATTCCAAATGAAAAGATTAATGGAACACACATGAACTGAAAGCTATTTTCAGAGCTACTGTGTCAGTAAAATGAGAGATTTAAGTGAGTTAGTCATCTCTGCAACTATGTAAGAGTTCAGAGGAACAATTTACAAATGATTAGATTATTAGACTGACCCTTAAAGGTAACTTAACAGGTAAAGGAAACCTTCAAGGTCTATAATAAAAATTAGGTCTATTATAAAAATGTTCTCCCATTTACAAACATCCACATCAAGGACATAACAGTCCAAGACCAAGTCCAACTTAGAGGCCAGATCACATCAATTTATTTTTGTAAAGATGTCACTCACTCTTTGTTTTTCTGTTCCCACCGATTTAGAGATGACCACAGTGTCCATGGAGCCTACAGGGGTCCTCGTGGAAAGGGGTGCCAATGCCACCGACTCCCCTCTGAACTCACATGAAGACTCAGCTGCCACATTTACCATTGGGACCATCCTTTCCATCATGTGCCTCGTTGGTATCTCTGGGAACATCTACACCCTGGTGGTTATGTGCCAATCCATGAGGACTGCAGCTTCTATGTACATCTACATCATCAACTTAGCACTGGCAGATCTGCTGTATCTTCTCACCATCCCCTTCGTAGTCTGCACACACTTCCTCAAAGGATGGTACTTTGGAGATATAGGATGTCGGATTCTGATCAGCATGGACTTCCTGACCATGCATGCCAGTATCTTCACGCTGACAGTCATGAGTACTGAGCGCTATTTTGCAGTGCTCAAGCCACTTGACACCGTCAAGCGCTCTAAAAGTTACCGCAAGGCCATTGCTGTACTGGTCTGGGCAGCTTCTCTGATACTGACTCTACCGATGATCGTGAGCATTCAGCTAATGATGGTCGGCAACAAGGCCATGTGTCAGTCCACCTTGTCCCCACTATCCTACAAGGTTTACATTTCTTTCCTGTTTTGCACTAGCATTGTTGCCCCAGGACTGATCATTGGTTATCTCTACATCCAGCTTGCACGAACCTATTGGGTTTCACAGACGGAGACCTTCAAACAGACCAAGAAACTCCCCAATCAAAAGGTCAGTGCATCACAGAATGATGTTTTTTATACTACACAGGTGGTTTTATTTTACACACACTTTTCTGATGGTGTTTTGATGATGACTGGTATGGCCCACCAGTCATCTTTACATATTTGCACTTTCACTATTATTATTATGTATGTTTTAACTCTCTTATGAAAATCCAATATCAAGTCTTCAAGTTAATTGTCAAAATGACACAAATAAGCTCTTCTATCAGAGCTATAGAGATATGGACAGCACTACAATTACAACTCAGGCTACAACTCAGTTTTAAGGTGGATCAAGCCACATCATCTTAACCTTGACGTAAAAGCTGCATGTTAGCCACAGCACTGCCCACTTGTAGTGTGTATGTATGACAGAATGTAAAAAGACCAGACTCTGTAGAATTCATTGGTGTCGAAACACATAACTTTAGCCCAAATATTTTCTGATCTGATCTTGTGGTTTTCAGATTTTACAATGAGCAATTATCTCTCAAAGTATCTCGAATCATCTAAGCTGAAAAGACATGTTATTTCTCCATAATCCAAATGACCCCCAGTTTCCAAATGGTAACTCTTTGGATTGCACATTAAGGGGCCATTTTTAGGGGCCATGCCAAGTGAAATCTCCATCTCATTAATGGTTTATCTCCGTGGTCTTATCTCCCTAAAGGTGCTGTACCTGATCTTTACCATTGTGCTCCTCTTCTGGGCATGTTTCCTGCCATTCTGGATCTGGCAGCTGTTGGGTCAGTTCAATCCCTCACTCCCACTCTCCACCAAAGCCAAACGCAACATAAATTACCTGACCACGTGTCTGACGTACTCCAACAGCTGCATCAACCCGTTCCTCTACACACTGCTCACTAAGAACTACAAGGAGTACCTGAGGAAGCACAAGCGCTCCTGGACAGCTGGCGGCTACTTCAACAGAAGGAGCCGTTTTCAGCGTTCACCACGCAGGTCGCCATCTTCCAGCAGTCAGCAGTGTACCGAGAGCTTCATGCTCACACATACAGCCTCTCTGCGAGCTCATAACAGCAGTTTGTAAGGTAGGTATTTTGCAACTTTGTGGGAGTTTCTATCAGAGAAGAGCTTGGCTTTGATGGCTTATGTGATATAATACAGTAATAATACTGATTTTAAGCTCTGCGAACATGTTGGGTGTCTACTGTATCTCCTGGAGGTACCTGGTGCTTCTTGATATTTACAGTAACAACAAATATTTGATTGCATGGGTGATTCGGATGGTTCCCGAACCTATTCCCTTAAATAAACTACTATTGAAGAAAAAAATACTTTTTCCTATGGTTCTACACTGGTATGTTGTACTATTGAACACACTGATGTAATTATTATTATTACACAACATTATTTACTGTGTAATGTAAAATGTTGCCACCTGTTTCCACACTGTGAGGATTTTTTTTAAATGTCCACCTTTTAGGAAACTCTGTCTTTTTATATATATATATATATATATATATATATATATATATATATATATATATATACATGTGGAAAAATATTGTTTTATTGAAGAGGAAATAGCTAAAATATGGTTTTCTTTTCTGACAGTCCAACAGAGTGGCAGGCATTTTTCAACATAAAAGGGCTTTGTACAAATAATAATTAGGATAATCAGCTTGTGTTGTGGTTCTTAGAGAGAAACAAACTGGTAGCTTAGTACTTGGTAAATGATTGACAGTTGGTAGATGCATCTATGGGAATGTGCAGTTTGCATCATGGCGTCATTGTGAGCTTGTCTGTCGGCACTGTCAACAGCAGATGTCCTTTCAACATGTGGCTTAACAGTATTTTAATGTTACCATAATGAGCGAGCTGTGGAGTTTTTAATGACTAGTGTGCTCCTTTGGGATATTATAATATTTGAATAATACTGTATTTGGTTAGAATTGGACTTTTCTCTAACCAGTTTAAAAGTCAGGGGGAATCGCAAAAAACAAGTATTTATTATTTTGCCCCATCTCAATCAAGTCAAAGCAAGATATATTTGGTGGATGTTTTGTAAAGTCAGTTTAATACTAGACCAGTGAGAACATAATCACAAACACAAATTATTAAAAAACACTGTACACTGTATCAACACAGTACCAAAACTTTAAATGAACAGTTTTTACCATTCAGTCATTACAAGTATTAGCTGTGCTATTTCTGTTTCTTATTTACCACTTATAATAGTCAGGAATCAATATAAAGTTTGATTGTTTGAATTTTTGGCAAGGGAATAATCTTTGCTAAGTGTCCCACATTTTGCAAAACCAAAATCTTTTGTGTGCATGTTTCTTCCAATCTGCATGGCTGACTCATATATTAAATGGGTTTTAGATCTTAAATGTTGCTTACCGAGGAATCAGGACAAAATCACAGCGCAGCAGAGGCAATTGGAAACAGAACCTGCACACAAACACACATGAACACACACTTGCCACTGAGTCGCTACATACTGTAGAGTCAGGTATCAAAGCCATATATCTGCCACAGCTGAGCACCAACACATGATTCTCTTTCTTCTAAAGTATAAGTTTAGTAACTATATACGTAAATACTTTCAGAATGAGGGTCGTGAATAAGTCCAGTTTGACAGCGCTGTGTTTTCCCCATAATTTTTCCAACAAAACTAGACAATTTTATGTTCCACAATAAATTTCCTTTTCATTTAGTTTCATCCCGCAAGAGGGAAAATCCTGCATTCACCCTGTTCATAACTTTGCAGTAACATATTGGCAGTGCTTTACCCTCCATTACTGCCTGCAGAGAGAGAGTAGCAGTGAGTCATATACAATACAGTATTACCACTCTCAGTCTTGGAATACAGTGTTCTGAGTGACACCTACCATAATTCACAAATGTGGTTATTTGTGCCTGCACACATGGAGGCACACAGAATGGGACACTGGTGCACATGTGTCTCCAGTGTACTCACCACCTCCACCACTACCAGACCATTACTCTATGTGTGTGTGTGTGTGTGTGTAATAACCACTCTTATTTTTAGTGCTGAGCAGTGACACATTGGTTGGCAGTATTGCGTTACTCTTTACATTTAGAAATAAGTAGTTACACCACCTAACTAATGACTGTGACGCAAAATATGGAATGGCATGACTTTAAAGGCTCCTGTAAACCACTTCATCTAGCTAAAGATCTAGATTAGTAATTCAAGTTTCATTATATTCCACTAAAGTTTCTGGAGGTCAGCTTGTTTTCAGTCCTAACAGGAGACTGATGGATGTGTTCGTGTGAGCAGTGCACAGACTGGTCTGGGACGCTAACAAGAAAGTAGGATACTAGTGCCTAGTAGCTCCAAAGTGTTGCCTCAAGGTCTGTTTAGTGAGGATAACATTGGGCTCCTCCGCAGTTTAACTTATTGGATTTCAAAATGACAGGATCAGGGAACAGAGCAGAAACACAGTAGGTCATTTGAGGCCTAATTATTACTGGGGTAAAGGTGGAAAAGCGCCCAGATGCAGTACATGGATTAAAATCACTGACCAGCAGCGTGTTAAAGGCACCCCGCCTATGTTAGAGAAAGAAGCAGCCCAGGGTAGGGAATTAGCTGGGTTACTAATGTTGGCATCTAATTAGCCCACATTTAGAGTAGGAAACAGCTGGAGTTGGAGATTAATCCATCAGAGTGTGTGAAGGGTTTTGCAGTGAAAAATTGTACTATTGACTCAATGGGCTGAAAAATGAAAGTAATGCAGTAAATATCTTCACATAGTAAAGCAATGCAGTTCCTCGGTAGCTAATATGCAATCGACCAACAATTTGGCCTACATTTTAAATGTGTAATTGTAAATTAATGTATAAATTAAACACGGAAGACTCTCTTCCTATGTCCTGATCATTCAATACAAAGTTGTTGCTTCAAACAACCTCTAATAAGCAATCTCAATGTGGATTCATGTGCTTTGAAAACTAAACACAAGGGGAAATAGTCGATTTTGGTTAATGTACCATTAACAACATCCAGTTCAAGCTTTTAATCATAATGACATATAAATAATTTACGCACCCTGGAGAGTTTGATTTTACAGCTATTACAAATCTGGCAACACATCAACTTGAGCATGGTCTAAACATGTCCCTCACTGTGAAGGATTTTGTAGATTGACTTTGTATCGCCCTGCTATGGAATTACAGCCACTGTGGTTTATATGACAGGAAGAGAGAGAAGCACAGATTTTTTGTACATGATAAAGATTATTATGAAGATTATTTTAGTGTAGATACACGTTTGGCTAATAAAAACATAAAAACAGATAAAATTCTGTTCAATATTGATTTGTATCGATGATTATCGCAGGATACCAGCATCTTCCTCGTCCATCACACTTTGCTCTGCTCTGCTCGTTTGGTAATTGTTGGAAAATGGTGCAAACAAAGGCTGGCTCAGAGAGGCATTATCACAGCTCCTGTAGAGGATTAGTTTAAGAACAAATGAGCTATTGAAAAAGTCAGCGGGTCATGCAAATTGACACTGAACCCCAAGTTGCTCATTCTGTATAAGTGGAACTTGTAAGTTGCTTTGGATAAGAACACGCTGCTGCTTTGGACAATACACTGATAGTATCGAATTTTCCATGCAACACAGTTCAGGCTCTGTAGTAATCATTGCCCAGGCCGGTGAACACAGGAAGTGGAAGGAACCAATTGTTTTGGACGCTTACTGTTGAACACGTGAACTTTTATAAGGCCATGGTTTTAATATTCATTGCAGCAGTAAGGGCACGCTTAATTATTCCATACATATAAAGGATGAATATTCCTCACGCACTCAGGTCTGCGATGAAATGAACTGTTAAAGTGTCTCAGGAAATGAGCTGGGATGAGAGACAATGAGACAGTGGTTCATTTGCTTTTATATTGTTTTTTGTTGCCTGTTGCCATCAATGGCAACTTTGTACACTGCTACAGCAACTGAATAGAAAATAAAAGGTTTACAAGAACAGTGTCTGAATTAAAAACTAAACACTTCAGCCGGAGTGTTTTACATGGTCGCACATACAGTATAATATCTTCCAATATGATTATGAATGAACTCTACCGTATGTAGTGTGTTCTCAATGCACAGTAGTATATCTTGGATTTTCATTGTGGTAGAGACAAATGGAGAAAATAGGTCAGCAGGGGAACTGAGGATTTTAATCAAATCAATTTTTCTTGCAGTCTCTTTGTAGGAATTAATGTTGGTTGTGCTCCCAGGTAAATACTTTTGCCTCCAGGCTGAAATAAAAGAAATGAGGTAAACCTTCGTCAACCCAAGTGAATGGCAAAGAGAAATTCAAGCATGGAGTTTTAAGCAAAGCTAGTGATTTTGGTGTAGCGATGGCTCTATTGGTCTGTCAGTCTCCAACTTTGTTGAAATAGTTCTATGGTAAACTATTGGGTGTATTGCCTAGAAATGTGTTGAAGAATCGTGGTTCTCAGAGGATAAACTGGTTAATGGGTGATCTCCTTAGGGTTTGAAACATATCAACATCTACTTTGTGCCATGAACCTTTACAGTCCTTACAGGATGAACCTCTGTGAAATGCTTCAACATCTACTAGATTGTTGATGTACCATGCATGACTCATTTTCAAAACACCATTGTTTGCTGTTCAACCCTTCTTGTGCTGATTGTGGTTTTACATCCGAATAATTTCCACAGACAGAATAAAAACTACACGAACCACCACTGCTGCTTTTTTCTGTGAATACTATTTCTAAGGTAAGAGGCCACGGGATACATTAGAATCTTTATGTTTGGTTCTTTACTCATATGTGTAAATCAGGTGACTGACTAATCTATTTCAAGATCTTTATTTTATCTGTCTGGAACCAGTTGAGTCTCCTTTTTCAGTGTGTTTTGGAACATCATCCACTTGGAAAGTCCACTCGTGTCTCATTTTCATTGTCTTGGTCGATAGCCACAGATTCTTTTGACCAATATTACATATAATGAAAAAAGATAGACTCCCATTCTGTACCACCATATTTTCAGGTTCCTATGCCTGTTCTTTCAAACATGTTCAGATAACCTTAAACATATCTTTTCTTCAATGTCTTTTGAGCAAACCCTGGCAGAGTGCAATGTCAGTTGTGTTTACTGAGACAACTCTATGTGCTGCTTTCAGGTCGTGGTTGAGCACTTGAATCTTATTTGAATTTTCTTACTGCCTTGTCAGATCTTGTGAGGATCAGTTGATGGCCATTTAATGTTTCTTTTACTTGTAGATAATGGCTCCAATAGTGTTCAGACATCAGTTGTCAACCTGTGTCTATCTTATGTACCTCATCAATCTTCTTGCAAAGGTCTCCAGAGAGCTCTTCGCCTCTACACATCATTAGCTGTTTCTTGCATAACATCTTGGTAACAAATGATTTTTTGATGCTGATCATTTTTAAAATAGTAGAAGTATAAATAGCCGTGTGCAGTAACCCAACTGATTCTAATTAGCACAGGTAAACAAAGTAATTATTAGACTCCTCTGGTTCAGTGCTTGTTCAATACACACACTATTTTCCTGTGTCAGTCCAATTGAATGCACGTAACTCTTTTAATATTTGGAATGTTATTTCATTAGCTATGTTTCCTCATTTTAACATCAATGTCCGGTCATTATTTCACATAAAGAGCTGTGCTGGGAATTTAAATGATAATTAACTGATATGTTAAATATTACTTATCTCCAGCCAGAAACCTATCAGAAACCTGGGGATGATCATGGATGACCCACTGAGCTTTATAAACCACACTCCTCTGTCTCAAGGGAATTCAGATATGCCCTTTTCAACAACAGGAATAACCAGACCCAACCTTTTGGACTACACCACCTAACCTCTTGTGCAGGCTCTGCTCAGATCTAGTCTTGACTATTGCAGTGTCTTCCTTTACCATCATGCACCTTCAAATCCCTCCAAATGATCAAAAATGCAGCAGTACATCTCATATTTGATCAGCCTAAAAGCAAACTCGTCATGCCACTCTTGGCTGACTTCCTGTAGCTGCCCGCATCAGGGTCAAAGCCCTGACCCTTGCTTACAGAGTGATCAACCAGGTCTTTAATGGACTTGACTCAGATTTTTTGCTTTCCTCATTGTTGACTCACTTTGGATAAAAGTGTCTGCCACCTAAAAACTAAAATCATTGATATCATATGAATACTGTACATCCTGATGTCACCCGATCATATAGCTGTGATTTTCTGGACAGACACTGGCTCACAGAGATTGTTATCTGGTATCAACAAAATGTCAAACGTCAATCTGAAACATTACTTAGTAACCACTGATATGATGTGCAACGTGATGTGGTGACTGTCCTGTTAATGTCCCGCTATATGAGTGAAATCTCTCTGTGCCAGCTAATATGACAAGCTGTTACCTGAATATTTTGTGCACTGCTTTATGCTAATAAGAAGAGAAAAGATAGACAACTGATTTATTAGCATTGGGGTGTAGACGATCTGAACTGTCACAAACAGCAGCAGGCTCAGGTGGCTTTATTTTAGCTAATAACAGATTACCATTACTCATTACAAAAATCCAAGGCTCTAAATTAATATTTTCATATTTTCAGCCAATACAACCCTTCAGGTATTCATGATCAATTTGGTAACATGTTTCTATTTTTAAAATGTTACAGGCCAGACCACCTGTATGGCACCTCTGGTGTGTATAACACCGATTTGTATATATTCATGGTGTTTTCATGCTACATGTAGTTTTGCACAAATTGTGACCCTTGTACTGTGTTAAGCGACTGAAGCCTTGACCGCCATTAGAGCCAACTATTAAAAATATCATCCCCTCACAGAGCGCACATTCTCCATCTTTAATTACCATTGCTTTAATCTTGTGTCTTCACACGTCAGTCATCCTCATCTGTCACAGGCTGCGCCAGAGCACGAAATATTGATGGAAAACGTGGTTATCATCTTAGCCGTGAAGCGTTTATCTCGACTGCCAAATGTAATTGCATTGAACTGAGGTCTCTTGGCAGAATAAAGCGGAGGTCATCGCTGTAAAGGTTGCACAGAAACACACACACATACACACATTGTATCTTTCCCTTTCACTCATGTCAGTGAAAGAACTATTGATCTCCGGACCATATATGCGAAACCTGATCACATTGACTTGGCTCATTTTGGAAATTGGAAATGGGAATTGCTGTTCTCCTCTCATCATAGTCAATAGGAAGCTTTGCTTGCTATAGCTACGGGCTAGTCTCCAATGTAATCAATAAGCACCTTGACTCGATCACCACTGCTGTACAAGATTATACAGAGACTGAGATTGATCGAGTGCCCTCTTATCTCAGCAGGGCTCATGTTAATGTTTTAACCCTCATTTCGAAAGTTCTTAAACTGATAAAACACTGGCTTGTCTTGGGTCACACTTTTTTTTATACCCTCGTCAGATTATAGTGCATATATGTGAACACTTGATTTTAAGAAGTTTGTGCATCATGTTAGTTTTTTCCCCCAGATTCCAGCCAGACATCTCTGGTGAATTGTGAATGAATGACAGTTAGTGCAGGGTTTAGTGAAGTAAGCAGGCAGAAGGTGATGGTAAAAAAAAAAAAACTCTAGAGGTTGACAGAAGCTATTTTTGCTCTGAGCACTTAAACTTGTAAATATTTCATCATATCTGAATATAGATGTTAAAGTTATAAAACTCACAGACAGCAATTTCCTGGATAATGGCCCAGAAATCAAGAAACCAGCCCATTCCCTGTGCTGGAATAGTGCATCCAGCATTTTTTGTATTTTCAGTTAGTTTGACTATGTATTTAGTAATATGCACTGTGTGAGCATGCAATAGACTAAAATGAATACAAAATGCGAAACATGTTTAGTCTCATAACTGTGGCCAACTCTTTATCTCCATTGTTGAGATTCAGGGAACATTTTCTGGCAAACAGTCCAGGCAAGATTTTAAATAAAAAATATTACATAAAAATAATTGAACTGAACCACCAGAACTAGCTGTACTAGTTATTTTCTTGGGCAGTCTGCTGCAAACAGAGCTGTTGATTTGCTGTAATCACATAATCATCAATTTGTTTTAATTGTACTTCTTTGGTAAGATTCACAGCTTTAAAGGCAAGTTCCTGATTAAATTGGTTTAGGTTGATTTTTTTAGTAACTTTTTAAGTAGACAGCTGTTAAATGTTTATGAAGCTCTCCGCTATCTACATTTTTTCACTTTCATATGAAATTGCAATATAAAGTTATTACTGTAGCTTAAAGAGAGAATGGTTTCAGGATTAGCAAGTTTAAAAAACTCAATGACAGAAACATCTAATATATCAGAAAACTAATTTCTTGTTTCCTCTGAGATCTGTCAAATTAATCAATTTTAATATGAAATATGTAATGTTAAAGCAGATTTATTATTGTGGAGAATTAGTTTATTCACTGTGACATGAAGTACGTAGGTAGTAAAATTATGTTCGTATATTTACCAGCGACAACATTATCATAGTTTTGAATTGTGAAAAACAGCCGTCATCTGCATGCTGGCTAACGATGTCGTCTTCTTGAGACACTTTGCAAATGTGATTTTGAAACTTCTTTAGTAAAATTGCATTTTAGAGGACTAATTGGATAACCTTGAATAATGCCTTTGTTTAGGTCAACACAAAATTACCACAAGGCCAAAAACCGAGCTACTATTATGAGTTAATTTACTGGTATCTATACATTTTCAACCACCCTCAAACTTTTAATTGCTTGTTTCACATTGATCTTCTATTGTATTAAATATCAGATTGTAAGCGTTTCAAAAATGTACTCTAAAAGGTAAAGCGTAACTATCTGTCTGTCTTCACTAACTTTTTTCTAACATTCTAATAATAATAACGGCCATTTGTCCACTTCACCCATCTGGCAAGCCAGCCTTGGTAAGGGTGTCAATCAGAGAGATAAGGCTGGCCTTAAGGCTTCTGTACGCCCGCCGCGTGTGCAGACACTTTGCTGAACATCAGTGGAACATGGCATGACACAATGCAGAAGGAAAACATATCAGCCCTCGAGCTGTCGAGGAAAAAATTTTAGTGACAAGGCAAACCAACCAGACACAGTGATAGTAAATCATTTTCTTATTACTTTAAGCCCCAATTCTCCTGTCGCACACAAAATGCCTACATGGCCCTAAGCCCTTCAGAATGTGTTATTGGCCACTGCTCGCAGCATCTGGAGCTTCCACAGGCAAAATGAAGAAAACTGACATACTTGTAAGAAGAGTAAATATATAGAGGCGGGGAGTGTTGTAAACATATTATCAGTAATATGTAGACAGGTGAGATCCTTTTGATTTGTTCTTCTCTCCTTGTGTCACAAAGTATGATGTAAAAAGAACATAAGGGGCAAAATATAGATACATAGAGAAGGGAAAAAGGAAAAAGCTGCTGTACGTTGATGAACTAGAGAGATGTTTGAGGATGAACCTAAGGAGAATTTAAATTGCGTTGTGTAGAAGGATCAAGGTGTGTCTGTGTGTGTTGAATCATGTCACTGACCCAAGGCAGCTGCGTGTGTTTAAAGTCTTCAGGTCCTCGGCTGTGCACACTTGCAATTGCTGTGCAAACATACTTCTCCTCTTAACCTAGAAAAAAAGGTTGTCTGTGGACAATCTGGCAACACACACCAAGGTGGCATTAAAAGAGTGGGACGTGCCACACAGGACATTAACATCAGCCCTGTGCTCATTGGTTTTAATCCACGTCTGGTGTATTAAACCTCTAAATTCTCTATCTGGCTTTTGCTTTGTCTTCCTGTTGTTTCCCTTTGTATTCTTATCCTTCTCTACTAAAGGAAATGTTTGTGTGATTTCACAAAAAAAAAAAAAAAAAAATGATGATAGTTCAGCAGAAGGTGTTACAGAATGTTCCAGTGCAGGAAACCGTGACCAAAATTTAGCATTTTTCTTTTCGCTTTCCGTTGTTCTCCCTCACCTCTGCACAGAATTTGTTAGATGAACTGTGAAGACTCTCGCTGCAGTGGTGTCAATCAATGTGAATTATTATTGCGCCTCATATCAACAGTAAATGGAACTGCAGAGCTATCAGTTTACTATGCTCAGGCTGGCATCCTGGGATGGGAACTGACCTTATGAAATGAGTGATATACTTTTTAGAAGAACTAAACACATCGATCTAATTGATGGAGGATAAGTAGTGTGCCCTGACAGGAAACATTTGTAACATCCCATTTTCTCACCACACCACTGATCAAACTGAAGGTGGATGGTGTATGATTCTGCACAGTTGTGACTAAATGGTTTTGTTAACCTTATACACGCTATGGTTACACTTTCCATTCTTCCAGAAAACACTAAAACACTATGACAAAGTCAAGCATTTTTTTTACTTCAGTACATTTTTGATGTTACTGACATGCACATGTTCCATCAACACTACATTTTCCACTTCATATACAAATAATAAACTTAGGCAAAAATCCATTACTACATTCAAAAATGACCAAACATGGACACTATAGGTTTTAAGTTAACACAAGCACTTGCACAGAAGAGTACAAATCAGGAGGGGGTCAAACATCTTTTCACAGCAGGATGAACGTCCACTTCATACATGGCAAAGAATGATGAGTCAGAATCAAAAGGCTGATACAACAACGGAACAACAAAATCTAATCTATTGTGAGACCTTTGGGAAACCTGCAGTTATGTACATTGAAGGTTATAATCTGTGTGTTCAGATGTGCCTTAGCTATGACTCAGGCTTGTTTTGATTCAAATTGCAGGACTTACATATATTTACCTTTACCTAAGCACCTTAAGTGCATTCAAGAGTTGTGTGGGTTGGCAAAGTAGAACTTTACTTTGTCCTTGTTTCTAGACAACTGGCACTTCCTCTTCAACTTTAAGCAGAATGGTTTCCATCTGTCCCTCACTCCACCGCTGCCACAGCCCCCTGAGAAGGAACATTTGACAATGTGAAAACATCCAAAATTGGGTAAACTATAGCCTGTTGTGTTTATTACAGGAAGACAGATGAGTAAAGGGTTATTCCAGCAGCAGATTATGTCTTTTCAATGGTCGACATACTGAGTTGTTGTAGGAGGAAAAGCATAATGGCTCCATGCCTTTTACTTGTCCTTCTAAGCCACAGCACGAGTCTGGGACTCACACCTGAATGCAGCCACTCATAATGCTATTAGTTACACCTGTCCTTCTCCAGCTGTGACGAGCCACGTTTTCTTTAAAGGCGGCCTGTGTTGTCCTTGAAAGAAACTCCTCTGGAGGCTTGGCTGCTTGTCTGCATGAGGTATCACGTGGTTGGAACAGGTCCAAGAATGTGAAGTTTCGCTGAGATCATGTCGAAACAGATGCATTATTTATCATGGCAAAGGATGCTGCTAAAGGTAGCAGCATTCTGCAGAAGTGGCTTCCCCCAAGGCCAGGCAGGGTTAAGACCTGATACCTTTATACCTCAGCAGCCTTTCCCTGGCTGCAGTGGCATGTTTGATGCACATGAGACCAGAAAGACTCTAAATGAGGAGGATGCATTATTTAAGCCATACTGAAACAAAGTGCTCCCAGTTTCCTTCTCCTGTCGCTGAATTCTTTTCACCGCACTGCTGGACCTGTTTTCAATCACAATTTTGCTGTCCCATGTGACTCCGTTTTCCTGATCAAACACAGAAAATCAATCAGGTGAATAGCTGCAGCAGAGCTTCTTCACATACATAAAGCAAATGCCATCTGGATTGTTAATAATGTATAAACAATACTGTAATGGATTTTTCATAAGTTCAAAAAAATAGAAAACCACTTTTTTGTTTAAAAAACAGTAAATAAAACATAATAATGGAATACAAGTAGTGGGGTACAAAGTACATGTATTCAGAATTACTTTGTATAAATGCAAAGGAAAAGCACAACAGATCACTTTGCTGAAACAGGAAGTAAAGGTCTGAGTCAGAATGTTATCGCATGTGTTTCCTTGTTTCTTGACTGTGATAACTTCTCAGAAACTCCTGAAAAACATCTCAGTTATGTCAAACGCCGCCTGTTTCTGCTACGTTGTCTTTCTTCTGCATATTGAATAGCAGAATGTGCATCACAGTCCATGTTGAGACTTCTAAAAAGTACCAACAGTATCATCCCACTGAGCCGCTCACATGAAATGATGTGTTTCATCTATAGGCTCTGATTTGACAGAGGGGCTGTGTGTAATGTGTAAAAATAATGGGACAGTGTGTAATTTTACACATGGATGGCAGCAGCTGCAGCTCCATTAATTATTTCGATCTCTAGACACAGTGAAAGGACCGGTCACTTGCTGACTTTGTGACTGTTGGTGTTGAACTATCTCTGAGACCTTTGCCTCTCCACATCACTTGGTGCCGTGAGATCTCCAAACCCCTATTTGTATTTGTTTGTTGAAAGAGATAAGAGCAGTATCAGTTTTATTTTTTGGATAAATAAGGAAGATATTCAGTGTTTTCTTTCTGTAATTTCCAACATAAATTAGTTTTTCAGACACGCAGAGGAGAACTGCAGAGGTGAAATATCAGTTTGTAACTTATTAAAGTGTTTGCACAGCTATAACCAGCTCTGACAATACAACTAAAATAGTTGACTGCGCTGTGATCCCGCGCTTCAATGATGTTTAAACCTCAGAGACACAATACAAATATAGCATTGCCCATGTTGTGTCACCTTATATCAGCAAATAAAGGGATCAAGTGATCCATCATCTAGAAACATCCAATATGTCTGCACTCGGTGTATAAAGGAAAAAATAACACAGGGTTTCAGCTCTGACATTATACTGCGATTCTGCTGCTTTTATTGAACGTGCACCACGTAGTATCATATGTTTATGTCTCAATAGAGCTATTGGCCCAGAGCCAAAGCAGACAACCACTAACAAGGTCACATTGTTAGTATCAGGTAGGGAAGATTTTCACAACCTGGAACCCTTGGGGCATGCAGGTGCTGGAGATTTGACACAGGCATCTTGGGTAAATGCTGACACAATAGCGTTATAAAGTACTTGCTGACAACAGCGAAACATGCTTCACATCTGAAAAGCATTAGATCTAAACCTAGGCACAAAACGGAAACTTCTTCCTGACCACTTGATCCTGCTTAAAGTGTCACTTTGAAAAGCTGATCATAATCAGATGAAAGAAGAAATTAAATTATTATTAAAACAGTACTGGAAAATGTACTGGAAAATGTAGAATAGCCTTGTGTGTGCTTTTTATTCTGTGCTGAAGATGACTGAGTATGAAAGTGATGTGAATCATATGCTATGGCCTTTGCAGTCACCAGATTTGAACCCAGTTGAGTTTAGAAGTGTCAGACAGCACTATTCACCACCATCATGAATATTTGTTCCCATTTGATTAGATAATGCACTACAGTGTTGATGAAATGATTGCATTAAGTTGCTTCTTATTAAATTACTATTGTTTTCTATGCTGAAATGTAATTTCATTAAATGGTAAATTAGTTATTTGGCATTTAATGTGATTCAATTTCCCTGATTTAATATTTCATCATTGTCTTAATAGTTATTGTTTCACTTGCTGCACTTATTCTCCCTTCTTTTTCTAAAATTCTTGTGTTTCTAGCTTTTAAAATCTCTCCTAAACTTTTCTGAACAGCAGTCTGATCCTTGCCTCTTCACTGAAGTCAGATTAAACATTCAAGATCAATTTTTAATCAAGCATCACTGTCGGCTCTCGAGACATTTCCAAAGAAAAAGCAACAAAAAGAAAGCTCTGTTGAACCGTATCTGCGCATGATCTTTGTACCAACATATCTTCACTGTGCGCTGTCATCAGCGCAGGCATTTTGGCGACAGGGCTATAGCTCAGGGATATTTGTTTCCTTTTAAGATACCAGCCAAATCCGCAGTCCCACAAGGACAAATTCAACGTGACTGGAATAGTTTGGCATTATCATTATTTTTTTACAATGTTAACAGCCATCAGTTTTCACTATTTGATTTTCCACCTTATTTCTAGCTCTCATATTTCCCCGTGTGAATTGCCAAAGTCAATACTTTTACAGGAACCGCCGACCTAGTCCTGCTGCTACTATAGCTAAGAAGTTCAAACTTCCGTCAAGGTAAATTTAAGTCAAGAATGTAGCAGTAGGGAGCACCTTATATGCTGCAAAGCAAGGTTAACAGCTTATCCTATGGCTTTAGAGAGCAAAGCATTGACACTTAAACAAGGTCGGGAACGCTCAAGGTTTGTGCTCAAACCAGCCCTGAGGTTGGTTGTGATGTTTCAAAGATGCGGAAGGTGTGTGTGACACAAATGAACCTGCCCTTTTGACATTAAGGGCTCCAGCAATGCAACAATGATAGATGAAGCTTCAACCAATCAGGGAGAAGACAAATGATGCCTGAGAAGTCCAGAGCCCACTTGCGGCGACCTTTTAACCTCATGAAGGCAACAGAGAAAGATGGGGGTAGAGGAGGAGTAATTGAGACATTTGTGGGAATAAAGCCCCAGAGAGTCTAGAAGCCTTTAATAGAAAAGTAAATGAGTGAATAAGTAGTGGAAGCCAAGAAGGCCCATGTGGTTAGACTTAGATAGTAAATAATCGGGCATATTTTAATGTTAATCACCCATTAGAGTCTGAGAATAACTGTTTCTCACGGATTGCGCTCATAGATTGCAGTAATTGTGCTGTGAGACTCCCATGTCCATAGAAGGCCAGGACTGCAAATTATTATGCATGTCAACAAATGAAGACTCTCCAGGCACAGGAATAGACAGCTTGTACGGTCACACCCTCGTTGTTTCCCACATGCACAGGCAGATCAGAAATTTATACTCAGGCTCATGCTGATCTTAAATCCCGCTGTCATCGACCCATTTAAATAACATAAAAAAAAATAAAATAATTCAGACTTGTGTCCTGGAAGGTAGAAAATAATTTATCTCAAGCAATTTTTAGTGTTGATTCTCTTATTGTTTTTAATAAAATCTATCAAATATGTGGGAACAGGATAAAATATTTTCCAGTGCAAATCAAACACATTGCACTGATATATTTTTCTTTGCGGTAGATAAATTTTGACAGAGAGAGAGCTGTGGAAAGCTGCTGTCTGAAAACCTGTGGAATTTATTAATTGAACATAGTCGTTCAAAGTGTGTGTCTGAAGCGTGATGGCTTTCCTCAGTGGAAATGAAAACATCTAGAGTTGTGTGATTGTGGCCTCAGTTCAATTAAATCATCACAGGCTCTGGCACAAGGCACAAATGTGACATTGCCAGTGGACGGGTTGGACAGTCACATGCTGCATACAGCAGTTTTTCTTTGTACTCTAAGTACCATCTGGCAGAAAGCATTCATTCATGAACTACACATCTACATTTCTATGGCACAGACTACTTTATTACCACCTCATAAAAATGTATGATTGCTGTAACCTTTGAAAGGAAAGGGTGCTGTAGTAATTTGGCAAGAGAAAAAAAAACAAAAACAAGAAAACATATTACAACATATTCTTGCTTGAGTCCCTAGTGTGGGTTAAAGGAAAGTTCTGAAAATATTTCATTTCATAAATAAAGAATAAAACTAAGCATTAACATATCTTAATAGAAAGTATTTTATGTGTGTCCTCTTCCTCTGCCACTTCATTGTTTAGCATTGAGCTAACGTGCTGATTTCACTAAAAATACTTATTACCATGTTTACCATCTTAGTTTAGCTGATTAGTATGCCAGTATATGCTCATTAGCAAACACACGACACTGAAAGTCTTCAAAAAGCACATTTTTAGCTGCTGAATGTCCACATCTTTCTGAAATTCCTTACCTCTAGGTTTAAACCGAAGATTTGTAGCTGTAATAACCCCCTAATGATGTCACCAGGGTATTTATTTATGCCATAGTGGATATTCTACAACATCAGTCACAGGTTGAAAATTATTAGATTACTAAAAGATTTTTAATTGTTATCTGTAATCTTTATGTAATGTTTGTAGATGTCACAGCTTATTGACAGTATTGATGCTTGTTATTTGCTGAAACAGTGGAAAGTCCATTTTAAGCCACATGATATCTGATCTGAAGCTGTGTTTTGAAGAAGCCATTCATCTCCATGCAGTAGCTTAATTCTCTTCTCATAGGTCTTATTTAATTGGGGTCACACATTGAGAAGAAAGTCGCTTTTTGAATGTGCCACTGCCAAAAAAAATAAAACATACAATTATAGCTTTAAAGACTGAACTAAACAACCTGTAGTATAAAGCCACAACCCCAATGGGAAATGACTGTGAACAGCTACATTCAGAGATTTTAAAGTAGCAAAAATTGAGATGAGAAAATTTGAGGCCTTGTTATGAAGAGAGATGCACCAATCATGCCTAGTGCCTTCAGTACAAGCCTGTGGGGGCATCGCTATGATCTGGGGTTGCTGTAGTTGGCCAGGTCTAGGTTCAGCATGAGGTCAGCTGACAACCTGAATATACTGAATGATCAAGTTCCATATTCCATCAATGGATTTATTCTTCCCTGATGGCACAGGCATATTGAAGAAAACCAGGATTCAACAGGCTCAAATTGTGAAAGAGTGGTTCAGGGAGCATGACACATCATTTTCACACATGGATTAGCCACCACAGAGTCCAGACCTTAACCCCACTGAGAATCTGTGGGATGTACTGGAGAAGACTTTGTGCAGCGGTTTTTAACTCTCCCATCATAAATACAAGATCTTGGCAAAAAATTAATGCATCTCTGGAGGAGAATAAATATTGTGAAATTGCAGAAGCTTATTGAAATAATATTTTGGTGAATGCAAGTCGTAATCAAAGCTAAAGGCGGTCCAACGAAATATTAGAGTGTGTGACTTTTATTATGGACGAACAGTGTACCATACAGCAACAAGTGACAACAAGATCGAGAATAATTTTCCACATGAGCCATATTCAAAGGACATTTCAAGTACAGCCAGCAAACCTTCACCTCGCTGAGCCAGCAGGGCCCTTCAGGTTCCAGCTCCTTCTGAGATTAATAGACTCTAACGGGGCTGATTACAGCAAGATCTCCCCGACACTGTGGCTCATGCTGCAACAAACTTGTGCACGTTTTGCAGAAACCTTGCATACAGTATGTACTCTTAAATCTGTTGTCACGCACCATACTACACCTCAGACATAGACTTGTAAATGCTGTGTTCCAACTAGATGTTTCTTGTCTGACCCGGCTTGATGAAATCTCATAAACAGCCTGCCAGTCTTGATCTGACTCAGATAAATAGATTAGTCCGTTGGAATTAAGTTGTGAATTGAAGCAGTTAGGCGTGATGGAACCATATGTGAGAGGTGGACTGAGCCTATTGAGAGACGAGCACACAGCAGGAGAGACAAAGGTGGAGGAGGAGGCTGGCTTGAGGGATGAGAGGCTGATGGTAGACAGATGCAGAGCTTATTACAATGAGATCACACAGGGTGAAGGTGGGGCAGACATCGCAGTTTGCTTAACGGAAAAATTCCCCAGCACCCCACAGAGGTTTCTTTAATACGGAGCCAAGGCACACATACACAAACAGAACACATCACAGATGCTTGCACCACATTCAGCCGCACAAACACACACACTCAGGTTGTCAGCATGAAATTATCAGAGTTTCATTCAGCCACTTGAAACTGTGCACTTCAAACGACCAGTAGACTTAACAGCATCGCTACCCATAGAGCACCAGAAATAGTTCAGCTCAAATAGAGCTGTGTTTTTTCACTGCAGCCATTCATACCGCAGTACAGCATGATACATTTTCATTCATTACATTCATTCAGCACTTTCATTCATTATTTTAACAATGAGACCCTGAAGAGTGTCTAAAATAATTCTAAAAATCTAGGTCAAAGGGCTCCAACAAGGGCCTCTTAACAAGATTGACAAATCAGCTTTCTAATGTGGAGGGCTGGTGCGTTACAATAAAACACAGAAGCTATGAAGGTGAAAGAAAACCTGTGATATTGTGCAATACTGAAGGTGTTATATCTATAGATAAAAGCGAATGACAAGAAGCAAATCTTACCACTAGGTGAACTTTTGATCACAACACATAATCTTCATCAGATGGTTACTGAACTGCGCTGTACTCGTTCAAACTTTCCATTAATGTAGACACTCTTCTATATTATTTTAAAACCCACTAAAGGTCTTTTTACTTTCTTGTTCCAGAGCTTTTGATATCACACCGTCTTTATCACCAGATATTGCTTTCAACAAGCCTACATGGCCTTGGTTATGTAACATTACCAATCTCTCAAGTTATCCAACTAATTAGCGTCTTCTTGGAAAGTGGAAGCTATTTAATACTGAGTTGCTCGCGTTAACCCTGATTTGCACTCGCTGTTGTTTTTTGTTCGTGTTATTTCAGTGCATGCTCTTGAGTCGTCTGTCTGACAAAGCCTAGCAACAATCTCTTTTTCCTCACAGTTTCATAAATCTACAGCCTGACAGTTCATTCTTGACCTTGAGAACGGCATACGATAGAACGTCCTAAAGTCCATTTTTCTGCAGATGGAGTTCACTGTATTGTTAGAGAACCTAATGAAAATAATGAATGAATAATGTGAATTCATTCAGTTTGATTGCCAGGCGAGATAACTGAGAAAAGTCCTAATATTTCTCAGAACAAAGGAATGTTTGAATACAGCTCCACAACAACTGAGTCACTCTGCAAATGGGAATTATGTGATATGGTTGAAAGGTCTGAAACAAGCTGCTGATTCCAAAACCAATAAGAGACACCAGTCAAGCAAAACAAATGGCATAGGTTCATTTTAATTTGACACCGATATGTATGCATTGATCCCTCGCGCTCCTTATCAATGAATTAATTTTTAATTAACCCTGTAGAGACCAGAAGAAATAGGAGCTGGCTGTATGTTTATGTTAAATCCTTTTTTTTTTTTTTTTAAACTTTATCCAAGTGCAGTAATTTAAGATTGGTAAATAAACTCAACAGCTGCATCTCATTTCATAATATTTTAGCATAAGTTGGAGATACATAAGTCAATATCCTCATTGCTTGCTGGCTTTTTCTGCAATAGCTACACAAGCGAGACAACATGAAACATGAAAAAAATGTTGGGTTGTTGTTGAGATTCATACTTCCTGCAACTTATGTCAGCTATCTGAAGGGGCTACAGTAGGCTGGTTTAATCCTGTTCACTCCTCAAGTCTACTGTCGACTCTCTCTATACAACTTTGACTTCTGAAACTATGTAGGAAGTGTACTGTGCCGCAGAACGTGTCACAGGCAATCTCTTGCCAGTGTTCTACCTGAGGTTATCCACAGTGCACCTGAATTGATCTTGTGACATTCTGAAGCTAATTCCTGTCATGACTGCTTCTCTTTTCTCCGCTGTCACTCGTTGTTATACTGCATCAAACAGTGGAAGACTTTAAAAAGTCAGAGACATCTGGTTACTGGATTTCATTCCCATAGTCTCACAGGTACAGAACAAATCTATAGCTGCACATTCAGCTACTTCATAGAATAAGTTATTTTACTAACTAACTGTGTTGATTCACCACACTACAGTCAGTCACTACTCTTTTTTAGAGGAAATCAAGTAATTCTGTCCTTTACACTGCAAAAGCATTTATGAAAAATCTGTGACATGAACACTGCCCTGAGTCCAGACATGAGGACTACTGGCTGTTTTACACAGATGCTTAAGTGTAGGCAGGGTGTAGACAAGGTCTAATGATGACTATATTTTATCCATTATACAGAATCTTTCTCTAAGTAATGACTTTCATAACAGACTGAAAGGTTTTTGACAAGGAGCCTTAAATTTGTCCTAACAACACAACAAGAATGGTATCAGCAAGGGGCGTAACATGGTGTGACATTTCAAACAAGAGCAATGTTAGCGGCAGAGGGACCTTAATTAGGGACACACACACATCTGCAAACACCAATACATGTAGCTGGACAACGCACACTCCTTAACACGTAGATGCAAATGCAATTAATTGGAAATACCATCAGTGCATGTGGAAGAATGTCATTAATTCATAAGTGTGAAGCTTGCATAGGCGGAATGGAACATTTAATTATGTCTGCCAGATACTTCAGTGATGGAAGAATAGCTGATGTGTATTAATCTGCCTGTGTTGCAGCAAAATGTAATATAAATATTTAAATCATTTATTTTTACTAATTAAATAACTGAAAGAAATGTTTACTGAACAAAAAACATAACGTTCTGTAGCCAACTGGGTGATGAACAAAAGACGTGACCCCGTGAAGAACCTTACTGAAGGAATAAATGACAAGGACAGGAAGTCTGGAGGAAGTAAATATTAGAAATAAACAGTAATGAAAGGGGGTTTGTTGTTAAGATGACACAAACAAAGTCCAAAGATAATGCGTAAGGGCTGTTCAGAGAAGTGCTTTAACATTATGCCTTAATTACAACCCTGTTCCTACACTGATGAAAGGAGTGGTAGACAAGTGGAGCCTATTAGTTCCACAGTTTAAGAGTCACATAAAATTGTAATTGATCACATGCTTGTTTAGTTAAAGCAGGGGGTGGAATACACAGCTGTGATTACCGACTAAGGGTTGATGTTGACGCTAAACCTTCAGGAATGAGGAACTGAGGAAAAGAGTAAGATCATCATCCCATTGAAGTCTAAACGTCCAATATTCAGCAGAGAACTGTAAGAAAAACTGTAAACATGCAGTATTTCAGTATTTATTTTTATTTTATGTTATTTATATTTGCAGCAGAGTGCTGGAACTAATGTGTGCCTCTTGTCCATCAATTAATCAAATTAAATTATAGAACAGATTCAGCTAAAAAGATGTCATTGTCCACACTCAAAAACAAAACACATTTTCTCCACCTATAATTATGATGTATCATGTAATTGGAACATACTGTTTATTGTGTGAAACTGGGCCCAATTATAGTGTCTAAATAATTTGGACACCATCTTGGTTGCTAGGAACACGTGGATCTGTGAGAGCCACTAATTGTGTAGCTGTGTCTTATCACCCAGTATATGCCACATTAGGATGATACAATATTCAACACGCTGATAATTAGATTAGTGGAAAACACACAGAAATATAGACTATGAAATATACAATGCATGCTATATTTACCTCACTGACCACTTTTCCTGTCCTGTACTTACTGTAGCTCGTATCTGGAACCCCTTGATTCAGATCAAATAACTGTTAAGACTTTTATAGGCACAGAGTAATGGAAAATGCTAAAGTGTGGGCCGGGAAGTCTTTGTTCTGTTACAGTCACCCTGGCATCACACACACCAACGCTACTCACACAGAGATGCACAATGTTACTGACACTGAAACAACAAAAGCACAATGGAGTCATGGCCGTGAGCGAACTGGGACAATGTTTTACTGGCAAATAAAATGCAGAATTGCCCTTGGCTGTTAAAACCACAGAATCAATATTATATCATAAATAGTACATACATCATAATATTTATGCTAGAGAGGTGAGAGGCCCACATAACTTTACATAATAGAAGCTTCTCCCTGGAACAGAAAGTCATTTCAATACTCAACATTGTCCTGTTCAAAGATGGCTCCATAAGGACTCTTCACTAATTAGTCATATGTCAAAAACCATTAGAGCGTGAAGCAAATCAAAGTGAATAGTTGATAAAAACACCCAATAAGAAATATTACATCTAATGCAAATTACATTAAAGCTAAAGTGAAATGCTGTGCTACTGATTGATCAACATGAAGTGTTAATGGAATTTTCTCCACATTAAAAGTGAGAAGTGACAAAGCGAACACAACCCCCCGCCCCCCGCCTCTGCTTTCAATAAGCTGCTTTTATCACTACTATCTCTGCACATTACCAAGTATTAAAAGGGCTCATCAGAATCAAACAGCCCTGAGAAAAATATATAAATGGCTGTGATCAACACAATTTGCAAGTCGGTGTTGCCACCCAGATGGCTGAGTTATCACAAATAACGAGAGACTTATTCCTGGAAATTGGGTTTTTGTTGTTCTGATACAAGATCTAGATGTGTGAAGTAGACACTGCTGTGTCTGCAAGTCCAGCCAAGCCCTGCTGGTTTTCCATCCAGTGAAATGTGACACGTGGATATAAAGATATCCCTGCTATATTCTTCCACCTTGACACGAACAGCCAAGGGGAAAGCCTTGAAACAAACACACACACACAGAGTAAAGGGTGTTTAAGAAAGGAGGAGGAGGGATAAACAAAAGTGAGTAAACTTAACCTTTGATCCCTCCATGGTGAAATGAAAAAGCGAAAGAACAGTTGTTCGACAGGTGTGGGGAAAAACCACTGAAAGGTAGAGGGAGGCAGGAGTTTCTGGGTTTTTCTGGCAAACCCAGATGTGAAAACACTTTTCTTTTCTGCGTTTATGCCGCTGCTCGCTTGCTTTGATCAGACTTAGCGATTTTGATCTGGCTTATCCACTCTTTTGGGAGTGACTACGACGAATTATCGAATATGCATAAAAATCAAGAATCAAGGCACTGTAACCACAGTCACATCGTGTTGTGCGCTCGAGTGGGCAGATTTGATAATGTCCCCAGCGGTAGGCTGCACACTCTTTAGTCGATCCTTGGAGACGGATGTAGAATAGATGATAGCAATCTTTCATCCGCTCACATGCTTTCAAACAAGGTTGCTCAGAGGTTGGGAGCTTCGGCGTGGTATTCTACCAAGACTTTAAAGGGAAAAGATAATGTCAGTTTGCAACCTTCAAACGTGTGCAGCGTGTTTTCAGAATCCAGAAGAAGTGAGAAAAAGCATGGAGGTACTCAGAGGACACAGACAAGGGTCAATCTCTATGTGGATTTTGCTAAGTGGCCTTCTGAGTCCTCTATTTCTCCATTTGGGTTTTTTTTACCCTACTTCTTGGAATGTCACATAAACATTTTGTTCTGTCAAGGATAAAATAATAAGCAAATATCTTGTACCTCTCTGGAAGACTTCGATGTTTCCACTTCCTGTTTCCTCTTGTAGAAGCTGCCATAACAAAGGTCGGGAAAGGCTCTTATCAACAGCTGAGTTCAGCCTGTCAGGCAGGTCAGCACCAGGACACAGCGAAAGCACCAACACAAAGTGGGCGAAAACTGAATTTGCCCAGGCAGGCGTGCTGTGAGTGCTGAGATTCCCTGATGTGACGAGTTCGATAAACTGACATTAAAATATAGAATGAGATCAAAGGGTTGCCCTTGTTGTGATACTGAGGATTTCTCTTTGACGTATTCCCGGAGTGAAAGTAACTCTCAGCTCCGTCCCATCCTCCTGTGATGCCTGCATCATGACACATTTTATTCTTTCCTACTTTTAAAGGAAGCTTTTCCAGTAACCGTTCATTGACTCCCTTGGTTCTTTGCTAGAACAAAACACCAGTCATATTCTAAAGGATCAAGGGAGATGCAGACACATGGAAAGGTTCTTCTGATCATTACTGTTAGTGACTCATAGTTAGTGATTCATGAGAAGCATGTGCACTCAGACAGGTGCATATTCCTGCAGAAAAACATATACCCCCACCCCCAATAGATTTTTTGATTTCATTCATTAAGGGAAAACATTTCTAATCCATATGTTCGTTAGGTATATGTGAAAAAAATTTAAAATTAAAGTCTTGGTTGAACTGTCAACATCAGTGGTTACTGTGGTAACAGTAATGTATGGTTTTAATACTACAGTTTGTGGAGTTGTGGTGGAAGAAAAGACAAGCAGATACATTTCTTTGTCAGAAATACAACAGAAGAGCAACTGGAGAATGTGTTTATAGTGAAGCCAAACAATCTTATGTCATCTGAATAATGAAGTCAGTCAAAAACTGGCATTTTTCCACCAAGCCAAGAGCAACCACAATCTAATTTAACGCTGCAATCTTTTCCCAGACAACAGCAGGGTGCAGAAAAACAAGTTGGTTACATTGCTGTTAATGATCATGCGTAGTTTTGACTGGCTCATTTTTTATGCACAATCACTGTCAGCGCTAACCGCAGTGATATATATATATTATCTATTTATGTACAGGAGTGCTTCATTACAGCAAGGACTGTAAACTTTATGGTTAGAGTTGCATGTACAAACAGTAAAACACAGAATTAGATGAGACATTTCACATGTGACGATGATGATGGTTTAGATTTTACGTGTCAACCGCAGTTTCACATTTGGAACTAATGTGTGCCGCACATGTAATAAAAAATTAAATGCAAATGTGAAATTGGGAAAAATAAATTTGGCTTCAGTTACAGTACAACAATGGGCAGATGGATGCCTGGAGCTAAACTGCAGTATTAGGCTGGATAATGAAATGGATTAAATAACATTATATTACATTTCAATTTAAGATAACTATTAGCATATTTGGTGCAAATATCAAATTATCTTAACGTGCTATAGAAGTATTTGACCATCTGCTTGGTATAAAGTATTTACATAGTGGATCATTTGAACATGAATGAAAATTACTGAAAAGCTTAAATTTCCATGTCTGAGCAAAAGCACACATGTAAACAGCAGCACACATATGTGCACGCACACAATGTCAACACACTCCCATTATTAGTGGTGTGTTTGTGCACCGGTGCAGCTGCATGCGTGGATGAGGTCTGCTGTGCTGCAAGCCTAAGATAAGAACCAGTCAGCGTGTTGTGTGTTAAGCCAGGGCAGGATAAGCCAGGTCTGTGTCCTGCCAGAGAAAGAGCGAGCGAGAATCAGAAGCCATATCAGCCAGAGAACCAGCAGCACCGACTCACAAGCCCTCATGGTGCAAAAGCTGAAACGCAAACTCTGCTTTTTGCCCATCTTTGTATTGGAGTCAGCCGATATCGCACCTAGGCCTAAAAATGCACACGCCTGATTTAGCACTCAGCAACTCTCGAGCTGTTTCTCATCCAAAAGTGGAGAAATCTATTCCAAATATAAATTGGCTGCCATCCAGGCTGAATGTGGTCCAGGGTGTGTGAAATACATAACAATAACAACTGATAATAATTACCCTGTAAATCTTTCTTCCAGCGCTGCTGTGGAAGAGATTTACTCCCCTCCGCTGCTAATGTGCTTCACTTTGCTCTAAAAATGACAGAATCCCTTTTAGCTAAATACTCCTTCCAACACTTCAAATATAACAACAACAATAAGAAGAATAATCATCTTTGAAGATGCGGCAATAATTTCTAGTTGCTTTTTGTTGACCTAGCTGAATAATTCACTTCTGCGGAATTGCAGGGAATTGTGGAGGAGGACGTTGTCATTACTGCTTAGCAAACTGAGATCCACTCAGGGTCTCTGATGACCTGTTGATGATGATGCATTAGGAACCTGAATCTATTGCTGCAAGCATTAGGATGCTGCAGTCAGGAACATAAGCTCCTCAGAGCTTTATAAAAGTCATTAATGCAGCCTCTGAAGGAGGACAAACATAAAAATACATAATTTAAGACTATGCTAGTAAAACAGTCAACTCTAACCATCCAGATAACCTGCTAACAAATCAGCAATAAATGTTTCATGCCTGTATCACTCCCCTATTTATTATCTTAGTCTACTAGCTCAGAACCTACAGTGTAACCAGTCAGTAACTGTCAAGGTTTGGATTTCTGCACATAATGAAGCAGGGTGCAGGCTGAGCAATATTTCTCCACTGTGCAGAAGCAGAACCTAAATGCTGGGAGTTTTGGATTACATTATTAGTTCTGCCCTGCTCTTTATTGGATTTGGAGACCTCTCGAAATGCAGGTCTGCCTGTGGTTCCTAAGAATAGAGGTGGGCTATTCAGTCTCACTGACACACTAAATAATTTGACGAAATTCACCTTTTATGTCCAAGAAACCATGTTATTAATTTCAACCAACATGGAATCAACAGTGCGCACAGTGTGCCACTTAGTGTGATAAAATCTAAGTGTGTGTGTGTGTGTGTGCAGCAGAGTAGAGCTATGCAAACCTGTGCATATGTGATAGAACGAGCACAAACAGCTCATTAAACTGGGAAAGAGTCTCGGCCAGTTTAACCAAAGGCAGTGTTCAACACAATTCATATATATGTCAGGTAGACTGGCTGACAGTTCCTGTTCTACTGAGGAAGGATGCTACTTTGGACCTTATATGGCTTAAAAACACATTAGCTCAGCTCTAAGCAGCAGTGACAGACCTGTTGCACATAAGCCCAGTTCACCATTCACATTTATTTTTTCTCAGGCAGTTGGTGTCACTATCACAAACACAGGAAAGGTAGATTATAGCAATCAGAAAGCGAAAAATATTCAAATGCTGGTCAATTAGCCTTGCTCCAGAAATCTTAAGCGTTTGGCATTACGGTATTAAATGTAATCCCTGAACTTATCATGCAGTCCAAATATGGGAACTCAAGCCCTGATTGCATTAGAGTGTGTTAGATAAACACAGTGAGAGAAATTGGATTAGGGAAGAGGGAAGAAAGTCAAAGACAACATGAGAGATATGCTGAATGAGAAACTGTGCGTAGATTCGCTTTTGCAACATTTTGGATTTTTGTCCGTGCCAACAGTGATGCAGTGGAAAAATGTGTCCTTTGCATGTGCCAAGCTCGAGCGTGTGAGAGTGTTTGCCTTTCGTATCGCTCAGTGATGGGGCTGTAGCATTTAACGGGGCCGGGTGATGCTGAGAGCCCTGCGCACTGGATGTGGAAAGACACACACACATGCGGCCTTTATTATGCATATAGGTGCTGATGCAGTCTACCAGCAAGACATTACAGTGGCATTACTACTCAAGACTGCTCCTTGGTAACTATTTACTAATAACTTAACCATAATTTTGGCACGGCACTATGATTTATTTTTTTATTTGAGCATGTGTTGTGTATTCAATGTTAATTTTGGGACTTCTCGTCATTCTGATCTTCCCATACCTCCACAGAGCTCCGTAACGCCAACAGCAGTGGCCCTGAATACTGATGGAGAAAAGATTGCGTGCATGTCCATAACATCTTCTCTTCGGGGTTTAAATTTGGGTTTGGACACTTTGGTTACTGACAGACTGATGGATTGCCACGAAATCTGTGCCAGACTTTCACTGTGCCTAGAGGATCCATTCTCCTGACTCTGGAGATCCCCTCACAAGTTATTGAAGCCCCTCTCCTATTTGTTATTTTTCAACCAATCCACTGCAACTCAGTAACTCTAGTTAATGTCAGTTTGATTGGATGTGTTCGGGGAACAATGTGTTTGAGTGGGACGTGAGAGAAGCAGACAACAAGAGTGTGGTGGGACGAGTGAGAAAAACAAGTGCGAGTGAGAGAGAAATATGGTAAGTGGTGAGTCAGGGTCCAGAAATGTGCAGATTGTTTTGTTTTTGAACAACTTATTTTGAAGATTTCCCATGTTTCTCATGTCACCTAATTTGCAACAAGGAGCGTGATGCATGTGTGAAGTCAGTTTAATTGGTCTTGCACTGTTGTTACCTTTGGATAGCTGTTTTCCCAATCTCAGTTTCTGTGCTAAGCTGCCGTATTCAGCCATATGTCTAAAGTACAGACTGTGTAGTGATATTATTATAATATAAGATTAATCTAAATCGAGAAATGAACCTTTTCTATGAAGTATGAAATACAGTATTATTTAAATTCCTCTCCTGGTAAGCAGGGTGTCACTTTACTTCCTCAGCTCTGTTTTACTGCTTGTACTGATTATATTCTCATGTAGATATTGAACAAATCCTCCTCCAGCTACGTGTCACTTAATCAGCATGCAGCAATTAATTCATTAATTTAATAGGGTTCCATTACTGCACTCACATTTCATTTTACTGTGCAAGAAAGAAAGGGGCGTTCTGGGTTCTCTGTTTTAAAATGAGTCTAAATTTAAAACACAATATTCTTAATGCAGTCTAGTGAAGGGAAATATTGTCATTTTAACTCAGTTACATTGGATCTGTCTATCTATTGCATCCGGTTGCATCAAAGTTGGGAACATCACTCTACATTCCATGTGTCCCCACACGTGTGCCAGCACATTTTTGGCTAAATAGAAATGAATTATAACAAGTGCCTGAATGGCAGGGAAAGAAGATGAATTATGAGGCGTTCGTGTTGGGCTGTCTTTGTGGGCTGGAAACGGTGCAAATGTGAGATGAATTGCTTCTTGTAGCGCAGTATGTTTTTACTGCAATACTTGAGCACTTTTACTTAAGCATGGAGTTTGTGCACTCACATAATCAATGACACGCGCCATCTCATTGTCCTTTTGCCACTTTCCCAGCATCTGCGATTGATTTATTGTTTCTGTGACATTAATAAAGACTGATGCCACGCACGTATTCACAGTGTGTTCTATATTAAGACATTTGTGCCACATCATGTCAGCCAGTATTTAATATTCATGTCGTGGAGAGAAATCTTGCGAAACAGATAAAAAGTCACAGAGCGAATGACTTTGCATGTGACCCGCTATGATTTGATTCAAATAAACACTCGGTTCGTTGGAATATACAGAACCGGCTTTATAAGAGGGAGCTGTGAGAGTTGTGGTATACATTTACACTAAAGACAAAGTAGCTTATTTAATGTATCATCTCATATACAGTATATGAAACTGAACTGACACACTGAATTCAAAAAGGAATGAATGAGCATATTCAAAGTTGGGCTGAAAAGCCTAACCTTCATGTCTTTATTAAACACACCTGTTAAACATACAAAGGAATGGTAGAAAAAGTAAGTGAAAGGCTGTTTACATATATACCATAGGTCTCTGTATATTTGTATACTGTATATATACAAATACAGTATATGTTATATACTGACTGCCCCATAAATAACCTGCTGTTTCTTCATTTCTGTCCAGTCTTTGGAAGCCACAAGTGAGTGAGTGTGTCTGAGTTTATTACAAAAGCTCAATAAAGCACTCACCTGTTTCATCTAGACTGATATGAGAATAAGCTATGCTCATGAGCTATGCTAATGAGATTGACACCTGAAGGATAAAGGAAAACACCTCAGACATTATTCACAGCTAATCTTATCCTACCAGCCAATCCAATTAACAACTTTCTTTATGTGATGTATACATTTCGTTTGAGTCCCCAATATGAATCTGGTTGTTAAACAATAATAATTTAAAAAATACAAATAAAAACATGCTTTTCTAAATATGCAGAGTGACTGAGAAGTGCTTTCTCTGCTATTTTTACACACACGCTGTTTCCAAAGAAAACACGCTCTGCAAATAGTGGGGAGTGTGAATGTGTGTTTAGAGGATTTACAACCACAGTATTAATAGCCTTATGCCGTCCTATGTCTCCCTGATAGATATTCCTGACTGTGCTGGACGAGGAAGAGAAAAGCAACACAAAGAACCTGTTGGATACGAGACAATCAGCAGCGGACCCTGAACGCCTCACCACTAGAAGAGGGCCACAGAAGACAGAAGTTTCTTTTGTATTTGCAGATCAACATGTACGGACACATTAGCATTGTATGAGTTCTGTTTGAGACTATGTACAAATTACACACCCTCACATCTTGTATTTATTTGTTGCTCCTTAAACAGCCTGTGTGGTGAGGAGAGAGCTGAACGTCTTACACCACAAAACAGAGACTTCTCAGATCTTACGATCTGTCTGTCGTATGTTTACCGTCTGTCCTTTTCGCATCACATTGTGTTGACCTGCATGTGAAGTTGTCTCTAAAACTGTTTGTTGGTGGTTATCAAAAAATAAATAAATAAATAAGACAGAATTTTTAGAATTGTGTCAGTTAAGCTGAAGAGAAATCTCTGACAGAAAATGATGCTGGATATCTTGAATGATGCGAATAGAAAACACTTTTGGAAATGAACTCTGCTTTCTTGTTGAGAGCAACAGTAGATGAGAGGCTAGCTTTTAGCTTTTGCTGCGATTTAATTCAGCATCATCCGGCAAGACTGTGCGTGAGTTACGCAGCATGTGATGTTTATCTCAACACAATGAATTCTAAAATGACTGTGTTGCTGAGATGCATTTCTAAAATCTCACATCATGTTGTTGTTGTAAACTGGAAAGAGCAAGCTTCTGTATTTTGCTTACTTCCAAAAAATCCTGAAAAAAATATCAAAACAGACCATATTTTTATCCCAGATGTCATCCTCTCTAATCAAAGCCAGTATTGTACTCCTTTAAACCACAGAGCTACTATACTGTACACCATCCTTCACAAATAACCCCGCTCCTTACTATGTTAATGGGAAGTGCAGTTTATTTGAACTCATTTGCTGTCCCAGTGTTATAAATACTCCCTATAAATTGTGTATTGATCAAAGGCTGAAAAATAGCCAGTGCACTGGGGACTATTTAAGACTGCCCGCCTATGAAATATGACGTTGTAGGTCATTTGTAACAGCATGATCAACACGTACGTTTTACCATTTGACTACATCTAGCGGCTGCAGTGAGTATTACACAAAAACCAACCATTAAAACCCTCGGCGTTTGCCAGGAGGAGGTTAACGAGGGGCTCCTTAATAAGATGGGCAGTGGACTGTAAATAATGGATGGATGGATGGAGAAATTAGACACACACTAATTTCAAACTAATTGTGTATAAACAAAAATAATTCAAAAAATCTTACTGCTAGCAAAAAGCACAACTAAAAGAAAAAACGTTTCTTGCTGCAAAGTCAGCAATTGCATGGTTAATACTGGTGTCTCCTGTGACATGAAGGGCCTCAGGTAGGACATGATGAGGTTCATCTTTGAAAAGCTCCTCTCTGCTTAAGAGGACAGAAAATACTAATCAAGTGAAACTTTTTGAAACTTTCATTATGGGCTTGGTGTAGACAGTCTCTCCTTCCTGTTTGTCTGAGAAACAAACAGGAAGGAGAGAGGTATTTTCAGGGGATTTTTTTGACTTGAACAAGGAAAATACTGAGAAACTGCCTCATTTACAGTGTGTGCTCAACAAGATGTCCTTTTAATTCTCTTTAAAAAAATCACAACTTTGCTTTGAATGTTTCTAAATATCCTATAAAAAAAGACATTGAATATATTGGTTGACTAAAGAATTCTATTTCCCTATATAGTTATTATTGTTGATGTATTTTATCTGATGTATCTGCTCTGTTTCCAGATATTTAAATTCCTTTGCATGTCAGAACTGCTATTAATGTTGCTGTGCAATGCTATCAACCGCTGCAACATCTCAACTAAACACTGTAAAAAGTCCAAACCGCTCCGTGTGTGTTTTCTCACATCTACAAGGCTCATCTGAGTCTCATATTGCAATTTTAGGTCTGTCTGATCAAGCTATGGCTTCAATTCTGATACAAGAGAGAAGTAGGTAGAGGCCAATCTGTTACATTTCTATTGATTGAATTCCCTGAGCAACAGGAGGCATGCTGTGAACATTGCCTGGCTGATGGATATTTAAGCAATCTATCCTCTGAAGAAATCTTGTTCTTGGATTTGGGAGGTTTTGTATGCAAAAGCTTGAAATGAGAGAAATTTATACAGATCTCACCGTGGGATCTGAAGATGTTCCCTACGCTAAGAGGCAGTGGAGTAAAGCCAAGTTTCATACACATAAACCCAGTGAGTGAGTCTCCCGTGTCATAAATAAACCAATTTACTGGCCACAGATAGAACTGCCTCAAGTTAAACAGCATGACAAGGTTTGTGCTTTCTGTCCTCTTAAACCGAGCACTAAATCCTGCTCGTACCAGCGCTGGTGCACATTTCTTGCTTTTGAGTTAGTGTCGATGATTATGAAGCTTGAAAGGGAGACATAGAAAATTTAATTTGACTTCTTCCCCTGTGCTGTCACACATGGTGAGTAAAACTGTACCTCCTCGACAAATATTCATAAATATAGAGATCTGTTCCGCAACTTTTACTCTTCATGATTACATCTCTTAACCTCATCTTTAGAATTAAAGTGCCACATCATCACTTCACTTTAACACAAGATCAGTTCACTCATTCATGAGAAGGACTGCACAGCCTTTAAAAACAGTTTATTTCTTCTGTTTGTGGGAACTATACACAATCTGAAAACATATGCTGCTTCTGAACGGGGATATCTGTTTGGTCTTGTCTTCAAATTCTCCCTAGATAATGTATAAGGAGCAGCAGGGAGGGGTCTGACAAACAGGAAATATGACCCATTTCGGGACCAAAGGGATGTCTAAGCCTCTACTGCTTGATTTTAAGTATCAAGTATTATGGATATATTATACTAAACCATTCACTTCCAGTTCTGTTTATTTGGTACAAATAAACATTGATTCTTTGTGAGTTCAGCATGAGAAGCTGAACATACTGGTATTACAGTTGCTAATTTGATATACTTTTAAATGAAGAATATCATGTTTTCTTGTCCATCATCCAGGCTTTTCATACATGTCAAAGGAAACATAATCTGCTTGTGTGGCTTATTTATCTCTGTCCAATTAAACTCGGTTAAAGAACAGACTTTTTTGTGCATTTTAATGTAGCCGTTTGGGATGCTCATTCTTTTGCACACTTAATTAGGACTGGGTTACAATATAACAAAAGAACACACACATACACACACACACATACACACACACACATACACACACACACACACACACAACACAGAGTCCAGTCATAAAGGGTTTGTCTGTCCTTGGCTGATGTTGTATTTATCTTTAATTGCCTTGTCCCTATGGATGAACTATTGTAAAGTACAAAACAAATGCTGTTATCCTTTTCTTCTCTGACAGCTGAAGACAATGTAAATTAGGAGCACTCCTATTAAAAACAACAGTTTGACTTCTTTGACTCTCTGAGTGTCTGTGTCCTTGGTAGAATCGATTTTTATCTCTGTAATTAATTGGGTTAATCATAATTCTTATTTTCCACTGACAGGTTATCTCAAGAAACCCGCCTAACATCCCTATTGATGCCACAGAAAACTCTATGAAGCTCATTATCACGTATCCTGCTGTGATATGCCGAGTTCTGACTGAAGGGTGGAACATAAAAATCACAGCTTAGCGGAGAAAAACACAATTGGATGCCCTGCAGTCCTGAAAAAGACAAACAGAGAGAGAATAATGTTTGAAAAGGTGATGAAAAGTGAAGGTGGAACGCAGCAAATGACAAAGTACGGATTCTCATTTATCTTATGAATAATTAGCACATAACAATGGAGCTGTTTTTTTTTTGTTCTTGTTGTCGTTTTTTCTGTGACATTGGCTTTTGCTTCAGAAGGAACCATGTGTTGCCTTTTATTCTTCTTCCATTTTAAAACAAGTTTTGAGTCACTATTAGATGGTTATTAAATTCTTGAAAAGTACTTATTGTCTTAAATGCTGCAGTAACTGATACTGACTACCAAAAAATAAAAAAGGAAGAAAAGAAATGTAATTTTTCAGATATCACATCTGTCTCCTTTTACAAATCTGAACCTAATGTTAAATTTCATATTGAAAACTATTTCACTTTGAGGTGAGCGTGTTTTCAATTAGTATGAGTCATTGTTGCATGAAGCAAGAAGCCATCTAGTATGTAGCATGTACAGTACTGAGGCTGTGTCGACTAATATTGACATATGGATTATAATAACCTATGTAAATAGTCTGTGACTCCTTCAGCACGATTCTAAAAGTAGCATTGGGATGATGATTTCATGATATGCAGTGCCATTTTTATGCCAGATTAAGCAATAGTAAATAAAATACAAATAGTAAATAGAGAAAATGCTGTTGATCTATGTAATCTTGCAAATGTTTCCTTCCCCAGTTGGTTTCATTAATACCATGTCTACACAGAGAACATTTCAGCTGTGTTTTTCACATCTCAGTTTCACACTTCTCAGACATCACTCACACATTATCCACATGGCCACGGTCCAAAATTTACTATTCTGCGCCAAATCAATTTTTCTGTGTTCATATGTGTGATGGCATATCACGCTTGAAGCGCTTCCAAAACACGAGTGCAATACAATCTGTGGTGTAAGTGACTTCCAGGAAGGCTGGAGCAAAGGATCTACTGCTCTGCTAACATGCTGCTCTCAGCACCTACTACTGTATGAAGACACAGCTGATGGGTTAGCTAGAATTTTTTATGAACTCCCTGCACAGGTGCAGAACATAGTCAAGTTTACAGTACTGCACATTTCATATGTACAGTATACTTGTATCTTATAGTCTCTGGTAGGATTCAATTACCCTCACCTGATGAGATGGTGTTATCTCTTGATTCTTTTTTAATAGCATGTGTGCATTTCAGAATCTATATTAACATACAGCATGCAAACTGCAAAGACATAATTAAAAATTTTAAAGGCCTGTACAGTTTCACAATGCAACTTCAAGGGCATTAGCAAAAGAAAACTGAACGGCTAAATTTACATCTTGCAAGTGCACTCAACTTTATAGCACAAAGTACCGAGTGCTCTCTCGCCTTGCTGAGTGCAGTGCCTGGTGTCCCAAGGGGCTTTCTGCTGATCAGCATTTCAGGACCATGGATGCTCTCCAGGCCACTTTACAGGCCTGGAGCAGAAAAAAAGCACAAAAATAGAAAATGTCTGATGAATGCAATTTGAATTCATTGCATAAAAGTTTTAGTTGTTTGCTTGGTTCTTCTATACCATCTGATGTTGGCTGAAAGTAAAATAATCAATGGAATTATGCAATTTCAAATTAGGTATAGCTCAATATTAAACCTCAGTAATTGATACTGACCATCGATTCCCAGCGGAGGTGAGAAAATATCCAGCTGCAGCCCTAATGAGCAACTTTAACTCACTGACTGGATACACCTCTTCACTTGGCTTGCCAGACACATGCCATTAATCAGTTCCCTCATGTGTCACTATATTATACATTCATACAGTACATGAGCAGGCGCAACGTGACCTCAGGGTAACAAATAGTCAGGACACCGTTGATCAGGATCTGGCTTAAGGTTTAACCAAAACTCTGAATAAACGATTCCAACACCACTAATAATGCAGTTACTATGGTGGGAATAGTGCTCAGTGAGATCAGTGATTATATTACTATTAATATTGCTCCTCCGACTTTGTAGAATTGACTTCAACAAAGTACCCCTGAGTTTTCCTTGTATTAGTCGTACATACATCCATCACTTTTAGACAGTGAGATTTGGACATCATCATCTCTTTAATGAAGGGCTCCTGAGAATGTGTCTTGCAGTGTCCAAATGCTCTTGGACAAGTCAAATGGCAATGACCAGCACTGGGAAGAGGTAAAGAGATTTGACAGCTGGACTGAGAATAGGATTGCTGCTTGGTGATAGGAAACTAAGCCAAATATACAAAAGCAGCTTAAAAAAAGTATATCTGGTGTTAAATGGAAATTAAAAACCGACATTGCAAATCTTTAGCTGATCACTCAGCTTAAATAAAGGTTGAAAATAATCCTTGAATTTCTAAAGGTCCCTTGGCAGTGACTGAGCAGCATTAAGCTATGCTGTCAGAGTTTATGAATGGAGTTTTTTTCCTGTTGGCTCAGATAGAGTTGCCTTGGTAACAAATGCAGGCTGATGAAATCAAGGGGAAGACTCTATCATCAACCTCGTGAATGCAAGTGCATTCAGACACACTGTAGCATAAATGGCCATCAAATCCAAAGAGAACGACTCCCACTCTGGTCCAAGGACGTACTTTAAGTATATTTGTATACAAGACATACTGTAGATGCACTCACCTGAACTAAAGTCATTTGCAGTGGAGGAAAAAGAAAAGTTGGCACAAGGTTCATAACATCTGAAAAAATCATAAACATAATTGTTAATACATACTCACATTCGAATGTTTTGTTGTGCTGACTCATTAGAGAGAGAAATAATACCGTCGTATTAGAAAAAAACAATTAGAATGATAGGACATGTGTCTGAACAAAACAAATCTGTGGAAAAAACACACTTGAGATGATGATTTTTTTCCAGAATATAAACATCCATTCTACACAGTGAATTAACCAGTGGATGAATGGTAATTTGACTGCTACCATAAATACACTTTCATTTTACTGCACAATTATGTTTTTCTCCTTCTGTTTCTTTCCAGGCCTGTTGACATAAAACCGTGATGTAAATGCACATAATGAGCATCTTGTGCAAAACAGAACAGTAATCACGTTATAACGTGTGTAGACATTTCACATCGACAACTCCAAATGAAACAACATGCACAGGAAAGCAAATAGTATACAGTATAGCCACTGTTAATGAAGATGTCTGCACTGATAGGAAAAGATAGGTGTAGATTTTATCAATTTATGTCCAATACAAACCAGTTATTGATCACTGAAATTTATTATATTACTCACACTGGCTGTAAGGAGGTCATTTACCTACAGTAATGGAGAGATGGGCAAACTTCAATGTAATTAAGTTCACTCAAATTCTTGTTCCAATAAGAAATGCATACACAGATCTTAAGCAAATATGCAGCTGCAGCAGTTTGATTCAGTCACATACACTGGCTATTCCCCAAAGTTACAGTCTTGTTAGTGCATAACCCATTACTACTCAGCACAGCAGTGTACAGCAAAAGATAAGCATTATATTTGTACAGAAAGGGCTTAAACTACTTGATCCATCTAATTGGATCTTAGGCTAATTTAAATCTAAATATGTGTTTGAGAAGTAGAAATGGGAATACATAATGGATTTCTGCAGGAATAACATATACAGTAATCAAATACTTTCAGTATAGCTTTTGATTGACCTGAAAAACTTAAATCTAGCCTTAAAATGTTTAAACCTGTATCTAATACAGTATTGAGGTGCTTATATATAAATGCCAATACATCTCACTCAGTGTGCAGCTATGCTAAGAAATCTGGTCCATGATGTACAGCCCTCGTTTTGAGTAAAGAGTTCAGCTGAGACCTACATGAAACTTTAACAGCCCCACTAAGCCAAATCAAGTTGTGTCTATCAAACACAGAGTCTTTGTCTATTTAAGATAAATGTCCCTCTTTTTGGTTCTGATGTTAGTTTCTTTATAAAAAAAATTCCTCACTAACTTATTTATTTTATTAAGAATTTACAGCTGTCTTTTATGGCATGTGTACGTATTTATTAATAAAATTTGTTATAACTAAGAATAAGATCCAGGTCATATGTGGAGCAGCTGAGAAAATGTGAATGGGCCATCACCACAGCTAGAGAGCAGTGGATCTTCTTCAGAAGTAGTAGATGCAGTAGTCATAGAAACTGTAACCGAGACGCTGTCTTCTATAACAGCACATAGCATACTGTAGTCACAATGTATTTTCTTTAATGCCTTCTGTGCCACCTGCAGAAGTGAAAACATGTCACTGCAACAAAGGTTTCCGCTCCGCTTCTGCTTTCAGGCTCAGTTTCAGATCTGCTGGATTCAATAACTCTGTTGAGGTTTTATGGCAGAGCGAAAAGATGGCAGATAGTTGTGTCTATATTTCTCAGCAGTCGAGTGAGTTACAAACCCTCTTCACTTAATACTGTGAAGAAGAAGAAACACAGTCTAAGTTGCCACTGTACTGCAGTTGAAGCATAATTGTTACCGTGTTCTGTGTAAATGAAGGTGCAAAGGCTTTTACTGTTGTATTAAAATGACATCAAGAGCCAAGTGGCTGTGGAAAAATCAAGGTAGGTCATTAATGTCACCCATAAGTAGCCAAGGAATTAATAGCTACTGTAGCTAAAAGGCTTCAAATAACAGTTTGAGCTGATATGGTGTTGAGGTCCTGCCATGATATTTGTTCTGCTGACTCCTCTACACTGTAAAGAATCTTATTTTAGCTCATTAATTTGGCCCATTCATCAACACGGCCAACCTGTCATGCACAACTGGTGAAGGTTATTGCGTTACTTCAAAGTCAGAATTTCTGATTCGGAGTCATTCTCTGAATCATCTTGTATATGTGACATGCATGGTTCATGTCCTGTTGCATTACACTTAAACAAACTCTACAGTGGCTGTAGGGCAGCTTTCTAAGTTCAGTCTACGTTTGACTTTATGTATGCTTTATTTTTAGATTTCATGTGACAATATCCAACATGTCAACATCGCCGATGTACATAAATCCACTTAAACACCAAAGAAAAAGACACTCCTTATCGCTCCCATTTGAGGAAGATGATTCTACTGAAAGTAAATATTTCTGCAACATTATCAGGGAAACTAAGCCGAATAGTCTCAGTCTGGCAGCAGTGAAAAGATATTTTCATCATTTTGAGAACACTTTGCCCTTCTACCTAATAGCATAAGACCAAAGTCTGAGGTGGGTGCCCGTGGACGTCAATCAAATGTGAACATGCTTCCGTCCTACTGGTACTTTCGCACTGAGCTTTCAAGACCGTATAGCTGTTGCAAGCTGTCACTATAGCTGACTCTTCTAGGAGTCTAGCAGATTCCTGCATTACGTAGGACAGCAAACATCACATGGATGAAGGTAGTAGGCAGAGAGGGGTTAGAGGAAAGGAGTGTTTTTCTGTTTTTTATTACATTAACCATAACACTAAATAAAGCACCCATCTAAACCTCGACCACAACAATTTCCTATACCTCCTTTTAGTGCCAATTGGGCAATAATTAAACTGGCGTATATTTCAATGGTAAGTTGTAACAGCTTTCAAGGCTAGGATTAGAATCATGTCCCCTCTTATACAGATCAGAAATGTGTCTTTCTCAGAGGAGCAAACCAGTGAGGGTCCAAAAAGCTCACAATATTTGACCTGTAATAAAAACAAATGAAAAACACAGCTTACAGCTCCTTACTGTAAGTCATAGCTTAGAGCAATGTAGGCTGTTGAAAGAAGAAGTTAAAGAAGACAAAAGATGGCAAGACCTTATGCTGTAATTTAAATTTCATGAAACCAGTATACAAAGTTACAACCTGAAACAAGTATAGAACGTTCTTATTTAATCAGAGTCTTTCCAAACCTCTTTATGTCTATGTCTAGTATAAATAAAACTCAAAGAGGCTGAGAAGAGAGTTTTGAGTGGCGGCATCATAAATGTTCACAACCTGGAGCAACAACCTGAAAATAACATCAGTATGAACTCAGTAATCCTCAGAGACTTGATTGTATGTTCCTCTTCGCCCAGACAATTTGATGGGAAATAGAACCCACTCTACCCTAGACACGTTTTTACAGTCTCTGCAGCCTTTAACATAGTCAACCACCAGATCTTCCTTTTCTACGCTTTCTGAATTGGGCATCGCTGGGCCTTGTCTGGACCTCTCTTCAAGGTATCCTGGCAAGGGCAGGTTTCTATCTCTCACTGTCTCTAACTGGTGTGCCACGTGGCTCAGTTCTTGGTCCTCTACTCTTTTACATCTTCACTACATCCATAGATTTTATCCTCCAGTTTTCTAATCGAGTTTGGTAGTTAAAGGTCAAAGTCACTGTGATGCCAGAGCCATCCCATGCTTGTGAATGTAATATGTCAGGACCACCTTGAGGGGAGTTTTTTAAATTTGGCACAAACTTCCGATTCCACTAGTGAACTGATTAGACCATCAGCCAAGGTTCCACGACGTTTATTCTATTTTATAATGTTGTTATTAAAAAATCGCACAGACATACTGATCTCTGTTGAAGAAATCATCCTTGTGCCTGAATGTACTAATTATCTCATCAGCTTCACATCAAAATAAATATAAAATAGGTTAGGTGCTGTCTATGTCTGGCCTTCTATCCTGTTTAAACTCTTTCCAACACAAATCCAAATGATTTCTATCTATAACAACTGTGTCAACTTCCCATTCCCACAAACATAAACCAATCACAACACACACTGATTTCCTTTGACCGACAACTACAGACATTTCAATTAAATGTAAGCTGATTCAATTTTAGCTATTGCCTGATAAGAAACCCTAAGTCGCTGCTCTACTGGGAAATTATCTGTTTTTTAACGAGGCTCAGTTACATAGAAAACATTTAGTAAACACTTCAGAACAACAGCTACAAAAGCCAGAACATGGCATAAGTGGTTACGAAGGTGTAGAAGACTGGCGTGCAGTAAGAAACTGCAAATAATTCAGTGCTTGTATGTGGAGCGTTCTCAGGGGAGCATTTGAGTTTCAATGTTTTCTTTCAGCTGCTGCAGGAAATCTAATCACTCACTGTTCTCTCTGCCAGAGGAGCACAACTGAAAGCTCCAATCACACATTCATGCATGCAACGATTTACGAGCCGATACTTCAGATACACTCCAGCTATAGTTTGACGTAATGAAACTGCATCTTTATGAAATCACTGTGTTCCCTCAGGGCTATAATCATGTGGCGCGGGACCTGCTTGGCTGACAGGAACCAATTAAATCTTTTTTTTTTTGTATGTGTGTATGTGTGTGCAAAGGCAGAGGCTGAACTCTGCAATTAGACTCATCCCTTGTGATCTCATTTAATTGAGTTAATTAATAATGAAATAGGCTTTCCTGATGGATATGATACCAGTACTGTAGTGGAGGGTAAGTGCACAATGGCATCACTCACTTCTCATATTCAGAATCAGTGTTCATGCCTGTATTTAAACAAAGCTTCTGCACATTCTGGAAACTATTTTCACGGAGTGAATATCAACCTACCACCCACCTGTGTGACACAGTGCAAGCTGAACCTGAAAGTCTGTTGAACAACAATGTACTTGTACTTAGATATGCACAAGTATGCCCGAGTCTCAGTCTCCAGAGAGATTAAAAGCTCCAGTTCTGATCTGATTTAATGTGTGACTGGCGGGATTTATAAGCTTACTGATATCTGACAAACACTCTGAGATCCTGAGGTTGGACTCCTAATGAGAGCATCCCTGTCTGTCAACCACAGGATTAACTAGCTCAATATCCACGTGGACCAGAATCCTGACCCAAAGGTAGCCATTAGACAGGGCATTATTGAAGATGTGGTTCTGTATAAATCACAAACTGTGCAGATGATTAAAAGGATGCTACTCCACAGAGGACAGGGCTGGACATCTTGTTTTTATGATTAGCATTAGGGTGAATCCTGCCTGTGATGAGGCAAGCAACTGAAATTCTGTTTGCCTCAGCAGCTTTTTGTCGATTTTATTGCTGATATTATTAATATCAGCAATAATAATATTATTAATATTAATATAATATTGACATAACAATAATGCCAAAGACAATATGGAAGCGGCGCCAGTCTGTAGACATTTGCGTCAGTATCTCACTTAACTATATGGACATTTACTGTGTGTCTTTGCATGTTGGACCTGTCCAGTTTGAAACGGCTTGAGTGAGTGCTCCTTTTGGCAGATTCCATCTTTAGCCCAGACATCCAACTCATGATTGATCGGATGAAGACAACAAGCCTAGATTGGCTCTAAACTCGGAGACATGCTGAAAGCTGAGGTGTCTGGGAACTTGCCCTTAAGCAGTTTTCAGAGAGGTCTCAGCTCTCCAAACTTCCAAAGTTCAAACTCCTATACTGCATAAACTGTGTAGGCCTTGCCTCCACTTGTTTACCCCTTTTCTTTGCTTGGTGCTAAAAGAGAGGCAGTTGTCAGATGTAATCTCACAGGGAACACTTGGCTTTGTCTTGCTGCTTTATGTTCAACTCTGTGGTCTTCTGAATTGCAGGCAGCAGGAACTGTCCAGTGGGGTATAGCGTCTCATAAATAAGATAAAAAGACTCTACTTTATCCTTTTAAAGAACAATTACAACTTACCAGAGGCTTGGCGGTGGTTCTTTCCTTGGATCTCCATTCTCTGGCAGGTTGTTACAGAGGATGGCAGCAGATGAGAGTGCGGCACTTAATATTAATGATAGCTGTTGGTGAAAAACGGCACAAACGCTTTGAAGCCTTTCCATGGTCTTTACTTAAGCTTGAATAATCAGAAACATTGTCAGGATGCTTCATTTTGATCGAAACAAACACATTCTCTAATAAACCGTCACGTCTGATATAATTGACATAAACATAAATGAATAAACACAGTTTTGCTTCATTCATAATACCTTTAAATACCAACCTTAGGTTTGTGAGTTTTGAGTTGCATTAATTGGAACTGACAGGATATTTAATGGACCAAGAGACTTGGTTTTCATCAGTTCTCATAAACGTATCACAGATGTGCACTCCAGTAACACCTACAGGTTGTGTAATTAGCCTAGTACTCACCTCTACATCATACATTCAGATCATCCCTGTTTTCAAGACTGCACTAAACATGATAAACAAATACAGACTACGCTGATCATTGAAATTAATGATGCAGTAAATTTGGGTCAGAGGGAATGAATCAGTTTTGGACATGTGCAGTAAGTGTGCTCGCAGTGTGGCAAATAAATGTAGTGAAGTTGCATTTATGACAATTACATCCAGGATGTAATATAGTAGTTGTATAGAATTGGCATGTGGAGCGCTCATGTGAAAAATATTACCTGAGTAGATTAACTTACATACTTTCCAGTTGAACATCTGTGTCTTCAGAGTGAGCTGGATCATTTTCAATCATCAGATGTCACGGTGAGAAGAATTTATTGACAAGACTTCTTTTCAAAGAGGTCAGATTTTCCAAAAACATCTATAAATGGAAGTGATTTAATGAAAAAAACAATATGAAAATAAATTCCTTACCAGAGCCGTCAAGCTATGAAATTTTTACTACACCATTATCTTGGCCCCCATGATTCATGCTAACTATGTTATTGTAACATCTATGGAAAAAGCAAAAATAAAACTGTAATTCTACCACTCAGTCATTTTTTTACCTTGTTTATTGTGTTTCTGTCAAATGTACAATACTCATAATGAGTGTAGGGAGACCAAAATAGACCCAAATAGAGTTAGACCCTACCAAAAAACAGTCACAGAGCGTGAGCAGATTATCTCTCATCAACACAGCATCAGTGTTCAGAAAGAGGAAACTGAGAGGGTGACAGCCTCGGTCGATGACTGACAAGAGTCCGGCGGGATGTAGAGCGCGAATGAGAGGAGCCATAGAAATGTCGGTCAACGTGAAGAGCTCCACAGAGGCCTCGAGGCCAATGAAAAGAGACAATTCCACAGAAGCTCACGTGGACGCCTTGGTCCAGCTGAATGGCACACAGTCAGCTCAGCCAGCTTTGAGGGAAAAACTCCGAAACGTACAGTCCCCAGCACTTTTGGTTGCTACATTGTTAGGGTTTCCTTTTTCCAGCTTGTACGCTCCAAGTGAATTCAGTATTTCATTTGCCTTCTTCATGCTGCCTGGCTTTCCAATCTCGCTTTACACAAGGCTCTTCACTCTCCTTCTCCTGTCCCCTCAATATGTTGTTATCATTATCATCCATGCTGCCATTTATAAAAATGCCCAGCTTTACCACCTGTAGTCTATTGAAGCATCCCATCTTTTTTGATGTATCACCAATTCCAGGACTCTGTGTTCATTTCTCCTCACTCCTTGCTCCTCATGTGACTCAGTCATTGACATAGTCTGCTATTTTTGGGTGAATAGGATTGTAAATGTATTAGTGATTGCTACAGCTGATCTGATCTATCACAACAAAATCTCTATTTGCATATTTTAATTCCCCAACTGCATTGAGGCAAAGAATAAAATCAGGTAACAGCAATATTGTTTTTCATTCAACTGACAGCCGCTGAAAGCTTACGGTTAATTTCCACAGATTAAACAATCCTATAGCAAACACAGCAGTCTAAAAACATATAGCCATGAAGCCATTGTCGGGTCTTTCTTCTGTTTAAGGACTTGACTTACAATAGGGCTGTCATCCGACGCTCATTGGAGAAATCAACGAGTACAAAGATTCACAAAGCCTCCATAATGGGAAACTTTAAACCTCTACAGGGACACGATCAAGGAGCAAATTAAAAAAGCTGACTCACAGGTTGAGTGGATTGAGAATAACACACAATAACCACTGTGAACAGTACAAGATGAAATCACTCATCACTGAAGTCTGGAGAAATATATTTTTTACTGTATGTCTCAGCCTTCATAGTACTGGCAAAGTGTTGTCATTGTACCAACTGCTTGGTATTACCACAGTCACGAGTAGGACCATGAATGTGCTATATTTAGACAGTCTGCATGGCGCCTCATTTACTTTGACTTTATGATGATTCATTTTCTTTCTCTTAATAAACATACACAAGGTGCTTTGAGGATTCTTGTTGCCACAGACATAGCTGACAAAGTAAGTGATGTAAAATCATACCAGGCCGTGGTTTTTATCCACGTTACAGAACACACTATTCTGTGACGTGTTCAGCGTCTCTGTCACCTGCATGTCAGTTATCTATTCAATTAATGCTATGAAAAACAATCATCCAGTTGTGTTGGACATATTATTCCTAAACTAGTCTATTTGACATTGACCTGGATTAAAAGCAGTAATTATGGACAGATGATGAGGCCGCCCACATGTATAGTATAGAGACTCAAAACCACTACAGACAATGTTTGCTGCACTTTGTGAGTTACTGGCCATCCAGCCAAACACAGTCTCTCACTGTGCTTGAGTTCAACCAACCAAAGTCTAGTCTGAAACCCAGTTCATAGGCACTTTCCATCCAGTTTGATGAAGCTTGAGAGGCTCTGCCAGGAACAATGAGGTAAAATGCACTAATCCAGATGTGAAAGGGCTGTAAAGAGACCTCGAAGTTGTAATTGCTGAAGTACTGATTGTACAGTATTCTGAATTAAGGGTCTGAATACTAATTATAATATCATTATGTAGATTGTGTGAAAAATCAGCCATTCTTTTTATTTCACATTCATTTACAAAGCAGTAAATTGTTATCTGTGGCAACTACATTCCTACTGTTACTGCTATTAAATATTAAATACTGCTATTAAATTGCAATGAGATAAGAATTCGTGCAATCTCAGTGTGGCTCAAGAGAAAGTTACATCAGTCACCAACTGATCTCAGACCAAGATCTTGAGAGCCTTCAGCTCAGGCAAAAACAGCACGAGTTGAAAGGGGAACACTGGCAACAGACGGGGGTCGTCAAGGCCCGGTGCTTGATGCTGACTCTCTCGACAGGGTTTGGACAGATGTGACTGAGTGATGTGAACTATGTGAACAGCAGAGGAATCTCGTGTTCTCTTCCCACATTCACCGTCATCATTATCTGTTCTATTCCCACAGTTCTGTTTTTTTTAGCAATTGTGGGAGATCTATACGCGGGCTGCTTTCCCACTGAGCAGGTAATGTGGGTGCGTGACAACCCTGGCACCCTCGCCCACTCTGCCTGTGACTCAACTGTCAAACTCGACCACTAATAACGTTCTTTGATGGGGGATTGGTGGTGGAGGAGAAGAACGTGGGCTCAAAATGGCTGCAGGAAGACACGGAGGGAGAGAAAGCCAAGAAATGCAAGCAGCAATTTTTTTGTTTTATTCCCTTTTCATCTTGTCAATCATCTGTAAAATACACTGAATTGCATTAACCTGCATGACAAGTGCTATACAAATAAACTTTGATTGATAAATCGATGTGAAAGCAGCAGGCTTGTCTGGAAATGATATGGAATATAGTGACTATAAAACAAAAAGTATTTTGTTGGAGAAGTGCGATGGATAGCCATTGTATTAGCAGCCTGACAGCCTACATTCTTTGCAGCATGGGTTCAGCAGAAGTTGGAAATGTCCCTTGGGGTTTTTGCTCAGTGCTGACTCAGCAGCATCATACACTCGCTGTCAGGTTCCCTCCCTATACAACGACGGCTGTTTAAAGTTTACTTACAAAGCTCATTGCAGGAGCTTGGGTTAAATAACACATTAGCCTTTAATTGATAACATCAAAAGCTTCAAATGTCCCCAAACCCCATTTTACAAATGTACTTTTTAACAGTGACATGAAAAATTGCATTGATCCCACTGCACAGGGTCAATAACTGAAGTAACAAAAGCCGGTTATCTCAAGATACTAGTATATTATATAAGATGATTGCTGTACAAATATGCAGTGTTCACCGAGTTTGTGACACACATTGACTGAGTAGGAGAGCTCAGAGATGCAGTTTAGTGTTGGGATTCATGAGATGTTCAGTCCCGGAAAAGAACTATTGATTTGGATAATAAAACATTTCCTTTGGCCACAGTTCACAGAGAGATCAGCAGGTGGAGGTTCAGAAGTTAAGAGCCACTTTGAATGTGAGGCAATCAGAAAAGAAAATGTTTCCTCCTCGGGTATTTAGGCAGCTAAGAGCCTCCTATTACTAATCATCCCTTCATTCAGTGGGTGACTTTAGGGGAAGCTGTCTGTTGCCTGGGGTGAAATGACTGGCCACAGCACACTGCTGTGCTCTCTGTTTGACTCCACATTCTTTCGCTACCAGCTCCAACCATTTCCTGTGTCTCAGCATACCTCAAATATCACAGGCTATAGTATGTGGTGTTGCGCCTTCACACACTCCAGTGTTTAATGCTATTAACTCCTCCTAGTCCTCAGAACATCCATTTATCCATGACGTTACGGTGCACAGCTCAGCCTTTACTCTTTTTTGCCCCTCTCGCTCTCTCTCACTCTCTGAACCATCAAACTAAAATGTGGTTTGTGGAGGTTTGTCTGAGGTCTGTGAGGTCAGCGTGATTGTGTGACAGTTACAGGACCTATTTTTGACCCTCACAGCTGGGTGCAGACCTCTGTGGCAGTATCCTCTAAAAATACACCTGCTAATAGATGTGTGCATGTCCACTGACAGCACCCAAATGCTAACTCCTGACTCTGTCCTCAGATCTAAATACAGTAGTGCGCTTGGGATAGTAGTAGTGTTTTGTTCCTTTCATTTTTTATAAATAGCAAAAGCATTGTAAAATTAAAAATGCGTTTTAGTTCCCAATTAAAACTTTAAACTACCCACCTTTTGCTTTAAAAAAAAGAAATAAAAGCTTTGACCACTCTTGTCATTCATGTAACCTTACATTTTTCCAGCAGGACTTGAAAGAGTTCTCCCATTAGCACTGCACTCTTCAGTTAAGAGTCTCAAACCCTCTCAGCTGGGCTTAGGTCATGGGAGATTGTGGAGGCCGGGTCATCTGATGCAGCACTGCGTCACTCTCCTTCTTGGACAAATTGCCCCTACAGAGCCTTGACGTGTGTTCATGACGGTCCCACTAAGCAAAACCAGATGGGACGATGTGTGGCTGCAGAATGATGACATGTTGGTTATGTGTACCTCAAATAAAATCTGCAGAGCACCTCCATGCATAGGTTCGACTGAATAAATGAATCACTGATGTAAAATGTAACTGTGTGTGATGTGCTAAACAAATAGTTTAAGACTTGTATTGTATTATTTAAATGAATTTATTAAGTTTGGATATTCTGAGTTTTAGTATAAGTATTAACTCTCAGATTTAACACATTTTCTTTTCACAAAATAAAAGTCATTTTGAGAGTTCGGCAGTGTCTGACAGTCCTCCTCAGGCTCTTCATACCCACTTTTAAATCCAAGCTGTTGTGAGGTCTTATATAAGAGTCTGATACTGGAACAAGCAGCAAAGAGCTGAAGTTTGGCTCCAGCATTTGGGGCTGGATCTAGATTCTTAGCACTACGAACTACCACTGTGATTTGCCATATTTAATGGGGAGAACTGTGATGAGCAAAGTTCAAAGTAAAGCTGGCATGCTGAGAGGCCAGCTTTGTTACAGTAGACACAGGGGACGTGGTTCTCGCTGCGTACTAACCTGCCATGCTGGATTTCTTGTGTCAGTATAATACATTGAGCGGACTCAATTACAGGAAGGAAGCAGGAAAAGAGACGTCATAGGAAAGAGAGAACAAATGCCAAGCAGGCTGCTTGTTTGTTGGAGATACTCAGTTAAGAATTACCCATGTTATAACCCTGTTGAAAAAGAAAATAATCTATATAGTTAACTGCAAAGACACGTATGTTTTTAAAGAACATGAATGTTAATCATATTTTTCTAAAATGAGGATATCCTGAAAATGAACAGGCTGTTTATACCAAAAATATCCAATCTTGAAATTCATAATTCACACTGTATCTCTCAACATGACAGGGTGAAAAGGAGGAAAACAAAATGGAGGCTTACTGTGGAAAGATAAACTCCATGACGTCCAAACGTCACGCTGAGCACTCAAGGGCAATGCCAGCGTCAATTTGAAACACTCGGGCTTTAAGATTCAACAGGTGCGGGAGCAACCTTAAAGCCTGAGGGTGGAGGGGTCACGTATGAGCTGAGAGTGGAACTAAAGCGAATAACAGTAAAGGAGGTAGTGGTGGGAAAAGGTGAGTGGTAGAATGTAATGGTGTCTATCTGAACAAAGGCCATGTGAAGAGATCAAATTGAAGAAGAGGACAGTGAGGGATTAGTTGGTGCAGAGCAGCCTCTCTAAAGGAGGCTCAGGACATACACAGCTGGAGAGCAGAGATGGGCAGAAAAAGATGGTGGCAGAGACAGGATGAGGATGAGGACTCGAGGCAGACTAACGAGGTTAAAGCGCCTGCCAACTGTACACTCTACGCTATTTCCTGCCCTGCAGTCTCCAAGGTAATCAAAACTAATGTGGGGAACAAATGAGGCAAATTACCTCCACTTTAAATGGTGTATTAGCAAACATGCATCTATCAGAATGAACGTGCAATTATCCATGCAGGTGTGTGTGCTTTAAATGTTTCTCTTATTTGTAGAAGGCAGCAGTGAGGGATAGATTCACCTGTTTCCCACCTTCTCAAAGAAAATTTGACTTGATTTGGCTGTTTTTCACATGAAACTGTTTTCTATTTAAAAGCAACTGTTTTTGTGAAGAGGCTCTAGTGGGAGTGAAGCCACTTCCCATTTCCTTCTCCCAGCCAACTCACCCTCCTCTGGATCTGTTGCACCCTCACCTTTCTGGAGAGAAACCAAGACAGCTCAAGCTGTGACCAAGTGAGTACAACTATTAGTAATAAAATATTAGTGGACCAAATCAACATCCCTTTGGATTCAGTGTGTTTATTAAGACTTAGCCAGAGACAATCCATCAGAGGCTCTGCTGGATCTTCCTGCAAAAAAGGCAGGCCATTATAATCCAGCCACATGACTCATAATGAATTTCACACTTGTGGATGTTTAAATGTTTTCTGGATATTTACATATTGCTGAGAAGTTTAAAAGGAGAAATTAACCATTTACAGTTGAGATGCAGCGATCAGCAGTGTAACTCTGGTGAGGACTGGTGAAGCTTCTATCTTCGTCATTCACTAATGCAGCACATTTCCAAATTCAAGACCATGTTTTATACCTTGGATGTCTAGAGCGTGTTAATATTAATTCAGAAAAAAAAAATGCTTATTTTCTAGGTTCTAGGTGCAGTCCCTGCAGCTGGCTGAGATAAACACATTTAATTAAGGTTTTTATTATCTTGGCTACACAGGGACATCATTACAGCCGAGAAATATTCAGAATCCGAATCAGAATCAGTTTATTGGCAGGTACAGACAAGGAATTTGTCCTGATGTCAGGTACAGACACAGAATCAAACATATAAAGTCAAGAGGGGATACAGAGATGAAGAAAACAATAAAAAGGTAAAAACATATACCGTAATGTAAGGAAGTGAGAATCAATTCGAAGATGGCAGTGTAGAAGTTCACCAGCATCCTCACAGAGCGGTGGAACTTCTTCAGCTGCCACGAGAAGTGCCGCCTCTGCTGAGCCTTCTTTGTGAGGGAGCTGATGTTCTTCTTCTGGGTGATCCAGATGCTCCAGTGCTGATGGTCACCACCAATGAGAAATGTCCGCCATGTATTTTTGCCCTTGTATTTTGCTTAACAATTCCAGACTAAAGAAAATTCCCAGCAGACTTCCATGACTTAAACCCCTCCCCTGAGAAATATTGATTAACTGCTGTATTTTTCTATTTTTCTATTTTTCTATTGTATTTTTTTAAAGTTTAACTTGTCATTCTGATTACAGCCAGTGACCAGAACATCTGATGCTACTGTAGTGTCTTTTATGACATGGATAAGTTTGGAAATGATTGAATATGAACATGATGTTAATGTGTTGTTAAAGGTTAGATATCTCACTTTTTTAAATTTTATGTTATTTAAATATTTTGTTTTTATTTAACCAATGGATCACTTCTTTGTGAAAAAAGGTCATTTACTGATAGTTATTTGCTCTTTAAACCTAAGGAGCTCTTTTCCACATCTTTAATTTAAAGTCTATATGCCTGCACAGTGCACACTTTCCCTACTTCACTTTGATCAATTCTTTGCTGTGATAACAGTAACTATTAGTAGGTCTCTGCCTTATAGGTGTGTTCATTTTAAACCATCTCGCTTAAAACCTGTCACGATCACTGTCTGAGGTGCTGAGCCTGAAACCCTCAGGGGACACAGGAGATGTGTCTCCGTACATTATTCATACAGATTTCAACTATTGCTCCTAAGTGGTGCACTTTTCGTGGCTTATGGGATTGCCATTTCAAACATTGGATACTGCATTTAGAGTGTATTACAGGCTTTAGTAAAAGACGTGTATGTTCACTGTGCTCCTTGTTTGTGCTGTCTCATCGTTCCAGCCACTGAATCAGAGTTTTCCTTTCTGGCACAGTGGGATGTCAAGCTAATCCCAAATGATTTTTTTCCTGCTTGTCTAGATTTTTAAAATAATAAGCTGGACTCTGCAACATACACAGGCCAAGAAAAACATTTACACAACTTTTACACAATCCACCACATGATAAAGACAGATACAGAGGCCAATACCACAAGATGCAAATCCATCATTAGCAGTAAGAAAGACAGGATTTCTCAAGTGTGGAGGGAAATCTATTCATCTTTTGCTTTTTAAGCGTACAGCAACCTCAAATGACTTGGCCTTGCGATTCCATTTCATCTGGAGGGGAATGTAGGACATGAATTTATTATGTGACATTTCTTACATTAGACATTAGAAGCAAATGATAATGTTTGATAAATATGTCTCAAATGTTTTTACAAATTATGGATGAAGCAAACATTCAAATACAATCAGTGAGAATAAATCTTTTAAATGCTGAATTTCTATGTTTTTATTTTTTCTTGTTTTCTGCTTAGATGATACACATAGTAAGATCTTTCTTGAGGGCATTGTATCTCTGATGACTGTAAGTCTTAGAAATCATGTCAAAGCACAAGAGCTTAACAGTAGCTGCCATCATACAGGCTGCTAATTTAAACAAGAAGAAGAAGAAAGTACAAGCAGAAAAGAAAGTCAAACATCAGCACATCCTTTCAGGTGGGATTTCAATTACAGACAAAGGCACTGAGTAGTTAGAATCCGGTGTGACCAAATGGCATGTTGTAAAATGAAGTGCTTCTGTGCTGAAAGAGAAGATGAATCTTAAAGCTACATAACAGTATGTTCAAATTTCTCAAGATAATAAAAATTCACCACCACACAGAGAGGAAGATGACGAAGATATTCCCAAGTGTCGAGCGGGTCCAGACCATCTCTAGGTGCAGTACATGGTGATGAGATGCCTGGAGGACTATGCTGGACAGGACGTTCGCTGTCAGAAAGAATTTGTTTGTGATTCGTGGTTCCTCCCATTACATATGAATGAATATATAGGTGTAAGTTGAGAAATGGCATCAACATCAACAAAGCCACATAACATATTCATTTTGAAACAGTCACACAGACTGAAACATGAAGATTCCAGAGCTTGTACTGCGTTCCTCTCTCTACAGCCAAACCTTTCATTACAAATTCAATTTTGTGAGCACTGTGGATGTTTTATTGCACAAATGTATAATTTACAAGTCATGTCTGCAGTGGGACCTCCTCCCTTTTCTCTCTGTGTTCTCTTTCACACTATCCATCCTCACTTTGTCTGTACATGCTGCAGGTGTGAGAGCGTGTGAGCTGTCTCCAACGCTGCTCCGGCAGCTGCTCCTTCTGCCTCCTTCTGTCAATACAAACCCCCACGATCTCAGTCACTCTGGGAAGATTAATGAAATGTCTATTCCCACGTTCGAACCACGACTTTTTCGGGCGTTTCGGGGGAGATGTAACAGTACAATACAAAGTGTCAGGGCTGTTTACGTGTTTCATTTTCATTTTGAGCCTGTTTCTTTGCATTGAGCACTCAGGTCACATTGTACTAACTATTAATATAACATGCCTACTAGATCAACAAGACTGTACAGGCTATTTGCATGTACTCTTACATTGAAAGACTTATTACATTTAATTATCAGGACATTTTCAGCTTTAGAGATGAAAGACTTTTTGCACCATATACGTTTCTGCAGTAGTTGGTCAAACACTCAATTGTCTACCACAACCAGTGTTTCTTACTTACTGTTGTGAAAGAATGTTTTTGCAAGTAGCACTTAAGTCTTAAAGAAATAGTTGGGAAATGAGATTATTCACTTTCTGGCAGAGAAGTAAATAAAAGGCTACAGCCAGCAGCCATGTCAGACTGGCTCAGCACACAGACTGGAACTGCAACATGACTTTAAATATTGGAAAATGGCTTCAGATAGACCTCATTTGTAGTCACTGAGAGTTGCTTTCGGTCCAGTTGCCCCATAGGTTACAGAAAGGTTGGGGCCTTGGGAGGGTCTGTGGGTTAGTGGAGCATTTCCCATTCTGTCCCTGGAGCCTGTTTTGGCATGCATGTCCATGACATTAGGTAAAACCAAACCAGTTTTCCAGATCACTGTTTCTTTTTGTTGTTTCAAATGGACACATTGTGTGGTAAAGGTGACTTTTTTAGAACTTAACAATAATAAAAACCTGAAATACTGAAAATCCTGGAATGAAAAATCAACTTGGTTAAAGGTTAAATAAAAACAGCTGTGTGCTATAATCTGCAGGCTTATGGTCTGTTTTTGCTCACTGCGTTTCCTGCTGCAGCAATTATACTAAAATTAATTTCCCTAATTATTATTATAGAAGCATCCCACCATCCCACTTGATCAGTGACGGATAATATATGCACTTTTGAATAAATCCTTAATTGAGAAGACACTTAATAAATGTAATGACTAGAACACTTCAACACCATAGGACAAACGTCTGCAGGGAGTGGACCGGTGATACAGTAGCTGCATCCATTTGTTTCAATTTTGCACAACTCTCTCAAGGCATCGTAATACATCGTAAGATTATGTAAAACTCTGTCATCATAGCAACAGTGCATGTCATTTTTTGTTTCATTAAGGCTTGCCCCTGTGTTGCCTGTGAGACTTAAACTGCACACAGAATTGCTTCGTTTTTATTACCATAGACGTTTGTGATGAATATTTTATGATTTTATCTTTTTTTTTTTTTTTGCTATGGTCTATTAGAAGTTTACTGTAGTTCAACAAGACTCCTCATCCTATTCTTCCAGTCACTGCACATGTTCACACATCTCACTGTGTCTCCTCTTCGTTATAAAGGCTCCTTTTCATCATGGTCCCTCTTGCTCGGCTCGCCAACTGTTCCACCAGTGCAGTCAAGACTCTGGGGCAGACCCACGCTGCCTTCCAGTACCAATAAAATCATGTTGATCACGTATTCTTGTGGGGAAGTCTCTCTCTCTAGCTGAGCTCTAAAGAAAGTCATCTGATAGGTGAAAATCATTAAGCTATTTATGATTAATAGACTGGCTCAGTAGGCTACTCCAGATCGTATCAATGAAGTTTCACTGTGCTGCTTTTATTTAGTGTCTGCAATACAAGTATGAAGCTCAGTGGCAGCTCATTTATCACAATAAATCGATCCAAATCATTTTCTACTGTCTCAAGGCAGTAATTCCAGTTTATGTTAATACATCATTAAATAGCTTGAATAGGTGACAGACCTATCACTCGAATCCACAGTTCCTATGCCCTCTACAGAGCCTTTTTATGGCATTTAATGTGTCTTTCCGTCATTTTGGTTTTATGACCCCCCAGCTATACTGTTTGGATTGAGCGTCTCTGTGATATTTTTTGGACACATTTCTCTAAGACTTTTTAAAAACCCATTGCACAGATGTGAAACAACACATAAAGCTACTAGGTGGTGAAAACAGGAATCAGATACGACCATCAGATGTTGGTGAAGAGCCAGGAAATACTAAAAATGGGAATGAATTGTGTTTCTAGGGGCCTGCTCTCTGTCCATGTCTTTATGTCATAAGGTAGGCATGTTTATCATCTTAACTTTATAAGGTGATACTATGTCAGTGACCGGCCAGAACAACAATTAATGTTGGTTTAAAAAAAAAAAGAAAATGCTTACACATGTCTTTTTGGAACAGCTATCTAGGTTGATTTCACAACAACAAGAAACAACTAAAGAGCAAATATAGTAATCAAGTGTATTTATAATGACGTGTTGTCACAAAGTAGGTCCAATCAGTGGTGGCTTCAGCATTCTGCCTTTAATTTAAGTCTGTTTTTAATGTGTTGTCAGGAACTGTTCTATAACTAATAGACACACTGTCCCAGTTTGTATTTAACTTTATTATCCCTGTCATTATACACAGTTAGTTGTACTTTTCGTTCATTTGCTGGCTAACTTCCCAAAGTCATAGTTAATGTCCTTGCAAGTTCTTGTTTGAGTCTGTGTAAATTCTGCATCTGTTCTAGCCCCAATTAACTCAGTAGGATTTTTCTAGCCAGCCGCTCTGCATGTCTCTCAAAAATCACTTTCAACGCATCTGTTGCAGGGCCAGGCAACCTGGCTGGCGATTGTGTTACAGGCGAAGAACCTTGTATTTCAAGAGCACACTTTTCTATGACACATGATATACAAAATGGAAACAGTACTAAGAGTTCTGTAAGTAACTGTTATTGTACCATCTGCTCAGGGATAATAGAAGAAAAGCAGTTTTCCCATAGCGCTACTGCTATCTGTGGTGCTGCTTGTTTGTGTCTGTGCTGCCACAGAGTCAGACAAAAGCTCTCATCTTTTCATGCCCACATTGTACAAAACGCACAACTGCCAGCTAACCAGTCATAAAAATAAACTTCACAACAACTTACTGTGACAATGCCTAAGTCAATGGCGGTTGATTCTGCATTTGGCTGACTATAATTTGGTCTCCCACAGATGAATCCTTATTCTTGGAATCCCCATGACTTTTAAAGCAGTGTCACCAACAGATTTTAGTGGAGAAATCATTTTTCATTCATTTTCCCAGCAGAATAAATTATAATAATCTCAACTAATAACCGACTTTTCATTGAAAAATTACATGCAAACTTAATTTTAAGGGGGTCTCTTGGGATTGTCATTGAAAAAAACTTTTCAAACACTCAAACACTTTTTTTGTAAAATGATATTGCTGTGAAACGTATCTTTGTGGAGAGTTGCTCATTCAACAGCAGTGCCAGCTGTGCGGAGGTAATAGCTTCCTAAAGTTTTTGAGCGAGGTTTGACCCAACCAATTAGATCATTTCAGTGTTTGAAGCATTGGCATTTACATAGCAGAACAGGGAAGGGCGGGGGACACGGCTGAAGTGGATTGATTTGCTCTTACTTCATATTTTGTAGCTTTGACTGAGTCAGAGATGCCCAAATGAGTCCAATCATGTCCAGTAGTTTGGACGTTTGCATAACTACCTGCGCTGTATGTTTAATGGTAATAAGCACATATTAACACACTAAGCTTTGGTTTTGGTGAACATCAATGTGTCCCCACTGCAAGCACGTCATCCTGCTACCAGTAGCGTTACAGCTCAATGCACTTGCTATACCTAAATGCAGTGACACTGAGCCGTTATAGAATCTTATCTCTTCACTTCTTCCCATGGGGGTTCGCTGGAGCTCTACAAGCTTTGATGAGCTTCCTGCCAGTACTGTGTCTATTCATACTCGCTGCCCTCGACACTGTTTACTCCCCTTGGCATATGCTGTACTGCTACCTGAATGCTGAACAATACCAAAGATATCAGGTGAGGGTATGCCAGAATGTTCCTGTACCAGTGTCAGACTCAGCACTTGTTAACTTGTGGATACTATTCCTGGGTGTCTGCTGAGCTTGATAAGGCTCCCACCTACAGCAACAGTGGTTACTCAGAGACAAAACAGGAAAACTTTAAAAGTTCAATTGACTTCGAAGAGCAGGCATGATATATATCATGATACATTTCACGGCCACATCAGGCTTCATCAATCCTGAAGTAGTTACTGCTCTTTGCTTTGAATAATACATTTTAAGAAAACTTATTTACAAACAGCTGCCGGTCCTTCTGTTTTTGCTGAGTGAAATATTTCAATAAAAGTGCATTCAGAGCAATATTCTAATCAGTCAAATTATTTCCGCGTTTGTTTTTATGGCCCTGAGTAAAATCCGAAATCCAATATTTTGTGATTTTTTAGCGCCTTGCCTCATTGTTTCAACTAGTTCCCAGACAACTAACTCCATGTAGCTCCAGCCATGCATCAGCGAGCAACATAAAACTGAATTTAGTATTATTTCTCAATGTGTCCTCACGGTTGTAAAATGATGTGGGAGAAATCTGTCGCTGCTACTGTGTTTCCATTTACTACATTTATTCCCAGTTGAACTACATTTCACTTTCTCATTTGCAGCTACACAGGACAGTCATGCCCAAGGCAGGAAATAAATTGTCCCTACGAGGGATTCAGGCAGCAAAGCACGTGAGACGTGCAACAGACTTCAGCTCGCAGGCTGCCATCCAAACACATGCACGCGCTCGTTGGTCTGGAGCGCCTGGCACACGCAGGTCAGCACCTTGCTCAGTACACCACAGCCGGGCCTCGGCTCAGCTCAGGAGGGGCAGCTGCATTAAAAATCCCATTTTTATTTGATATGATTTCAAAAGTGTGTTCATCCTCTGTTACATCGGGGTTTTACACATCTTGAACAAACCGTATTTCAGAGGAAAACCTCTTTCTTTTAGCTGAGTCTTATTTGTTGTAAGTGAATCTGTTTTTACTAGTGTGAGATTTTAGTTTATGGAAGTGTTATTGCAGGTTACATGTTAGACTGAGGATTAAAGTACTAAAGAAACAGCCATCATCAGCACATGGGACTTTTTAACAGGATCTGATACAGGTGAGAAGTGAAGGTGCCGAGAGGGACTCTGTCTGTAGAGATGCTGACATTTAGGAACATGAGTTGAGGCATGGAGAAACTGAATCCAGTGGTTCCATAGTGTAGTGGTCATCACATCTGCTTTACACGCAGAAAGTCCTGGGTTCAATCCCCAGTGGAACCAACTGGACAGGCTGATTAGAAGCTTTAAATTAATTTTTAACATAAAGAGGAAAGGTGTCTTAAAGTGTAATGTGATATTAACAGATCCTATAGTAACCACAACAGCCAGTTCTGTTATTATTACAGTTTCACTTCTTTTGAGGCCAGTCCCTCATTTTAAATGTCGGATTTTTTAAGTGTTAGAGAGCATTTATGTATGGACTCTAAGGGAATCTTGTTAGGCATGCTTTGCTGTGTCTTTTATATTTCATTTGGTACCACATTTTATTATCTAGGTATTTATGTTGTACCAGATTTGTTTTAGACTGTGGGCATTTGTCTTTGTTAACGTGACACTTCTTTAGTCCTAAAAAATTAATCGGAAATCACCTCAGGTTTATCCTCCACTTCTATAACAGTGGAAATATTTTGCTGGAGTATCAATACAAAGACGCCCACTATGTTGTGTGATACTATTAAACATTAATTCTCTTTTTTTCATGCATAAGAATTTGGTGAATACATTAACCTAGAGTTCACTGCTGAATATAAATTCACTCTGTATTCCATTGTGTCTGTGGTCAGAGATAAACACAGGGATCTTTATGTACGAATACAAAATGATAAAAAAGTTATTGTAGCACTGTGATATAATTTACAGCGCTGTTGTCAAAGAAAGAAGAAAATATACAGATTTACTACCGACACTAAGGAAAAGAAGTGACTGCCAGCAGAACATTTCACTCCACACAGTCGAGAGTGAGGCCATGACATCTGGAGAAGATTACCTGAGCTTATAACCTGCCTTATTTCACCTGGTTGATATTTGATATTTTGATTTGTGAATTACAGCGAAGACAGCCTCTATATTTAAAGTATGTTTTTAGAATAGGTCTGATTTTTATTAAAGCGTAAATCCAGATTTGAAAGACTTGGCTTTGCATAAGCTGCCAAGGTTTTTATAAATGTGACACAGGAACTCTGGTGAGACGATAAGAGGTGGAGCTTTGGTGAGAAAGTCAGGTGATTCCTTATTGAAGGCTCTAGACTTTGCTCCCAAAGTCAGTCCAGTTCCAAATAATGATATTTATTCGTAACAAAGTATTTTGCAATGGGATACTTCTTACTTAAGTAAGATATAAATGATAAAATGAACGTTGAATTCTGTTGCTGGTGTTGTATCTACTGCCTCAATGCTCAAAAAGAACTGAGGCACCTGTTCTTTTCTAAGTAGGTCTACAGAAATCTCTCAGTTTCCTCTTTTACTCCTTACAGGACTAAATCATTCATGTTGGTACAGTACACAGAATTTGGAGACTTATTTCGTTGTTTAACTTCGACCTGCTACAGTCAGAGCATTCAGCCACATTGACTGGGTCAGTCATTTAAAAAGACTGCGCAGACTCGCCTAGTTGTTTCCTACTAGGAGGAAGTGCCTTCATCTTCCACATCTTCTCGTGCTCCTTCTCCCTGATGTTGCTGCATCTATCACTACAGCCTTCGTGCTCTGTTTGTCTACTACTACCATGCCATCACCAGTTTGCACACTTCATGTGGAAATCCCACAGGACCTTAGCCTGGTCATTCTCCACCACCTTTGGAGCCGTAGCCCAGTTTGACCTTGAGACTTTCAGCTCACACTCGGCACAGATGTTCCTGTACTTTATGGTTTACGGTGTTCCTGCCTGCCAGCATCTCACACCCAGCTGTGATAGTCTGAGGACATCTTTACACAGTCAGCACCTGGAGTTCTGCCTGGTGCTGTGTGGTGGAGCTTGTTCCTGTGCTGCTATGATTACCGACTCTTTCAGTCCAGCTTTGTCCAGCTTTGTTTTCAATATCAGCCGGTACTCCTGCCAGCTTTATTAGTGGCAACATATAATTTAGTTTTAGCCAGTACCAGAGTCCTGCTGTTGTGACTGATGACTCACTTATGCATCTGCATTGTGACCCTTGTTAATTGTTTCACATGAGCTTTAACTTAGCTGAGCTACGACAAGAGAAAAATATTTGCTGCAAGAAAGAAAGAAATGCCTATTGTTTTTCAAATAGCAACAGCTGTCAGTGATCACAGCAGCAAACGGACTCTATGTACATCACTGAAAACACAGACGTTAGGAATTCTCCCAGCAGATGAGCAGATTTTAACTTTAACCTGAACTTTAGCGCATTTTAAATGCCTCGTAATGTGTTATTCCTAAATAGAAAATGTCTGCTGCAGTCATTGTGATGTCAACAACAGCGGAGGAGGAAAACATAAAAGCTGAGTGCTGAAAGTGAAGTGGCTGAGAACAGGCACTGATGTGCTGTCGGCTGTACATTATCCCGCCCTGCCTATTGATCCCAAAGAAGCAATGGATGAGGTCTCCAGTGCTAATTGGTTCATCATTACCAAAAGGATGTACACACACACACACACACACACACACACAACCTTCAATCACTCTTACAATGTGAAGAAGCCAAGGCACCATGCTGAGATTATCAGTCATCTGGAAGAAGTAGCATAATTATTTTAGCCAAAAGAAGAGCTTAAAATTGAACGACCAGAGCTGATGAGCTCCAGTCACAATCCCTCCTCTTCCGTTCCCTGCTTTCATTTCTTCCCCACTGGACAACTTAAATGTCAGATGTGTGATTCCAAGCCTGTGCGTGGCAACTACCTAACTCACTAACAAGGATGACATTAGAAATATGGACATTTTAATTGTCCTCTCAGCAAAGCCCAGTTACGTGAAATAGCAGCAAGTAGCTTTGAGGCATAGAACTCTTTCGCTCCTTCATTTACTGTAAATGTCAGCTACAATCAACGGTCTTCGTGCTTTGATGAGTTGTGTTGACTGTCTTGTGCTTGTTTATCATCTGTTGTTTTCCGTGTCACCCTTTCTTTAGTTTTGTTTCCACCCTACTTGCTTCTGCTCTTCTCTATCTTATTTGCACGATCTCCTTAGTGACAAGTAGAAGGTGGTTTGTTTGGTTTTATATGTCATTAGGTATGTAGCAGTACTACTTTCAGGTTGGAGGATGTGTTATGCACTGCCCATTTGCACTAATTGTCCCTGCCTGTTTTCAGTCAGTGTCACTTGGAGCTTTACTGGAAATAATATTATTTCCACAAACATTTCTAAACTCACTTAAGTGCATCACCAGCAGCTTTTCCAGACTGATCGTTGAGTTGAGGGTCACACTACCCATGTTTCCTGGAAGACCAACAGCATTCCACATGCAGAGAGCACCTGGAAGCGCTGGCAAAAAACCCACAGGAATTTAAATCTTGATCTGATTATAGACACACGCTTATAGAGGTGCCAACTGCTCTCTGAGGAGTGCAGGTCTTTTACATCTGTTTTCGGTATCCTAGCAAAATCTGTTGACTAAGAGGTAAAGACTTAACCTTAAAGATGGCTGTGAGCAGCTTATAGTTGAAAACTGGTGTAAAATATTTCTTGTATGTACTGAAATTGAAAATAATAATGTGTATTTTTGCATCTGTCAGCAACAGATTGTTGTGTTTACGAGGTTTCTACAGCTGCCTTGACAAAAACAAACAGAGGCAAAACAACCACAAAAACAGCTACAAAGAGATACGAAATGACTACAAATGACTTTTTTCTACAAAACATTTAATCAATCACAAATTTTCTATGAAAAGTATGGATAATCTTAGATGAGGCTCTTATATTTTTCGCCACATTAATAGATTAATATAGTATAGAAGTATAATAAGCATTAGTTTTATTGGGCTCTCTATCTAATTTCAGCACCTGCATGAAAATGTATTCATAATATAGGTCATATTTATGGAAAGGTGAATAAAAATCTTGAAATCTTTCAAGTCCCAGGTGGTCACTAAACAAGTCTTTAAGTCCTACATGACCAATATATATATTGACCTATAGTTAATCAGAAAATTTTCATTTATTTGGAAAACTTTCATATCTTGAAATCTGTTATTCTCAGTAACTATTTCTAAGCTCAGTGAGTTGAACCTTGACAATGATTTTGATATTCTCAATGTTATTCCCTTGGGGAACAATATCCCTGAGGCTGCTACTTTTGAGAAGCCTGGGGTTCAGTGTCTTGTAGACACACACTTGAGCCAGAAGGAACCAGGAATCCAATCATTGACTTTGCACTTCATGAATGATTATTTCCCACCTGAATCAGAGCCGCCCACTCCTTTGCAGTCAAACTGTGATAATGTATGATATAACTTGTGTTTTGGGAATGAAAATTGGCTGCAGAGCTTTTTTTTTTATTCCAAAAAAATATTTATTTCATTGTCGTAGATGATTTTGCTTGTGTATAGTGCACTGAGTCCAAAATATTAGCTCCCTTCTATTACTCAAAACAAACATACACAGAGAGGCAGAGATGGAGTCATGCAGTATGGGCCCTTGACAGCTTCCTCTGTACTTCTTCATATCCTGTCAAAAAAAGTGATAGGAGGAAATTCAGGGTCAGGCAAGTAGCTCTTCAGACTTCTCACTTTTATCTTTGCACTTTGTGAAGTTTTCACTGCAGTGTCCTTCTGGACACCCACACAGTACACACACTCACATCGTCGGCTTTAATCTGCATTGCAGCTGACAAACCTAAAACAACTAGAAATTCTATGAAATCTGAAAAAAAATAACATTTAGCACAGCATTTTTATGTAAATGTGATATTTTTTCTTAGTGAATGTGAGATTTATATGACCTTTCTGTAAGTAATGAGTGAGTGTGCGTCAATATGTTATTTCCAGCGATTAAAAAGCTTGATGTAAGTGCTTGAAAGACCAGGAAATGGCTTAGACTTAGATTTTTAATTGTAATCTTGTTCTCCCAAAGCCAAATGCAGAGTTTCTGTGGGAGCGATCGTTTGTTTCTATTTCAGACCAACTCACTTGTGAATTTATATTCATTTACTGGTGTGTCAGTGCTTTTTTCTGCATCGAGGTGAAGTTCAATTCTCTGTAATATTGTACAACAGAATGAGATGGTATCAAGTATTTTCACTCTGTTCTGAGCGTCCCCAGTTGAAGTGTCTTATCTATCCTGTTTCATCTCGCCAGAAACTCTGACTCCATTTGATGGACTTTACTTTGAAGTTGTGTTTGCTGCAAGTGTGCTGAGTTGTGATGCTATCAGCAGTTCAAATGCTTGAGTAACTGAGTAACCTGCAGTCTGTTCATGTGTTCATAACTGGCCATCACATGCAGCTGTTATTGAAATCAATTTTATTTTGATTGCAGTATGCTGATGAATAGATTTTACCCAGACAGAGGACAACATGTGTCTCATGTTTTAGCCCAGTAAGAAGTACCAGTTCTTTCTGATCGTAATTCTAAGATGAACACTTACCATAGTTGTATCTTAAAAACCAACACTGAAAGATTTTAAAATTGGCACTTAAACCAAAGCTCTGACCAAACTGAGGTTTCATTCTAAATGTAAAATAAATATATATATACAGCTTAGTGAAGTGGAAGTTTCAACTGAAGTAAAAGTGTTTAAAGGAATTGTTGAAAAAGCCAGAGTCGAACAACTGAAAGGAGATGAAGTGTTAATCAAAGCATGGATGATAAATTGAGCTTTGAAGTGTAAGCTGAAGTGTAATACAGCAGTCACAGCAAAAAGGTGAGTGTGCTTGTCCACATGAACGAGGTGAGGGCTAGAGATTAGATGACATATTAGTGTCTACTCCCAGGACTAACCATTAGCTCAGTCTCAATAGTTTTTGGAGCTGTCTCTACTACACTACTTTCCCTTGGCACCTTTCTGTACATTATCACTGATAATGGAAAAATATAACCCTGAGTTAACAAGTTTAGGTTGCTTGCTATCTGGCTGGTAATAATGTGACTAAAATAATAAAAATAAAAAATCTGAGCTTCCATGTCTTTATTGAGAACAACAAAGAAGGCCCAAATCATGATGTTTCCTCCACTATACTTTACAGCTTGGATGATGTTTTCATGATGATCTGCAGTGACTTTTTTTATGCCAGATGTGCAGTGTGTTCTTTACTCAGCAAGTTTGGACTCAGCGAGTTTTTTATGGCTGCTTCAATAAAGACATGAAAGATCAGATTTTTTTGTGCTATTACTTTAGGTACATTTTATTTTTTAATACTCTTGATCACATTTTATGACAAATGAATGCAGAAAACAATGAAATTCCAAAAGGTTCACATACTTTTTCTTGCCACTGTATAATACATAAGCACTGAGTATATCAGATTTTTTCTTAGAAGGATCAATGCATACCTTACTTATATACACCTCTACTGCGACAATTTTTTTTTTTTTTTTTTCGCAAAAAAATTTGCATTCGCATTATAAACTCCATAAAGACAATCCATTCATCCACTCATTTTCCTTTTGGACACAAATCTACTAAATTTAGAGTAACGCACCCCACCAGGTCCAAAGGTGACTGTTGGATTACACTTAAGGGTTTGGTTGCTGGGCAGCAATACAGAGCTGTGCCTCAATAAATCTAACAAGTTTACCTCCACAGCACCTTTTATGTCTTTGACCCTTTTTGTACAGTTGTTTCAAAATCTTGCACTAACACCTCAAAATGACTGTTCTTCGAAGCTGCACCTCCACACCTATGAACATTTTGACCAAATACCCTCCAAGGGAAGGTGGAGAACATCCATCATAAAGATTTTACTGGTTATTTTGCTGTAGAAAAAAAAACCCAATAATGTCCCCATCAATCACATCTAGTCCTCCTGTCATCTGTGTCAAAAACACTTCAAACCAAAAATGAACCTGTCGTAACATAACAAGGTGCGTGTAATGATCATTATGCACAATATGAAATATTAATGCATCAATTAATGTAAATAGTTCAGACTTTTCTTTTGGATTAATTGTCTTTCAAGGACATACTGTAAGACAAGAAGAAGAGTGGACTAGAGACATTCTTAAAACACAACAACACCTCATCATTAGTATTTAACTTTGATTTACAATGTACTATCAAGCAGCTATGGAACAAAATAAGCATTTATTTATTTCAGAAACCCAATTTAATTATCCTTTTAGCTGTTACTTTACCAACCACTGGGAAAACGTCACAGTAAAACCCAACGTGGTGTATTGAAATTATGCCATTTTAAGTAATGTGGCCTTTTTCACCAACTGTTACCTGTGTTAATTTAACACAGAGCCTCCACATGAGACCTACATTAGCCCGTGCATTTAAATTCCATTAATGCTTATCTCTTCTGTCAGCTGCTGCTGACTATTGATCAAGGTGACTCCACTGATTGAGTAATTGATAAACACAAGGGAGTAGCTGTTTGAGTAAGATAAAGACAAGTGCTGGAGTAAATGAGTTCACTGAGAACATAGACCAATGGTGTTTCAATCAGGTATGTGATAATAGGAAAGAGCAATGTCCATGTTTGGTAAGAAAAAGAACAGGACCACTGGCTTGTCTGAAATTACTTTAATTTTCAGCATGACTCAGTCCTTTGAACTACTTAATACACTGTACACACTGTTTATGTGTGTGAGTCCATGAATGCCAATACATGTGAACCTCATTTGAAATTGATGAGGACAGACTGTGCTGCAGTTTCAAAGCCGTGATGCACAAAACACCAGAGCTCATTTTTCCTCTGCTTTTGATCATCGTGGCTCAGGAGACATGACACTTTGTCTTTGTTAAGTCCACAAAGCCAATTGTTAACGCCGAGCCAACCTATGCATACATCCTTGTCTCCATCCACTAATATGCTTTCTAGAAACTTCAAAACATATAAACGCGCAGAAACGGCTGCTGTCACGGATCACTACACATTTAATATGAAGCGCACAAGGGGAACCACAGACAACTTTTTGCTTTTAAAGACTGATTTCTGCACTGATTGATGGACAGGAGTACAGACTCGTGACATTTCAGAGGTTTGATCTTTACAGTTTTTGAAGATTGATTGGATGGAGTACTTTCCTACAGGGTTTGGACCTAAGGTGGGACTGGAACCTTATTAGAAGAAAAGGAAAGACAGCACACATACCGCAGGTCTCAAAGCAAAACAACCAAAATATTTCTCATTCCAAATTGATAGTCAAGGTCAACCTGAACTGACTGAAGCAGAATCAATAAAAACAATTAATAACTATAATTCAGCTGTTATTTCGACTTGTCTCACAAGCTTTTGCAGCATCTTGTCAGTTTCTGGGCTCCATACCAGGGATCTGTTTGTAATATATCAAACGCGGAGGGCAGTAAAAATGCCTTGAGTGGGTAATCTCTCAGAAATGTAGAAAAAAGCAGCTTCTTTACGATGTGCACTCAAACACACCATGGTCATTGTATTACATCTTAATAAACATACCTCATAATTCTCTGTAACATTGGCTATGCATGACTAATAATTGATGTATTTTTTAAACAACACACTCCAATTGGGTATTACTAAAAAAGAAATGCAGAAACCAGAAGAAATGTGGAGAATCTAAACTGAGTCTGTGCGTCACTCTGTGTGAATATGTCACTCTCGGAGGTGACACATCAGTCTGTCCTCTCAGACAACTGCAGTGCAATTCTCAGTACTCAGGTTTGACACAATGTCTTAATTAGCCATTTCATGTCAGAGTTGTTCTTTACATTTGAGATCCTGGAAAGACAATGCAGTGGAAAACAATGTCTTGCACAACCTTGCCGATGTACTATATCTTTCTCAAGTCAACAGCTAATGTTTCCTTTAAAGGACAGGCTGAGAGAAACTGTTGCTCTGGTGGAAGGGAAGCTTAACAAATCTGAAGCTTACTTTTTTTTTTTTTTAACTAATGCTAAATATACAAAATATTGCAAATTACGGTGAAGCAGAGCTGTTTTGCTTTTTGTACTTTTAGTTAAAGAAAATGTTTATTATGATTTATATGTGGAGCTTTTGGCTGTCATAACAGTATATTGTATCTTTCAGCCACCCTGCTTTGCAATACTTCAAGGCTTTTAATTCCTGTCTTGTGTAGGGAGGTGTGTTTGACACATTACGCTCGCATGATGCGCGGTGCACGATGATTGCATTTGAAGAATTTTAGAAAACATACCAGGAAGGATCATTTATCTCTAATCATAGTGGCAAGAAAAAAATAAGTGCATTTTTTAATTTCTGCTATTCGTGCCATATCTGTATCAAGTGTTTAAGTCGTGGGTGAGACACTGGTACACTGTCATGACAAAAAGATAATTTCTGCACTGGTATATGACACAAGATGGAAAAAAAAAAACAACTTTACATTGTTAAACATGCTTACATGCAACATTTATTTTGTATGAAATAAACAGTTATTTGTTTTTGATAGTGAAATACATGCAGAGACATTGAATCTAAAAATATGTGTATTGTTTGCTTGTCATTAACTACCTCGATATTATAGTGGGTTAAGCAACAACTTATATTAAATTCCACTGAATACCCCAGAGCGACAGGTGCCAGTAACTGACACAAAAAAAACAGAAGTTGTGCAGGACAATTAATATAGCATTTATCTATCAGTATTAACTGGAAAGCTTTTCTGAAGCTTTTGGAGTAATTGCACAGGTGCAGTGTCTCAAGTCTTCAGTTTGGAACCTGCATTTGTCAACATGGTAGATAAAACATGGAGGTTATTCATACAAACCTGCTGGCTATTATATAGATGACTATACAGAGTGAAATAAAGAGTTTACTTATGAGAGAAACAGCTGATATAACATGTTTGTTTGAGAGGAAATGGGAGAAGTGTAGGTCTGAAGGGGTCCATCGGGCACTAAGGAAGGATGGAGGGTGAACAGAAGCCAAATTAAGCCTAAAACAGAGCAGAGAGGTTCCGTTAACCTGAATCCCAAATCCTGGGAGGCTGTCTTTGATGACTAAACAGAATGGAGAATGAAGTCCATGAAAATAGAGCATAATTATGCTGCTACTGTATGTTCTGTTCCCTCTCATCCATTGACTGAAACAGCTTGTTTCCATTGATCAAATTGAACACCTTTTGACATAATCAAAGGTAAGGTAGGTCTTACGAGCACCTTTTGAACCACAGTGTCCCTGGACAAATGGGATATTTGCTTCCATTACTGTAGAGAAAAAAGAATAATTGGCTCTACAGTTAGAGAAACAACCTCACTATTTTTTTGTTTATCACAGGGGTTATGTTTTCCACAGCTTCAGTATGATTATCTCTCTTTGCTGCTGCGGCTGCTGTGGCTTTTAGCAGGGTTATGAGATTTTACATTAGGAAACCAGTTATAAAGCCTTTTGTACTCTCTGTTCTCTCCCCTCAGAGTCACTCTGTTGAATCTGAAAGAAGACCCATACGTGAAGAAATGCTTCATGCACATGAGTACAGATGAGCAACAAACACTTGAAGCTGCTTTCTTGGTGGTTGGTGATACAGTACAATCCATCTATCATCAGTAAATAATGACAGCATTTAGGAACTACATGGCCGTTTTGTATTTTCTACTTACTGGAGGCTTCTGCAACTTTCTGATTTAGCAAAAGAAGAAAATGAAAAAAGTCTATTTTCTGCTTGAGTGCTTCAGCTAATTTCCTTGATGATTTATTGCTGAGTTAGTCTCATCACTTTGAGATACAACTTGCAGTCAGGCACTTTGTATCAGGACATAGAAGGAATCTATTGGATAAACCTTGGGTGGGGTGTTACTTAACATCAGTGACAATTCACATCCAGTTGTGCAGTTTGATAGTGGACCCTATGCAATTTCCTTAGCTGCTTGTGGACATAGCATTTTATTGGCAGTTTCTATTCATGCTGGCAAAACCACTGTCTTGGTAACTGTGTCTACTTTCTTAGCCTTAGCTACTATCGCAAATGTCTGCTGATTAATCATGGTGTGTCAGGCAGAAAAACAATACGTACAGACAGATTTTTGAAACTGAAAAAAGAATAACAGCTCGTATTTATCAAGCACTCTAGGAAATCACTCGTAAGTGGCCAAAAATTCTCAGCACACATTTTTATTTTTGACATGTTACGTGTTCATACAGCAGCAAATAAATGCTGTCATGCAGTCACTTCTCCACAACCTCGCATGAAATCACAGTAAATCAAGTTGCATTTCAGCTAGATCTGTGGTTTCCCTGCTGCTACATATGTATGCACGTATGATATAGCTGAATATTTATGTTTCATGCTTCATGAATCTCTTTTAACTGCCACTCTAGTCTTTTTAGTCATATGCTGTATGTAATTAGGCAAAGTTCCTGGGAGTGATTCTTAGACACTTGATAAGGTGAAACTAATTGAGAAAATGCTTCACCAAACTTCAAAACATGAAAAAGCCTACAGTACTTTCAAGTTGGTTCCTAGTTATTCGAGTTTTATTGTAACTGGTTGATTAAAAAAGTGTAATCAATTTATGCCTAAAGAGTGAAGCAATAGTCTCCCAAGAAGTAAAATATCAAATATGCAAAATATCATTGTGTGCTGCAGCATTAAGCTTTCCTTTCATCACACATTCCATAAGTATACCCGTACAAAATGACATTTGAATTTGACGTTATGTAAGTGGCTCTATAAAACCCTTGGTCTTAAATATGAAGTTCACTAACAGAAGTGACTTCTACCGCTGCAGCTTGGATTCCTCTGTGATACGCCCATTGGTGCCGGGTTGTATTTGGAAAAAGCAGAGAAGAACGCACATGTGTTTTTGCCGATTTCTTGAACTTCTTGTACGAATTGTGAGCGTAAACAATGTAAACAATATATTATATGTCCAGTTCAGTTCAACTTTAAGACCCCATGACCTCACCTGGATCAGTAGAAAAGCAAAAAGTCTGAGTGATAGAGACATGCAGAAACAAACCTGTCCCAGGTTGTGTTCCTGCAGGGAAACAGAATTATATTGTTTTTCAGTCGTGCTGCAGAGGCCAAGCCAACTGATGGGAAGTCAAAACCATAGTTTCAAAATCATCAATCAAATCCTATAGTTCAAGAACATGTTCAACAAACAGTGGGAGATGTATGGTGTTGGCCTTGTAGGTCAGTAGACTATATACAGAACAGTCTGTGGTGAACACAGAGGGTAAATACAATCTAGAACAAGTGCAACTACTTCTTTTCTGCTCCCACATGACAGTGTTTGGGCCTCACAATACAGTAAATTGCACACTACGTACAGTATGGTATAAGTATTGTAATTTGTTGGTTTTTCCTCCTATGAGTTATGAGGGCAGAGGCAGAGACTGGTATATAATGCAGAACACCGCGTGCCTTAGAAGTGACACTATAACTCAACAAACCTATCATTTTCATGCTGGAGAGGGGCGGCGGTACGCGCGGTATTAAATCAAACTGATTTGAAGCGTGATCACATTCGCTAAAAAACAACTTAACCTTAAACACTTACGCCAGAGCACCATATTGCTCTTTTTCATTTTCAAGCGTGTTTGCGCAGCACTCCCACAATCCCCTCTCGAGGGGAAAGCTGTCACACAGTGAAATGAAAGGAAAAACAGTTTACTTTAAAATACCTCCCTTTGCCTTTCATAAGTTTCACTGACAGCTATTCAATCACATATATAATTTCAGGGAGGGTGCAGTCAAAAGAGGTGGAAACAGTGAGCATCAATGTCGCTCTTTCTTTTCAAAAGCTCTGAACTGCATTTTTTTAAATAGGCGGTGAATGTTAGAGACTGACAGCTGGAATAATCCTACATGCTGTCTCTCCTTACTGTCCACCTTGTTAAAGTGACTTCACACATCTAGACGCAATGGGAATTAGGATGGGCTGTGATTATTATATTGTGAACACACTCATATTGAAACAATGGAAGTCCAAGACGTGAGGTGGAAAATGGATCTTTGATAGCAGCCACCTGTTGCAATAAACACATGGTCACAGCAGAAGGGGCTGGTTTTGTAGTAATATTAATAATATTGGTTTTCTTTTAACCTTACAGAAAGCTGCTCAACACTTCAGCTACTCCGTGCCTTTATATGCGACTATTTCTTTAATGTTACACATACATTTCTGTTTGAGACACAGCTACTAACAGCAGGTCTTGTAGCAATGCCAATCTTTTAATAAACAGTATGTCCAAAACATTTTTTAGCTTCTTTTGTAAAATACAAAAATATTCTAAATGCAGGTAAAATTTGAATATAGTTAGTACATATATGTATTTTTTAAAAACAAATGACAATTCAGATTTCATAATCACAGGTATCTAAACATATATTGATAAAAGAAAAGTTTCAACAGTAAAGGGATCGAAATCATAACTGTCTGTTTGTTAGAAAATGGTGCAGCCTTGGTTCAGATACACTTTAAATGCTTTCTAGTTTTAAGCCCCACATTTGAAAAGATATACAGTACAGTGTGCCTGCAGGTAGTGATGGATGTCAGCACAGGCAGCACAAGAAAAAAGGAGAACAAATGAAGAGGAGGAGAAACAAATTTGACAGCAAAGTGACATTGATTTTTGACGGAGGGCTATATTGAAATACACTTTTAAAAGCAGCAATTTGTAGAATTTCCTCCCATCTCTGCATCTACGGGACAACGATTTATATGTCCACTATTTTCCCCCGGAAACCACGTACCTCAAAGCTAAAATCAATACAATGTGCTTTCCTGCTTTGCAGTCCTCTGTGGTGATGCAACAAAGACGGCAGAGCAGTCAAGCTTGTAATGTCCTCTCAGTAACTGCTGCTCAGAATGAGGAGCTGTGCATTGTCATTCTGGGCATCTCACCTAGGTGCACTCTGCTTTCTAACAAATATATGATTAATACATTCATGTGTATTTTTTACTTAACTCTTTCACAACTCTCCGACTGTACATGCAGTACATATTTTAAAACTTGCACACACACATAAAGCCTAACTTATAGATAACAAAACATTGAATGATTAACATCGACACTTGATATTGAAGATTCAAAAATACTCTTAGATTTTATATAATAATAATTTATAATTATACTTTTAATGTATTTTATAGAACTACTCATAAAAATGTAAATCTGTCTTGTGCAAGCTTCGGTCCCTCAGCCATCAGTTCTTTGAAACAGTGAAATGTGTCAAAATGGGATAAGTACAAATCAGTCCCAAAATGATTTTCATTGTGAATTACTGTGGCAGCTTACTCAAATGAGCATGTCAAACTTTTGATATGTCATTTAAAGTGGAGCAAATTAGCTGCTGATTTGTGAAGCGAGGGGAAGACATGTCAAAACACGTTGGAACATTTTTAGTTGGAATGAAGTGAGCGGCGGTGATGCGATTTTACATTTCTGAATGTGCCAGTGCCAGTGCCGGCAGCGTGCGATCAGAGATACTTACCGAACTCTCTTTGCTTTGCTCATAGGTAATTATAATTCCACGTCTCAGACTGGGATTACGAATCTTAAGCTTTTTCAACATTCTCTTCATAGCCGCAGTCCACTTGTGGCTGGAAGATAATAACATGAGCCGGTCTCTTCAGTATGTTCTGGAGGTCAGAGATGAGAGGAGAGAATTAAGAAAGCAGTGACAGGAAGGACCTCAGTTCAAGACCCCAATTTCCACTCATTAGGGGCCATGCTGGGGCACGGACAGGCCAATTTCTGGCTGCACTCGGGGCTACCCCTTAAGGCCTGCAATATCTGTGCTGAAGTGATTTCAAGACCAAAAAATTATCCTCAATAATTTAAAACATTTTTTTAAAGTATTGTTTATCAAAGTATATCTTTATCAAAAAGTGAGATAAGAAGAGCAATATATATTTATTCTCTGCATGCTCAGAACCAGCTTCATACAAAATAAAAAAAGTCAGGGAGAGGAGAGAAAGACATTAAATGGAGAAATTCTCAATAAAAAACATTGTTTGTTCAGAGTTGAACATGTGAAACAAATGAAATGTAGACATTCATTTAATAATTGATGTTGTGTATTTTCTACCAAAGATTTGAAAGATTGAAGAAAAGCTATCATTTCCTGATCTGTTGGATTCTGTTTAAAATCACCAGCAGCTGAGTGTGTGACATGTATTCCCAGGACAACTGTGTCTCCATTCCTGTATATTACACAGAATACTAGACAAGATAAATGTTTTCCTTTACTATCACATACTATATAATATAAATTATTCAAAAGTGCTCCGTCTTAAAATGATTCTATTCTTTTTATTGTCATCAAATCCCACAAAGAGTCAAACTTGAGTCTTTCTTGCAGAAATTCATTTCAGAGGCTGTAAAAAGCCTTTGTTGCTTTGTTTGCCATCATCCAGTGCAGCAGCGTGACTCAGTGATGTGTTTTCAGTAGTTTCTGAACAACACGGTCGCTCTATGGCACAGACCAACAAGCTGAAATCATGCTCTGGATTCACAGATTTCAGTGGGTAGACACAGTTCACTGTTGGTTTTAGTCTTTTTATGGAAAAAGGAAAATATAGAACATGTAGAAAATCACTGTCTTAGTGTATAGTATATAATAAAAAATGAAAAAAATTGTGCAATTGTGTACAAAAGTGATTACACCTGCCATTTAAAGTTAATGCTCCACGTGAGAGTAACCTGAAAAAGTAAGAACAAGTGAAGCTTCATAAAAATGAAAGAAAGCTGCAGGATTAACAGGATTATATTATATTATATTATATTATATTATATTATATTATATTATATTATATTATATTATATTATATTATATTATATTATATTATATTATATTATATTATATTATATTAGAGAGAGAATAGATCCTAGAGGATTTCACAGAGAAATAAAAGCAGAGTTGTGCTGTGGTGGATCAGCTTAATTATATATTATATGTGTAGAGACATGTAAAGCATGTAAACACAAAACTGAGATTTTGTCTCTTTCTCCTTAAAACTGTCTTTCCCTGCTGTCACAATTAATTCCAACAAAAGGAGCCACTTCAGCGTAACATACTTGGACTGCCAATTACCTGCTTCATTACCCACCCAGCAGATGCACTCTGAAACAGGAAATTGATAGATTGAAGAAAAATGGACACGCTATTTTCAGTGACAGTCACAAAAAAAAAAACATTTATTTCCTGTTTGCACTGCCTGAACACGGCGTCCGACAGCCCTGAGAAGAACATAAGCGCTGGGGGATTTAGATTTTATTTGCTCGCGTCACATTCTCTTGGATCTGAATGTATAACACATAGACATGTCTAAAAATGGCATGCTTGACGTTGTAGGCTATTCTGTATTTATGGGCAGTAAATCCTGTATGGATTTAGACTTGAAGTAAAGGTATTGTTGAACAGCTTTCAAATGGTCTGAAAATGTCATATTATCTTATATATTTATGTAACATAAAAATAGGCATCTTAACTGCCCAGTGAGGCTAATCTGTGGGGTCTTTAACGTGAATGAACTGACTTTTCAGTGGCCATCTGGTGGGAACATTGGTGCTACCACACCACTCAAAGGTTATGTAACGTTATGTCAAGTTCTGCTATTTTCAACTCTGTCCTAGTTACCACAGGTCTCTTAGAAAGATGCAGTTACAAAAAGGGTAAGAAAATGTGCACATATTATATAATTATCAGCATCTAAAAATTCATCTAAAGAGAGTAACTGTACCTTAATGAGCCCCCAACTCCAGCGGGACAACTTGGGCTTTCTCAAGCAACCAAACAGACTCCAAACTATAATAAGGATTTCTCTACTTGCGCAGAAGAAAGCAAGTGATTTTCCTCTCATCTAAGATATCAAGTTTGCAGAAACTGGTGCAAATGGCTTTCAGAATGGAGGTGTGCTTCACAGCAGGGCCTTCTACTGAATGGAAAACCCACAATGAATGTACACATGCTGCTTGAATGGTGCACTCCATACGGAAAAGAACAGGTGCCCTCAACAAAAACCAGTGGGATTTTTTCACAGGACAAAAAAAAACAAAACATGTATGATACGAGAGTAATAAAAGAGTAATCTTCACAAACACAAACATTATGTATTACATTGCATGTGTATTACATTTATTTTTATCAAAACCAAATACGGTACAGTACAATGTGGCCAGGAAACAAGACCTGACACAAACATATATAATATGCGTTATTTAAAAGGAGTTTCTGCTTATTATTTGCTCTATTTAATTTACTATAATACACCCTGTATCACCCAGTTGTGCGAACTCGCAGCTACTCTTTCCCGTATTTGCAAGAGGGTTTGTCAACATTGTGCAGTGAATTCTGAGTGAGCGACTTCTTCAACTGAAACTTCAGAAAACAGCACAGCCAGAAGCAGAGGAATGGTTGAGGAAGAATTAATTGACTGAAAAGTGGATGGAAAATGGAAAAAGAAAAAGAAGGGGTAATTCCAAAAACCCAATAATAACAGGTTGTCAGACAGCCCGCCATTATCAGACTTAAAGCACGCTGCTAGTTTCCAGCAGAGAACAGAAAATGTGTGTATTGTCGTTCAAAGTAAATGATTTTGTTTTTTAATGGAATGTCATTTTGTGTTAGTCCCAGATAAAACGAAACATTGAGAGATCGTAAGATAATTAACTTTATCTAAAATCATCTTTTATGCCAAGACACTGTTCTCTCATTATGACAACTTGTGATAAGAATATAATCAACTCATAAACTCACGATTACAAGATTTAAAGAGAGTTTTCATTAACTAAGTGGAACTACCTCCCTCTGCGGTGCACACAGGTGATTTCACTGTACTGTAAACATAATTTGAGATTCGACTCACAGTGCTGCGGTCACCAGCAAGGTCGCAGTCCATCAATCTTTGGACACAGACATCTGATTAGAAGTAGTTCAGAAGTTAAGCCTCCACGACCACTTTGCAGGTTCACAAGGATCAGAAGCATCCTTGGCGGATAATGACAGCTGTTCGTCTTTAGCTGCTGTCTTGTAGCTCACTACGTCCAAGCATACCAGAGGCTCCAGAGAGTCGGGAAGCACAGCATTACAAGGTCACAACTCACAATTGCAGCCTCTGATCGGTTGTCTAATTGGTCCCCTATCAGTTAATCAGCCTTCACCTGCCGTGAGTCAAGCCCAGTGCATCACCTTGAGATACCAAACTGCAGGTAATCAGCAGCAGCCAGAGAGGGATACAGCTGAGCTAAGAAAAGTTTACATACAGTGGCAAGAAAAACTATGTGAACCTTTTGTAGATTGTTTGTCTAACTGTAGACTGGTGAGTCAAAGTGAAGTCTTCGACGTCACTTTGTAACCCTTTCCAGCTTTATGTAAATCAACAGTTATTGGTCCTAGATCCTTTGAAAGCTCCTTTTGGCAAGGCATGGCTCACATAAGCCTATTCTTCTTGTGCAGAGCAAACTCAAAAAGAGTGTTTTTTGTCAGTCGAAGTAGCTCTAGTCCACAATTTTAACTTCTGCTAACTCCTGACTCCCATTAGCTTTTCTGAGGTTTGAGCGTTCACATACTTTATACACTATCACTATGAGGTTTTTATAGATAGTTTATAGTTAGTTCTACATAAAGATCAGAAGTTTATTAGTTATTATTTGAAGCACATTCTATTTGTTAATACTCTTAACTTAGATTAAGATCAGATCACATTTCATAACAAATTAATTCAGAAAACCATGAAATTCTTGCCAGTTGTACATAGCATCTGCTCAGTGTTTCTGGCCACTGGCACCATAGACAAAACATTATTTCGCACTCTGAGTGGTGATTTTCTTTTTGTTGGACTACTTATGGCCATTCAAGATAAAGCTCAATCCTGATCATTTGTATTTCCACATGAATATACTATGATCATGTTAGTGCTAACTCTTTGATGCCTCTACATCACAATCACATCTTTGTACAGATGTATGACATTTAAATTCTCTTTTGTCCTTTTACTCTACAGCACCCAGGGCATACTTTGTGGCAACACCAAGAGATGTCAGTGGGAATTTTTTGTAGTTGTGAAGGTCTGGACAGGCACTGGACAGAAACCCATTAACCTCAGCATGAGCAAAATGCCAAAGTAACAGCAGCTCTGTAGAAGTGTGTTCACCTGCTAAATATCACTGACAATTCACTGCTGCTCTTACAAAACTGAAAATATGTCCATCCCGTCTTTTGGTCCAGCTGATATTGCCCTAGGCGACCACCTAAGTGGCCTACAGCCTCCACTGCAATCACAGGATGAAGACATGTTTGCATATTCAAATATCTAAGTGATTCAAGGCTGGAAATCCTATTCCCTCACTGCCGGTTTAAGTCATTAGAGTGAAAACCCCATCTTTACCTCCCCCCAACACATCGTGGGAGAGCGACATAACACGCAGGATCAGGAACAGGATCATTTTAAATTATTAACCAATTAAATTTGAATTAAGGGAATAAGGGCTGTTTTATTTGATAGAGGAGGGGTTCCATCCAGGATTACACAGCACTAAATGATGTCACCACTAAAGACAAGGAAGGAAATTAATGTCAACACACTCAGATCTTTTATAGGTAGTTTTAAGTGGCCAATAAAGCAGACGTGCAAAACAATGACGTCTTTAAATACTCTAATAAAGATAGAGAACACCTAAAGTGCTGTATGTGGGGTGTTATCCCAAAACATACTAACGAGACAGTGCTATCTTAAATATGATGGCACTGCATGTATAGGGTAAGAAAGAGGGCACCACACAGAAAGACACCCAGTGGATTCAAACCACTACAATTACTCCACAAGGTTTTTTGTTAACGTATTGATAACTGCCTGTTAGACTGGAATAAAGCCATTTGACTCCCCTACTTCACTGAAACCAACAGCTCTTAGTATAAAAACTTTTTGGAGCTAAAGCAGGACCATACCACAAAGTTTGTTTGCGCCTGTCTCCTTCCTGATGTGGTCAGTTGAGAACAAAATATAGGTTTAGATTGAAAGAACTCCTCTAAATTATTAAACTCATCCTTTCAACATGCCTGATATTTTTCAATCTTCCTTATTCCTGCAGTAAAAAAAAGTCTCAAAATCAGTTGGAACTTCCCTTTGATCGATACACAGTTTAATTACATGAGCCAAATTTGAAGCAATGATTTCTGCTGAGCCTCTCAGGATCCATACTATGCTATATTCTAGCTTCATTCACCAAGTCTTTTCAAAACAGCTTCAAAGCACTTGGCTGAATCCCACATCGAGAGTATTAACTCAGCATCAGAGTTTCATTGTGCAACCCAGGATGCTCAGAAAAATTATTCTTAAAATCTGTGAGATAAACATTTCAAATTTCTGCCACTTCACTCTTTGAAAATCAATTCATCTTTCAGTGCTTTGGGCTTTTAAACACTTGCTATAAGTCCTGCAGTGTCTTCCAGAGCTTTTGTGCATATTCTCAGATTGACATATTCTTTAAAGATAGACATTATAGCCTCTTTGTTTTGTTTACTCTGCATCAACTCTTTCATATCAAAAGTGTGCACGACGTTATTAAGATCACTATTTTCAAATCACTGGTTAAGTTATATCTTATACACCTACTCCTTTGCAGTTTCAGCCTCTTCAGGTATAGTTTCAGAGATCAATTTCAATTCAGAACATTCAAACTTCACTATTAGTGCAAGAACAAGGTAGAGTTCATGAATCTTCAGAATGCTGCTGATGTTCAAGAGCAATAAGTTAAATCTCCTTGAGTCAAATGACACATTTAGAGGGCTCTCCACCTGCATGCGTGCACCTACGCTTAGTTTCCCTAATGAAATTACAACAGAAACATTTCTCCACTTGATCTTGATGTTGTTGTCTCCTTTTTGCCAATCAAAAGTTTGTCATGCCAAAGCTCACATGTGCAAGTTTAATACCAAGTATTGGTTGAATAATGTCAGGTGGCTTAAACTCATAACTCTGGTCTTAAAACAAACTTAAAATGAACATTCCAGCAAAGCAATTACCTGTAGTATACCAGTCTTACATGACAACATCTTGGCTAAACCAATTACAGTCTGATTATACCTACTTAAGCAGTCCAAAGTCGTTTTCATCATTAACCATGAACACTGCTGTAAGCAATTGGTTAATAGATAATAATGATCGTACTCGCCACTGCTCGAAAACACGCCGTATCGGTGTAGCTCTTAAAATGGAAGCTGCTGTGTGTTTGCTTTGTAAACTTTCCTGATGGTTTTGTTCAAATGAAGAGCTCACCCCTTATTCTCTTTATTTCCAAGTACGAGGGCAGAGGAGTCATCCCGGTCTCACGTCTACTGCATATTCAGCCCACGATGGAGTCATACCTGGTAACCTCGCTGTGATATTAACTTTCAGTATTTCAGTCCTACACGGTTAAAGGAACTGCATAAAATACATAAACCCTCCATGTTACTGGATAAAAATACTGCTCAGATTCTTACTGTATGTGCTGTGCAGGGTTACTGCAGCACACCGACTGCTGGAATTAATGTTGTATGGATAATACATTAACACATTTCCATAAAGAGGTTTCACACTGGAATTGAACTCACTTGGCTGTGACAAGGAGCAGATACCCAACGGCACTGAACTTCATTTTTTATTACACGGTAACATGATGATACTGTACGTTTACTCATTGGGCATGATTTAATATGGCCATGTCATGTCACAGCAATTCACAGGCTGATTCACAGGTTTCACAGGAAATCACACACGGAGAAGTAGTGAGTCACAGAAGCGGGTGTCCTGGTGTCGTGTTATGTTCACTCACAAGACCTGGGATGAGACACGCTTTCTCTGTGCGCTATAAGCAGGGCTGTTTTGAAATACAGTACACAAAGCTTTAAAGCTTTATTGTTATGGTTGGGGGGAGAAACGTATCACAGTTAACAGAACCGTAAGATCATAAAAAGGAGCTAATTGTTGCTTTCTGATCCGATCTTCGGTATTTAAACATAAGGATTGTAACAGCGTCCATAGAGGATTGATGCATACTTTCTTTCAAGAGAGGCTCAGTGGTGCACGCCACTGAAAACATCAACGAACACAAGAGGAAGGAGGTACGGTGGTAGCAGCATTTACAGCAGCGTAGGCCTCCCAGGACCTGATAGATAGAGACAGGATGGAAACAGCAGGAGAGTACGTGTATGTGGGGTGTAGACGTTTCCATCTCCACACCATATTCCCATTCAATCATCTTTCACTAAAGTCAGTTTTGATCTTTTTCACCTGCAGCACAGGAAATAGGAGGAATTTTAAATACAAATGTGTCTGTTTTGCTTTAATCTTGAAGGTCGGACCCTCTTTTTGTTAAAAATCTTGTTTGAAATGCGGTGATTGGCGTTTAAAAAGACATTTCTTTGGTTAAAACTCTGCTTCCAATAATGAGAGCTTTTTTTTTTTTAAAGAGGCAACAATGGGATGAAGCACTAGCTCTGCTGTTTTCACTGGACTGCATATTATGGGGTTTTGGGTCCAGGAGATGATGGATGAAAGAATTCCACTATCAGTACACATCAAACAGGAGCCTTACAATCCAATAGCGCTGAGCTCGATGATTTGTGTCCCGCTAACACAGAGCATCTGTCGTCCTAAGTAATGGGTAGCCGTTTCTCATGGTTCCACTTTTGGCTAATGCTCTGTTCTTTGCCTCCCTTATTAACTGACTGTGGGGCTGGCCGGTCACCAAAAGGATTTCTCAAAATGCAACGAAAAACATGGGAGTGATTGATAACAGGTGACTCTGCAGCAGTGTTTAAAATCCATTGTGACTTCAAGTTTTCACTGACTGAGAAATGTCACCGTCAGACTGAGCTGCATGAGCTGCATGAGCTTCATGCTCATGTCTGGGCATCTTTCCTTCTCTTGGTGCCGCTCACCTGCGTTTTCTCTTTTCATTCTTGCCAGCAGCGTGAGTTATTTACAGTTTGTATGGTATCCAGTCGTGATTTGTGTATATGGATCTGATGTGGTTTGGCCAGTATCTCTAGCCTGAACACAATAAGGTTTAAATAAAGTTCAGATCCAGATTTTAATCAACAACAGCGCTTGAGACGTGTGGCACTCACAGTGCAGTTTTCAGTGCAGTAAAGAGGACAGCAGTTTATTTATCTATTCAGGTCATGGATCCATAAAGATCTGGCTCTTCGGTGTAGATGTATCGATTTAAAAGATGATGCAGACTCGCTCAAAAGTTCCATCAATCTATTATCTATACTGCTTGTCTAGTTAAAAGTGGTGGTGGTGGTGGGGGGGTTGCAGGAGCTGTTCCCTGCCTGTCATGAAGCAAGACGTGTGGTGAACAGACTGCAAGTGAAGGACCAAGTAGAGACAGACAACAATTGAAGCTCTAAATTACTTGTGGGCAATTTACAGTCATTAATCGACCTGCATGTATTTGGACTGTGGGAAGAAAGTCTAGGAAAGTCCTTTATTAACAGTACTGTTGGAATAAAAATGTTTTCATCCATTTTTAATTATTGAAGACCTCATTGGGGAATGAGATGTCGGGCAAAGTTGCTTGCTGTGACTTGACCGTGGGTTCAGAGAAGGTGTGACCTATGTAAAAGACCTCTTTAAAGAGAGGAGACAGTGATTAGGTACTAATGCATCACAGAGAGTGAATCGTTGTTGTCGACAGACTGTGCGTGTAAGTAGACTCTGCATCTTCTTTCTCAGACCAAATCAAGCTGCAATGGGAGGAGGAAAATGGTTCACAAACATTTTTACCATTCAGGAATTACAGCCATTTTATGCAGAGTGCATCCATTCACATCTTTTTCACTTACGCACTCCGATGCAGAGGATGTTTTCCATGCACAGGTACCAGTTAATCCCCTGCTGATGTGCTTCAACTCCGTGACTCCTTCTAAATAAAGCCGTTGCCATAAGTGTGACGCATATCTTTACGTTTGTGAAGTACAAAGCATGTGGCCCTCCTGAGATGCCAAGTCTACTTTACTCGTCCATTCCATAAACCGGAGACACGTTTGACAGTGAGGTCAGCCGTGGTGAGAATTTAAATCAATGAGGAGACAGTAGCGCAGCTTTCCTCTTAAACCAAAGCCTTCCCTCCAAGGATGTAACTGCAGAGAGGAAGTGGATCTGGTAAAATACAACACGCCTGATAGATTGAGCAGGACATGGACACACAATAACAACTTCTGTGAATGGAAGCTCAATTTCAATAAACACATCATTCACATTATTTTGTTTCCAACTTTCCACTCACCCAAGAACAACAACAAGTTGCACACTTACCACCGTCTTATTTGCTTGGTTTTGCAAATTCACCATCCATGAAATTTAGATTCGTTGATTTTGAGAATGATATAAAGCTCACAGTGTTATTAGTTTTGGCAATTTTACTTTCACATACCAGGTTGTGCTACTTCTAACAGCAAGGATTGGAAAGGATATATCACAACACAGACATTATGAGTGCTGCAGATAAATTAGTTAGCTCAATGCTTATGTAACATCAAGGTCATTAGAAAGCATAAGGCCACTATCCATCCACCTAGAAAAAAACAGACTCCAGCTTTGATACCAGTAATTGCTTAGCATAGCTATTGTCTTTTGTAATTTGCAACACTAATTACTGTTCTCCCTATAGGTTAGAACTGATAATGAACATTTATTGAATGTAAGGTGTGGTGACAGTCAGTTGATGGGTAAAGAAAAAAGCCCGGGCTTTTGTCACTCATCTATAATGAGATGCAAGATTGAGTCTAAATGGAGTTCAGGTTATAATGTACTTCACTATCAGATGGTCATTACTTCAGAGATGAAAGAAGTTTATCACAGCATCCTGTCACGTGTAGCAATTACTAAACTCGAAAAAGGCCTTTGTCTCTCTTTATTCACACACACACACACACACACACACACACACACACACACACACACACACAATTTGCAGGCGCACACGCATTTGCTTTCTTTGAATATTAATGGTTTTAAGAAATAATATTTCTGCCTCAATCCTGAGAACAAGATGATACAATTTAAGCGCGGTTAAAGGTTTTTCACAAGATCAGAAATGGAGAGAAAAATGTCAATGAAGATTTTTTTTTATTTGAGCAAACAGTCTATTTTGTGCTCAATAAATTTTATACTTGTTAAGTGCATTTTCACTCAATATGTCATCTCCTAGCACGGCCTCCATCTGTCTATTGATTACATAGGAACATATTGCTACCACTACTTTTCTTTCAATTCTATCAATCAATTACTCTATTCAGATAAATATTCAATATTCATCAACCACCCGAGCGTTGGGCAGTGGCGGTGCACCACTTTTAATGCATTTGTTGCTCCTTCTACAGCCTTCAGCTAAAGAAAACAGCAGCAAACACACACTCGTGAGTGCAACACTGTGAGCAAAGACAGGCACATGGCACGTAACTGCCGGTCAGTAATCTGGTCCTCATTTATCTGCTCAGAATCTGAACAATCTGTACAATCTACTCTCCAGTCAAATTAGCTCACAACCTCGCTTTGACCTGAGGACTGAGAAAGAGTACAGACAAGTCATTAGTGGGCACGATTGTTCCTTACATGGCCACATCTGCCTGCTAACTGCTCCAAATCACTCTGTGGCTCTTGCTATGTTTATGCCTTTTTAATGAAACTTCAGTATTCGTTCCCACCTCTGAACAGCTAACACACTGTTTGCACATATTAACAGATTACTTAAGTGCTCTTACGTGACTAACAACGTTGGTATGTGTCTTATGTCTTCTTTGTCATACAGTCAGACTGTATCATCCATCCGTTCATTCATTTAGCACCATTTAATTCAAAGGATTAGTTTCAAAGCTTTCGCTGAATCTCTGAGTTCCTTGCTCTATGTATAGGAATATTTATGAGGTTTAACCCAGCCACCCTACAGAGGGAACATAGGTAAAGGTTTGGATGTGGGTCATGTAGTTAAGTTGCACCCAACCCCGATTCCTATTCTTGTTGCTGGTAAGTCCACAGGGCGAAAGCTCCATGTAACTTTCAGCTTGCGCCCCACCAGAACCTATGAATGAAGAGCTGACCATCAGACACCCAGCGGCTGCTGCCGCTACCCAGATCTGACTTCATTCTCCTGAAAATGTTAAGTGAAACTGAATTATTCCTGAAGGCTGGAATGAAAACCAGTTTATACTGTCAGTTCCAGTAAGGTTCCCTCTGAGGACATAAAACCTTTTTTTTTTATATGATGTAATTACTTGAAAGATGCATGAATGTGTGAAATTATTGATTTGAAAATCCAGCAATTTACATAGAGTCTGATCTCAGCCAAACGTTCACCCACCATGTCCAGTAGACCCGCACTGCTACATGCTACTCTCTGCACCACCATCACGAACACTTCTCTTTCATGTGAAACCAATCTACTGAATGTGACTAATCATAGCTTAAGGCATCAAAATCAAACAGCACCCCTGCTGTTATGTGAGGAAAAGAGGCATTAATAATGTATAGAACATCCAGAGAGACTAAGCCAGTGTTGCGCCACATATACTGTACAGACTGATTTTCACTCCATATTCGCTTGACACTTGTTCAGTACCGTAGGGACACGACTACTGGACTGGACAGGTGTAAACAGCCATGTTATACAGATATGAGACATGAGCTGTGTCCAAACATGCCCCTTGTTCACGTAACGCTTGGCTTCATTCCATGCAAGTATAGTCTTATTACTGGGAAGTGGTAAGTATTGTATTACTTTCCAGTAAATTCAACTTGGCCTGAATTCACTGTGTGAGAGCATCTTTAGCTTCAGAAATGAGACAAATATAATGGAATATGTGCGTGAGGGTGCAGTAATAAAAGGCGTTTGAATCTAAATTAAAAGACTTTTTTTAATTAAAGACTTAAAAGACATAGAATGATATGAAATGGATGAGAGATATGAAGCTGTACTGTTCACCTTCACACCAGAAGTGACTAATTGCTAACCCTGTTCTTTGGTTATTTTCCTTAAAGCCACTCTTAGAAAAGAGGCATAATGTATATAGAACTGTGAAAGACAGTCTTTGCATTCAGTACTTTAATTCACATGCTGGTAGCTATAGCTGAGTTTCACTGCATGAATTACTTTTTTACAGTGAAAGACATGAAAAATGTCAAAGCCATTGAATATTATGTAAATGGAAGGTCATTGCGTGTGCATGTGGAGACCAGAAACTGTTCATTAGGCCACATTACTAGACCAGAAAGGAAACCCTGCAGGAATGGATTCCCTGCAGTAGTCCTTTTGTAATTTTTACTGTTCTAAATTTTCCTCCGACGCAGAAGCTGCCTGCAAGTGTTCATGTGTGCTTCAAAATAAAAGCACACATAATGTGCATGGAGAACACGGTGTTGCCACAAATGTAGATGCATCAGTCAAAGGCACATCATCTGTCTTTGGATGCATATTTTTGGTGATGTGTTGCCTCACTGCACCAATAAAACACATTTTTCAAGATGCTGGCTTCAAAAGGCAGGAGACACGAGGCTGGTTTTGATTTGTATGTTCAGTTTGTGTTTTTTATGGGCTTTTTTATTATTTCTTGACTTTCATTATAACTCATCGTCCACTGTGAGCGACTTTTATCAGGATCCCGTCACTCAGCTGATGAATCTCTGATGTACTTTAAGGGAGAATTGACTTTGACAGATGCTGGTACACGACGCACAACGTTAAGCATTCCATGCACTGCCGTGTCACCTTCCTGATGGATGACAGGGACTCTGGAGGCTGCTATCTGGAAGTTTACTGTGTCTGAACTGTCATTTTGAGGTGCAAATAGGCTGCTAGAGACGTCCAAATGCAAATGTTGACCCACTGACCCATAGTCTCTGTGTCCTTCAAAGAAGGAGAGAGCAATACAAAGGATAAGTAAGAAAGAGAAACCTCTGTGTTTTGTATATTTGTACCCCAGAAGAGAGTTGGCACAGCTTGGAACAACATTTGATAGATTTAAAGAGGCCATATTATGCATAATTTGAAGTTCATATTTTTATTCTGGGACTCTACTGAAATAGTTCTGGGCCATGTACTTAAATCTGCTTACTGTTCTTATAATGGGCTTTTTTAGTCCTGAGCAGAGCGAGTGTGACTGTGTACTTTAAGAGGAGAGGGGAATCCAGCTGAAACATCAACGGCTATTTAAAAAAAAAAAGGCCATGACCAGAAAATAAAAACATGCTTTTGTATTAGAACATGATCCAAAACTAAAGCACCTTGCAGCACAAAACATGGTTTAGATAAAGTTCACCGAAAGCCTTGTTTGTTTTTGCCAGATTAAATGTTCTATTGACACACTTTAATTTATTAAATTACTGGGATTACTTTTGCTATTTATATAATAGATTTTCAAAGAAATTATATATTCACAGACTTCATTATCATGAGTTGTCATCTTAGTAGTTATTAGCCTAGTCCAATGTTAACCCATTTGGTTTTACCAGTTTTTACCACTGAATCTTGGTACACAGCCATACAGTGCTGTAACTAATTTAATCAAGGCATTTAAGCAGATTAGATTAGGGAGATCCAGCTACCCTGAGGTCTTAGTGCAAGGTTTTTGCATGTCATTCTAAAAATAGCTTTTGAAATGTGAATTGGTATATTTTTAAGTTACGAATATTAACTCTTATAACTTATATTACTATAAAGAATTAATGTTCATTTTTGTAAATCTACAGCAACAATAATGTCTAAGGATTTAAGGCTCAGAACATTATTACAGTATAAATCTTTTTCTGGCTCCTTATGTAAAGGTCGTGTCATGTTTAAATGAAGCCAAACCATTAATGTAAAAGTCACCGGTGTCTGAATGCCAGAAAATTAGACGTTAGACATTGTCCACTGTGACCAGATACAAAGAAAAGAGAGTTGGTTCATTTTTAAACATAGCTTATTGTAAGAGAAATAAATTCCACACAGGCAGGGAGACACATATACTGCAATTGATGGTGACAATTGCAGTATGTGAAAACCGAATAATAACAGAGGCAGAAGCTGAGATAAAATGGAAATACACGGCACAACTGTCTTTTGTCAGTGTCAAGGAATCAGAAGGTTAATTGCAAATGTGCACACTTGCCATATTTGCAATCATGATGAAACAGCTATTTGTAATCTGAAAGGACTGATTAAAGCCAATAGTGGGCTGACATCACACTGACATTACAGTCTGTGCCTTCAGATAATTGCTGCAACGCTGGAAGATATTCTGAATAAGACTAACAGAGACAAACAGAGCATCAGTGAGTTCCCAAGGGGGGCAAATAATGACGTAACTTCTAAAACGTGCTAATAATAGTACATTTGATTATTAATGTGAAAAGGGTGTTTGTTTGTTTTATTTCCACATTCTGTGAGAAAATACTGAACTAAAGGATGGCGTTAGATACACCTCTGCTCAGGCAGGCCTGTAGGCGAGAGCAGTAACATTTTTCAAAGGTAATTTGCTGTGTGACTGTGACTTTCATGTTTGTTAACCTGTTTACCACTGTCTGTCTCCACAACCTCAAATGACAGCTCTTGAGAGTCCTTGAGAGTTGTGTTATACAAGCTTCAAATGTTAGAGGAAGCAATGTGGACAGAGTTTTGTTGTTTTTTTTTTTTAAATCAGTGATAAAATGAAGTCTGGCTAGGTCAGCAGTTTCTCTAGTGTTGAGTAGTGCCTGCATCACTTCCTGCATGTTTGCACCAGGTTATGTGTGTAATTACTACTCCATCATATCACTCATAATGTATACTGCCTATACATGTAAAGTACAACAGAATATTTAATAATGTCACAATAATATCCACGCTGGGTTCACCTTCAATGATGGTGCAAGGCTCAACTTTCTGAAAATGTGAATTGGCGACAGTGAAAACAAAGGAAAAGCTGTTCGCCATAGATTCGATTGTCAAAATACAGTAGAGTAAGTAAATAAGACACTAAACACAACATACTGTGAGAATCACCAGAGCCCAGCTACTGCTGACTGCTTTGTATCTTTATGTGTAAGTGCACCATGAAAGAGGAGGCTACAGTAGTTCATGCTGTTGCTGTGTTGTATCACTCAGTTTAAATAACCTGTTCTGCTGAGGTACAAACTGCTCCACAAAAGAAGCATGGTATGATGTAGACTACCATACAACAAGAAATGCATCTTTATTAAAGTGTGTGAACTTACTGTCCATTAGTGACTAGTATGGTATATGGATGTGTTATGAAAAATGGATCCCGACACAAAACGTGAAGCTCATTCACTCCTGTGAATAAAAAAAAAAAAACAACTCATTCTTCAGGAATAAAAATTACCTGAAAGATACAGCTCTTCTAGACTTGAATGAATCAATCTACAGGGTTTGTTTATGCTCAGAAGGTACTAAACAGTATCTACGATTTCATAGACCTTCCTTTTGTAACGATCCTCCATATGAAGACATACCAGTGTGCATCACGTGATAACTGCAGTACCATAGTTTAGCATTCACCGCTATGTCTAAACTGCTTCATTGCAAGAAGAGGAAAGACCCTGTTGCTGAAAAAAGCACCAGCAAGAAAGCAAAAAACAAAATAAGATTGTAAAATTATTACATATGTTAATACATGTGTTATTTTCAGTGCCGACATTTAAAGTCACTGTCCTGGTTCCATAACAACGACAGTAGATGAGAAGTCTGCTGCAAAAAGTCAGGGAATGTGATTACGCATCATCCTGAGGGAGAAGCCAGTGGCAATCCATTCAGTGCTGCGATATTTCACTCTAAACCATAAAAGTCATTGGCGGTGCAACAGAAAATGTCAGGGGGTTACCATTAGGGTTTATCATCTGGGAACCGTGAATGTCTGTAGAAAATTTTACAGCAATCACCTGAGTATGAAAACTAAGATGGGATTGTTTCAGCTTGGACCAAAGTGGTGGATGGACTGGTGGACCAACACTGCCATCCCTAGAACCGTGCTACTACAGTGTCAAAATAAGCATCTCACCATTTAAATGACTGACAACAAAACAAACTGCCCCACATTTCTTATTTTCACATTCACATGTGATGACTTAAGAAAAGAACAAGGTTCACATTCAGCCAGCTCTCCATTAAAGTGCTTTTCTTTTTCTTTTCTTTTAAAGTGACACCTCAGGATCAGTTAATCTATGACGTATTCCTGATCTAACTGTCTCACTATAAATGAAACGCCTGAACAGGGCTGATTTTCTTCTGCTTTTTTTTTGTTTTTTGGTGAAGTTCATGCTTGTGGATTTTGCTTTAAATGTTTCCAGTCGGTTTTTCACCATTATCCTGTTTTGTACTTTCATCTGACCTTCTGGCAGATCCGGCAGCCATGGCCCACTGAGGCCTCTACATAATAAAGCCTCAGTGGACCATGCTCACCCAAATGGATTGCTGTGCCCGTCCAATTACTTTTTTGTCCCATAGTAAAGGTGACCTGTTATAACTATATTTTGGTTTCCTGTGCTCCGTGTTTGAATCATATTCCATGACAATGGGTCCTGACAATTCAAGTAAACAAAGGCAATTCCTTGGAGAAGTCTGACCAGTGAGCATGCTGTAAAATAATTACAACGGTGACTTCTTCTTGGGCAGCACAACACAAATGTCCCTCCAGGTTGTCCATATGGGCTGGAAGTGACCAGGACACACAGGAACGTAAGCCCAAGGACACAGTGTACCTGTCAGTCAAAACTCCACTGAGTATTTAATGTTCTCATCACGGTCTCACAGTGCCAGACTCCATCTGGTAGGCTGAGTTCTCACTATTAGATTAAAGCCTGGACCACAAATTCACCCTGAAGAGTTTGGGCTGATGAGTCAAGGACAGAACTGTGAATCATCTTTAAGCTTATCTCAAAGACAATGTCTGGTGGGTTTATCCATCTAGACTTGCCAAATTCTATTTTCTCCCATTACTTTTCTTAATATAGACTATAACTAGTCCAAACTTTGGTGAAGTTGAAGTTGAAGTTAAATACGCAAATAAGCAGAACTCTCAGCTCAGCCTGTGTTGACCAAAAACAAATCTCAGACTAGTGTTTATCCTCCGAAGGGAATATACTGTATGCTGTATAAAACACTGAAGAAGCATTGTGCAACTCCTAATTACCCAACACTGTGTTCAGATGAAACCTGCAGTTTATCTAGACTCATCAATAGCCTGAAAGGTCAACTCAGATTCTTTTAGATTTGTCTTCTGAAGTGTCACTTCTGTACTAAGATCTCTATTCACAACTTACCACAACACAAGTATGTGTTTGAACATTTCACTTGTATACTCTGTCATGAATCCTACCTGGATTCATTTTCCCACGAGCACATCAGTGTTTAGTAGAGGGTAGGGGATAAAAAGCAATTTTCAAGTCCAGCCACAAATTCTGAAACCGACTGCGGTCTCAACTCTGACTTGGTCACTCCAGTACATTATTATTGATTTCTGAAAGCCATTCATGAGCAGCTTGAGCTTTCTCTTCAGTGTTGTTGTCTTGCTAAAAGGCAAATCTTCTCCCAAGTGGCAGTCAGCAATTGCCGCAGGTTTCCCTGTAGGATTTTGCTACATTCATGCTTCCTTCTATGTTAAAAAGCTTTTCAGGGCAATCTGCAGACGAGCATCCCCCACAGCCTAACGCTGCCACCACCAGGATTTATGCCAGGCGTGGTGGGTGATGACTACTTTGATCTCACCATAACATTTTTCTTCTATTTGTCTCAAAATCTCCCACACGTCTTCAAGAAAAGTCTTCGCTACTTTTCCGAAAAGCAGTAATTGGATCAAATAAAATCAGTCAGACAGTGAAACTTGTGGCTTTTCCTCAGCAACTGAGACACTTGGTTTGTGGAAAGATACATTTCTGTGTCAAACTACTTTAAAATGCCCTTTACAAAGATTTGAACAGAATAAAACTCCATCCATCACCATTGTACTGGCAGTTATCTCGAAATGCTGGAACATCAGGAAAACGTGTCTATTGATGAACCAAAAATCATTTTCCACACTTTCATCATGATTTCATGTTTTAGGACAACATGAACAATTAAATTCTGTGTATATATCACTATGTGTATCTAGCACAGCACAGTCACCATGGTGACATGATTTTCAAGTGCCATATTTAGCCAAGGAAACTGAGATGGACTATAATTGTCTAGTTTCTTCCAAGGAAAATAGCAATTTATGTAAAGATGTAATCTAGATATACAAAGAAAAACGTATTAATCATTGTTCAAGTTCTGAAACACTGTTGGGGACCAAAAGCCATCAGCAGTGCACCCGCACTGTAAAACAACAACTTAAAATCCCTACTTTGTCAAAAGTACCTTCAACTTTTTGTTAGCTGACTTGGATGTGTGAGCGTCACAGAATAAACAGTGTAAACAGAGTTTGACACAACTCTGTTTTTACATTCATGTGCTGGAGGATGGAAGCGAGGAAGTGAGTCACGGACCAGCTACTGTGTGTGTCACATGCAACCCTGAAATCCTCAACACTGAGAATGGACTTTTGGTGAAGGAGAGCTCTCGTGTTCAGCATTTGAAGATGAGGCCGAAGACATTCTGCTGTATTAAGGTCACACAGGTTTGCTAGTTTCTCATTTTACAAACGCACTTATGGGTTAATATCGGACTAGGTAACTGAAAACGAAAACTAACCATTTTGCCTGTTGTAAAGAAAGAAAAGAAAAGAAAAGAAAGTCAGCTATAATTTTAAGAATACAATGTAAATGTATACAGTGTTGTCAGTCTGCAACATTTAAAGTGGTAATTAAATGGGATTTTCTTAAAAGTCACACAAGTCATTCATCTACCAGTCGGTCCATAAAAGCAGTTTTTTTCTATCTGTATCAATGGGTTGGACATGTTGAAGCACATAATAGACCTGTTGAAGTGCAAGAAAACAAAACAGTGTTCCAGTGTTTTTAAGTACATTAACTAGTGAAGGGGTTCATTCAAGGTCATCAATACAGCACTGTCCAAAAAGTCAAAAAAGAGTCGCTTCACACTTCAAATGTCCAGTCTAGTCCAGTTTGGAGCTTGTGGAGAACTTGTTACCATCCAAATTCATCAACAACCCCTGGGAACTCAAATGTGAACTTTAAGTTCAGATGGGTAGTTAAGGTTGAGGGTGTCATTTAATCCAAAAAGCATGACAGCTCCACAGGAAATGCTTCTTAGGTTGTTCTGCAGGTCCACTCCAACATCCTCTGGCTGTTCATTTTCATCTGCTCCTCACATGGTGGTCTGTACAATTGCAGGTCCAACATCCTCATGGCCGACAGCCTAATGGTTAAAAACAATGGAACATTTTTTAATAAATAAATAAAAATCCCAAATCTTGAAATAACCCAGAGTTCAAAATAAAATATTACTACTTACCAAGTACTCCTTGATGACATTTACACTTTTAAGGATGTAGTCCCTCTTTGGTTTAGTGTCACTCTGCAAAAGAGGAGATCTTAAGTATTTTATGTCAGACAGTATGCAGGACATTGTTTATTAGCTTCTTAGCCACTTGTCTTTTGGGCAACTTAAGATGTTTTACAGGCTAAGAACCAAATGTAAAATGAAAAAGAGTAGAAGAGGTGACTGTGACTGCTGAGGAGCAGGAAGTAGCAAAGATTAAGAAGAGTGAAGTGAAGAGGGCATCGAAGATGATGAAGAGTGGAAAGGCAGTTGGTGCTGATGACATACCTGTGGAGGTATGGAAGTGTCTAGGAGAGGTGGCAGTGGAGTTTCTGACTAGTTTGTTTAGTGAGAGGAAGGAGAAGTGTACTTGTGCCCATTTTCTAAGAACAAGAGAGATGTGTAGAGCAGAGGAATAAAGCTGATGAGCCACATAATGAAGTTGTGAGAAAGAGTAGTGGAAACTAGACTAAGGGTGGTGAGCATTTGTGAGAAGCAATATGGTTTCAAGATTCAAGATTCAAGATTCAAAAAACTTTATTAATCCCAGAGGTATATTGTTTTGCCTCATTACCATTGTTCTCAAAACAGACCACAGAACCACAACCAGGAAAGATCCTACACCAACATAAATACAAAAACATAAATACACTATAACATCAATACCGAAAAACTCAATATATATACAGAATACGTAAAATAGATAAATGAAATTGGGTCAATATATTCACAGCAAGTATATGACAGTTTCACTTCCCCCACCCCTTACGGAGGGGGGAGGATTGATTGATTGATTGTACAGATTGATTGCCACAGGTAGAAAGGATCTCCTGTGGCACTCTGTGGAGCATTTAATGTTAATAAATCTTTGGCTGAACGTGCTCCTCTGTCCAGCCAACACATTGTGCAGTGGGTGGGAGGGATTGTCCAAGATTGAGAGATTGAGAGAGTTTTTCAGCCACAACATGTAGAGGGTCCAGCTCCACCCCCAGAACAGAGCCAGCCCTCCTAATCAGCTTATTTAGTCTGTTAGTGTCTGCCACCTTCATGTTGCTGCCCCAGCAGACCACAGCATAGAAGATGACACTGGCCAACACAGACTCATAAGGTGAAGGACCTGAGTCTCCTCAGGAAGTACATCCGGCTCTGAGCCTTTCTGTACAATGCTGATGAATTCTTAGTCCAGTCCAATTTGTTGTCCAAGTACACTCCCAGGTGTTTGTACTCGGACACAACCTCCATCTCCTCCCCCTGTATAGAGAGACGGATGACAGGACTCCCAGATTTCCTGAAGTCCATCACCAGCTCCTTTGTTTTGTTGATGTTGAGTTGCAGATGGTTGAGTCCACACCAGTCAACAAAACTGTCCACCACTCCACGGTACTCTGTGACATCGCCACCCCTAATACATCCCATTTCATGTCTAGAAAGAGTGAGTGTTGTGTGATAAAAGAGTGTCAGCGAGAATGAAAGGAAAGGTGATCAAGACGGTGGTGAGACCAGTGATGCTGTACGGCTTAGAAACAGTAGTACTGAGGAAAAGGCAGGAGGCAGCAGAGCTGGAGGCAGCAGAGCTTAAGATGTTGGAGGTTCTCTTTGGAAGTGATGAGGATGGAGAGGATCAGGAATGAGTCCATCAGAGGGACAGACCATGTCAGATGTTTGGGAGATAAAGTCAGAGAGGCCAGAGTGAGGTGGTTTGGACATTTTGTGAACATATCTGTAAACGGATGCTGAGGTTGGAGCTGCCAGTTAGGAGGTGTAGAGGACCAAAGAGGAGATTTAATTTAACAGTTATTAACAGTGAGCCCGGAGCAAGAGGCGCTAAAGTTACTAACTCGTGTTAACTTGACAGTTGGTGTTAGCGTGCCAGACATAACTAAGTAAATTATGAGACACCTAAATTCACCAGTCTCTGAAAATGGACTCTGGTCATATTCGTTTAGTGAAACTCAAAGATATTTTAAAGATATAGAGGTAAAACATTGCTACAATGAAAAGTATCAAAGACTGAACTTCCCATATAACCTGCTGCATGTAAAATCAACAATTACGAATATTCTGAATTCCCACTGTTTCGATTTTGTGCATGCGCAGACGTCCTCATTCTTCTTCTCTTTCAGCTAAGGCAGACTAGATGCTACATTGGTCCGTTGCTGCCCCCTATAGCATAGTCTTCTAGGATCAACTCAAATAAAGAGTGTTTGATTTGGCTACATGCAGTTTATGTCTAAGCATTTTTGCATTGTGTTTATTAAATTGAACATTTGATATTGCACATTCCAGTTACCTTTTAACTAAAAATAATGTTTAATAGTGTAGTCAAGTGTGTCAACCATTCCTGTCCAGTTAGTCTACAGACCAACAGTAGTAAAGCCACGTAAACTATAGAATTTAATGGGATTATTTTGATTATGTGGTAGACAAAAACTGGTGCAGCTTATGTGTTGCATTCAATTAATTCATCATAATGTCCCCAGGCTAAATTTATGAAGGGAGGGAGGGGGGCAATAGTTTTCTGGTAGAAACAGCCAGTGGGGTCTACCATCCATTAATATAACATTTAACTATAATCCAAAAAACATTGTCAGGTTTGTTTTTAGCTTTTGAGAAATACAGTTGTTGGATGAGTTACTAAATGTAAGAAATGTGTTATAAGTGATTCAGTGACCTTAACCTAACTCTAATTGAACTCAAATTTACACAGACACTGTAGAATTCATCAAGGTACCATAGCTAAAATAATTCAGGTATTTACAAGTATATATTGATATATTTGTGTAAATGGCTTGAATGAATTATTTTAGGAAACATTTAAGCTAAATATACCCATTTGTAATCAGGGTTAGTGCAAAATTTAAAGGTCACGTATTTAATGAGAGACTCAACTGTTAAAATCGTCCTGTAGAGCAAAATGAGCAAGTTGTTTCTGGATCTGTCTGATTCAGCCCAGCAGGTGATTGATTGATCAACTACATCTTGTGTTTGCTTTGCCATAGTTGATCAGTGAAGCACTTGTTGGGATGTCTGGAGCGATAAAAAAAAGAATACGTTGAAATTCAAGGCTCATATTCTTGGACATCAAAGCCATCCAACAAAAAGAAGGCATTCAGATCAGGAGACAGGGAGGCAGCAAAGAGGGTCCAGAGACTGCTGTCTGTCAAGATCAGGGAGGGGAAGGAGACTTACAGGAAAAAAATGGAACAACGCCTTCAACAGAACAACACCAGGTAGGTTTGGAGGGGCATGAGGACCATCACTGGCTACAAGTCCAGCAGCTAGGAGACTGTGGGGACCGTGGACCGAGCCAATTAATTGAATCATTTCTTCAATCGATTCCAGGCTGAGCCACAGATCCCACTTCAGTTCACTAACTGCTCCTCAGTCCCTCCCCCACACGACTCAGCCACCACCCTAACTATCTCAGCTGGGCAGGTGAGAAGAGAGCTGCACAGGCCCAAGGGTGCTGAAAGCCTGTGCTCCTCAGCTATGTGTTGTTCTCCACCACATCTTCAATCTCAGCCTGCACCTGGAGAGAGTTCCTCTAGGGTGGAAAAAGTCTTGCCTTGTTCCAGTGAATAAGACGCCACGTCCCAGAGTCCTAAATGACTTCAGACCAGTGCCTCTGACATCACACATCATGAAGGCTTTTGAGAGGCTGATCCTGGAGTCCCTCCGACCTCTGGTTAAACCTTCACTTGATCCCCTCCAGTTTGCTTATCAACCCCATATTGGAGTGGATGACGCCATCATACACCCTCTCCATCGCACCTACACCCACCTGGACATCTGTATATGTATTGAGTTTTTCGGTATTGATGTTAAAGTGTATTTATGTTTTTGTATTTATGTTGGTGTAGAATCTTTCCTGGTTGTGGTTCCTTTTCTTTCTGTCTGTTTTGAGAACAATGGTAATGAGGCAAAACAATTTCCCTCTGGTATTAATAAAGTTTTTTGAATCTTGAATCTTGAATCTAATTTATGTGTTGTGGTGAATAAAAGCAGCCCACTCAGGTGACCACAAGTAGTGGTTCAGGCAAGAAAAAGTATGTGAATGCTTTCAAACAACCTGTTTTCACTGTGATAACTGGTAATAAATGTGACATAACAGCCACTCAAAGATTGGGATTTAATTTTCCCTTTAAAAGGACAAGTTGTTATCATCTTGGAAATGATGTTTGCACTAAGTGCCCTGTTTCTTGCCACTCTACACAAATGACATGATCAACAGTTTGGCACGCTGTTCAGTGATTGAGACCACATGTTCAGAAATGCCCACGTGAGGTGTCTTCTGTACTTCTATGTTTTTCTATTTCCCATTTCTAGAATCCTGTGTGTGTCTGTGTTTTTGCCGCTTGGTGTTGTGACGTTTTAGATTCAGTGGTTGCTCAATTTGATAGTGAGAAGCAAACAGGGGGTGGTGGATCTGTTTAGACAGGTATTCTAAAAGTCATCCCACTTTCAAGACGCACAGGCTAGAATTGCCTGTTTGGTCGTATTGCCTCTTTTTTAAAACAAAGGTCTATGGAGGCATAGAGGTAGTGTGCTCAGTTAGCACAAAGTACCTAAAGCTAGAAGGTACATGAGTAAGTAGAGTCAGCACTTTTATTAGTTAAGTATTTATCTGTGTCTTTGTTTCTGGAGAAACCATCTAAATTAGCCAGATTAGACTGAATACGTCTAATCTGGCTAAGATTTTCCCCACGCTGACAGAGGGGAAATTTAGAGTGATGGGATTAACCACTGCAGAGGTGATATTATAGAACCTAAAACAACAGCATACTAAAGGAAAGTGAAAGAATATCATATAGAAAGAAAAACTGAATTGACAATAGTAGATGGGCTGTAAGGTAAGAGAAGAGAGTACAGTCAGGGTATTAGAGACTCAAAGACATGGAATTAGAAAAAGCAGGTATGAAAGGTTTACAAGGTCAGTCCTTTCAGTTTGTCAATACAATCTGCTTTGTCAAATCCATATAAAAATGTGGCTAGGTAGTGGAGGGGGGAGAGAAAGACAGAATGTGGAGCCACTTTAGGCTCAGTCTGCCCAGGTGAATGAGATCAGATCAGCTGGCTCGGGCCCCCTGTACCTGCAGGTAACCCTATGCACAGAACAGCAGGAGGAGCACTGACAAGGACAGTTTATCAAAGCATTAAAGCAGCGAGAAACGCCACTGACCTGTCCTGTCTCTCACAAAAGTGAATTTAGAAACAACTGTTCCTACAAAGTTTGTTCGATTGTTTAAGAGTCGTCTGCTATTTACAGGTTTAACATGTGACACAGCAAGTGACAAGCTATCTGTGAGAGTGCAAGTTGATTTCAAATCAGGTCAAGAAGCAGAATTATTGAGCTTTCCGATGATTGCAGGAAACGAGAATTGATTTGTGTGTAACGGCAATTATCTAAACAAAAGTTGACACCACAGTATAAAACCAGACCTGCCAAACGCAGCTACCACCCACACAAACATGTCTTATTTTGGCACTCTGTATCAGGCCAAGTTTGAGGTTTTTGTCTTGTGGTGGATAAGCTGTTTACACGCATCCCTGTTTACACAATTCGATAAAAATATACCTAATATCGCTATGGAAACTAAGCACACAGAGTTGACGTGAACTAAGAATAAACAGGATTATTCTGGGTTAATGTAAATCTTGATTTATGTAACCCAGGAAGCCAAGCACACAGTCCAGCAGACAGATCACTGCGCGACACAGAAACCCATTGGAGCACAATGCAGCGTGCAGTGTGCAGGGGCAGCTCTAGAATTGTTTAAATGGGACGGCCACACTGGGACAGACACTCAAAGAAAGGTAGCACGCTTTTATCATTTACAATAATAATGAATTCAGTTCTAATAATCATAAGCCAAGTACCTACTGTGCATACCTCCTTCTGACTCCATCTGGCAGGTGTGGCACCCCTCTGGCCCCGCCCGGGACGAGTGGCTAAATATTCCCAGAATGGAAAACAAAAAGCGCCACTGAACTACTGAGTCAGACCTGCCACAATCTGAATATAAAGCACCTTGTAAATAATGTATCAACCACCTTATTTGACTTCCATCTGGGGCTGTTGCTGCTAAACACTGAGCGTGCCGTGCATGATCAAACAGCAGATGTTCCCAGTCGCCAGTGGAGAGGAAGCAGCAAACATGCTGTTTTATCAGCTGTTGATGCTGTGGTGACATTTCTGTGTAGAAACCTTTTTTATATTACAGTGAAACAGTTTGTAGATAATTACACATCTTTGATTTTTCCCTAGTTCCTTGTTTCTGGGTGTAACTTGCAGAATGTTTCACCTCTTGCATAAGACGCCTCATGCCTATAGTGTCTGAAAATAGCACCTGGCCTTTGCTTCACAAAGCCATTCCTGCTTTGAGATGGTTACATTCTGTACTCGCCTCCTCACACTTCCCATCAATGCAGCGAGAAATGACTTGTTTCTATTATTCTATACTAGAGAAATACAGTAAGTCTTTCTACTTTGGTGGTGCTGCCTCACCTCCGCCATTCTCTCACCACTTCTTTCTCAAATTTTTCTGTTTCATTTTCATTCCATCCATTCAAATCACATTATGCTTTCAGAACTCTGTGTATAAAGCCCACATGGGATAAATAACTGCATCTCCACAGTGACTTACTGTGGCATTGTGGGCTCTAAAGTTCATTTATTTTTAACCACAGGGCCATTACAGTCATTGTCTTGTGGCATGATCCACTTTCTGTTCAGTTTCAGTTCATGAATGGATACCTTAACATTTCCCTGTAGAGCCTGCTGGTAACACTCATAATTAATATCTCAATCAATGCAGTCAAGGTGTCCTGGTCAATGGGAAATAAAGCAGGCCCAACTCATGATACTGCCACCAATGTGTGTCCCAGATAGGATTAGGTTCTTATGCTTGAATACAATGTTTGGACTCATCCATCCACAGAACATCTCTCCAGTAGCCTTCTGGCTTTTTCCACATGTGGAGCAACCTGTAGACAGTCAGTAATGCTCTTTTTTGGAGAGTAGCGGTTTCCTCTGTCTCTTTTGGCTCTGCCACACACACACCAGTGTTGTCCAGTGTTCTCCTGATGGTGGCCTAATTAACACTGATACTACTGCTACTACTAAAAGAAGACTTTAGTTTCCTAGATGTTAAACTGGAGGTCCTTATAACCATGACTTCGATGAATCTTCACAGAAAGCTGGAGTTCCTTGTGACATGACAGACGCCTACACGCCTTGCTCTTGGTGTGATCGTTGTTGGTTGACCACGGTGTGAGTGAAAATTCCACACACAATTCCATTTGTACAAGATCTGACGGACAGTGGACTGTTCAACTTTCAAAAGTAAATAATAAATCTAAGTCGGAGTCTAAGAAATGTCTGTCTCCTTAGACATTATTTACTCTATACAGTATGTTCACAATGTAGTTGCTGGCTTTGTCTGTCAGCTGTTTTGTGCTGTGCAATCAGAGCTTATTCACTGAAACGGCTTCCCACTGCTGCTGATAACAGTGTTGATGGATGCTAAAATGCTCTGTGCTAAGAGAATTTCCAATACTGGTTGATTGTTGTCTTCTACATGCTAATCACTGTGAGCAACCACGCTCACGTTACACAAATTGTACACAGATGTATAATAATCACAAATGTATATTAATTGAATGTAAAATTTAAATTAGTGCAGTGTTAAAATAAGTCAATCACATGTCAACACAAACATACATGTGTTTAATTAAAGGAAAACCTAATCGAGTACCTTTAAAATCAATCAAGAATGACATATTTGCAGTAAATACAACATGTCTGAGCAGCCGCTGTTGCACTTTGTTTCTCACAACACCCCGGCTCATCTGCAGCTTTAACCCATCGTGCCATCATCAGACTTTTAAGGACAGGAACACAGCAGCATGATATAAGATATCAGGAACACATTCTTTTATCATAATCGTCTTTTTTTTTTTTTTTTATGAAATTCCAATCTAGCCAAGTCTTAACATCTGTCACAATCTGCCTGACAAGTGCAAAGCCACACGAGATCAAAGGAAGTACACTTGTTCTTGTGACGTACTTGCTGCAACTGCAGAGACAGCATGCTTAGTTTTATTCTGGAAATCATTTCCTGTGCGATCTCATTCAATTCATCCGGCAAAAGCAGTTGTATTTGTGTGTGTGTGTGTGTGTGTGTGTGTGTGTATGTGTGTGTGTGTATACAAATGTAGGAGGAAGAATGGACAATGTGACATGAAACTGAAGACAGACATTACAGAAACAGACTAACCCTGGGTGTCCCCCTGGTAACCATCTTAACCCCCCATGCCTTTCCCACTGCATCAGTCCAACATGACCCAGCTAATGGCTGTTACAGTCCTGACTCCAGTGCTGCTCTACTCATGAGCTGAAACTCAAACTGTGACTGATGTGCACACCCGCCACCTCCGAGAGGCAGAGATTCTTTTTTGGGGGGGGGGGCTGTAAGGATGGATGTTACAGTATCGTATTCGATCTGTGAGATCAATCACCCGTGAATGGAGGAGTCTGAGGACACCTTCACTGTCGGGGAAAACTTATTGGCTCATGATCGCTGGCTCAGAACACAATCATCGATTTGGGAAGACAAGGCGGCTGAAGGAGAAAGAAGTCCAGCAGTGGAATAAAGAATAGGCAATAAAAGGATAACTTCATATTAACACAGGGGATGAAGTGAGCCTGCTTCTTTGTGGGCCTGTTACATGTTGCACTACTTAAAATACAAACAAACAATAATTCAGTTCATTGCAAAGCAGCTGTTTTTTCCACATTCATGAAGCTGCTACTATTAACAGACAGTTCTGCATTTATAAACTGGCCTCCCATAAATGTTACATTTAGTTCCAAACCATCTCATACTACTCCCTGAATGTTGTTATGGAATGATAATAATCTTTAATCACTTATTAGGTGAACTTCCTGCATGCAGCTATTCTGAATGTGACATTGCAGAAGTAAAGCGAGCTGTCCCACAAGCACAGAGAGGGAGAAGGAGTGTGTGGATCCCTGTGTGAGAGCATGCGCACCAGAGGGACGATTAATAATCTATATAATCTATATCTATATGTATATATATATATATATCTATATAAATATCTAATATATCAGTCTCATTTGTAGCTAGAAAATAGCAGACTGAGGGATGTGAAATTGAGAGTTTTCTAATAATCTGTGCAGCAAATCTATGCGTAAAACGAGCTCTGTGAAGCTCTAACTAAGCTATTCTCGGTTAAGTTTAACAGGCTTCACCCTGCAGCAGCTTCAGGTGCTGCATGGTCAGTGCTCACCAAACTTTTAATGAACCACGACAGTCATTCTACTCTAAGCACGCCGCGTCTTTCCCCCCCATGCATTTGAGCAGAGCTGGATCATGTGTTTTTTGCAGCAGCACCCGCGAGACGCGTGGATATCTTATGTATTTTGTTGTTAAAACACCTCTGGTGTGGCTGTTACAGTGGTGACGTCAGGAGCAAAGAGCAGCAGGCAGAGAGCGGATAAGCAGAGAGCGGATAAGGCAGAGACACACACAAGCCGTGCCGGCGCACGTCTCTCCAAAACTTCTCCAGCGCTGTCCGAGAGCGCGGAGCAGGACGCAAACAGCAAGAGAGGAGATCATCGGAGCGAGCGATGAATAACAGGTCTGTCAGCTCAAACACGAGTCCGCCGCAGGTCGGCGGTGCCGGGAATGTGGATCATGAACTCGTTATCACCTCCACTTTCGGGACGCTTCTCTCTGTTGTCTACATCATCGGAGTGTCGGGGAATGTGTACACACTCGTGGTGATGTGCCACTCGATCCGCTTCGCCACTTCTATGTACATCTCCATCATCAACCTGGCTGTGGCGGACCTCCTCTACCTCTCCACGATCCCATTCGTGGTGTCCACCTACTTCCTAAAGGACTGGTACTTCGGGGATGTGGGCTGCCGCATCCTGCTCAGCATGGACCTACTCACCATGCACGCCAGCATCTTCACCCTCACCGTCATGTGCACGGAACGCTACCTGGCCGTCACCAAACCGCTGGACACGGTGAGACGCTCCAAGAGTTACCGCAAAGGTCTGGCGTGGGGTGTGTGGCTACTTTCTCTGGTGCTCACTGTGCCCATGATGATCATGGTCGCCCAGACCACTAAGAACACGCCGGACGGGGGTGTCAAGAGGATGTGCGCAGCCACCTCGACACCCCTGGCGTATAAAGTGTACGTGACCGTCCTGTTTGGCACCAGCATCATGGCACCGGGGCTGATTATCGGTTACCTGTATGTCAAGTTAGCGCGCACTTACTTAGAGTCCCAGCGCAACTCTGTGATCAGCAGAGGTAACAAGCGGTCACCCAAGCAGAAAGTGCTCATCATGATCTTCACCATCGTGCTGGTGTTCTGGGCGTGCTTCCTGCCCTTCTGGATTTGGCAGCTGCTGCCTCTCTATCACACGCAGCCCTTGAGCCTGGCCTCGCACACGCACACCTGCATCAACTACCTGGTTGCGAGCCTCACGTACAGCAACAGCTGCATTAACCCTTTCCTCTACACGCTCCTCACCAAGAACTACAGGGAGTACCTGAAGAACAGGCACAGGAGCTTCTACCGGTACACGTCCTCGTTTAAGCAGCGGCCGCCGAGCCTCTACTCCTGGGGGAAGTCTGCATCCTCTAGCAATCAGTTTGAGTTCAACTCCGAGACGCTGGCTATGGGGACACTGAAGTGAGCCGCGTGGGAGAGAAGAGAAGGCTTTTGGAATCACAACAGGTAGGCGATGACCTCTCCATTATACGCACAGGCCGCTGTCGCACCGTGCGTAAAAGTTGCGCCTTGACGGTTTTCGCCGAGAGCAGCACTGGGCCACATTAACACTTTGTCTCCTTCACCTGCTCACCCTCGGTGAAAGAACTGATCCCTCAGTGCTGTGTCATGATCTAAAGTGTAAGAAGTTACGCGCAATTAAGCGCAATTTGACACGGATGCACGTATTTGCATGAGAAAGAACTCAGTTTAGATGAAGTGCGTTGTTTTCCAGACTGCTGTCGGTACAATGGGCCTCATCCCACAGCCACTCACAGAAGTTGTTCTTACTGTAAAGTGGCTTGAACAAACAACTTGAAGAGAATTTGTATCATTCACCATTTCTAACTGAGGCTTGAATGAAATGTATGAGTTCAAAACATTCCTACAAGTCATGTACAGAAACTCTGGTTTATAGTGGTTAAATTTTAAATGAATGAAAATAAATACAGAGCTAAGAACAGGTTTTCCTACATTTCTTCTGGCATAATTCAGCACAGCAGCTTACAGATGACAGTCTGACAGCTGCCTCTGCCATCCTCTGTTGCACCCAGCAGTCTAACATCACCTACTGTGGATGTAACAGATCCAGGTGTAATATCTGAGTGCTTCAACTTTTTTATTTCTACCTTTTGATGGCTGCAGCATAATGTGAAGCTAACATCATTCTTCTGTTTATTAACTGGTAACGATTTTGTGAATGAAACTAACAGAGAAGCCGTTTTACAGGCATTTGTTACTGTAAGAATGTAAACCTCCTCATGAATAGGTGGCACTAGCAGAAGGATGATGGGTAAGTGATAATGGCCTGAAAATCCATCTTCAGTTTCGCGGTTTTCTGCATTAATTGGTCGGGAAATGTGATCTCATCTTCACAAATGTCAACACACACAAAAATCCTCAGCTGATAAAACAGAAACAGTCATGATCTTTTACACACCGATTAAACATATGATAGTGTTTGGGGTGATGGTTACTATGACCATGGAAGATTGGAATTTAAAGGTAAGTCAAAGTTGCACCAAAAGGCCACACAAACTAAAAATCTCCCATCTTTGATTTGCAAAAAATCTTTAGTATACATATGTGGACACATTTGATATAAAGACATTTAAAGTTATCATTGTATTTAATTAATAATTGAACATTTTGAAGCTTTTGAGATCTTCCTATTAGACCTAGATGTGGAACATTTAAAATGAACTAATACATATTTATACCAAAATCATTGGAGCTGGATTTAGTTTTTAAATGCAAATGAAATTAAATGAGCATCATGACAAAGTGTGAAATAATAAAGAACTTTGAATTTTCACCCAATTATAACAATCTTGGTATTGGAAGGATTTTATTGACTCATTTTTAGGTTTTCCCAAACTATGAAGTAAAAAATACTTTTAAATGGCCAAAGTAGTGTTATTGTTCATTCTAAACAAGACTGGACTGAAAGTTTCACCAAGACTCTAAAGACCTACATTGTTGGAATTTTACTTATTGAATCTATCAAGACTTCGATTTTCTCCAAAAATGTGCAGTAAAAGTGCTTCAAATTTGGCAAAGTTTAGAATCCATCACCCCAAACAAGGCTGCATTAAAAGTTATAGGTAACATCAACAGATTTGATGGAAATCGAAACAGAAGTCATTTTGTATATTTCTTCCAGTATGGTGATTTTATGTATTGTGTTCTTTTATGTGATTTTGCTGTTAATTTTCTTAAAAATCTTCAGTTCTTTAAATTAGTATGACAATCTTTTTATTTTTATTTATCTATTTTACTCACAGCAGTACAACTTTCATTCATGCCTTCAAAAACCAATTTAACTATATACAGTATATGTATATATATATATATAGATAGATAGATAGATAGATAGATAGATAGATAGATAGATAGATAGATAGATAGATAGATAGATAGATAGTACAGGATGTTTATGAATAGTTAGTGAATGTAACTCACTATTATGGGATGGAGGATGTGGCTAACTCTGTTAGCTTGCATTCTCTTCTCTGTTTTGTCTGTATCTTGGTTGGTAATAATGCGATTGTTAGTAAGATCGTAACATTAGCTCGGCTCTAAGAAGGTTATGTATTTTTACCTGGTATTATTAGTTAATGATGATTTTAGTTCAGTTTGGTTTCTGTTTATGCTGCTACAGTAATGATAAAAACTGTGTCTACAGAATAGAATATACAGAATATAACGGCAGGTGTATGTTTTTTATTTTGCCAACTGTATTCAGGCTGTATTCATGTATTATACCATATCTAATCCACAGTAGGTCACAAGAGGCAGCTGATGTGGACAGTTTGCTGACTATGGACATTTACAGCTAAGAGGAACACAGCAGTAGGTGTGGTTTGCTTTATCATATCTTAATTATATTTATGTTGACAGGAAACAGTCTCAATCATAATTAAAACATGTTATTTCAAGCTGCTTTACATTTCTTCAAATAATGCACCATTAGATTGACTGAACTCGCCTGATCCAGGTTTGGATCATCTGTGGGCAGGGCAGAGATAGTAGGAAAACTAGCAGGGCAGGGGGTCCTTGAAGGCCGGGTTTTAAAACCCCCTCTGACATATTACTCGTAAACATGGCGTTTATTTTCATCGCTACGCCCATTTAAGGACTCAGACCATGGAAGGCTGAGTTCCTTACACAAGTCTATAAATGAGACGATAAATTGGAGGGCTTAAAATGTCTTGCAGCTGAATTCTGACAAAACATAAATAGTTGTTATCAGTGCACACCATGTAGCCAAACACATTTTGGCCTGCACGGATCCTCATTTAGATAGCTCTAAGCCCACTGCAAAAAGTCTTGGCGTCTGGTTCCATAGTAAATTCAACTTTGAGCATCATGTCACAAAGCTTGTTCACTCGTGTTTTTATCACCTCTGAAATATCTCCAAAATACGTTCAATTCTATCATTTCATGATACAGAAGTAATCTTACATGCATTTATTTCCTCACGCCTTGACTATTGCAACAGTCTGTTCACCTGTCTCAGCCATAAATTTATTAATCGGCTCCAGATTGTTCAGAACTCAGCTGCAAGACTCTTAACTAGAAAAAGAAAATAAGATCACATCACTCCAGTCTTAGCCTCCTTACACTGGCTGCCAGTAAGATTTTAAGATTTTATTAATAACTTTTAAAGCCCTGCACGGCCTTTCCCACAGCTATATATCCCAGCCTGTTAAAGCCTTATGAGCCTGCACGTAGCCTGCGATCCTCTGGTAGAGGTCTCCTGTATGTTCCTGATGTTAGATTGAACACTAGTAGGTGACAGAGCTTTTGCAATTAGAGCCCCCAAACCTGAAGAAATAGTTTAGCTGACTCAGGAACATCTTTTAAATCGCTGAACCGATAACAGTAAAGAGCTGGAGAAAATATTTGGTGACATACTTTTGATAGATCTTTACATTACCATGAATGTTTTTTTTATTTTCTCAGGTTTCCCATGTTTCAGAGTCCAGTTGTGCTGGCGCCTCCCTGGATGTAGGAAATAAGCTGCTCATTCGGTGTGGTTCATAGACTCACAGCAAGACAGACAGCCCCACTGGTCCAGGACGCTAGGATGACGATGACCTTGTACTCATCTGGTTGCTCACGCTGTGCACACAGGTCCTCTGGCGACAGGTCCACAAAACCGTTCTCAAAGATGATTCATGATCCACACACCCTCTATAGTATGAGACACACACATTTCTACTTTGTGCTTCACTAAGTAATGAATTTACATCTTTCCTTGGACTCATTTAGATTTATTTTATTTCAGTTGTTTTAAATATGTCACAAAGTACAAGTACTACAGTAAACACCACATGTAAATTTCAGAGGTGTTGTTGATAAAAACAAATAAAGGAATATAAAAAACCCACACAATGACAGCTCGGTCCTCATTGATTTGGCTCAGCTGATGTTTTTGCTTGTGATGACAAGTGAACATTGTCATTGTAAAACAGGAGTCAGTGTCATGAAGTAGCTGCTCATTTTGCCCAATGTGACAAACTAAAAAGAAGAAAAAAGTGTGTATTAGTAATGACAGTGTTTGTGCTAACTCTGTATAACATTAACTGAATGAATAGGAATAACTATCATATATACACCGCTCTACTGCTGCTGAACTCCATCATACAAAAGGTGTGTCTGTTCCGTCTGCTCTCATTAACAGAAATTAAAGTAGATAAAATAACATCTGTCAGCACACAGCAACACAGTCTAACAACAGCTGAATCCTCTAAATAACAGAACATAGGCTTCACAGAGGGAGGAAATATTGTGAGACTGCTGAATTAGAATTAGAGAGTGTCTGACTCCCTCACAGACGCTCAGTTTGGATCTCCCTCCTCAAGGTCCAGGTGACATCTTTGATGGTTTCTTTATGGGTGTTGTTATGAGTCTTTTCAGAACACAGTTGCCTGGTGAGTTGTAGCAGAAAATCCTTCGTAGCTGTGAAAGACAAACAACAGACCTATTGTTTGGAAGATGTTCGTAACTCTCTACATACAGACAAATCATAAACCCGTTCTGGGACCGTTTCGGGTTTTAAAAGAAAAAGCACATATTCTGTCTGTTGTTGCTTCACACACACAAACACACAACCCCTGTGGACCGAGCCTGTGTCACATGAATCCGTCTTGACGTCTGGAAGGTGAAGGATTCTGAATGAAACGAACAGCGAAACGTGAAAAAAGGAGGAAGGGCACTTGTAACATACCCGGCGTGTGTCTAAGCTTACTCAAATGGGATTGTTGGGTTTTCTATATCATGTTTCGTATAATTATTCTCTGTAAAGTCTTAAACCTTAAACACTGTAAAGTGCCTTGAGTTGACTTCTGTTGTGAATTGGCGCTAAATAAATAAAATTGAATTGAACTTTGGTAAAAAATGATAATCACATTTCATTACCAACTTATGTTGTAAACAGGGAAACGGAAAATAGTTCACTTACTTTTGTGCAACTGTAATTGAAAAGTCACTGAAAAAGTAATTACATTTCTTCAGCAGGAAAGGTGTATTTAATGTATTTAACTTCACAGATTATTTTAGATTTAAGTAATGTGCTAGATATTTACTTTTTTTAATAACTATCATGTGACCGATTGAGGCTCCAGATGATTTATTTTTTGTAGCCATTCCACGGATAGTAAAGCCACACGGTTGTTTTGCTTTGTGACTGAATTTTGCTCTGAGGAACTGATTTGAGCCCACACCTGGGCCTCAAAGGCACTCTCTGGCATAAAACACACACACACAGACACACACACACACAGACACAGACACTCCACCTGCATGGCCAATTGCTTTCACTGAATGTTCACGCACCCTCCCACGGAGGCAAACACACCATTACTGTGGTAAACTAAGTGCCAAAAACACCTACGGCTCAGATGGAGCGCGTCCAACTAGGCTTAGTCTGCTCTGTTTACTATAGTGAACTGTGGCCTAGTTACCTGAATGAGGATGATGACACTTATGGAAAGCGTGAACTACCTTTGTGTTTTTGTGGTATTCACACAACTGAACAGTCCCTTCTGTTCAGGATGTTCCTTTTAGCAGGTATTTTAATGAGTGATGCCTTATCGAGCCTCATGTTTAATGGAGAGTTCATAACTTTTTAATTAAGAGGGTTCCTAGGCTTTAATCTGACTTATTAAATTCTCATCAGCTCACAACCATCTGCTGTAAAGTGTCTCCGTCCTCTTAAGTGTCACCAGACAGGGATGTGAAAACAAACGTGCGTGTACACAGTGAGATGGATGGTAATTTTATGCACGTCTGGACACGGCTGCTGTGGTGTTAGATTTCCTATAATTACTATCTGGATGATATTTAGAGCTGTGGTATTTTCAAACCAGTGTCCCTGGAGGGATTGTACACTTTGACTCTTCTGTGTGTTTGCATGTCAAATGTCACAAACTCATACATGAATTCATGAGTCATTCCCCTGGCGCTTCACAAACACGCTCACAGCCCAGATGTGGGAAAATGCCCTCAACTCCTTTCTTCGTCTCACTTCTCCGCACGCCGCGAGGAGGCTTTGGAACATTTCTATCATGCACATATGATGTGGTCTGTGCGGGACTTATCAGCTTATGGCTGGATACAGTCAAGATTAATGAGAAATCTAGGAGAGATTTGTTAATTTCTCTCCTGAGCATACTTACTGCCTCATAATACTCAGATCTAGTTAGAGAAAATAAACCAAAGTGATAATCAGTAACAGATACTATAATGTAGTAGTCTGCACTTTGTCATTGTAACAGGTAATGAAGCAGTTTTTCATCAGTTTCTAATCATTTGGGAACAAATTGTTGCTGTTTTCCAAGTGGAATATTTGCCCATTCTTGCTGGGTTCAAGACTTCGGCTGCTCAACAGCCCGTGGTCTGTTTTGACTGATTCTTCTCTTCGTGATGTGCCATGCCTTTTCATTTTCACTGCAGGCAGGCAGAGAGGCATCAAATGCGAAACTTGCTTGTATTTCAAAAATACACAAAAAATCTTTTCTTTGTACTTTCTAAAGATTAAGGTTCTAAATTAAGGTTCAAGTAAATTAACAAATCAATAATCTTGATTTTTATTGCTTTTTTAGAAACAGACTCAACTTTTCTGGAAATCTACTAATTAGAAAGAACCAAAACATTAAAGATGCAGCTAAAAGATACTAAGGTTCTCTGCAGAGCTGGGGGGTCTTTCATTTGAAGCTTTCCTTTCACGTTACACACACTTTTTTTATCATTTGTTAATATGAAAAAATTACCTACAGCAGCTTTAATAGGTTGGAACTTGAATCATCTGCACATGCTCTTCAGCTTTGGCCCCCGTTTTATCCCAAGCACTCATTACATAATCAATCCCCATTTACAGATTTGAACATTTAGTGAAAACAGATTTCACAGAGATAGGTGTAAAAATATGAAACGTCACATATATTCATATATTCACTAGAGAAGTATAATAATATAATACCTACTATCACATTCACAGCTCACAGCAGGATGTGACCTTTAAATGACAGAACACGCTGCCAGTGTGCCATCTCTTTGGATTTGATTAAAATTCAGCTAATCCCCCTTGTAGGATGGAAACTGGAGATTTTACGTCTTTACAGCTAATTGCACTTTGGTGCTTTGAAATCCCAGTTTTAACACTAATCAAAACTAGGCGCTTGACCTCCATCTAAATCTGTGTGGGCGATTGAGCTTGTGACTTCAATGAAAACCAGCTTTGATATTTGCTATCAAATACGTGATGATATTTGTGTCCTAGTGGTGGAAATGATTCCCATGCTGGTGTAGAAAAAAGTACTCTTTCCAAAAAAAAAAAAAAAAAAACCTTAAGGTTTTGGGTGTCATAAAAACCCACACACAATTTACTTACTACTGTATTTCTATGCATTCAAGCACCATATGATGTACTGCTGTAATGACATTTTGCACAAGATACTACATAGCTGTGAGAGGCTGAGTGAGTCACCATCCACAGGTCCAGTCCAGTGGTTTACAGCTGTGTGTGACCTGCTCATATTGGCACTTGGTGCTTCCTGGAGTTTCATTAAATAGGTATTAGTGAAGTCAGCAGAGTGTGACTCCACACTGTGCCTTGTGGACACCGGTATGCAATGGGGCCAGCGATAATAACCATGGCAATCAGTCAGGCAGTGCAATTAATTACTCAGCTCCGATCATAATAGAAGCGATCTAGATAGAAGTTTAGGACGTTATATCCTGCCTCAATTATTTAGACTGCCTTAATAATTAATTCTATAATTGATACTATATCATAACCTATGGTAGCCAAAGGGCTCGGTGGTAATACTGTAGGCAGGCTTTAAAAGTTCAAGTACACTGACTTCCACTTCCACTAGTCAGTAAAGTTACAGATTACAATTTGATTAAACATTACAGACAGGGTGCTGGTGGCATGTAGAAAATAATAACGTTTCATAATGAGAAACTTGAATGTACAACACCCTTTTTGACATAAGAGTTTTTTCCCGTTATTACAAGATACCAACTGATTGGATTTTTACACTAAACTTCACTTTGTATCCTAGAGAAGCTTGATTATCGATAAATGCATCACATTAAGTGTTGGTGGGAGGGTGGATGTGCATTCTTATCAGATTAGCATCTGCAGTCAGGTATACCAACAATGCACTGACTGATACTGAGTTGTTGCCCAGTGACAATTGAATAGCTGTCCACCGCAATGACTTGGTTACTTTGATTCCTTAGAATATTAAGGTACACGTGATAAAAACAGACTGCCACCTTGACTGCCAATTTGAGGAGCAAAGCCGGCTGGATTTATCTATCCAGCTGTTGTCGATCGAACTGGACAGTATCAGCTGTCAAAACGGAGTCAGCTGCTAGAAACGATAAGTCTGATTTTGTCCACCTCTGTTTTTTGCACAGGGGTTTGAGTGGAAGGTCTACCACTGTTGCTCATGTAACTGCACACTTGGTTGAGCAATAGCACACAAGCCATACGAAATGACTGTGCGCTGCTTTGCGGAGCATTTACTTTGAACAACAAAAAGGAAATCAATGGCTCATTCAATGGGAAAACTGTGCACCAACTCAACAATGCTAGTTGTTATCTAAGTGGATTAGAAACGGAACAAGATGCTATAATACATGTGACACGTGAACGACCTTGTCACACTAAAGACTTATGTGTCATTATTTCGTACAACCACCACCATCCTCGTTTCACAGGAAAGTGGTATTCCTCCCACGCAGCCCTCCTCCACATGCAGGCTCTACTGCGTTGGTTCTTTTAACACTAATGAATGTGATAATAAATCCCTCAGGAGCTGAAAGACACAGTATTGTGCTGGAGGGACAGTACTTGTCAGCACATTTTCAGAACATGTGATTCATTTCTTTATCACCGAGTTGAAGCATGTAAGCACAAAATCCAGTGGAGTAATGCATCTTCACTCTAGAGGATCCCGGCAGGCTTAAGAAGTGCACATTCTTCAGGTGAACAGAAACACAACTCCAAAAAAATCTAGTGTTGCTGTATGTGTGTTAGATTTCTACATGTGTCTGTTTGCTACTATATCGACTTTACAAGTATTTAGCATATGTATATATGTCATCATATTGAGCAGCAACAAACAAAAACTAAAAGAAATAATAATTAACTAAAACAATTTTTATATCAGACAGAAATTGATTTAAGAAAATGACTGTCTGCTTTGATGTTGTTTCTCCTTGACTTAGATTTTGTTTGCTTGCCTTGTTCCTCACTTGTAAGTCGCTTTGGATAAAAGCGTCTGCTAAATGACTAAATGTAAATGTAAATGTAAATGTAAATATCTGAAACAAACCAATACAAAAATGCATTTCTAACACAGCAGCATGGTGTGCATGTAGAATATGTGAAATAAAGTTCAGTGTATTGGCTAAAATGTGCACAACCAGTGGTTTGAAAGTGTTATAGTCAAAATACAGTATGGAAAACTGATTTTTATTGTAGTGCTGCTGCATGACTGAATTATACTCAATGTCGTAAAGAGAAAGAGGCAAAACAGAATCACTGCAGACACAAAACCATTAGTTGCCCCAAACCTGAGTGAGTAAAAGTAAACAGTAGTTTTAGAGTTTGTTTTGATTGAATAACAAAATTCTAACGGAACAAAAGTTAACAGAAACTTCACGTAGAGTCAGATGATCTCTCACAAGAAGGAAACTGCCATTAATTAAAGTCAAAGAAACGACCATCAAAAGTTTCGTGATAAAACCTGCTTATATAATATACATGAAATGAGCCTCAAACTCCTGAATCTATGAAGTAGAAACGAAAATGGAGAGTTCTTCTTTTTGGTCTGAGCAGCTGTGCGGAAAATAAGAAAGGCAGGCACGATGACTTCTTGAACAGATGATGGTGTTTGATCAGTCAGGCGGTTCCTCGAGTGTCTGGCTCCTGAAGGAAGAGCACATAGGACTCTAGGCGCACAACAGCAGCACATAGGAAGGATATCTGTTAATCAATATTGATATTATTTTTATTTCTTGTTTAGTGACACTCTGACACCGGATTCATATGAATTTGGACACTGAATTGTGATGATTTTTTAATAGTCGAGTTTTTTTGCAGAGAAAATAGAAGGTGAAACTTGTGTTTTATTTTTGAGACCACATTGCAGTAAACGGCCAGATAATAGCAATCAGACAAGAAGAGGGTTCTTCTCAGAAGAAAACACTCCCTGGCTCATATGTGAGGGTGAATATGAGCGGGGATTTCGTGATGAAAGGCTGATTGAGCAGGTGATTTCACCAGCTTTCGATCCCTTCTTCAAGGCATTACCAGCTCTCCTTAACGTGAAGAACACACGGAGACGCGCAGAAAACACGCAATCCCACTTTAGCCTCTTTGAAACTGTTTTCAGTCTAGAAGCAATTTCTGCTCAAGCTGTCTCCCAGATGATCAAAAAGAGCAAATTGGGCAGGCCTGCGGGGAACCCAAACATGTCTAATACTATTTAAGAGTTAAAAAAAAAAAAAGTGTTGAAAAGAAAATTGGATAAAAACACAAGGGTCTGTAACAAAACAGTAAACACCTCTACAGACGAGAGGGGGAATGTGTGGCGTTTTTCTGTAGCACAATCATCAAGGCGCACAAAGTCAATATCTGAAAATAATATCTGAAAATGACTGATATTGACCATGCAGCTACAGCATACAAATGTCATGATTCAACCCCCCATATAAAATCTCACTCTATTTTCCTTCCCTTGTTCCCCCCCCTCCTGCTCCCCCTCATTGTTACAGGGTCTGTCCAAGACAGTGGGCAGCACCGTCACCCATGGGTGCCTCAGGGCAGGGTGGGATCGGAGATGGCGTGTGCAGGGTCGCATGTGAAGGACACCGTGATGGCGTAGCGCGTCCCCCACGTCACCTTCTCCACGCGATGGAGGTTCTCCGAGCCAGAGGAGAAGAAAGACACTCGTCCTGTGCACGGAAAGAAATGAAACGACTTTTAAAGAGACAAGAGCCAGAGGGAGCAAAAAAAAAAAAAAAGGTTTTAAGGAACAACAATCTGAGACATGCACTTATTTGTTTTATTTCCATGAGGGATGTAAACATCAGAATCATGTTATGGTGTTGTTTGCATTTCATACAGAGTTGGAGTCAGGATGCGTTTATCACGGCCTATCATAAAGATTTTGTTCAAAAAAACACAAGGTTAATACAACTAAAGCTTTCCGCCTGTTACTCCTCCTTAAATCACAAACTTTCACATTTGTGAAGTTGCTCAGGTACATAATAAGATAAAATGTGTTAATGGATTTTAAGTTAAGCTAGACTAAACACATCCTGGCTCCAGCTAAACTGTTAGTCTGCATGGACTCTTAACTCATATAATTACAGATGCACATAATTGGATAAAGGGTGTAGAACAGGAGAAGGCAACCCTGGTCCGAGAGATCCAAAGCCCTGCTCTCACTGTTGATTTACCTGGATCAGGTGTGTTGTTGGAAAACAAGTAGGAGTGTGGCTCTCTAGGACCAGTGCTACCTACCCCGGGTCTAGCAAAACCGCAGCCAAGGAAACAGACGTCAGCTCTTCTCTCACAGATTTCACATTTACACATTTATGTGCATAACATAGTGATAGTTTTATTTTATTTTATTTTATTTTATTTTATTTTATTTTAACACTGCCAAACTTCACCAAGTGAAGCTAAACACATCTGGCTCCAGCACTGTAATTGATGAACAGTCAGAGAAGTACAAATATTCTCATCTCAATCTTGGAAAGACAGTAAAGAAGCTTATTCTCAAAAAGAAAAGATTAACTCTCAAAGAAGTGTGCATACTGTGCTGAATTACTTATGGTACCACACAAACGTGACAGGGGGATCAACACAACACAAAGAAGAAAGAAACCGGAGGCATGAAGAGATAACATGGCCACAAGGACACGCTGGACTTAATACAGGACTGTGTTCTAGTTTAATGCTGAGATGCATTCTTTTTTTTTTTTTTTTTGGCCGCCTGCTTTATAATCATTTTAACCATTTTTCTTTTTGGAACAACAGACAGTGTGAGTTGGGCGAATGAATGAATTCTCTTTCTTTTTATCTGCAGCTTTGCTTCGCCGGGCCAGCTAATGAGCCAATGTACAAGCCACTCTGGTTCTTTCTAAATATAACCTGCTCTGTTTTAGATAGACAACTATATTAATGTTGACAAAGCTACTCTGTGCTTGTAGCACGTAATGAAGAGATTTCTACTAAAATGTTTTCAGATAAAACTTCCAGTCTTTTGAAGAAGTTATCTCATTATGAGAATGTGAATAAAAAGCTGGAATCATAGTGCCTCAATTTGTGCATGCATGTGTGTGTGTGTGTGTGGGAGGGTAAATCCCTTGGCACAGCATTGGCTGAGGATGTATGGAGAAAGCAGTGCTCACGGTTAAACAATGCAATTTACAGTGGAACCCCAAAAGAATGGGAAATAAGATGGTGACTGAATGCACAAAAGAGTTCGCGCAGCGAGAAAATAACTGGTGGCGCGCTCGTTTTATGTCGCTTTAAAAGAAGGGCATTTTCAAATGCTCAAATTAGCCACACAGCTTTAGATAACCGCACAATGAAATTATCTTTAAAAATAATCCCCTCCATTTGTCAGTATAAACGTTTGCAAAGTATATTGTGAAGGACCGGGCAGGCTAATACAGCCAGCCGAGCAGATTAGCTGCTGCACAACAAAATAACATCCACAGAGGAATTCAACGGGGTCAACGCACTTCAAAAAGCAAATTATTATATTCCAGGGCATCTATAGGACACTACTGGAAAAAAATCTAGACACACTTTATGTACAAGTCTCTATACTAGGACATCTACTAACTATGAACTGCAACATCCTCAGTCTGGCTGGGGACCTTTGTTTCATCTCTCACTATACCACGCTTCCTGTCATCTCTACACTGCCTCTATCCAATCTCATCCCTCCAAAGGGACTCATACAAATTAGTTACCAGGAGACGACATTCAGACAGAGAAGTTCTGTAAGAGATTCAACGCGAGAGCTTAGTAAAATGTACTAAAAACTGCTTTTTATGATATTGATTTTATTTTATGCAGATGCAGGAAACACCACTGCAATGTTAGACTTATCAATACAGAGTGAATCATTCAAACATTCCTGACATAGCTTGGAGTTAAGTATATTAACTCCAGGCTAATGACATCAATATGTAAATTGGAGTGAGGAGGTAGCAAAGCTGCAGTTCAGTCAATAAAACCTCATCTGATGTGTGGGTTTGAGCTTGTTTGATGTGAACCATGTCTGACAAAAAAAAGAGATCTCTGAAGACTTAGGATTAACAATTGTAGCAAAGTCATCTGATAGAGTTTAGATATTGCACGGTAAGACAAACTGTTCATTCATGGAAATGAAAATGTAGTTCTGTGCTCTCGAAGAAGTGGACAAGATGAGATGACTGCAAAAGGTACGATGCAAAACACCCAATGAAGTAAATGTGAAATAAATAAAAACTCCCAGTTCCTGAGATGCTCAACAAATATGATCTCTCACTTAAATTGAAAGGATAAGTTAACTCCAACAGAAATATTGTGTGTCTAACTGTGGAATTTGCCAAAGAATCCTTGAATCCCGTCAACACATACTGAGGAGGCCCAGAGGTCTTTAGAGAACAAACAATCTTACCGAGGTCATTTATGAAACGGTTTTCTTGAGCCACACAGAAGCAGAGGTATTCCCTCTTTTTTCCCCTCTATGTCATAGCAACATACTTGTATCCAGGAATCAATCCGTTTTAATAAATTCTGTCTCCCATGAGAAAACAGAGAGGAACAGTCTCCTTGCACAACAAGATTCAATGAGCAGGACAATAAATCCCCACTTTTCTGTCTCTATTCTGTAGTAGGGGTATTATTTAGACAATATTTATTTATCATTTAGAAACTGCTGGTTATCTTGTGGAGTCTTTGTGGTATGAAAAACTGCTTCTGACTGAGGAGAAGATCAAGGTAACTATTTTAAAAAGCTGAATTGCAATTACCCTCTAAAAGTACAGTGCAAATCTTTTTCCCACTTGGCCCCTTAGACTACCACAGCCAGTGAGTCCAGTAATCTATTTGAAATGAATGGCAACATACCTCTGTTAGCATCTCAGTAGATTGGTGGGGTATACCTGAGTCAAGACTCCGAGCTGCTGTGCACTGACACCGTGTCTGATCTGTGTGATGCTTGAAAATGATGAATGAGGTGTCCTACACAAAAGTAATACAAATTCGCTTTGTTGAACCTAAAAACGGTCTCATTCATATGAAATGTCGGCTAAAGGATATGGCTGTCTGTAAGTCAGTGCTGCCCTCTGGCAGGGTAACAGGAGAAAGAGTACCAGACCATGGGCATACAGTGTGCTGCTAGTGGAAGGAGCTTCATATGACTTTAAGGACCCGACTTGTTCACTTTTCCTTGCTGACTGTTTTCTGGCTCATTCAGCAAGCTGAGATGCAGGACACGACATTTGTTCATGTTTGTGCACTAGATAAAGAGACTTATCAGGAAAGCCAATGTGGGCTGTTGTTCCCAATCTGTGGCTCTTGTCTCGTAAAGCAGGCTTCTGTCTGGCTCAGTGTGACCATCTGCTGTGCCTTTGACAGATCGCTGACAATACTGCTTTATGCAAATATATTTAAAATAAAGTCATATGATAAGCTGCGTAGAAATAATGCAGATCATTTCTATTTCCTGGTTCCAGATTTTGTATACTATAGCAAATTTAAATAAAACCACCATTTCACTTCTAACACTGTGCATCAATTTGCGTTTGCTGTGAAAAAGCCTGCTGAAATTGTTCACAGCCCAAAAGAGTGGCTCTCCTTATCAGCAACACAAATTGTACAGGAGTGATGATTCATTTAGATTTGACAACGCAGGACAAGATGTAATAGCCAATTATGGAGATGTAATGGAAAAAGCAATTTAATAACACTGTTAACCAATCACTGCCATCAGAGAGTATCAGACTGATAATTCAATTGTTTAACAAATGATACTGGACGTGAACAACAGTGAGTGTGAAGGTAAGATGTTAAAAATGCTCATTTGTGTCAAGAAAGTTCATCTAATGTCAGTGAAATGAAATAGTTAAAAGCAAGTATCTTTGTCAAAGCTAATATCAGTTTGTTCAGAGGAGGAATTTGAATAGAGAAGGAAAATGCTGTGTTCAGAAATGTCACACATTTTTTTATCAAGTTAAAAGAAAATATCCTTTAGCATTTGAAACACTGATCGACTGATGAGATATGAGAAATGCAGAAACACTACAGCATCTGTTATGAAAGGTGCCACCCCGCCCCCAGAATGCTTTGTTCCACCTTTCTCAATCCAAATGGTTAGTTAGCTTCTCAATTTGTACTGCATTTAGCCATTTGCCATCACTGAGAAGCCACTTTGTCATCATGCCCTTCATGCCTCCAGTCTGTTTGCTTTTAATGAAGAGCCACACATCACTGGTTCGCACCTAACCCGGGATGAATGTGCAGCGCTAACAAGATGATAAATGGTGCGTGACTCATCCAGTGCCGATAGCAAGGGGTTTTTTTTAGCCCCAAAAGCAAACTATGAACACCATCAAACTGACACACTGTCCAGTCAATGTATCGATAACTCCCACACCCTCATAATTAATTAGTAGTGGATGAACCACGCACGCCATACTATATCTCGAGAGAGGCTGGGATGAAAGCTAAAGGTGACGCTGGCTAAAGCCAAATTAAAAAGCAGTTTGAGCTCTCTGGTGAGATCTCAGGTTGGAAATGCGTTCCCACCTGTAATTACCTGGATTGCTTTGTGACTCTGCTCTACAGTTTAAAACGCTGAGGAGGGCCAAAAGTAAAATGAGCACTCCCTAGTTGTTTCCCACTGCACCATGCATCAGCCTGTAGAGCCGTAATGAGGCTGGAACAAAGACTCCCGCTGTTCTCAGTGATGGCGTCACTTGTTTACTAAATCAGGGGTTTTCATTGTTGTTTTTATTTTGTTCTTCAGCAAAAAAAAAAAGAAAAGAAAAGAAAAGTAAAAAAAGGACAGCACCACTAACATGACCAAAAATATATCACTGTGACGTGCATGGAAAAAGAAGTAAGAGTAAAATATCATACAGCAAAAGCAATCATAATAAAGAAATCATTGTCAAATGAATATCTTTGAAAGCTGGAGCCTTGTCCATCTGAGGAATAATTCTAATAGTTGTTTGAGGCACAGCCACCACGGTCAAACTGCTGGCTTTAAGGAGGCAGCCTAAGGTCATCTAATTCCCCTGTGGTTGTCTGAGGTGGCAGGTTAACGGTTATTGACTCCTTTGACTGACAGACAGGTCTTTCTCACTCTGTGGCCTTCTTTAGCTCTCTTTGTATCTGCCATTCCCAGCTGAGCACTCTATCTCTATATCACATATCTATAGTTCATCTATCTTCCAGTCATTTCCTATCTGTGCCTACCCTCCATACTGCCTCTCTCCTTGCCCTATGGGGGATACTTTCACATTTCCCAAATCCATCAGCCATCTCTCTCACTCTAATCTAATCCTCCACTCTTTTTTTTCCTGCTCCTTACTTCCTCTTACTTGAACACTTTTTCCCTCAGTCTCCATGGGGCTCACTGTCATCACATCCTTGACTCTTGCTCTCTCTGCCAGCCAAGTCCTGATTGTCTTCCTGGTGTTATAATTACACCTTAGTCGTCACTGATGCCTAAAAACAGCCATGATTATCTCAGCAAACTAATCATGCGTCCAGATATGAGGTTCAGACTCTTGTCAAGTCAAAACTTGTCACTCAATCGCCCAGCATGCCATTCCAACAGTTTTTCGGTGAATGCGAGCGAGGAAAAGGAAAATAAAGGACCCTTGCTATCGGTACATTATGTTTTCTACTGTGTATCTTGCATGTTGCATTTCATATCGGTGGCAGATGTAATAGTACTGGTTGGGTGACTCTCCACTGAAAGTCAGAAATCTATCAAAGATGATCTGAGCAGGTTTCATTGGGCTTAAGTTCACACTGTCACCGTCCTCTCTGTTGGCTCACTTGACTGATGCAACATGGCTGTACAATTCACAAAAACCTGTCAAAGGTGATGAGGAAAGCCACAGTCATTCTTTGCTACCTCATGCCTTTCAGTCAATGCCTGTCACTGCTCCATCATAGGACACTGTCAGCAGCCCAGCATGTATCACTGTTGCTCACAAACGTGGATAAGAGACTCGGGTCTGACTGGCAAATGGGAAATAAAGGAACACTTGTTCAGCTACTATAGCCTGGACCAGCCAGCCTTTCCTTGTATGCACCACAGAGCAAGACACATTCAGCACGAGCCTAATTACTTACAGTAGAAAGTTGTGAAAGGCTCAGCTATATGCAAATATCTATTTCTGAAACAGCTGAGCAAGAGCCAACCTGGGCCATCTTGTTTCCAATGAAAACTAAAGCAAAGAAAGGGGACTGGGAAAGTTAAACGGAATGAAAAATTAAACACTGATGAAGAAAAGGCAAAAGAGAAGGATTGCTTTATCCAAGTGCTCTTGATTAAAAGTGGCAGGGCAGTTGTGTTACAGGGCAGGTAATTAGGGACAATTGGTAGAGTGGTAATAGGGGAACAGGGAGTTTTCTGTAAAACGGTTTGCTGTCAGATCCAGAGCATGTAATTCTTAGGAGGCAGTAAGAACATCAGTAGGTGTTTCCCAATATTAAAGAGATTCACGAGTGGCACATTGTTATAGAGCCCATGCAAAGCAAGCAAGAAAATATTGTCCAAGAGGGATGCTGACTTTAGTACATATTAGTGTGCCTGAACCACTTCAAAGGAAAGTTCCAGCAGCATTTTCATCCAAACAGTGATCCACTGATGGAGGAGGATTACTGCAAGTCTGCACAGGTGGTAAAGGTTGAAGAAATAAGCATGTGTGACTAGATCATCAGTTCAACCCGTTAAAGGCAAAATTAAAAATCTGGGTGGTACAAGATGTAAAAGCAGCAGTTGCCCCTTGCTCATCAGCACACCACTGTGATGCTCTTGAGCAAGGCCCTTAACACCAACTGTTCCAGTGGAGCTGCTCAGTGGCAACAGGAAAAGTAATGTTGCTGCTTCTTACTCGCTTTTCTTTAGTGAAGGAAATATCCACATTTTTTGTCTCTTGTGATACTCTTGTGAGAGTGTAAAGTCCAAATGACACTGACTGATTTACACCAAAACATACCCACATAGCCACTCACGTAAAACTTTTAAGTTCAGAAACATTGCGATCGGTGTATGTTTTGTACTTTACAAAAGATTTAACAAAAACAAGACAACATTTGCCTTCGGTATAATAGTTGAAGAGTTGAGATGGAGTAATGCAGTGAAAATGGCTGAAATTCAACATGACATTTAATTGACACCTGAAACAAGTCTGGAAACTCTTTCTCACTCAGCACTACCCCGATCAAATTTAGACATCTCATCAGTTAGGATGTAAAAGTTTTCTTCCACCAAATCCTCTGGCTCCACACTAATTTTGAGGTAATAGACCTAATTTTAGGCGACCATGACAAAAGTTGTAAGCGGCTGGATAGTGTAGTAGTAAGATTGCCGCCCTCCATGTGGGTCCCCTGGGGTTCAACTCCCAGCTGTGGCTTACCTCAAGTAGTGGTACTCAGGCAAGACCTCCCTAAGCTTACTCTGCTTTTGCCTTGTACCTCACTTGTAAGTCCCTTTGCATGAAAGAGTCTGCTAAATGTAAATGTAAATCTAAGTTGTCAAGGAAGCTAACAGCACATTTTTGGTCCTAAGTTAATTTTAAAAGGTCCATTAGTGACTCATTTCTCTAGATCACCCTGTTAAATTACTAACAGTAGCTTTCTACCAATGCCTGACATCACCCATCCTGTCAATGTGCCTGTGTCCGACTGTCACATAACCCTTTAGGCACACAATTCCTCACATTACGTCTTTTAAATAATGGCAAGCGGGATTCCTAGGGAGTAGTACTCCTTTAAAGTGATCTGCTCTGAACCTTTTTCAGATTTTCCACAAGTTCTCCAGAGACTGATCCAATCCCCCTATTTTTGCGTGCCTCACATTTTCCTCAAATCCCATAGTACTTCAGGAAATTGTCCCTGATACTTAGTATAAGGTATTTTTACTTGGCAACTTTGAAATATGTGTTTATTCACAGACTTATCTCTATTTTATTAATATTCTATACACATGCAGGCTGTATTAACAAACAAAAAACAAAGATATTTCGTAAGATGTTGATGTCTAATGCCCCCAGGTACTATAAGCGAGGTAAAGCCTAATCCCTTGCACCTCCACTGTGCAGCAGTCTGTGCTGCTGATTACCCACTTACAGAGGATTACGCCCACTTTACTTTGCTCTGCACCCAGATCTCTTAATGCAGCTGAGTACAACAATTACAATTTCAAACGTGGCTATAATAATAAAAATCCTTTATCTGTCTTGCATCACTTCCTTCAAGTGGGGCTTAATAGGCTTAAGCAGACAAAGTTAAGTGTTACCAGGTGTTACTACCAATAGTCTGGATTTATAATATCCAGACTCACAGCTAAACACATCACTGTCTCAGAAACAAAACATTACTGTGACCTATACAGATTGAGCCTTTTAAGGAGTGGTAGGTACCTGCCCGTGGTTCCACTGTCCGGTTGCCATTTTGGTCCATAAAGACAAATCTGCCTCCAGTGAAGTCAGAGCCGTAGTCTGAGAGGTACAGGAGAGAAGTGTAGTCAAAAGAGCCATAAGTCACCTGACAAACAGAGAGAGAGGAAGATAGTATCTTAGTGTCAGCATGTGAGTATGTAAACAGTTTAACTCTCAGTAGTAATGACATCATGAATTTCTTTACAAATAAAATCATAACTATCAGAGAAAAACTTTATTAGATCCTCCCTGCAACTGGCATGGATGGTCTCGCATGAAGAACACCTCTAGATTAATTTGTAACACCTCACTCGTAGTTGGACTGCTTCTTCCCCGTAGATCATTCTGAGTTGATGTCTTCCCTTTAAACAGCACGTCCATAGTAGATCAGATCAATCTGTCTTTACTAACAGGCTATGTACCACAGGCTTTTAGGGTTGCTGTAGTCAAAACTCGACTCAAAAAGTCTACTCTGGACTCAGGGGTTTTAGCCAATTATAGACCAATATCCAAACCAGCTTTCATCTCTGAAATTCTTGAAAATGTAGTTTCAAAGCAATTATGTGACCACCTGTGCAGATATAACCTGTATGAAGATTTACAGTCAGGATTTAGAGTACAGGATAGTACAGAAAATGCACTGGAAGAGGTCACTAACATTCTTAGTGTCAGACAACGGACTTCTCTCTATCCTTGGTTTGTTAGGATAGTGCTGAGTTCAACACTACAGATCATAGCATTTTATTACATAGACTGGACCATGTCACCGGGATTAAAGAAACACCACCAGGCTGTTTTAAATCTTATCTATCAGTTAAATACCAGTATGTGCATGTTGACGATGAGTCTTCCATGTACACCAAAGTTCGTTAGGGAGTTCCACAGGGTTCTGTGTTTGGGCAGATTCTTTTCGCTCTGTATCTGTCCCCCCTTAGGCGATATTATTATGAAACAATTTTTATATAATTCTGTATACAGTTATATTTTGTAAGTTCTTAAATCTTACACTGTAAAGTGCCTTGAGATGACTTCTGTTGCGATTTGGTGCTATACAAATACAACTAAATTAAATTAAATTGTAATCCCTGACAATGTAACTAGTATGATCTTGGGTTTATGTCAGCTTGGGCTGGCAGAGTAAAGTCCAAAAAGCATGCCTTACAAATTATGGGCACAAAGTTTGAAAGGCATGAGTGGATAAAGTATAGCTATTGAGTTGCATTAGGGGAAAAGTAGAGTAGAGCAAGTATTTGGTGCCTTTGGAGCTTCATTCTCACCAAGAACTAAAAGTCATAATGTCTCAGTCACAGCTTCACTGATGTTGAAAGTACAGTAAAGTACTAAACTGCTGGAGAACCAATTAAACTTTGTCCCCCATAAACTGCGCAAAGTGTCACTGCTCCAGTTTAATCCATAAAATCTCACCCAGCACCAGTTTCAAAAGCTCCGAATAGCTTTTTTTTTTTAGTATTGTGTCGTGATCACTTCTTAAAGTATGTGAAAGTATTTATTCTTCATACTGTAAGGATGCATCGTGTGCACATTGTGCTGCATTACTATATATCACTTTCCTGTCACTGCAGTGTCTCAGCCATGTTTGTGGCCTTTGGGATTGATTAAGTATACAAGAGTTACTGAATACTATTCTAAATAACACTAATGCAACTGTTAACTAATACATGGATTGGAGGCTTAAGGTAAGGCTGCAAACTGGGTACCCACCTCAACAAGTAGCAAAATCTCTTCATGCAACATCAACCATGAGCTCTTTTTGCTGCACAAATTAAAACAGAGCCAATTCAAAGATCTATAAGAGCCCACTTGGCTCAAATTGTGTGTAACCTTAATAAAACATGAAAGGGAAGGTTGACAGAGAACCAGGAGTGCCTCTCTTTTCAGTCAAACAGTAATTTTAGACAGAGTGCTCTCATTTGATCATACCTCACAGAAAGAAAAACAAAGTGAGCTACTGAGAGTTTCATGAATTACTAAAACAACTTCAAACCACCTGAAGTTTATATAACAGCTAAGTCTCCTCAAGAGAATCACTACAGTTTCACAAAGCATAATATTGCAATATTAAGTATCTACTCACATATATTTATATATATATATATATATATATACATATATATATATATATATATATATATATAAATAATATATATATAAATAATATATATATATATATATATATATATATATATATATATATATATATATATTTATTTATTTATTTTTTTTGTAATTGAGGTTTCTGAATCCTTACATGTGTCATCTGGCAAAATGATGGAGATTCTTACTTTAGCAGCAAGGCAAGCCCAAGAGACCTTAGTTTGTGCACCTATCATTCAGTTTCATTAAAAAAGCAAATGCATTTCCGCCATGAACAAGATAAAACACATTTTCCATGTTATTACTCTATGACACTCTATCAGCACTATAATCGATGGAAAAAAAAATTCACCATAAGACGTCAGAGGCCATTTACATTTAAATGAAGGCTGGCTTGGGCAATTAGCACTCAAAATGGCGGCAGAGACAGATGGGGAAGAGAAGTGGGTCTTTTCAGATTAAATTTATCCAGCTGCCGAGGGCCAGCAGCCGAGGATGTGGTGACAAATATTCATATGGCTGCAATATGCATATGAGGTTCAGGGAAAACAAAGCATTAAGCAAGAGCAAACAAGCAATGTCCCAAGCAATAACACAGGCAAAATAAATATGCATGTTTGTCTGGTCTTCTCCTATTTAGCAAGAGGGCAATACAGATCTGTATTTAGAGAAATTATTCAACAGTTTAAGGAGTAATGCCAACAAATATCGCTTCATGCCTATAGTTTAAAAATCCTTTCTAAAGAAAACATTCAGAGGCATCAGACATTTTACACTGCATTGATCTACTTATTAGCTTTCTGGTAAGACAATAAGAAATGTTAAATAAAATGAAATATGCACAAGGACTTCTTGAAGCATTGAAAGGTTTTTCGGCCCCCAGCAGACTCACTATTTAAAACTTGCCTCAAGGTCCTCTCTAAAGCCTTATAGCAACTTGAACGACTCACGCCAACAAGAAAGCGCAAAGTGAAAGACTAAGATTAAAGCGAAAACAAAAAACAAGCGCTACATGAATATTTATAAAGAATGAGCATGGTATGATGTGAACATAAGAGAACAGAGGCGTGGGCTATGTGAACATAATTAGAGAGGTTGCCTTAAAGGGAAATACCACTTATTTAAAGTAAGTATGCAAGAATAACCATTTCCTGGTTCAGCAAACCTAAACCTTGAAGCTTATTATCTAAACTGATGGTCAAAGTGTGGCTGCCAAAAGGGACCTTCTGGTCACAAGGGTTCACGTTGATGTTTTTGGTGCGAGTCTCTGTAGCTTTTTTTTTGCTAAACTGACTATACTTCCTGCTTTGCAGACAGAACACAGACACACCATCTAAAGTTTATTTGAAGATAACATTTTTAAGATGATCAAAAAGCATCCTTCCATTTTTTCTTGCTAATCTGGTTTGGGACCTAGTTGGCAGTGAGGAAAAGTCTGGACTATGTTTGAAACTGGCCTGAATGGTAAGTTAATGACCACATCTTAAGGCTAACGTATTTATACGCAGTGGACCAAAAGAGTGCCATCAAACAGCAGGGTGACATGCACTAAACATTCAACTTGAAATCCTTTGGGGTTGCTGCACTACGAGAAAAGTACACGCGAAAAGAGTTCATGGAAAAATTCAGATCGCCTGTTTAAGGGAGCTCCATAAATTGCCGGCCTCAAACATTTTCACATTGAAAAGGTGACTGCTTTGTCACTGCAAAGTGTCCTCTATCCCTTCCATGGATGTACCCAGGACAGAAGGAATATTTAATTTCTCCAGCAGCTCAGCAGTCTTCCATGGGGTTTTCTGTCATCTGAACATGCCTGGAAAACCTCAACATGGGGGCATTGAAGGGACATCTTAATCCTCCGAAATTCAGTTTGATCTATCCTAATAACATTTTAATACAAAAAAGAACAGGCTGTGGCCCCAGCTCCCCCAGATCTCTGAGCGTCTTGTTTCTATGAGTGTTGGATTTACCACAGTTGATGTCGCCAAGCAGCTGCTCGAGTAAGAGTTGGAAAGTTTGGCTGATGAATTGAGAACTTCACTTTCAGGTGGACTCAGTTACTTTAAGATATCAAGATGATTCCCATGAGCCCATTTAATGGGAGTGGACGACACCACTTGTAATGTGAGCAGAAATGCAACAATCATGATTTTTCATTCCCAGTATCAATTAAAACGTACACTCAACGTCACTGGATGAAGTCAAATCATCAATCAACCCAGCATACCAAGTGTTTTATGTATTTGTCTGATATATATATCACAGTGACAAGAAAAAGTATGTGAGCATTTTAAAACATTTTAGTTGTTTAATTAATTTGTTATAAATCTTGACCTGATCTTCATCCAAAATCAAGAATAAAAAAACATTAAAAATCTGATCTTCCATGTCTTTATTAAAAACAACCATAAAAACTTGTGTGTGTATCTCTGGGTGTTACCTTATCAATATGTGGATGCCAGTACTCATCGTGCTGGGTCTTGGCTGCTGTGCTATTGATTCTGGAGAAGAAGGTGGGCTTGGTGAGGTACATTACTGTCGGGTCTAGACCAAACGTCTCGGCAATAGCTGCCTGGATTCGCCCACGTACATCTCTAATAGTGAAAAACAGACACAACATGTCAGACTAAAAGATCTGGCATAGTTGCTTAAGGAAGTATGACTGAGGGAGGCACTGCTCTCAAACCAGCACTCAAGAGGTGGAAGTCCTGACTGCAGTTTACCAGTTAAGAGGTTATGGAAATCTTTGGGCATTTTCACACCTTAGTATATTTGCTCTGGTCCAAATTGCTTGCTGAGCTTGTAAACTTGTAGCATTCTCCCCTTGGCTCCAAGAGGGAAAACAAACTCAAGATCTATTTAAATGGACTAAAGCCTGTAGGTGTGAAAGCACTCTTTATGAACACATTAAAACTTCAACTTCTTAGTGGGTATATTCCATAACTTTCATTTTGGTGCTTGTAAATGATACAATCACCAGCTCCAAGATGTGTAAATACATGATGTGCATGAAGACGAAATGTAAGCCATTTGAATTAGTCTACATCCCATTTGTAGGAAGATCATTCCATATTGATCGTTCAGTGTCTTCAAATAAGAAACAATAAATACTGCATTTTCAAAGAATAACAGATTTCTAATTTTTGAGCAAAATGCATGGCAGATTTTTAATTAAGGTTATTTAGTCACCTGTAAAGCTGGAAATCCTCTTGGGTGAACACATCTCTGATCTGATCCCCAAAATACCTGCAGCCACATTCCCACCACAGAGTCGCAGACAGTTCCAGACACAAACAAAGCCAATCAGAGACACATGAGCAGAAAGGAACAAACACACATATGCGCGCACGTGCACAGCAGAGGGGAAAAAGAGAGCAGAGAAGATGGGATTTGTTAGCATAAATTAACATTTCGCAGCATGGCACAGCCCACCATTACTCAGCAAGGCGTCTCATCCAGCCATCTAGACCCAGTAGACAGTAAATGTCTGACTTCCTCACGTGAGTACGACCCCAGTGCAGGGTGAAAGGTGACGACGAGGGTGTAAGTATTAGGGTCAGCACTTCCTGACTGAATATTTGTCAGATGGTCCCTGGAGATCCCATGTCAGCCTCCTCACCAATTGGACAAGAGAGAGACGGGAGGACACAGAGGGGAATATGAATGAAGGGAGGAGGATAGAGAGGAGCAGATGATCCAAATCAAACTGGGTTCTGCTGGCAGAGATGAATGAGGGTTGCATGGGTCGCTAGGGCTGGAGAAGACCACTCACATGGAGTGACATAACTAAGATTGATGACTAACTTCATATTCTGGTGAATATTACACATTCAGGATGTCATTCCCGCAGATATAAACACTGTGTAGACACAGAGAAAGACAAGATGCACCTCCCCACCTGTAGATGTTCACAAACTGCTTTCCCATTGACAACGCTCCAGAGTGCAGGTCCAGTATGGAAGCCTGCAGAGGACAAAGGAAAACCAGGAATTGAAAATGAAAACTCAGTTGGGGGTTGTTTATGTTTACTGTATGTATTCACACACAGCATGGTTGTAGTTTCAAGGGTCAGTACTGTCCCTCAGTGGCCTTTTCATGGGCGACTTTACTTTGCCCTTTGTTTGTTATTGCTTGTCAGCTCCTTTGGGACACTGCTGTGTTTTTTCAAGTCTTTTTCTCAGAAGTCCCTCTGTTGCTTCTCCTCTCTTTACTTAAGTAGCTCAACAATCCATAAACAGTTCTTCTATTGGCTGGGAGCCAGGTCTGCTGGAGACGGAGACCAAAACATAGGGCATGCCAGGGACATCCAGACGTCGCAGGACAACAATATGCTTCCAAGTTATTTCTGCCAGCACGGCCCAGCAAGTGTACAATCCGCTTATTGCTTCAGACTGCCCTCTTGTGCAAACAAGGCTCCATTACAGCATGGAATTAATTCTACTAAATATATTACATATTACATATTCAGCTTGATATACCTTGTGGTGTCCACGAAAATATAATTTAATTTCCTTTTTTGCACATTTCACTGCACAACACACAATAATTCATAGTGCCAAAGTGAAAAAATAATGTAACTTTTTTTTTGTAATTCCAAATCCAGTCCAAGGAACTCTCTGTACACTTCTGTACACTGTGGCAATAATTATTTTGTGGTGTGCCATTGATTAGGACATGATATAATAAAGCTTTTATAAAGCTTTGGGTGTTCCCAGGACAGTGGATTGAAACCACCAGGACTCTTTCTAGAGCCCCAGTGAGACCGAGTAAAGGAAGGTATACCTGTACACTGTGTGATTTTAGGTTGTCCTAACTGAAAGATCACCAAACATACTAATATCTTTGATTTCTGCAAGGGAAGAACTGAACAATTCAATCCAGGCGTGAGAAGGCTGTGGAGACTTAAATAAAAAAGTGGCCCTACAGGATTAGAGTTGAGAATACTCGCAAATGACAGATCTTAGCTGTCAGGTCTTAATTTGCCTGCAAAACTTTCTTAAAGAATGTATTAAGTTTGCCATTATGAGTCATTATGTTTTTTTTATTCCATTTTAAATTAAACTTACAACACAGTGAAATGTGCAAAAGGGAAAAGGGACTAGAAAAGGTGAATATTACACACTGAATGGTCCATCCAGACAGACTTGTTCATTCTGATCTTTATTTTTGTGTTTTATCTTTGTACGCTTGTACATGATTGCATGGATGAAGCAAACAGCTTACTAACACTTGGATAAACCCTAGAAAAATGGGGTCTGAAGAATGGCTTCTCATCAGATAAACGCCACATGAACCAACCAGGTATTCCAATGCCTACCTTCCCGTTAAATTATTTCATTTCAATTTGGTGATATACTCACTCCTCCCTCTGAACCTGCCAGCGCCAGCCCCCTCTCAGCCAGCCTGTGTGCCAGAGATAGAGAGCATGAAAAGTTTTCCAGCTGTACTACAAAGATAGGGGATAGTGAATGGAAAAAAACAACTAGAGAACTAGGGGAGAAAGACAAGAAACACGCTGCACTCTGTTTGACAGTATTTACCTCCTGAGGACCCGAGCTTCCTCTTGTGTTACCACAGTGTCTGTGACTGCGCGGCCACACTTCTGAGGGGTGCATCCTGGGAGAGACACAGGCAAGGGAGGATTTAAACAGGCAACAGCAGAATATATTCAGGCAGTATACCCCGGCTTTGAAGGCTTTGGCATCATACCAAAGAGATAAAGTAGCTAGCAGAGAAACAAGTGCAAGGTAAGGAATTTCTGTTCAATAATGCCACAAAATCCAGGGCTTCCCTCCCACTTCTCGGCAATTATTATTTATTGCTTGAAGCCTGAGCCTCCCACTGCGTTTTCTTTAGACACTGGAGAAGCACAGTTGGACGGCAAACAGCCCATGTGTTTACTTAGAAGAAATTCTTATCTGTACTCTTCTTTTTGCCAAATGCAGGCTCAAAACTGTTTCAAACATCACAGGAGATCAGGTAGAAAGTTGGGACGTCCATGATGAGTTTAGCAATAAACAGATACAGTTTGTAACTTTTTTGAATATCATTTTACTAGAAAATATGCTATAGAGTATATCTTAATGTACAGAAGTGCTTTGAAGCCTCCTGTGACCCTGACTCATTAAATATCAGCGGCAGCAGTGCAGAAATATTTGCCACAGTAAGTTTTTTAACAATACTCACCATTGTAACCAATCAGAGAATAGCTGCTACATTAGTACATTTCTGAGCTTCTTCTCTTCATAACTAACTCAAGTACCTAAAGCGCTGGGCAGAGTGTAGCAGAGCAGAGTGGATTTCAATCCAGACAAAACTAATGCTGTCTATTACAACAACCCTGTAATAAATAATCCTTGATGAAGTTTGGTGTAGAGAGAATTGTTCGGCCTTACACTGACAGGTGCTTCCATTTTTACCAACAAGGGTGAAGCAGGCTGTAGTATTCCCTACAGACGCCTCAAGCTCATTACTTGAGAATTAATGACTGAGTCACTATTTTAGAGTCATTTAGATGGTAATAGGTTGCTGAGGCCTGTGCTTCAAAATGTATCCACGAGGGAGGAAACAAGACCAACAGGCTGGACAGGACAAAGTAGAAGGCATTTATTGCCACACTTATCGGTGCCTCCAGGGAACAAAGCTGAATATCAATATCCCAAATCTAAATCTTTACTGTAATCATAAAATAATCATGTCCTCTGTGCTGCCTCACTCTACTCGCACTCTGCTTACTGCTCTAAGAACATTCTTTAGCATCACTGGTGTGTTTGAAATATCTTGTATTTCAATGTACACAATGACAATTGTTTGCTTCCACACAATGGCTGCAACAATTAATCCGGTGGATCCACTGGTCAAACATGCTCTCCTGCAGTATAATTTATGTTATGATCAGACATGCTTGGGTTATATTGCCATCTAGTGGACAAATCAAAAGAAAAGTTTTGAATTTATCATTTTGTTAAGTTGTAAAAAAAAAAAAAAACATATTACCTAAGAAGAATAACTTGTAGAATGTAGACTGAAGGTTCTGACAATGTTACCTCATGTTTTGTAATTAGTATTTTTGTATTGTATATCTTTTTTTGATTAATCATACCATTCCTTCCACCGCCCGCCAGTCATATTTGCACCACAGATTGAGAATGTGTGCAGTTCAAGGACCAAGCCTCACCTGGGTAGCGTTTGTGGTTATCGTAGTCTTCAGAGCACTGGACGGTGAAGACTCTGGGGTGAGGAGAAACCTGCTCACCCTGGCTTACCAGTGTTTCTGTGATGTCAGCATCCAGAGAGGTCATGTATTGCCACATAACCGCTCCGCACACACACAGAGCAACCAGCAGTAAGGCCACGGGGCCTCTGTACCCTCTCCATGCAGATCCCTGCCGCAGAGCATTACCTCTGACAGAACAGAGAAAAAAAAACAGATCAGCGAATTCAACTGCACCAAAGTTGTTCATTCTTCACTCTTAACTAAAATAAACACACTTCAAGTACATCTTAAGTAACGACAGGTATGTAGGCATATTAACTCCTCCAGATGACATCATCCGGAGTAGCCTGGAGCTAAAGCACTGGGAAGTTTAATGACAATCATATACATGTACTACATGTGCAATCTAGAGCCATAGGAGGCAAGTTGAAAATGGGTGAAGTCGCCCTTTCAGTAAATGTCCCTCTTCTGTAACAATAACAGGACAAAGTCATCTGCGGAGTAGCTGTGATAAACTGGTAGTAGTTAGTAATGGTTAGTAATAGCTGGGTACACTATCATGTGATAATGCTGGAGGTGAGGTGTTGATAATGTTATGAGTAGTTCAGGGTCATAGCCACAATATGGTTAACAAAAGCACAAATTAAGCATTAGCTTGTGTGTACTTCTCTTTGGAGATTACAGCTACAGTTATAATTACAGTATCAGTTTGACAGCACTGCCATGACCTCATCACACACACACACACACACACACACACACACACACACGCCCCTCTTTCATCCCGCCCCGAACACTAACGCTAACATGGTTTTACTCGCTCACCTTTTAATTTTCTTTTCTATCTCGGTGGCGTTCGACCCCTTCGCGTTTCTCATTCGCACCATTTCGACTCGGAGCGGTGCATTCACTCGGCGTGTGTCGTCGCCTCGGTTGAAACCATACCGTACACCGCGCCAACAGCTTGTCCCACCACCTGGAGCCCTCCACTTCCTGGTGCACGCGGATCGGACAGCCCATTGGCTCTCGAAAAAGAAGGCGACGTTTTGATTGGACCGCATCCCGGAAACGTTGCCTTTCGCTAAAGCGCAGCTGCAAAAACAAACTAATGCGCTGCAGCATAGGCATTAAAAACTAATGGTGTATTCGCTACCCTTTCCTTAACTACAAGATAAACAATTACCGCTTGCAGCCTTCTTCCATCCATTGCTCTGCTCGCTCAGACTAAACAAATCGACCACCTACCCATCTACTAGTCTGTTTATTGTCATAGGAGCGACAGGAAGCGACACAGAGGTGATTTTAGTGCAAACCGGATCTGTTCTCTCCTCTTATTGTCAGTCTTCTCTGACATCCTATCTTTAGCTTGGTCTCTACTGTCCCGGTAAGTGAAACTGATGATCTAATGTTTATTGCTAAACATCAACACACATCTGTAATCAGTGCTGTTACTGTGGAGCTCTGTTTATGGCTACAGTGAGGCAAAATGAAGGCTCCACCATGGCCTAAAGGAAAGAAACTGGTTCACCTGGATTTGAAAGGTGCCCCCCCAAGAGAAGAATACCTTCACAAGGTAGGGGAGGTCTGCACATGGATAATCCGTTCAGGTTTGCTGCCCACTAATCTGTGTTTCATTTCCTCAGCTGATTGATCTGTTCTCTCACCTGGGAGTCGATGGCCTCCTGATGGAGTACGAAGACATGTTTCCTTATGAGGGGGAGCTGAAGCTGCTGCAGGCTGCAGCACAGCCTGCATACAGGTGCAGTTACGGTACTAAACACCGGACACTGTCTAAATTATTTCTGACTCAATTTACTGTCTGTGTGCAGTCTTATGCACTTTTTAAATCTGTCTTATCTTGCTGGGAGATCCTGTAATAAAATTATAATCCTTCCTGTCCTGGACTAAGATAATGTTTTATGTCTGGTGTATCATAAAGTGCTGTATTTTCAGCCCAGAGCAAATATCATCCATGCAAGAATTTGCTAAATCTAAGGGCATGGAGGTCATCCCGCTGGTGCAGACGTTTGGTCATATGGAGGTAAGGCAGCCATTCCTCTCTCCTCCTTTTTAAGATGACCATAATTGCTAAATTTTTAATGCCTCTATTACTGGCTGTTGTCCCTTCTCTGTCATAGTTTGTGCTGAAGCATCGGTCCATGTGGAGCTACAGAGAGGTGGCACACTGTGTGGGTACCCTGAATCCACACAAAGAGGAGGGGGTGAGGCTGGTGATGGAGATGCTGAGACAGGTGGTGGATATGCATCCAGGTCTCAACACACTCCATATCGGAGCCGATGAGGTGAGATCTCACCTATTAGGTATTTTCAATAACTAGTTATTACCAGTTGCCTCATGTGCTTGTCTCCAATTGTTAAGGTTTACATGCTCGGCGAGGGAGAAGAGTCAAAACTATGGTTGTCCTCACCTGGACGTACAGTGGAGCAGCTTTTTCTGAGTCATGTGACCACGGTTGCCAAGGCGATCAAGCAGCAGTGGCCTCACATGAACATCATAATGTGGGATGACATGATGCGAGGCATGAGCCCAGACACACTGAAAGGTGAGGACAGCTACGAAATAACCCAACCAATCACTGTATTGACTTTCTCTACTATTGCTTTATGCTATTGATTTTGCTATTTAAGTAAAGTAAGCTAAGTAACAGGTTCAATCAAGGACTTTTTTTATTTATTGTAATGGGGTAATTTAACTGGTACTGTAGTATTGCTTGTGAATGGAACAGAATAGTTAGTAAGTCTAATTTCAGTGTAACCTTTGAATAAATAAAGAAACAAATCAAAGTTATCCTATGGTAAAAAGCATTGTTGGTACAGTAAGGAGCTTTCCTTGTTTTTATCCATGTGACAGATAGTGGACTAGTAGGACTTGTCCAGCCCATGCTTTGGGACTACACTCCTAATCTGGATGTGGAAAAAACTGGTGAGAACTGTTAGAACTACTACATGAAGGCAACATGTGCAGAGCTCTGTCACTACCGATGAGTATTAACTGTGTAACTGTGTCGTCCAGTGTCTCTGCTGGAGAAGTACCACCGTGCCGGTCTGACAGACCTGTGGGCAGCCAGCTCCTTTAAAGGCTCCACCAGTGTTTACACCTGTGTGCCCAGGACACAGCAACATGTGGACAACCACTTGCAGTGGCTAAAGGTCGCTGCTTCTTTATCTGGTGGTGTTAACATAAAGGGCATCGCCATCACAGGCTGGCAAAGGCAAGAATCGGTATCTTCTTCACACATCAATGTTTGGATGTGAAGCTTAACAAGTTGGAGGATTTGGCCTCTGAATCTGAATCTAAGTAATGAATGTGTAATAGTTTCTATCAAGCGTAACAGAAATCCTCCTGTCAGGTATGACCACATGTCAGTGCTGTGCGAGCTGATGCCTGTGGGTCTTCCATCACTAGCAGCCTGTCTCCAGACACTCCTCCATGGTCAGTTTAGTGCTGAGGCCCAAAGCAAAGTCATGGAGGTGCTGGGCGTCTCCTCAGTGGAGGTGGAAGCTATGGAAAGGTGTAGTATGACTCTGTTTGATGAGCACCACAATCACTGTGTGTAACATGAGTAACTGCTGATTAACAAGATTTTGTTCTGTGTGGTCTTCAGGACTTCTGAAGCAGAGTCACTGTTCCCAGGGAGGAGGCTGGCGGAGTTAATTGTGGAGCTCAATTCACTGCTGAACTCGGAGGACGTACGTTTTTTTGAAGACAACATGTGAGTTTTCACACTTTATAGAAACAGGTATATAGATTTGTTTTTACTTTTGGACTAATTTAGGCTACATACAGTGCCAACACTTAATGGGGGAGTTGCAAAGAGAAAACGGCTCATAATAAAAGTGGGGTTGAAGATTTTTATAAATAAACCTTTAAATAATCACAGCTTTATACCTGTGTGGACTAGTTGAAAAGAAGCACTGTGCACTGATTCCAAAGGTTTGTAAGAGGATGGTTCAGCCCCTACCAGCGACAGAGGAAGATGGTGACCCCGCTTATCACCATGCAGATTCACAGCCAGGCGTCAGCGTGAGCAGAAGTTTCTCATTATTCCAGAGAAACACTGTGCGACATGGTGGAGTATTTCAGCCACAGTTACATGTGAGAAGTTGCGGTGATTAAAGATTGAAGTCCTAACGTTTAAGTTTTTTATTACTTGGGTTTATAAGTTTGAGAAATAAACAACTGTTTGCCAGAACTTTTAATATAACGTAGTGTACTACACATTACGTGCTAAATGCTTTAATAAAATGGTGACCATGGCTTTTGGCATGGCAAAGCAAATCAGTAGTTTAGCATAATCATTACAAGCATAGAACCAAACATGTTGGTGTGATATTATCATTTATCCCAAGGAGCCACCGTGCATAAGTGCAACCTCACATAATACCTAGCATGGCTGTTGACGCTCGTGTTCTTAACAGTGGCTGTTCTACTCTGTCACCTCGCGCACAGTACTTTGAACACAACAACTGTGTTTAGCTTCTGCCTGAAATCCCATCTCATCTCGTCTCCATAGTTATTTGGACACGTTGCAACAGAAGGTGGAGGCAGTAAGAAAGGAGATGGTGCGTCTTTACCCGGATTCAACAGTTCAGGAGTGGATAGAGGAGCATGTCAGCCCTGTAATGGCTCCTCTGCAGAAGATTACAGAGGACATCGGAGCCTGTTTGAAGGAGATGGTTCCATAGCTCAGTATCATCTTGTTTTTTGGATGAGTTCAGACACCACTGATACCACTCTTACTGTTTTTGGAAATGTGATTTTGTTCTTATTCAAGATAAAACTGCTCATATAGCAAATAAATGAAATAATAACAAAGAAGACTAATAGTTAACATACAAAAGTTTTATATAAATGTATTAAAGTAAACCAAAAATAAAATCAACCACAAATTAACCAAAGGTCTTTAAGCAGCATGTGTTGACATCAGCCTTAGTGACACAGCCCTGATTCAGTACTCATAAAGAAAAGAGTTTGCCTGAGTTTCTTCTTTGGTTCCCAAAAAGTATATAAATGTTTAAAGACAGAACAACAACAAGCCACAGGGTTTCACACATAATTAACTTTTGATGGGCATATAACAGATCCTTCATGCGTGATTATAGTTTGCATTCATCCACACACTGGACTGGATGTAGTTAAACATGCAAAAGGAAAAAAAAAAAAGATTATCAACTGGGTGGTCCAAAAGACTGTGGGAAAAGCAATTTCATTTCATTGGCTTACACACAAACACTCATTAAGAGTTCAGTAGTTAAGTCTGTAAGCTAGAGTTTGTCCTCAAATAGTAATTAGATCAAGAAAGCTACGACGTGATTTAGAGAAAGCTACATTTACAGTACAGTAAAAGAGAAGCTGTTTTCCTCTGTGTTCCTTTTGTAAGAAAACAGACTGGAGGATGAAAACATTCACATGATATAAGTTCACATGAAAATTAAATAAAAACTGAGTGACACTAACCTCCCTGGGTCGTCATAACCTCAAATGATGTATGAGAATACAAAGGACACACAGAAAGAAACTATGTCCTTGGTTACGTGTACATGCTTAAAGTGTAATAAAGGCACAGCTTAAACCACACCCTCTGTAATGCATCAGTAACGCCATAATGCCCCATAACGCAGCCCACATTAAGTTACAGTAAGGCCGTTAGTCACAGAGAGATCAGAGTGTGTCTGCTTCATCATCTGAGTGACTGCAGTTGTCCAGAGAATCTTCCTCATCTTCATCCTCTCCGTACAGCGCCTCTTCCTCTTTGCGCCTGCGCTGCTGCAGCTCCTCCAGTCCCACAAAGCGTTTGAGCAAAGCAGCCACAGCCTCCACATCACTAGCAGTGAACAAATGGAACAGTAGGAGAACAGGGGTATGGTGTGTTATCTATTGAGCTGTTAGAGCTTGGGGGAAAAAACGTTCTCAGTGTTTGTTACTTGATTGTACCGGAGCAGCGGATGCTTACCTGCGTCCGCCCAGTGTTGCACTCTGGGTTAGAGGGCAAGAGAAGCCTGCAGCCAGCCTTAGCATCACCAGGTAACCCTTCCCCAAATAACGTACCCTCTCCTCCTGCACACAGACATCGCACAGCTGGGTCAGATCCAACACAACTGAGAGAGAGAGAAAGGGAAAAAATACTTTAAAATCTATTACTGCGAACTGTCAAACCACACATGAAAACTACTGCATTGACTAACTCACCCTTCTCTTGGCCCTTCCTCCACAATGTCAGGACTAAAGTGTACAAGCTGGAGGTCGTGAGCTCAATCAGGTTCTTTGTTTTGTCAAACACGGCATCCTCCCAATCCTCCATGTTCTGCAAGGCCACGAACAGACTGCCAGTCACGTAGAAAAGCTTCCACAGGATGCTGTCTGTGAGTGGTTTGCATAACACATAAAACAAGAAGAACAGAAAAGCAGTGGGGCATGTCAATGTGGGAAGTTACACTGGCGAAAAGATGCAAATTTATTAGGTGATTATTTAAATTCAGTAGTGTACCTGAACTGTAGTATGCAGCTGCCAACCCAACAGTTGCGATGCCTGCAATTAGGAGAAGAGGCTTCTAATTTTAGAGGCAATACAGGACAGAAACAGGGGAGATGTTTTAATGAAAGCATTTGCAGGTGCAGTTTATATAGGACTCAGTAAGTGGTGTGACCCCGTTTTTGCAGCAAAAACTTCTAAATGTTTTTGGTAACTGTTGTAGCTCTGCACATCAGCTTGAAGGGATTTTAGTTCATTCGTCCTTATCGAACATCTTTAACTCAGTTAAACTTTGCTTGGCTTTCTTGCATGAACTGCCTGAACTTCCACAGAATTTCTAATCAAATCCAATCATGATATTGACAGCACCATGTTTAACTAGTAATGGGGGAGAGGTTATTATGTCATGCAGCATTTGGCCATCACTAAAAACACTTTTCATTCAAGCCAAGAATTTCTATTTTGTTTTCATCAGGCCTGCACAGCACTGGTATTTCATTTTTTCCTGATGGTGGGGAATTAATATTGGTCATTTCAAAAGAGGCTTTTAATTCCCTACTTTAAACTAGGGTTCTATGTGATACTCCAACCCCCCTGAAAGAAACACCTTGCTCTTGGTGAGATCTTTGTTGCTCAACCATTCCCAGGGAGGATAACAGAAGTGATGAATGTTGCTGTTGCACACGATCTGCCTGACAGTAGACTGTTGGAGTCCAAATTCTTTGGCAACTCTTTTGTAACTCTTTCCAGTCTGGTAAGCCTCAACAACTTGTCTTCTACAGTCTTTAGAAATCTCCTTTGTTCGAGCCATGACACATGTCAAGATCAGGCTTTGATAGTGAAGACCCAGAAGGCCAGGCCATTTTGTTTTGTGTCTTTAATTTAATGAGTTTCTCTTCATCCTTCAGTTTCAGGACATGTGAAAGTCTGAACATATTTATGCAGAAATAGAGAAAATAAAAAAATAAAAAAACACATGCTTACCGACAAGGAGAGACCAGGAACGAATTCCTGGGGATCTTTTCAGGTGGAGAACGGTGGAACTCTGCTCCTCCACTCTCATGTATCCCATCTGCAGACATAATATAATAAAGGCATAGCATGAAGAACTTATATATCCTGGAAACAAACCTATTACTACCATCACTATTCCCACCTGAAGAAGCCAGTTCACCAAAACAATATAAATATAGTGTTTTTTCAATTTTGACTATGTATGTTGCATAGATATTCACCATTATTAATTCATCCCCATTGTATTGAGACAATAGGACAGAAACCTCATAGGTGGGTATCTCAATACATTAGCTCATCAGCGCTTCATAATACTCAAGGTATTAAAGAAGATAATATACATATTTGTTAGTGATGTGGAGGAACTGGTCCTGTAAATCCTACAAGACAACAAAATAAAGTCCTATTGATCATGGTGAGAGGATGTGATAGATGAGAACTGTCCACCCTGCACTGTCCTATCAGGACTGTCTAAAGACACTAACTCTTGATTATTTTGTTTCACTTACCTTATCTTTGGTCTTTCAGCAGATGTTCACTTAGCAAAAATAGGATTTGTACGATGACACACATGCACTGGATTATAGGGAAGTTCTATTCATGTCATTGCAACAACTGCCCTGCATGGGTGACACTTCCTTCCTGGATACGCGAGCTCTGATTGGACGGATTCATTTTTCACGCTGCCTTCAAAATAAAAGCTCAAAGCGCATCAGACTTAGACAAATGACAAATAGGAATAAAGGCATAAAAAGTATGTACTGAACTAGGCTTCGCTTTTACGCTATTTTGACAGTGATTGCATTTTGGCCCTTTTTTGACATATACTCCAAATCAACGCCAGACCAGACCATCATTTCACATAAAGAAGCGTGCTAAGCGTGTTAACGCCAACACGTGCAGGCTTTTTGCCTCGTGAAATGCTACATTTTGCAGCTTTTTACTGTAATAACATCAAGGGGACTGGTTCAAACACCCCCCTCCAGGTCGTTTGACTCAAAAACTCAAATCAAAGGTTTCCGGAGCAGAACGACCACTGTTGCGCATGCGCCCTGGATTCGCCGGGGTCCACAATGGAGTCGGACGTACATAGACACGACTGGTTTGACTACTAGGAGCCCGATGGCACTGAAACCATTAGTTTGTTTATGATGAAATAACTGCGGAGGTCCGAGCGAGCGGTGGCGGTGAGGCCGTCCACAGGCGACTTGACTTTAAAGTTAAAGAGGAGGAGTTGACCTGCTGTGCGGTGTCTCCGGCTGCTCTCCTGACCGTCCTCTGCATTTGTTTCTCGTCCATGTCTTTGTCTGTGAGAGCAGTGAAATAGAAACCGTCCGGTGAGTTACCCTGTAATTCGACCTTGTGGTGTTAGCACAGGCCCTGTCCCTCTGTTCACCCGCTACATGGCCCGCTACGCATCTGTATATTAAAAAACGCCTCGTTAGCGCTGACTTAACGTTTTACGTAACGTTACCTTTAGCTAGTAGCGACAAGTTACTGTTACTTTCGTTAGCTAGGAGCGTCTGTAATTATCAGGCTTTATTATAACAAACACTGACAATACACTCGACACATTTCGTCTATCAACAAAGTAGACTGGCGTTGTATTTATTCAATACGTGGGTTTTCATATGACGATAGTTTAAGAGCCGTGTTTGTCTTTTTTACCCCTCATGCACGGTCGGTGCTGTAACGCTAGCGTAAAAAGGGCCTTTGTGGCTGTTTATATTGGCGCTGTGTATATAATTAACGCGAGCCATTTACATTGTAATGACAGGATGCTAGTTTGTGTTCATTACCAGTTTCCCACCATTATAAAGTAGCTGCGTTTAAGATAAGGGGGTTGGTTGTGATAGGATAGCGGGACAGTCAGAGGAGGAGGGTGGAGCTGACACTGCACAACACAAGCAGGCTGCAGATGCAGTCCTACTGCTGCTGCTACAGGGGGAACATGCTGTGAGGACATGATCGACTCTGGGAAGCTAAACCTGCTCTTATCTGTCTGACTTGCAGAGAAAGAACAATGTCAGAGGTCAAGCTAGCAAAACGCAAGGACAAGTGTGAAAACTGCACCAAACAGGTGAAGCTCTGGTTCTTTTATAAATGCTGCCCTTTTTATTCAGTTATCTTGATCATGGGTAAATGTAAATGTCAATCTGGTCGCAGTGCAACAAGAAACAGGGGGATGAAGGTGCCAGCCCACACCAGGAGAGAGATGAAGTCAGTGAGGAGGTAATGTCTGTTGTCTCAGCAGTTTCTCTGTTGTCAGCTGATCCTGCAAAATGATTTCTTATCAGGTCCTTTATTAAAGGGGAAGCCTACCACTTTTTACACATCACACGCCTGTTTAATCATTGCATGTTGCCGTCTCAGTCTGTATCATGTCTTCTGTCTCTCAGAGGGGGCTTTCAAAGTCTAAAAAAGTTATAGTCTAGACTTTGGCTTAGATTCTGTATCTTCGTAATAATTTGGTTAAAACCTAAAAATAGATAAAATAGCTGGGACCTTTATAATTAAAAAAGTCAGTATCCCGCTACTCTCATCTTCCTTCATAGGTGCTCGAAGGATCCCAGTTGTTGCTAAGCGCCTGTCTTTCCTGTGATGGCTGTCTATCAGAGGAGGAGACCCTGAAGATTTCTCAGCAAAGCCTGGAGGAAGTGAAACAGGTTCTGGCACTCAATAAGGTACACCACACACACACAGTCAGCCTCTGAAATGTTAGAAAGTCAGGCAGGTAGCTTGTTGCACTTTGATCAATACAGTACTTCACACTGTACTATCCCCATTGTTTCTCTGTCATTATCAGAAGTGTGACGTGTCAAAGCACAAGGTGCTGGTTGCGTCAGTGTGTCCGCAGTCGCTGCCTTTTTTTGCTGTCAAGTTTGGCTTGGACGTCAATGAGGCTGCACACAAACTCTGTGGATTCCTCAAGAGTCTGGGTGAGCTGGTTTTCATTCATGTATCTGTGCGTTGATGAAGCCTGTTTGTGTCCACTGAACAATTTATCCAGATCATTTCTAAAAGTTCACTCATTGATTATTGTACTGGTGTCTCTTTTACGATGTCTTTAAAGTTGTATTTCCAACTTGACTAGTACAAAAGTAGTAAAGTCTCTGGCTTTTTGCAACCTATAGAGGCATTCTCTTATTTGTTTTTAGAAATTGCCACTCACGCATTGGTGTCTCTCATAGGTGTGCAACATTCTCCCCCACTTGTGTATTACTCAGCATGTTTACATGCACTTAAGTGACCTGGTTAGTCAGAGAAATTAGGTGTCATGAGGAATTGGGGAATGTGTTTACATGCACTGTAGTAACCCGGTTACTGTAAAGCCACCTATGCAGTACATGCAGCAGTTCTGTATTTGTATTTCTCCTCTTCTGATTCATTTTGGATGTACTGCTCATGAATTTCAATTGTGCAGTGATTGAATTAGCTGCTTCCTGAGTTCTTGCTTTTGGTCTTTGCTGTGTGTGTTTTGGGGGAGACTGACAGCACAGTGACAGATCGGCAGGGTGGAGCTCCTTTTCACTGCATAAACTGAATTTAAATATGTGGTGGAAGCCAACTTATTCAGCCTTCCACATGCCACTTTGAGTCAGTTTCAGTTGTAGTTCTGTTTTGGCCAGACATGTAATGTTCTCCCTTTTCATCCATCCACTTCACTCCCATACTTTCCCTGTCTGCAGTCTATGATGCTGTGTGCTCCCGTGAAAAGCAGATTAGTTACCTTGTGGTTTACATGACAGAGAAATATGCATTCTCAAGGAGAAATCAGGTTTCTCTAACCCATTTCTCAGATTACAGAAGCCATTTTTTGTTTTTCTGTATGGGACAGTTGTCATTGCGTTTCTCTGGGGCGCATGAACAGACTCACATGTCTGTTCTCTGGATCTTTCATGCAGGTGTACAGTATGTGTTCGACACCACCCTGGCAGCAGGCTTTAGCATCTTGGAGAGTCAGAAGGAGTTTATTCAGAGGTATCGCAGGAGGAACCATGATTCCCACGCCTTGCCCATGTTCACCTCATCCTGCCCAGGTAAACGGTTTTTGTCTCCTCTTCTTCTACTCTATCAGTGTTTTCTGTTTCTCTGCTGACTGATTTTCTAGACAACAGAACTACCTCTGCCCCCATATGTGACACATTTTTAGTGTTTTTACCTCTTTCTAATACTATTCCTATTATTATCCTACCGTTATTCTATTAAAGAGTTAATTTGCATGTTATATGCTGAATAAAGAGAGCCAGAGCTGGTTTTAGAAGGATAGATAGCAGTGGAGAGCTGGTGGGGGAAGATAGAAAGTTCTTCTTTTACCACTCCCTTCACCAGAGATAGGACCTGAAAACCTCCTTGGCCTTCTGTCTGTCTGTTTGTTTGTTTGTTTGTTTGTGTGTTTGTTTTAACACATTGTATGCATAGATATGCATTTACCAGTGAAATTTGGGGAAACATTTTTGAGAAGTGTGGAATTCTCCAGACATTTAGTTTGTATTTTACAGTATGTTGTTTGATGTGTTTTACTCTTCACGGTGGTTTTCTGTTTATCGTATAACAAAATTTATTTATTTATGTCAAAAACTGGGATTTCTGTGTGTGTGCGTGCGCGTGCGTGTGCGTGTGTGTGCATGTGTCTGTGTGCGTCTGTGTGCGCACATACAGGGTGGATCCGCTATTCAGAGCATGTCCTGGGCAGTTTGGTGACCCCTCATATCTGCACAGCCAGGTCTCCTCAGCAGATCATGGGCTGTCTGGTCAAAGACTACTTTTCAAAACAGCAGGTGAGCAGGGATCCATTACTGTCACAACTTCAGTGACTCCTCTGCTGTCACTGCGCTGTCATCATTAGCTTTTGCATCACTTTAGGATTTAAGATGGGTTTAAACCTGAGTTTATTAGAGCAAAATCACTTTCAGATCCCAGTGCTGCACCTGCAATTTTATTTTAAACACAGTCACAGTTTCATTAAAAATAACTTAAACACAATAATCACGCCTAAGGTTTAACTTAAAGCTAATGGGGATGTGGTTTAAGAGAAACTCTGTATTACTCTGGACTTCAGTATGTCAGGATTTGCTGTTACAGAGTGTAAATCAAACAATAAATACATTTAAAATGTGTTTAACCTGTAATGATCAAAGCTAAACTATAATTTGGAAAATGGGTTATTCATATCTGTCCATTTCTGACCAGAGCCCATGAAAAAAAGGAATTGCTAACCTGGATGCATTGTCAGCAAAGTTAGTATTATTAAAGAGTGAATCCCTGTAAGTAAAATATATAAAGAAAAGAGTGTTACGGTGATGTTTAAAAAAATTGGTATACATTTCTAATTGTGTGTTATCAATTATAGACTTATCCACTCAAAATAAAAGCTGCAATTCAGGCATATGGAAGAGATTTTTGTGGCAGCTGGTGGTCACAGGTCAAGACTTGAACACGCCACACACAGTGCAGTGTTATGATTTTATTGTTTAATGCTCTGGAACGTGAAAATGAATGTGCGCCTGTCGGTGATGAAATATTCAGCTCTAATATGCTGCCTTTTCTGTCTTCCTTGCAGAAGCTGAGTCCAGACAAAGTATATCACGTGGTGGTGGCTCCCTGCTTCGATAAGAAGTTTGAGGCTGTCAGAGAGGAGTTCTACAACAGCTTGCTGGAGAGCAGGGATGTGGACTGTGTCCTCACATCAGGTCTGCTCCTCTTAATTTGACACAGCAGCTATTTGCAAATTCTTAACACAGCTTGTTCTCACTTTTCTGCCCAGAGGTATCAGAGTAGCTGAATATCAAGAGTACATGTCTCCATGCCAACAGCATTCATATACAGTACATATTTATAGTATGACCTTGACTGTAGTATAGTTTGACTGTAGAGCTGAATAGTGTACTTGCACATTTGCAGTTGTACAGTTAGCAAACTCACTTTCAGTGAGTGACTACAGTTACATAGATCCTGTCCATCCAGCCCTTCAAGTATACAACACATTTTCAGAAACCTATTTTATCCCAGAGCAGCACACTGCAAGCCTGTCTTAACATGTTATTTCATTTCTTTAATCACAGAATTGCAAATCCCGTAGTTGATAGTGATATGAACACTTATGATAGTAAGAGAGTTGTTTGATGTTACAGGACAGATCTATTACCTGATGGAGCAGAGGAAGGTTTCGGTGGAGGAGCTGGACTCAGTTCCACTGGACCAAGTGTGAGTAGTAATATATATATTAATATATAATACAATACTTTTGCAGGAAAACGTGTCGTTTAATTTAGTAAGATGTCAAAGATATAATTGTGCATGTATTTAATTTACAGTTCAGACCATTAGTGTTTGGACAATTATCATATGTATGTATGTAAATTACAAAGAGATGAAGCGACTGTCTCAGCCAGTCAAGGACATTCTGCCTCTTCTCCCTGTGAAGCTATTTGGTTGCTTTGGCCCAATTTTTAGGATCATTGTCCAGCTGAGTGATTAAATATCCATTAAATGTTGATGTGTTTGGCTGAATGTGAGCACACACTGGCTCCTTATACGTCTGCAGTCAAATTGTCAGTACAGTTCCCACGTAGAGATTTCTATATCAATGTAAACCCAGTCCAGTTAAAGCTGAGGCTTTCTATTTTATTTTAGTGTTGTAACTATTATTTTAGTTTAAGTTGAACACAGCTGAAGGTTTAAAAACCTGTATAACTGTCCCTTTGCCAAATAAAACTAATAATGATAAAGAGCTGTCATAATAAATGAATTCCTTTGTAAACCATATATCATAAAACATGTTAAATCATGTTGTCTTTTGTGTTTACAGTGTTATTACAGTTTGTTTTTCCAACCCTACACTTACATAGCCATTTAAACCTGGATTATGTAATCTACTGTGATTATGTAATGTATAGTGATGGTTTATGTTTGCTACATTGTTCTGAAAGCATTACATCTTGGCTCCCCAGGCTAGGAGAGGGTGGAGATGTAGCACTGGTGAGGCACGATGGCAGAGGTTCTGAGGGCTTCCTGGAACACATTTTCAAACATGCTGCCAAAGAGCTCTTCGGTTTGGAGGTGCACGAGATCACGTATAAGACGCTCAGGTGAAAGACACAGTTTCTAACCTCTCTGTCCTACTAACCCTGATTCAAGAGTCCAAACCCTCAATGTGAAGTCTTTAGTTATATCAGTCGTACCTCATGACGTGTTTCTTTTGTGGTTTGACATGTTGGTGGTTTTATAGGAACAGGGACTTCCAAGAAGTGACCCTAGAGCGGGACGGGGAGACTCTGCTGCAGTTTGCTGCTGTCTATGGATTCAGGAACATCCAGACCCTGGTGCACCGTATGAGGAAGGGACGTGTGCCCTACCAGCTGGTGGAGGTGCTGTCCTGTCCCGGAGGTAATTCCATAAGCACCAACACAAATTCAAATTATATAAATACTTTTTTATCTTCGCTCTAAACAGTCCCAAAAACATTCAGCGAAATCCTGTGTCCCCCCTCAGGCTGCTTGAGTGGCCGCGGGCAGGCAGAGAGCGAAGGAGGTCGGGTGGATAAAACCCTGGTCCAGCAGATGGAAGAGGTGTACTGCAGTCTACCAGTCCGTCTCCCAGAGCTCAACCCCACCCTGCACACCCTCTATCAAGACTGGCTACAGGGCCAAGACTCTTCACAGACCAGCAAGCTGCTGCACACCCAGTACAGACCCCAGAGTCAGACCCACACACAACCGCCACACATGCAGTGGTGAAGAGAACCACTTTTAACACACGATGGAAGTTGAACGACTGGTTCTGACTCTCATGACCATGTCAGTGTTTATGCTGGCACCATGAGGGATAGGTTGTGGACAACGCTGTAATACGGAGCAGTGAGTGAGAAGGTGCAATTGTTCCATTTGGCCACAGGGGGGTGATGTCTGTATTTGAAAAACAAACGGAGAATACCTGTCCCAAACTGGAGTCTGAACAGATACAAAGGACCAAAGTCTAGAAAAACATGCTTAACACTTTATGCAGACTGAAGCAGCCACTGTTCAGAAAATGGCTTAGAAGAGAATTATCTACAGCTTGTCAGCTGCTCTGACAAACAAATCTGTAGCAAGTGTGAACTATTTATGGCAAGTTACAGAGCAATAAGCCACTGAGGAAACATTTAAGATGTTTTTAGAACAACTGAAGCTCATGAACTGAACTTGTGATTGATCAGTAATGAATGTTCATTTAGAGAGAGTTGTGTTCCAAACTCTACACTGTCCAAAATGAAACTGATGTGTTTTTTTCTTTGTCTCCACTGTTCGTCGCTCAAAGACAAGACTACGTGTCTTTGGACACATTGATAGCAACTATGCAACAGTGTGTGACATCAAGAGTTAGTAAAAAGGAAAGTGAAACAGCTGAATGGTCCAAGAGATTAAAGATCTTTTTAAAAAACACCTAACATTGTGGCAGCGAGTGTTTGCTTTGTCTACCCCACCGAAGAGGGAGAAACCCTTTTTAGTAGTACAAGCTGGGATTTTGTCTTTGTCTGCGTTGATGACAGAACAGGCTGTGGCTTCTACAGAACTGACTGTTTATTAATATGAAAGCATTTCATGTATAAAGCTTTAGATTTGTAGGATTGTTGAAGGCTAAAAGCGACAGCACTACTGAAATGTTTAAAACTTTTAAACTGCTTTATCCTTCACTTTAGAATAGAGCACTTTGAAATCCACAAAGCACACAGTCGATCACAATGGAAAAGTCTGGAGCCTGAGAACTGGAGAAACTAGCTGTTTCACCCTGACTTTGTTGGAAGCTCTAATGTGGGCAAACAAATACACAGAAGGAATGCTGACAACAATCATTTATTGCAACACTTGGACTCAAAGCCTCTTACTCTGAAGGTAGGCGTCTTGAGGCTTTATCCCCAGCAGCAAACACATCTGTGGGAGATTGTAGTAGCAGCAAAACAGCACATTTTATGATCACTTGTTAGTACATGTACTGTATCATGTTTATGGAAAAAAAGCATCAATCCAAATAAGATTTTCCAATATCACATTAGAGGCTCAAAGAACCTCCACATTTACTGTAACGGGTTGATGCAGCCCACACACTGGCATGGAAAGAATGAAAAACAGTCTGGCTTTTTTTGGGGGGGGGGTAGTTTTCAGTGTTGTTTTCCCAAATGTCTTGAACTTTTACATTAAACCATTCACATTTCATAGAAACAGTGTGATCCATCTATTCTGACTAAGATGATAAATCACCATGATACAGTCCTGATAACCTGATAAAATAACATTAATAAAAATCATTCTTGATTGTTTATTTTAGTTGTTAAAAAGTGCTCACTTTCACTTTTACTTCTGCACAAATTCCCCAAGGTGTGGTGCGTGGGTGAAGCGTGGTTCCTTTAGGAACTCATTTCATTCACGAAATCATTCCCTGATGTAGCCGTCAGAGAGAAACACCCTAGGAGGTGAGTACACATGTGTCTGTGTAGATGTATTATATAGTAGTGAGTGTTGAGATATTTAGTGAAGTCAAAGTCACTGTGCAACAATGTGCAGCAAAAGTAAAAGTCCCACATTCCTAATATTTAAGCTTTAAGGAAAGAAATGCAAATAGGATTTATTTATTTATTTATTTATGTACAGTGACTACTGAGTATTTCTGTTGGGAATCTGTGTATTTTACAGCTTGTAGCATTTTCTTTACACTTGTTCTATACAATCATTTTTTACTACATTACCTGCAGGTCCATGTGCCTAAAAGTCGTTACTTCTCTTAGTGATTCTTATCTGAGAAAGTGACGGCTGCTTCTGTGTTGAGTTTATCACACAGTAAATCCTGAATGAGAAGACAAACCAGACCTGGGATTAAATTAGACAGATATAAAAACAAAGCCTCTCCTGTGCAGCTTCTTACACTTTGACTTTCTCTGTCTAAACTTTTGACTGTTTACATAATGTCAGCAACGTCATGTAACTCTATGTTGGATACTCTTAGTATGACTCTCTTCACGTGTTTAAGCAGCTGCTTCACATGAAATCCAGTTGTGATCATACTTAATCACTGTAACACCAGTGCAACATCTCTTAAAAGATAATACCGATTAATTTTACAGTATTTGATGTCATTTAGATACTGTACTGTAGATTACACAAACGTCCGTTTATGTGTGATCCCTGATAAAACCTGGTCTGTGCCTTCGACGTGGCTCCACATGATGTGACCCGTCCTGAACAAGTAGGAGACCAGACAGTGAGACTCGATAAACATGGGAGAGATTAGAAGCAGAAGTAAGTCACTAAACATGAAGTGAAACACATTTAAATCAGTAGTTTACGAATGACCGATAAAAGACAGACGGCACCAAGAAGAAATGCACCACAGTTACTGCATTGAACAAATAAAACTGTATTAAGAGGACAGAATTTGTAATTAGTACAGATTCTCGTGTTTTCACTGCTTCTTGGTTCTATTACATTGAAAAGTAAAAACATCCAGATGTGTAAGAGAAAGACGTTTTTGATTCAAGGTTCTTTTATAAAGAACAGCTGCATGTGGTGCTATAACAAACAATTGTATCTTCCATAATGTTAAATTATATGATAAATATAATAATATTTTTACAGTACGCTGTAAAAATGATCCAGTTCGGGACGGACAGTGGAACCTCCAGGTCCTGCCTGTGGATATTTCTGAGTCTGCTCTGTGCTGCTGCTTTTCAACAAACCACCGGCAGTGAGAAAGGTTTTCTTTTTATTTAATACTTGTACCTGATTATACTGATTAAATCAAGTATATTGTGATTACAAACTATCAGGAAGTCATATTCATTGTTGCTGTTTTGATCTCATCCAGGAGTGTCCCTGAAGTCCAGCGAAACAGTGGAAGTTGAAGCTGGACAAAACATGACAATAAACTGCAATATTACCAACAATTTGGGAGCTAATTGTAACGGTGTTCAATATTACTGGAATAACAGCAAAAGGGAGATCTGTAACAGTGACTTGAAAAATAACATCTGTGAATGGGATGGAAAGACTTATGTGTCACTGACCATCTTTAATGTTAAAGAACAGGAAAATTACACCGTTAACATAAGAACAAGATGTGGTTTCAGCGAAGCATCCACCGTTGTACAAGTCTTCATACGTGGTGAGTTTTCACTGTCTCCTGGTAAATGTGTAGACATCAGTGTATGTGTGCTTTATTACTACTGTATTTATTTTTCTATGAAGTTAGACTCTTCATTTTGTTCATTTTAAATATTAAAACAAGTTTCTTTTTTCATTCCATGTCAAGACGAACTTAAACACAAGCCAACACAGGAGGAACCTGAGCAGCGCACCAACACTCCCATCATACTGGGTGTTTTCGCCACCCTCATTGTTATCGCCGTTATTGTTTACTTGATTGTGAAGCAGAAAAAAAACAAAATCAGACACTGTTTAGGAGGAGTCGTGAACATTTAGCTTCCTTCTGAAAAACCATCCCATCACACAGATTAAGCGATGGAAATGTTTGTGTTTGTACAGATCAATGTGAACGGGATTCATTTGATCAAAGGGGAAGTGCACGAATCAAACAGAGGTGCAGGGTACAGGCGCTGTTTCTAACTTTACACATTCAAATGTTTTTATTTTGGGACCTGTAAAGTGTTAAATGAAAACTGACAGTGACTGAAGTGATGTCCTGTGAGGCAGCTTATTAGATTTCTCACATTTCTCTGGAGCCACTAAAAGTTGTTCTTCACCTGTGCTATTCCTCATCAGACTCTGATGTAGATACACTCAAATGTAAAAGAAATATGACAAAGTGTTATTCTGCTGTGTCAGTTTAGAAAGCAATGAGCCAGTCAGATTTACTAGAGCCATGTTTGCTTGTTGTTGTTGTTGTTGTTGTTGTTGTTCTTTTAAACTATCTGTGATAACAGGGCTATAACAGTGTGTAGCTTGTAACAATGTTTTTAATAGTACAAGGTTTGAAGTTGAATCAAATAATGTATATATATTATATGTAATTATAATGTAAATATAAGGGAATGTGTTCATATTTTTTCTCTCCACAGCTGTTTATTAATGTTGGAGTTGAAATGTTTACATATTTGTTATTTCAGACTACATAAAGTTGCAATTAGAGATGTGTTGCACTGTACAAAGGCTTAGTTATACATAATGTTTAATATTAACTGCTGTGTATAATAAACTGTTAAGTACAACTCATACTAATAAATGTGCCGCCCTTCTTTGAGTGTGTGCTGCACTATTACATGTCTGGATCTGCCTCTGTCTGTGAACTCATCAGTAAAATCTTCTTCAGCTTTATTGTTTATTTATTTATTTATACTCTATATACTATATCTACAGTGCTAACAATCACCTATTCATTTAGTAACCTGCTCCTCAACACTGAGCTAATTCTAATAAATAAATAAGTAAATAAATAGATTTAGTTCAAACTGTTTGCCAGTTTATTAATGCTTCACTTTCTACTGTAGATTAATCAGTCGCTCCAGGTTACTTCATCTTCCTGCTGGAAAAGTGTTGCTGTTGCTTGTTTCATTTGTTCAGAGGTGTGTGTTTCACCAAACTGTCATTTGGCTAATTATAAAGAACTTCTTTAACAATGTACTCTACTGTGTCAACAAGGATTATGTTGAGCTCCACAGTAGCATTATCAAAAGTGTCGACATGCCAAACATTTTGTTCATAAAAACTCTTCAGACAAAAGAACATTTCCATGATATGTACTTTATGTGTATCTAAACATGTTTCATTAGATACTAATCAGTCTTTACCATTTACCATACCTAATATGATTTATCACCAGCAGCAAACACATCTGTGGGAGATTTCAGTAGCTGCAAAACAAACGTTTAATGATCCCTTGTTAGTACATGTACTGTATCATGTTTATGGACAAAAAAAGCATTTCTATCAATCCAAATAAGATTTTCCAATATCACATTACAGGCTGAAAAAGAACCTCCACATTTACAGTAACGGGTTGATGCAGCCCACACACTGGCATGGAAAGAATGAAAAACAGTCTGGCTTTTTTTTTTTTTTTTTTTGGTAGTTTTCAGTGTTGTTTTCCCAAATGTCTTGAACTTTTACATTAAACCATTCACATTTCATAGAAACAGTATGATCCATCTATTCTGACTAAGATGATAAATCACCATGATACAGTCCTGATAACCTGATAACCTGCTCTACTACATCACAAAGTGGCTTCAGCAAGAAAACACCTACAATCAATAAATGATGCATTTACTGTCAGTCTGGGTAATATGATGTCCTCACTCATTTACTTTAATACTGATCAATAATAAAAATCATTCATGCTATTGTTTATTTTAGTTGTTAAAGTGCTCCCGTTCACTTTTCCTTGTCCACAAATCACTGTTTTCATTGTTGTAGGTTGATATTTAGTTTCATAATGAAAGTCCCCAAGGTGTGGTGCGTGGGTGAAGCGTGGTTCCTTTAGGAACTCATTTCATTCACGAAATCATTCCCTGATGCAACCGTCAGAGAGAAACACCCTAGGAGGTGAGTACACATGTGTCTGTGTAGATGTATTATATAGTAGTGAGTGTTGAGATATTTAGTGAAGTCAAAGTCACTGTGCAACAATGTGCAGCAAAAGTAAAAGTCCCACATTCCTAATATTTAAGCTTTAAGGAAAGAAATGCAAATAGGATTTATTTATTTATTTATTTACAGTGACTGCTGAGTATTTCTGTTGGGAATCTGTGTATTTTACAGCTTGTACCATTTTCTTTACACTTGTTCTATACAATCATTTTTTACTATATTGCCTGTAGGTCCATGTGCCTAAAGGTCGTTACTTCTCTAAGTGATTCTTATCTGAGAAAGTGACGGCTGCTTCTGTGTTGAGTTTATCACACAGTTAAACCTGAACAGTTGAAAAGACAAATTAGACCTGAGATATAAAAACAAAGCCTCTCCTGTGCAGCTTCTTACACTTTGAGTTTTTTCTGGTTAAACTTTTGACTGTTTACATAATGTCAGCAACGTCATGTAACTCTATGTTGGATACTCTTAGTATGATACATGTCACATTTTTCACATGAAATCCAGTTGTGATCATACTTAACCACTGTAACACCAGTGCAACATCTCTTAAAAGTTAATACCGATTAATTTTAGTTGCATTGCACAGTATTTGATTTCATTTGTAAGAAAATCAACTAGATCAATTAGATACTGTACTGTAGATTACACAAACGTCCGTTTATGTGTGATCCCTGATAAAACCTGGTCTGTGCCTTCGACGTGGCTCCACATGATGTGACCCGTTCTGAACAAGTAGGAGACCAGACAGTGAGACTCGATAAACATGGGAGAGATTAGAAGCAGAAGTAGGTCACTAAACATGAAGTGAAACACATTTAAATCAGTAGTTTACGAATGACCGATAAGAGGCAGACGGCACCAAGAAGAAATGCACCACAGTTACTGCATTGAACAAATAAAACTGTATTAAGAGGACAGAATTTGTAATTAGTACAGATTCTCGTGTTTTCACTGCTTCTTGGTTCTATTACATTGAAAAGTAAAAACATCCAGATGTGTAAGAGAAAGACGTTTTTGATTCAAGGTTCTTTTATAAAGAACAGCTGCATGTGGTGCTATAACAAACAATTGTATCTTCCATAATGTTAAATTATATGATAAATATAATAATATTTTTACAGTGTACTGTAAAAATGATCCAGTTCGGGACGGACAGTGGAACCTCCAGGTCCTGCCTGTGGATATTTCTGAGTCTGCTCTGTGCTGCTGCTTTTCAACAAACCACCGGCAGTGAGAAAGGTTTTCTTTTTATTTAATACTTGTACCTGATTATACTGAATAAATCAAGTATATTGTGATTACAAACTATCAGGAAGTCATATTCATTGTTGCTGTTTTGATCTCATCCAGGAGTGTCCCTGAAGTGCAGCGAAACAGTGGAAGTTGAAGTTGGACAAAACGTGACATTAAAGTGCAACATTAAGTACAATTTGGATGATGAATGTAGAGGTTGTGAATATAACTGGAGTAGCAGCAAAAGTGAGATCTGTAACAGTCGCTTGAAAAATAACATCTGTGAATGGGATAACCAGACTTATGTGTCACTGACCATCTTAAATGTCAAGAAACAGGAAAATTACACCGTTACCATAAGAACAAGTTGTGGCTCAGACGAAGAATCCATCGTTGTACAAGTCTTCATACGTGGTGAGTTTTCATGTCTCTTAGTAAATGTGTAGACATTAGTGTATGTGTGCTTTATTACTGTATTTATTTTTCTATGAAGTTAGACTCTTCATTTTGTTCATTTTAAATATTAAAACAAGTTTCTTTTTTCATTCCATGTCAAGAACCTGAAGACGAGCCAACCAAGGAACAAGCAAACAAACAACAACCTGAGCAGCGCACCAACACTCCCATCATACTGGGTGTTTTCGCCACCCTCATTGTTATCGCCGTTATTGTTTACTTGATTGTGAAGCAGAAAAAAAACAAAATCAGACACTGTTTAGGAGGAGTCGTGAACATTTAGCTTCCTTCTGAAAAACCATCCCATCACACAGATTAAGCGATGGATGTTACGAACGAGCAAACTATGCAGAAAAGAGGTGATGTAATGCAAACAAAAATCAAATGAACAAACCAAAATCTCAAAAGGTGAATCAAACTAAAAAACACTGCAAAAGGCAGGAAACTAGGAACTCATTAGTCTATATAATAAACAAACTCACAACTAAACACGATACTACAGAAATCAAAATCACAGCAGAAGCTGGGACAAAACCTAACACTACACATTCAAAGCTGGACCTAGAAGAAACAAAAAATGCAACTAAAATGCTGGAACAAACTACAAAGCAAACAGACTGACTAGACTAACAAGACTTATGAACAGTGGAGAACAAAGCTAGAGGTCGGGGAAAAGGTAAATGGAAGCGGCAGGGAACAAACGAGGTAGACGGTTGACACACTAGCAAATAACAAACACACAGACATGGACTTAAATACAAGACAAACTAATGATTAACAACAAACACCTGCTAAAACCCACACCTGTTGCCACTCCAATCAACCAAGGCCTGGCCCCGAAAGTCAGGGAAACAGACAGAGACCGCCGGGGACACTGCCTCAGCTGGCTGGAGGAGGGAAATGTAACAATGGAAATGTTTGTGTTTGTACAGATGAGTGTGAACGGGATTCACTTGATCAAAGGGGAAGTGCACGAATCAAACAGAGGTGCAGGGTACAGGCGCTGTTTCTAACTTTACACATTCAAATGTTTTTATTTTGGGACCTGCAAAGTGTTAAATGCAAACTGACAGTGACTCAAGTGATGTCCTGTGAGGCAGCTTATTAGATTTCTCACGTTTCTCTGGAGCCACTAAAAGTTGTTCTTCACCTGTGCTATTCCTCATCAGACTCTGATGTAGATACACTCAAATGTAAAAGAAATATGACAAAGTGTTATTCTGCTGTGTCAGTTTAGAAAGCAATGAGCCAGTCAGAGTGACTAGAGCCATGTTTGCTTGTTGTTGTTGTTGTTGTTGTTGTTGTTCTTTTAAACTATCTGTGATAACAGGGCTATAACAGTGTGTAGCTTGTTATAATGTTTTTAATAGTACAAGGTTTGAAGTTGAATCAAATAATGTATATATATTATATGTAATTATAATGTAAATATAAGGGAATGTGTTCATATTTTTTCTCTCCACAGCTGTTTATTAATGTTGGAGTTGAAATGTTTACATATTTGTTATTTCAGACTACATAAAGTTGCAATTAGAGATGTGTTGCACTGTACAAAGGCTTAGTTATACATAATGTTTAATATTAACTGCTGTGTATAATAAACTGTTAAGTACAACTCATACTAATAAATGTGCCGCCCTTCTTTGAGTGTGTGCTGCACTATTACATGTCTGGATCTGCCTCTGTCTGTGAACTCATCAGTAAAATCTTCTTCAGCTTTATTGTTTATTTATTTATTTATACTCTATATACTATATCTACAGTGCTAACAATCACCTATTCATTTAGTAACCTGCTCCTCAACACTGAGCTAATTCTAATAAATAAATAAGTAAATAAATAGATTTAGTTCAAACTGTTTGCCAGTTTATTAATGCTTCACTTTCTACTGTAGATTAATCAGTCGCTCCAGGTTACTTCATCTTCCTGCTGGAAAAACTAAGTGTTGCTGTTGCTTGTTTCATTTGTTCAGAGGTGTGTGTTTCACTTCGACCAGTCACAGTGCCAAATGTCCTTTGGCAAATTATAAAGAACTTCTTTAACAATGTACTGTGCAGTGTCAACAAGGATTATGTTGAGCTCCACAGTAGCATTATCAAAAGTGTCGACATGCCAAAGACTTTGTTCATAAAAACTCTTCAGACAAAAGAATATTTCCGTGATATGTACTTTATGTGTATCTAAACATGTTTCATTAGATACCAATCAGTCTTTACCATATACCATACCTAATATGAGCTTTTATTTGATGCAGCAAAGAGATGAATTCCAAAGAACAAACACAGATACAGACAGCTTATCTACCGATGCATCTGTATGCCTTGAGTGTTGATTATGACACTGGGTTTCACAGGTTTCTGTACATCAAACAGTTATTGATGGAACATCTCTTGTTTCGTGAGTAACAAGCACTGCACACCTTTGATGTAATGCAGCACAACACTCGCACCCACACGCAGCTAACACAAGAGTCCGTGTCACATTTCCTCTGTACACCACATAGTTCCCTTTTAAGATTCATACAACAGCATCAGTGTCAGTCAGACTCCTGCATGTCAGCTTGACTCTGTAGTAGCCTGTCTGCTGCCCAGCTTGCAGGATGAAAGGCCACTGGTGGAGCTGTGTTCTGGGATTACTCTGCATGCCTGCTGAGGTGATACTCGACTCCCAGACAGGTGCGCATGTCTTCATTTCCTTGTGTGTACATATTTTGCTTCAATACTATTGTTGTGAGGATGTTTTGGTCTTGTGGGGACATGTTAGCCAATACTCATAACTCAAAAAAACATTCTGAGGGTTAAGACTAGGTTTCAGGTTAGGTTAGGATTTTAGAGTTAGACTTTGGTTAGGCTTAGAAAGAGATTTTGGTTGGGTTTAGGATAACAGGCTAGGGAATGCATTGTCAGCAAAGTTCTCACAAGTATAGCGAGACAGGACAGCGGGTGCATGTGGTTGTGTGGTTGGCTGCGCACCAGCTATTAATGATGACTGAAACCTCACAGTGTACATTAAATAAATACACACCCTACAGAGATGACAGCTTCCTGCATTGCTGCTTCCCACCATGTAAATAACCAAATTTTAGGCTGGCAACTTGGTTTAAGGTTAGATTAAGGTCAGGGTAAGGGTTAGGCAAGTAGTGGTGATGTTTAAGGGTAAGAGTGGGCCTTCAGGAAATTAATGCATGTGACAGAAAGCCACCATAAGGAATGGAAACAAATATATGAGAGGGACAGAGAGAAAGAAAGAATGGATGCGTTTTGGGGTTTGATGCATCCACAAAAAGGATATTAAAGATTAGTGTGAGTCATCTTTTCCTGTTTGTTTGCAACTTCATCCTGTCTGTGCGTATTGATTAGTGCTTCTGAAAGCAGTGAAATGACTCTTTGTTTACTTAAGCAAATGTGACATTACAACAATAGTAAAGGTCCTTTAAATTCTATTTAACTAAGAGCTTTTGACACCTCCAGTGGGCAACAAGCCTGTGATTTTTTAATAAGACAGAAAAAGAAAGAGTTAAAGATCACAACCGGGATCCTACTGGTTCAAATTTACAAAACATAAATACTCCAATAATTGAAACTGTACTGGAGTAGATATATTTAGTTTGCAGTATTTAGTATGCAGTCAATAACAATGTGTCTCTCCCTGCAGTTTTCCAAAGTCCCTCATCGACCTTTCAGATGAAAGTGAACTCTTCTGCTGAGATCACATGCTCCACGTCACTGCCTGATGTGCTGGGGCTCTACCTGCAGAGGAAATTCCATCGTAAAAGCGAGATTGTTTACCTGTCTCTACACCAAGGAAAAGTCACCAAAAATACTACAGCTGAAGAATTTATTGGGCGAATTCAGGTAACTCCAAACATGCAGGGCAAGGATGGCTTTAAGTTCACCTTGCGACTGTCTCTGTTGGGGTTGGATGACACAGACTTGTATTACTGTCGATGGAGTCACTTCAACTTAAAGAAAGAATCCCTGATCAGCACTGGCACCATTGTAATAGTGAGAGGTAAAAAAAATCTGCCATCTCAGTTCAAACATGTGTCCAAAAAGCTGTCAGGCTTTTGCCCTTGACTTACCTCTCGTCTTCTGATGCTTTTGCTTGCAGAGTATGATCCCCAGGAGCAATGCAAGGGCCAGGTTTTGGATCACATCCTGATTACTTTGACTGTGGTGGCATTCACTGTCATACTGTTCCTCTTCATTGGAACACTGATTTTCAGATACAGGAGAGTAAGTATGAAGCAGGTTTTGTTTCATACAAGCACACAAAAGCAAAAGGAACACCGCTATGTTGAGTTTAATCTATTTTCTGTGTTTCCCTGCAGTTTAAAAAGCACTTCACACCTGCAAGAACTGTAAATCTACAGAGACCTGCCAGGCCACAATATGTGTATCCTCAGCAGAGCACCCAGCATTATCCCTACTTGGTAACATCTGAAAATGATTTCAGGGGCATTCTCTAATACCAAAATGATAAAAGATGACCATCTATCTCTTTTAAGAGACGCAAACTAGTGGATGTCATTGGAGTTTGAAAGAGACACTTGGAATGTTTTTTGAGTCAGCACTTAATTTGTGCTCAAATCATAAAAGTTATCTACTTTCTTGTTCTGTTTTCATTTCCTTTCATACATATATTTGCGTTGTGTTTGCAGAAATGTCAATAGCTACCACATCCTGACTCACGTAGAAGGTACAGGTGTGTCACACATGATGATTGAAGAAAAACAGCAATGCAACAAATTTTGACTTCATGTGATGCAACAAGCTTACTTGAACTGTTGACTTTTACAATGTGCTTATTTTATTTGTTTCGTTTGTGTCCTATACATAGATTTTTGAACTAAATAAATGTAAATATATGTTTTTTGCCTGTATTTACTGTGCATTAAATCAATGATTTTCCAAGTTGTGCTTTTCATTTGAGTATTAAAATAAACTACAAACAAAAAGTCACAACTGAATCTTTATCCTGAATAAAGGATCCACCTGACTTCACATTTTACTTTGAGTGTGACTCAATGATTTACGCGACGCTGCTTCTGCGGAACTGAGCTGTTGGTTCTACACGGACTGTTTACGGTGTAACACACGGTGCAACCTTGAAAACGGTCTGTTTACATGATAAAACTTTGAATTGTGTGATACTTGGTTTTTAGATTTTTAAGAGGTATTATTGCAAAACATGTATAATAATAGAAAAGCGGTTCGAAATAGGAAATCTAGCATTGTAATGTTTAGCATTAACGTTAGCTAGCTAGTGGCATAGAGCCCCAGAAACCTGCCCAGGAAAGATAAACGTTTTTCACCTTGGATTTTGCTCTCAGTCCTACTGAGTGTCCAAAGCTCAGATCAGAGGCAGCTAAGCTGTTTAATACATAACAGGGAAACAAAAGGCTGGATTTAACAACATCTTGGCCAGACTCCGTGTTTGCAGACAGGGAAAAAAGATGAGGGTCCAGAACGTTAAACTGCTGTTTTCCGAGTTGAAGTTGTGGACTTCACGAAGAAGTAGATGGATAAATCGTCTCCATGATGGTGAGTACACGTATTAACCCTGTTGCCTGTATTTCTTAACTTAATCCTGTACGTAATCCATAAGTCTTCGGGGGTAGTTTTCCTGAATGGAGTGTAATGCGCCAAACCCAATACAAAATTTTGTCAATTGCGAGTTGTCTAGGTTTGTTTTTCTCTATGCAGTTATTTATTTAAAGATACTCATATGCATATTAACAAACTGACTTAATTCGGCAATTCGGCACAGTCTAAGTAGCACTTAAAACATGCTACACCTTTGTACCTCACTCTGGTAGTCTTTTTCGTTAGTGGTGATAACAGCTCATGAACTTGTCTTGGGGATCATAATATTGTTTCTCTGCAAGATAGTCAGATGCTGTTTTCTAATGCAGTTCCAGACAGACGTTTCTTTACTGTATCTTTGCTTATTCTGCAGGTGTAAATGGGTGCGGGAAGGCATCATTTTCTTCCTGCAACCCTAAGGTGTGTATTGTTGGAAGCGGTCCTGCTGGTTTCTACACGGCACAGCATCTGATCAAGGTACATTGTGTTGTCATCATATTTAAGAATCTAAGCATTATGAGTGCACAGTGTGGATCAAAACTTCTATTGTCACTTAACATGATTTGATATAGTGATATAATTATACAGTGTATTTAAATATAGAAAATTGCAATTTGTATATACAGTAGATAAACTAACCAGACAGAGATTAAAGACCTGACAAATCAGGATATTCGTACTGTATTCTTATAAACACAGCAACCTCAACCAGTTCTCCTCATTGAAACATTTGAAACATTCACTACAATGGCCTAATTCAGAGGTTTCCAACTCTGAAAGCCTACGTTGAAAGTTACCAGTTCACTTTGACATGGTGTCTCCCTCCTGTGATTGACTGAACACACCTGATCCAGGTACAGATTACTGCACAAATAGTTGGAAAACAAGCAGGGTGGGGGTCCTTAAGGGCCAGGGTTGGAAACCCGTGGCCAAACACACCCAAATGAGTTCGTCCAGAGTGGATAGACGTGCCCATAAACTGCAACTTCCCTAAATGGTGAAGTCTTACAACCACAATGCAAAAATGCTGCGTTGCATCTTCCCTGTGTTAGGGTTAGAAAATGACATACAGTGTAGTCTTATTTTGTCCTATAAGTTAAAGTCCAGTCAGGTCGTTTGGATTGAAGTTCATACATGAATGCCAGGATCATTGATATGACTGTTTGAATAAAAGCATTCAAACAGACAAGGGATGTGCAGCTCCCCAACACCACACCTGTCTTATTCTGTACTTTGGCTTTCAGTTTTCATTTTTGCCTTTCAAAGAGATGCTCATAGTCACTGCATATACCTACCTGCCTGTAAGATAGGAAGTAACTTCTTGTTGTAAACCACGGTGGTATTTTTTAACTCGACTATGTTGGTTTGCTTCACATTACTATTCACAAACAGTGACAGCTTGTTCTAAGTATCACTTAGATTATTGTAGACATATTTTGATTATAAGCATAATTTAGGGTTTTGTTTTCTCTTCTTTGACAAATGAAGTAAAGCACAAGACTAATACTAATACTAAATTCTAATTCTAATATCAGGGTGCTAACACACTCACTTTAAGCATTACGGTCACATTAGAAGACTCCTCTTCACTTATTACATAATTGTGACAACTACAGTCACATAGATTCAGTTTTTTTATGCGTCTGTGTCTGTTTTGCCCCTCTTTTGTACTTTCAGGCACGTCCAGATGTTGAGGTGGACATCTTTGAGCGGCTGCCCATTCCCTTTGGCCTTGTCAGGTTTGGGGTGGCTCCCGATCATCCTGAAGTCAAGGTCTCTACTCGTGTTAAGAAGGGTTTGAAATAGATAACTGCCAAACACTGTTTATAGGGAAAAGACGGGACTCTCCACAGGTTTTCACCTAGCTAGCTTCATAGCTTCAGGAACAGGCTGCCGTTTTGTGTTGTAATAAGAAATTATTTGAAAAACACATTTTGTTTAACCTCTTTGTACTTTCATTAAAGGACATGAGTCGTCTAACATGTTTCCCTTGTGTCAAAAATATTAGATGAATTGAAGTTGGTATGTCAATTACAAAAGCAGACATGTTCAGACAAGTAAGCACGAAACCAGCCTGTTTACTAAAGTCCTTATTGCATTGCGTGTCTTTGTAAACCTCCAAATCTGGCACGAGTTATGGAAAAAAAAAAAAAACAGTCAGTGGAAAATAGAAAGCAGACTTGACTGGCCACTGCAATTTGCAGTAAACAGTTGTCATAAATTATGAAGACAAAGTAAAGTAAAGGATAGGCTGCGGTATATGCAGTTCGCATGAGGAGACATGCTGGTTTCTGAGAGTCACAGTCACGTCTGAAGGCCTGAAAGTACCCACAGCAATAGTTTTCCACAGGCTTGGAAGTGATAGATGGAAAAGATGTTTCCCATGTTGAGAGAACAATATTTACATGATGCTCAGTCAGTGATACTCATAACATAATGCATGTATTATCTATATGGCAAATGGGCTTATATTAAACAGAAACTCTCTGGTAACTTTATAAAGTACACCTGTTCAACCTAATGTAATCCAATACTGCAGCTCTGCCAACACATATTTACTTCAATTTCATCAATCGATTAACTACTGCAGAGATTCATGTACATGAATTCAGGCATGTCGCTATCACAGCAGAGTGGAACGTGCGTCTGTGTATAATGATGTGGCCTACTTTAAAGTCAGAAGAAAGAAATCGGGGAAGAGCTTGATCAAGAAACATCACACTTTGTCAGTTTTCTTCACTGTCAGTCAACCAGTGATAGTTGTCTTTACCTCTTTAGAGCTGGTTCAGAATAGTTTTAATGACGTCAGTTGAGGTGGGTGGCTTGATGCTGCATTCTGTATAAAGCTGTATTCTTAATTAAACTAGCTCATTTATACTAAGAAAAATGAATCAGTCTTCTTGGGCTCTACTCAGCAGTACAGATTCTGCTATTTCTATTTCCTCAGAACGTCATCAACACATTCACGCAGACGGCCAAACATCCACGCTGCAATTTCTACGGCCATGTGAATGTGGGGAAGGATGTTAGCATTGAAGAACTGCGGCAAGCCTACCACGCAGTCGTACTGGTACGAGTGTGATAACGCGATACAATGTCTGCACTGTAAAACGGCCTTTAAATAAAAGTGTCTAAGCATCTTTATGTATGTTGTTCTTTGGCAGAGTTACGGGGCAGAGGGGAACAGGAGGATGGGTGTACCAGGAGAAGACCTGACTGGTGTATACTCTGCCAAAGACTTCGTAGGCTGGTACAATGGGCTGCCCAGCTGCCAAGAGGTACGCTTCACCTTTACAGCTGTGTTGAAAGCAAAGGTTTCCTGTAAATCTAGTTGACGGTGCTGTACTGAAATGCCACAAGCATTTTCACATTAGTCATTAGTCTGTTTCCTGCTATGTTCTTTTATCATCAAATCTCAGTCTCTCCGGTTTCCTTAGTGTTATTACTGTGTGTGTGTGTGTGTGTGTGTGTGTGTGTGTGTTTTCTGATTTAGCTGAGTCCAGATCTGAGTTGTGAAACAGCAGTCATTCTGGGACAAGGCAATGTGGCCTTGGACGTAGCAAGGGTCCTGCTATCTCCCATTGACATTTTAAAGGTGAGAATCACACAGCCTTGAGTATGCTAAGCAGGGTTAGTGTTGTTTGATGACCTGGAAAAGTAATGTTGCTCTTATCCCGATAAGAGGAGAAAGCATGAGATAAAATCAGCTTTAAGGATGTAAAACAACATTCACATAAAAATGAAAACATTTTCAAATAAGTTGGAAAATGTGGGCCTGCAAAGACTTGTCTCCAATACAACAGAAATAAAACACGTTGCGGTGACTTGTGAGTGATAATGCTGAACCCTGACTCCCGTTGTCTCTCTCCAGGTCACAAATAGCAATACTTAACAGTTAATTGTACACAGTTAAATGCGAATGTTAAATGTTTTGTTAAACTACTGTTAATATTAATGTTTCCAGTTTTAGAATATGCACATTATGGTTATGATTCATGACATGTATGGACAGCTTGATGTGAGGAATCATTGGGCAGCAGGCTTAAACACGCAAAGTATTTGTGTTCTAAATGCTAAATGCCAAAAAAATGAACAAACGCTGACACACACTCACGCGCCCTTTCGTTTCATCATTGCGCACATTTGCCACACGAGTAAGCTTACGCAATCTCACAACTTTTATTTCCATCGAGAGCTGCAATAATGTCAAACCACGATTTTGCATTAATGATTGAAGAGTCAGTGGTCCCCGAACCACTCGTGACGCTGCCATCAGGAAAGAAAATAATCAATCGATGGCCAAACCTACTTGTTTACTATATTCAGCTGACCTCAATGTGTTGCTAGCTGAACATATTTATCACAGTAGTAATTATCCAGTGGAAGGATCTCACCGGTTTGATCAGTGAAATCCAGGTGGACGTGTTTCTTTTTCCAATACAAACAAAAATTCAAACTAGAAGAATTACAATCTCAATTATGTCATTTCATCAGTCATTAGGAAAAACAAAGGCACATATCTACTTAATTCAGATTGCGTGTGAGCGCCATCGACCGAACTATTGAACCCATAGGAATTCCAGTTTCTTGTGTGAAAACGTCATAAATAGAGAGATCATAATGAAAGATGTCTCCTGCTTTTCAACAGAGCACAGACATCACCCAACCAGCCCTGGAGGCTCTGGCAAAGAGCCAGGTCCAGAGGGTGCTGATCGTTGGCAGGAGAGGACCCATGCAGGTTGCTTGCACAATCAAGGTCTGTGTCAAAGCGCGTATGTGCCATTTGCGAGAAGAGTAAAGGCTGTTACAGATACTGATCTCTCAGCTTTAACCACTGGCCTATTTTAGCACCCTTTTCTGATGACCTTCAGTAAACCAGAGGAACTACAAATGCAACTCACATGCGACTCAACCTCTTCATCCGACAGGGCGCAAAAGCACAAAGTTTTCTTTGTTATAGTTATAACACTCATAACGACAATGCATTTTTAATTGTATTTTTAATCCAATCACAATTTCAGCTTTAGCTTTTCTACTGTGTGACAGCTCGTGCGTAACCTTCAGGCCAATCGAACATGCTGTTCCGACTTTAAATGATTTGTAATTCAGCTATTTTACCCCTGCTGTGTTTCCGTTGCGTACAGGAGCTCAGGGAAATGGTGAACCTGCCGGGCACCAGACCGGAGATGGTGGCGGCTGATTTTGATGGTGTCACAGCAGCTCTTAAAGGTATAAGATGACATGTGAACATTGTGCTCTTGTCTAGACCTCTGTAAATGTTGACATTTGTACTGTATTTTAATCAGCTTTTAGATCTTTACACCGTTCTGTAAGTGATGCAGTATAATAGTGTGAGCAGGGCAGTAGAAGGTTGGAAGGGTTTTTTGTATGATGCTGTTAAAAAGGACATGTGAAATGACTCTATGTGCTATAAGTACATATGAGCACACACACAAAATGTGACTAATGCAGAGACAGCTGAAAATGTCACAAGGCAGGAAGAAACATGTGCTGTGGTTAACAGCCGGAACATGCCTTCTGAGACCTATAGCACATAGTCAAAGAGGTGAAAGAGTGGAAACTTTTAAATGTTAAACAGAGCTGGTGTCTGAAAAGTGATGCAAGGACGACTTATGCATTGTCCTTGTCCTTCCTAAAGACATGGCATTGGGATCGACCACAGTGCAGAGCACGTTCAGCCTCCTCATCTCCGTTCACGGCCAACTGCAGGAGGGCCGTATCTAAGATCTGTCAAGCGTCACAGATGAGATGAGCTCAAGGTTGAGCTCATCTCATCTGTGACACTAATTGCAGCAAATGACAGATAATCTTAGCTACGGTGGTTTGTGTCTGTCTTGCTTTCGACTGGTTCGTGGTTACACCAGTACATCAGAGACTGTGCAGTTACAGGAAATTTATAAAGATTAGCAAGTTTAAAGAATGATGCAGGTTTCACAGCCTAGTGTTGAGTCTTCAGTGTGGAAGTGCACGTGTGTGTGTGTGTGCGTGTACATGCAAGTTTCTAAATGGAGAAAATCTACACACACACACACACACACACACACACACAGCCATATATATATATAATCAATGTTCACGCCGTCTTTCTTTCTTTGCTAGTTTATCACAAGAACAGTCCTGGTAGTTCCTTACTTCTTCTCTTTGATAATTATCATATTGCTCAAGGAGATACTACAAGTTCTAGAAATACCTGTGTACACTAATATGTCCCTCATCACAAAATATGAATGTTGAGTTCCTTCATGTCTTGGCTTTTGTCTTCACTTTCATCGTAAACACAGGCACCTTATATACACAAAAAAAAGGAAACAGGATATACCTGACCGCAAATCTAGATGCCACAGCAAAGAGTGTGGAAACCTAATTGCAGCATTTTTAATGTTTTCACTTATGTTACTGTGTTCACAGGCATTTCTCACAGTAAACACAGTAATATGTGCAGTTCCAAACATGCAGCACCACTGGTTTTCTCTTCTTAGTCCTTAGATCAGACCTCTATGTGAATTTAACTTAGATTTCAACAAGCAAAAACAAGAGTCACTCCCATTTTGATGTAATTGACAGTTGTTTAATGTTTTGCTTGGTGATATGTTTATAGTCTGTTGGTATGTAGGTAGATTTATTCAAGACTGCTTTGGCGGCTAATAGTTTAATTTGAATGGGTCAGAACTGAACCGCCACTATATATGATTAGAAATGTAAGCATGTCTGGCCAGTTTAAAATCTAATGAATTATGGTTATTTAAAACAGACATGAAACAGTGTCTGTTTAACTTAAACTAAAATACACAAACTAGGACACAGAAGGACCACAGAAAAAAAATTGTAACTATTTAAAATGTTAAATAAAACATTTCAAATGTAAAGAAATTCCATAAATATCTTTCAGATTTGCCGAGGCCCAGGAAGCGTCTGACAGAGTTGATGTTAAAGGCAGCTCTGGAAAACCCCGGAGAGAAGGAACAGGAGAGACGAAACAAGGCTTCCCGCATCTGGGGCCTCCGATTCTTCCGGAGCCCCATTGAAGTCCTGGCCGACCCCAACCACAGCAGAACAGCTGGCATTCGACTGGCAGTCAACCGGCTAGAGGTAAACAAGATTTTTGATTTTCCTCCAGAAGAACTCCTTCATGTCCAGCGGCCTATGACATTGGCTCATTTTTCTCTGTGTGACCAGGGTTCAGGTGAGGGGGCCTGTGCAGTGCTCACTGGAGAAGTGGAGGATGTGACCTGCGGCCTGGTCATCAGCAGTATCGGCTACAAGAGTCTCCCCATCGATCCATTAGTGCCTTTTGAACCCCGCAAAGCCATTGTTCCAAACACCATGGGTCGCGTTCACCAGGCCACAGGTACAACACAGATACATAAACGAGCAACACAACTTATCAGGCTGACTCCTTTCAGAAAATAAAACTTCACCGCTGGGAATCTTTCTTTCTAGGTTTATATTGTAGTGGCTGGCTGAAAACTGGCCCCACTGGGGTGATAGCCACCACAATGAATAACAGTTTTGACACTGCACGATCCCTGGTGGAGGACATGAACTCAGGAAACTTAGATGTGTCTTCTGCCAAGCCTGGTTCACAAATCGTCAGTGCTTTACTGGAAAAAAGAGGTACTTACTAACTTTTTACAACATTTACCACCTATGCTGAGCCCTGTTCTTTGATTTTAAATAACTAATCTTCATGCATGACATCACAGTTGCGCTCTTTACAGACAATTCTTATGGCTAAGCTTTGAAAAGGCAGTAGGATTTTAAGCCTCAGCTATATCACCTCATTGAAGTTTGTTCATCTGGCCATTTCCTGCTTCTCCTACGCAGATGTCTGCAGTCCAATGCACTTTGTATTTTGTTTTTAGGTGTTAAACCAGTGACTTTCTCAGACTGGGAGAAGATTGACAACGTGGAGATGAGAAGGGGCGAAGCCAAAGGAAAACCCAGAGAAAAAATACTGACTGTGGATGAAATGCTGCAGGTGGCTCGAGCCTGACTGGAGTCACTGTTGTAAAGTTAATATTGGTGGGACCATGGAATTGTTTCACCCTGTACAAGCAGTACCTTTAAAAAGCCAGTACTGTAGTTTGCCACTGAATTCTTGGGGTCCTTCAACATTTGCACAACACAATCCACCTAAAGTACTGAAATGTTCTTAGAGAACAGCCATTAGTAATGAACACTGTATTATGTACCTCAAGTATCTACTTGTTGAAGAGAAGGTGGTTGAAGTGTTTAATCATAACCCTTCATACAATGATGTAACCAGTAACTTTTATACTTATATAAAGAAAACGTGAAAATCCTGTTGAGTGTCATTTTGCCAAATAAATATCTACTAGGAAATGAAAACATTTCACTCACATTTCAACAAGAGCCGTTATTGTATTGAGAACACAACCTTGCTATGCTTAGGTAACCTTGGCTGACAAGCACCGTCACAGGTGATGATACATCAGTGCTGTTTGAAAACACTAGTTTCCACTGCCCCCAAGTAGCCAAAATGTATATTGCATTTTTATGCAACAGAACCACATACTTCCATTTGTTCAAATTTGACCTGAAAACTGCAAGTCAACTGAATCACATTGGCCCCAAAACATTTGAATAAGAAAAGGGAAACAAAGAAACAGTTCCACAGTTTAATGAAGCAGGTACATGACTCATCTTGATACATCTACTCCATGAATTTAAAATTGGCTCATCCATCCATCTTAGACCCTGATGTAGATGTGGCTCAGCTCTGGAGTTCTAAGATGAAGAGTCTCTGCACCTTCAGACACCATTACTAAATCCTGTGGGAGCTGCCGGAGCCTTCGTCGGTCGACCGGGCCACGAGGGAGCTGCCGGAGCCTTCGTCGGTCGACCGGGCCACGAGGGAGCTGCCGGAGCCTTCGTCGGTCGACCGGGCCACGAGGGAGCTGCCGGAGCCTTCGTCGGTCGACCGGGCCACGAGGGAGCTGCCGGAGCCTTCGTCGGTCGACCGGGCCACGAGGGAGCTGCCGGAGCCTTCCATGGTCCGTTTCTGCATTTCCAGTTGGGCTGTGAAAGACATGTAAGACACAGTTGCTATAAACTAGAAAAGTCTTCAACTTTGTAACATGCTGCTCTGGTCAGTCCATTACATGAACACTTCATTTCAAAGCAAAAGACACTAGGAGAGGATCAACTTAAGACTCTGACTTCATCTTGTAACCTAGAAAACTTTATTCCAGTTTTTTTGTCCAGTGGAGTAAAGTTTGTTGAAGCAGAACTTCTATCTTGGTCATTTAAGATAATAGCAGCTGTAAATGTGATGTTTGGTATTGATACATCTTCAATATAGATTCAAATGGAAATTCTGTTGGAATCACTTCCAGACAAAACATAAAACCCACTACATTGTGAAATTAATGTTGTACAAACTAAAATTGTGCTGACAAGGTTTCTGAAAACCAACTCACCTTCTTCAGCAAGATGATCCAACAGGGGCGCAGAGTGGACGAGTTTAAGAACATCTTTTACAGAGACGTCACTGTGAAACTGATCTGCAGCACAAGAGAAATTAAGTTAGTCAGGAAGCAGCTAAAGAAAATCTCATGTCAGTGAAGTTCTTACTCGTCATTCTCTTGTGCAGTCCATTGTCATGTCTTTCATTTGTGGCACCAAGTGGTAGAGAAGAGCCTGTGGACAGTAAACTTGCTGTTAATCAAATGTTTGTACTGTTTGATGGTACAACACACCACAAGCTGCTGCAGATAAATCATGTTTCAGGAACTAAGGACGTCAGATATTATCCTAAACAAATTAATAACCAAGAGTCTCTAAAATCGTAACCTTACTCCTACATTTACTAAACTCCACTGATAAGTTTTCACACACAAGCTTCCAACAGAAGAAACGTACAAACCTTTGCTAAGCCACACAGCCAACAGGCAGATACACACAATCCCTGCAGATCCCATCGCTTCAGACACCAAGAGAACATGTGTCCTGTGCTGCATGAGGTTTAAAAAGCTCCTCATGCAGGTGACACAGCTGCTGGTGATCACATCTAATTGACTGACTCTAATTGAACTGACTCTCTTCAGACCAGTCAGTGGTAGAGATTCTGCTGATAAAATTAATCCATTACTTTGGTCCTAAAAAATATGTTACATTTTTGTTATTTCTGATAACGAGACAGTATGAGGAGAGTGATAGATCGCTCTCTGTCATAGTGGAGGTCAGTGTTCAGAGATGCTGTTTTGAATGTGTAGTGTTTATATAGTCTTGATTTGGGTGTGTACAATGATCATTTTTGTTTAAAGGGCTTGTAAATAAAGTAAGTCCAGTAGATCCATCTGTTGAGAAACCAAAACACTTGGTGCCCCGACATGAATGTTTGTTACAGTGTGTACACATTCACAAAGACCAAAGTGCCAGTTTCAACAATGACTTGCTCTGTCCTTCCACTCATGGAGATGCATATTCAAACTATGACACATGATCCACCAAAGCTGTCATGCAATAAAACATTTTGTGGCAATTTTCCTCTTCCCCAGGCAACATCAGACCCTCTTACACCTCTCTAGAAGGTTTACACAGACCCAGGATTCATCTGTACCCCACTCATTCAGTGTCAACCTGTGGTGTTCTGTGGCCATTTTGTGTGCTCTGGAAAGAGACACCCCCAGCTGGTCTTCTGGCTCTAAAGTCAACTCCATGAAGTGACCTCTTCACAGTCGGAGTGGACACCCACGTCACTGTTGCCTCCTGAGGTCATTTTGCAGCATGACTAGGCATGAAATGATTTCTGCAGGCATCCAGGGTCTTGATTTGTTGTTGTGACCCATTGTCTGCCTCCACCACAGCTTCTACTCGCACTCCCAGACCTTCTAAACCTGTTCCAGGCTCTGGAAATGACACTTTGAAACATCCCCACTGTATATGCATCTTCACATGGAGTCATGCCTCCTTGCAGCATTCCAGGGGCCCTGTTGAGGTCCGAATCCAGCAATCTCACTCTGCATGGCTTTTTCAATGCCTTCTGACCTCAAGTGAAGTATTCAGAACCTTAGATGACTAGTCACAGATTACAAACACCTGTGACAGGTCAATTGGTACCTTATGAAAAACAATGTCTGGAGACCATGAAAAGCCATGAAGGATGGCATTTCATTAATAGCACTGACTAATAACAGACTTATGTTAAGCATACACTCAAAGAAACATTTTGGTTTTAGGACAACTTTAATCTACTTCAAATGTTGACTAGAGAACTTTAATGTCTTACAAACTACCATCATGCACAATTAAAATGCAGCAATGACACCTGTCACCACCACAACTCTACACTGGTTTTCTGTGGCCACACTCAACCCCACATCAAGTACAAAGTTTTGATACTCACCCCCACAGTGGTTAACCTAACCCCAATTCAACTCATCTGTACTTTATTAATCCACATGTACAGGCCCCTTCCCCCTCACTAAAATCTGCCACTAACCACCATCTGGTGGTTGCTACTCCACACAGAAAAAGTTCCTAAGCAAAGCCATGCATTTCAATGATTCCACAATGGTGGAATTAACTACTAAACTCTGCTTACTCAGCAGCTAACCTCAACAGTTGAAGCTTCCTATGCATTACATTTGTAATAGAAATGCAGCTCCAATAATTTAAGACATGGTGTAAAAGCTCCAAGGCTGAAATGTTTTAGGCTCAATCTAAAGTCTGCCATTTGTTATAGTTACTGAGAGTCTGACCTGGAAACTGCAGAAACAGTAGAAATTCCCATAAACATCCACAGAATATTTACAAAATGGAAACAGAAAGCCATTTCATATCTTTTAATCAAAGCAGGTACATGACATGAGAGATACTTTGATTCATTTCAATTTAAAATTGGCTCAGTGTGTCCATCTTAGACCCTGATGTAGATGTGGCTCAGCTCTGGAGTTCTAAGATGAAGAGTCTCTGCACCACTTTCAGACACCATTACTGGGAGCTGCCGGAGCCTTCGTCGGTCGACCGGGCCACGAGGGAGCTGCCGGAGCCTTCGTCGGTCGACCGGGCCACGAGGGAGCTGCCGGAGCCTTCGTCGGTCGACCGGGCCACGAGGGAGCTGCCGGAGCCTTCGTCGGTCGACCGGGCCACGAGGGAGCTGCCGGAGCCTTCGTCGGTCGACCGGGCCACGAGGGAGCTGCCGGAGCCTTCCATGGTCCGTTTCTGCATTTCCAGTTGGGCTGTGAAAGACATGTAAGACACAGTTGCTATAACTAGAAAAGTCTTCAACTTTGTAACATGCTGCTCTGGTCAGTCCATTACATGAACACTTCATTTCAAAGCAAAAGACACTAGGAGAAGATCAACTTAAGACTCAGACTTCACTTTGAGAAGGTTTCAGAAAACCAACTCACCTTCTTCAGCAAGATTCAACAGAGGCGCAGAGTGGACGAGTCTAAGAACATCTTTTACAGAGACGTCACTGTGAAACTGATCTGCAGTACAAAAGAAATTAAGTAATAGTCAGAAATCAGCTAAAGAAAATCTCACGTCAGTGAAGGTCTTACTCATCATTCTCTTGTGCAGTCCATTGTCATGTCTTTCATTTGTGGCACCAAGTGGTAAAGAAGAGCCTGTGGACAGTAAGCTTGCTGTTAATCAAATGTTTGTACTGTTTGATGGTATAACACACCACAAGCTGCTGCAGATAAATCATGTTTCAGGAACTAAGGAAGTCAGATATTATCCTAAACAAATTAATAACCAAGAGTCTCTAAAATCGTAACCTTACTCCTACATTTACTAAACTCCACTGATATGTTTTCACACAAGCTTCCAACAGAAGAAATGTACAAACCTTTGCTAAGCCACACAGCCAACAGGCAGATACACACAATCCCTGCAGATCCCATCGCTTCAGACACCAAGAGAACATGTTTCCTGTGCTGCATGAGGTTTAAAAAGCTCATCATGCAGGGGACACAGCTGCTGGTGATCACATCTAATTGACTAACTCTAATTGAACTGACTCTCTTCAGACCAGTCAGCTGGTCTTCTGGCTCTAAAGTCAACTTCACGAAGCGATCCCCTCACAGTCTGAGTTGACACTTAGGTCACCGTTTCCTCCTGAGAGGTCATTTTGCAGCATGACTAGGCATGAAATAATTTCTGCAGGCATCTAGGGTCTTGATTTGTTGTTGTGACCCATTGTCTGCCTCCACCACAGCTTCTACTCGCACTCCCAGACCTTCTAAACCTGTTCCAGGCTCTGGAAATGAAACTTTGAAACATCCCCACTGTATATGCATCTTCACACAGAGTCATGCCTCCTTGCAGCATTCCAGGGGCCCTGTTAAGGTCAGAATCCAGCAAGCTCACTCTGCATGGCTTTTTCAATGCCTTCTGACCTCAAGTGAAGTATTCAGAACCTTAGATGACTAGTCACAGATTACAAACACCTGTGACAGGTCAATTGGTACCTTATGAAAAACAATGTCTGGAGACCATGAAAAGCCATGAAGGATGGCATTTCATTAATAGCACTGATTAATGACATTTGTTATGCATACAAAAACATTTTGGTTTTAGGACAACTTTAATCTACTTCTATGGCTGACAAACTACCATCATGCACAATTAAGATGCAACAATGGCACCTGTCACCACCACAACTCTACACTGGTTTTCTGTGGCCACACTCAACCCCCCATCAAGTACAAAGTTTTGATACTCACCCCCACAGTGGTTAACCTAACCCCAATTCAACTCATCTGTACTTTATTAATCCACATGTACAGGCCCCTTCCCCCTCACTAAAATCTACCGCCAACACAAAATGTTTTAGGCTCAATCTAAAGTCCCCATAAACATTCTCAGCAGAATATCTACAAAATGGAAACAGAAAGCCATTTCATATCTTTTAATCAAAGCAGGTATATGACATGATGATACTTTGATTCATTTCAATTTAAAATTGGCTCAGTGTGTCCATCTTAGACATGATGTAGATGTGGCTCTAAGATGAAGAGTCTCTGCAGCACTTTCAGATACCATTACTAATCCGTTCAGAGCTGTTCTGAGCCTTCGTCAGTTGACGCAAATTGAGAAAATAACAACGATGAAGGAAAAAATGAAACAGTTCCACAGTTTTATTCAAAGCAGGTACATGACTCATCTTGACAGCTCCACTCCATGAATTGAATGCTCAGTGTGTCCAACTTAGACTCTGTTGTAGACACCATTACTAAATCCTGTGGGAGCTGCCGGAGCCTTCGTCGGTCGACCGGGCCACGAGGGAGCTGCCGGAGCCTTCGTCGGTCGACCGGGCCACGAGGGAGCTGCCGGAGCCTTCGTCGGTCGACCGGGCCACGAGGGAGCTGCCGGAGCCTTCGTCGGTCGACCGGGCCACGAGGGAGCTGCCGGAGCCTTCCATGGTCCGTTTCTGCATTTCCAATTGAGCTGGAAAAGACACAGTATGACACAGTTAAAGCTAGAAAATGAAGTCTTCAACTGCCCAAAATTGACATGGAAAACTTGTTTCCATTTTTTTTTGTCCAGTGGAGTAGAGTTTAAGGAAAATGTAAAAACATTTAAATAAAATACTTCTTACTTGGTAATTGAAGACATTGGCAACTAAATTAGATTATATAGATTAGAAATAGAAATTCAGTTGGAATCACATCCAGACAAAAAATTAAAAAAATTTACCCCACTACAATGTGAAATTAAGAATAAATGCTGTACCAACTAGGATTTTGCTGACAAGGTTTCAGAAAACCAACTCACCTTCTTCAGCAAGGTGATCCAACAGGGGCTTAGAGTGGACAAGTCTAAGAGCATCTTTTACAGAGACGTCACTGTGAAACTGATCTGCAGCACAAGAGAAATTAAGTTATAGCCAGTAGGCAGCTTAAAACAAAAAAAATAAATAAATCTTGTCAAGTTCTTACTCATCATTCTCTTGTGCAGTCCATTGTCATGTCTTTCATTTGTAGCACCAAGTGGCAAAGAAGAGCCTGTGGACAGTAAACTTGCTGTTATTCAAATGTTTGTACTGTTTCATGGTGCAACACACCACAAGCTGCTGCAGCTAAATCATGTTTCAAACTCATGACCAAGAGAGTCTCTGAAATCGTAACCTTACTCCTACATTCACTACACTAACATGTTTTTACAGACAAGCTTCCAACAGAAGAAATGTACAAACCTTTGCTAAGCCACACAGCCAACAGGCAGATACACACAATCCCTACAGATCCCATCGCTTCAGACACCAAGAGAACATGTTTCCTGTGCTGCATGAGGTTTAAAAAGTTCCTCATGCAGGGGACACAGCTGCTGGTGATCACATCTAATTGACTAACTCTAATTGAACTGACTCTCTTCAGACCAGTCAGTGGTAGAGATTCTGCTCTTCCTTACGTCACATGATCAGATAAATAATGAAACATGTACTGATAACAGTGGTTACAGAAAATGTATTTAGTATTTACTAGGTGGTTTGGATATATGTTAAACTGGAAAGCTTAGTCTCACATTAGGGCTTGATGAATACACCAAAGCAAAACATTCTATTCTTGTGTTTTGTCCAAGGACACTGCTTGCTACTTTCTGAGCTAATGCCATTGCAAATATGTATTCTCTAACTGGGAATCCAGCCGAGGCCACAGTGTATTAATGTGTCACGTCTATAACAAAGGCTGCAGACACTCACCACTCAACTTTTAGCAGTGGGGCCACTGTGTGAAAGGGGAAACCATTACACAGACCAACTTAATCTAATCCACCTAAAAAACAAACGTATTTTAAGAGTTTTATTCAAAGACAACACCTATTACAGCAGCTACATGGAAATTGCTCTTGCTCAAACCCTTTCTTTACATTCTAAATTGTCTGGAGACCTTGATATGGAGGCAGTGGATCTTGGTCTCCTATAAAAACCTTCAACAAGCCGGACAGTCAAAACAGAAACGAGGAAGGTCCACAGCTCCCATTGCTTCAGTGACTGAAGAACTAATCTGCCTCTGCTGTATTAAGTTTAAAACAGTTCATCCTCAGCTTGATTGGATATCAATTTCAAACATTAGCTCAACAGGAAATGACCAAAACACATTAATACTGTACTGTATTTTCACAGTTTTATTCACAGCAAGACTGAAAGAGGTACATTCTCTGTTCAAGTGATCACTGAGCACCATTTTGCATCCATGGGCGTGGGCGTGGGCGAGGTCGTGGACGCCAGGGTCGCCAGGGCCGGCTTGTGATAGCCTTGGTGGTGGTTGTTGCAGTTGCCTTTGTTGTTGTTGTGGTGGTGGTGGTGGTGGTGGTTGTGGTGGTCGTGGTTGTAGTTGTAGGGAACGTACGCCATGGGAACCAGTGTGGATGATGTCTGATCAGTGGGCTGACGTGCACCTGCCGCTTGTCCACGAGGGGTTCAGGGTTTGTGAGGGTATCTGATGCCTCAGATTCTGATGGAGAGCACACACATTTAGTTGACACCACTCACAGCTAAAGATTACCTGAGTCCTCAACAGACCAAGGGATTCTGGGGACATTAGAACTAGTACAGTGCAGTCCTGGACTGTTTTCTGGGAGTTTCACAGCTGTTCACACCTTGAACCCATGGAAGAGCTCAGTGACCCTCAAGCTGTGAACACCTACTGATAAATCTAGATTATAAGTGTCTTCAACTCTTCTCCAGTCACATCTGAAGGATACACAAAACTGTAATTTACCACACTGGGTGTCAGTGATGTGCTTACTTCTCATTCTTTGGTGCAGTCCATTGTCCAATTTTTCTTTTGTTCCACCACCTGCCAAACAAGAGCCTGTGGACGGCACACGTTAATTAAATGTTTGTGCTCTTTGGTGGCACGACACACCACAACATGTTAGAGATAAACAACAATTCATGGTTTGAAGAATTTCTTATGATTTACACAAAAAAATACAATTAAGTGTGTCTGAAATTATGTAACCTTACACCAACATGTGCTACACTTCACTGGCAAGAAAGAGTATAAAAACCTTTGACAAGCCAAACTGTCAGCACACAGATAAGGAAGGGCCGTGCAGGTCCCATCGCTTCAGACACCAAGAGAACATGTTTCCTGTGCTGCATGAGGTTTAAAAAGCTCATCCTGCAGGGGACACAGCTGCTGGTGATCACATCTAATTGTTTCTCTCTTCAGTCAGTGATAGTTTGGATTCAGCTTTTCTTGTGAGTAAATGTCACAATGAACTTGCAAATGTTTGAACAGTAAAATACTTTATCCCAAGCCTTATGAGCCTGCACGTAGCCTAAGATCCTCTGGTAGAGATCTTCTTTATGAACCTGATGTCAGAATAACAACTAGAGTGAAGTCAAGTCAAGTCAACTTTATTTATAAAGCACTTTTAAAACAGCAGACCGACCAAAGTGCTTAACAATTTAAAACAAAAGAATAGAACATAATAAAAAGTGCAATCACAAAAAAAAATTACCAACAAACAAACATTTAAATAAAATTTTAAAAATGTAAAAGAACTAAAAGGAATAAAATACAATAAAAATGTTAAAACCAACTTCTCATACTGGGTTAAAAGCCAAGGAGAAATAATGAGTTTTAAGCTTTAATTTGAAAACAGTCAGTGAGGAGGCCTGTCTTACTTGCAGAGGCAGTGCATTCCACAACTTAGGGCCTGCAACAGCAAATGCCCTGTCTCCCCTGAGCTTCTGTTGTGTCTTTGGCACATACAGAAGCAGCTGGTCAGCTGACCTGAGCGACCGAGAGGGGGAGTGCACACATAGCAGCTCAGAAAGGTGGGGAGGGGCAAGACCATTTAAAGACTTACAAACAAATAAAAGAATTTTAAAATGAACTCTAAGATGGACAGGCAGCCAGTGCAGCGAGGCTAAAGCCGGGGTAATGTGCTCGCTCTTGCGAGTTCCGCTTAGCAAGCGAGCAGCAGCATTTTGTACCAGCTGAAGACGGGACATAGACGAATGAGACACACCAAAATACCAAGAATTACAGTAGTCCAGCCTATTCGTAACAAGGGCATGGATCAATGTCTCAAAGTGCTTTTTTGACAAAAACGGTTTAATTTTTACCAATTGTCTCAAGTGAAAGAAGCTGGATTTTACCACTACACTAACCTGCCTATCCAAACTAAAACCACTGTCCACCTTAACACCCAGGTTTGTGACGGTAGGTTTAAAAAAATTGTTGTAAAGGGCCCAGGTCTACAAGAGAGGACCCACTGTTGGCGCTTGGACCAAAGACAATGACCTCTGTCTTTTTCTCATTGAAATGGAGGAAATTTCGAGCCATCCAGGCTCTTACTTCATCCAAAAATTCCATCACTGAGCCCATAGCGAAGCCATTCTTCTGTTTCAGTGGTATATATATCTGGGTTTCATCAGCATAACAGTGAAAGGAACAATTATGCTTTCTAAGAATGGAGCCAAGGGAAAGCAAATACAGGGAAAAAAGCAGAGGCCCCAAAATTGAGCCCTGAGGGACCCCACACAGGAAAGGAGCAGAAGAGGACTGGACATGATCAATTTGCACACAAAATGTTCTCTCTGCCAAGTACGACCTAAACCACTCAAGAGCAGTGCCACCGATGCCTACCCATTTCTCTAATCGAGAAGTCAAGATACCATGGTCCACTGTGTCAAAAGCAGTAGTTAGATCCAATAGAACCAAGACCACATAGTCTCCAGCGTCTGTAGCTAAAAGGATGTCATTAAAAACCCTCAGCAATGCTGACTTAGTGCTATGAAGAGGTTTAATTAATTAATAAAGTCCTTATTATATTTAAGTGGACGATAAATCACTGCACACAACACAGGGTTCAGTTCAAAGCTGGAGAAGGAGTTGGATAGAGCTGGTCGGCTACATTTATATACAGATCTGTACACGGTGGCTATTCTGCCGCCTCGACCCAACGTGCGCAGGAAGTTAAAATAACTGAAGAAATCCTTAAGGATAAAAGTTTTGTTCGCCAGAGACCTGGCGTTTAACAGGCCGAAGCTGACAGGTATTGGTGAGGCCAAGCTGTTTGTAGTCCGGAGGGGCCCGGCCGAGAGGCTGCAGTATCTCCAGATTGACCCCGCGCTACCTGGCCCAATCTGAACAAGGATGGCGACGGTGGTACAGCTCCTCCGGTCTGACAACCGGCACCAGCCAGGCACCGACAGGCTCCATTAAGCCCCGGGAAGGAAAGAGGCAATGAACCACTCCAAAACCATATAGCGAGTCCACCCGAAACCGTGTCAAGCAGGCCTTCAGCTTCACCAGTCTACCACTGCGTCTGCCCCGGCGATGGTGGCGTTTCCTCCAGCAAAGGTGAGCAGGTATCTCTGACAAGAAAGGAGGCAAACCTTCCTGACCATCAGTGTTAATTTCCAAGTTCCTGGCCGAGACACGAAGAGCCAGGAGTGTAAGGAGATCATACACCAGCAGAGCGTTGACATTTTGAATGACACTTGTCAAAAGCAGCATAAACACAAACAAAGTCAGCCATGACAGACAGCAAGCCGGACACTCTTGCGCCATCTTGTGGTGGGACCAAGTGAACTTACTAGAGGTAACCTGAGAAAATGAGATCAGCTGACTCAGTGACATCTTTAAATATCTCCTTAAAACATACATTTACTGGCGAGCCTTTTTCTAATCTTCCTTATTATAACAGAGACAACTCTTTATTAGGAAGACTTACTATTAACTTTGATAAATGTAATTGAGTTTCTTTGCAAGCTGGGAATCAGCATAGCAATGGAGTACTTCCTAATAATATTGCCTAAGGGGCGTATATACAGTGAAATAGGTCCAAATATAGAACCTGATAAGATTTAAACCAGCCTTGTGCTGTTCCTTTAACCCCAAAGACATGTTCCAGTCTGTGTAATAGGATGTTGTGATCAACGGTGTTAAATGCAGCACTACAATCTAACAAAACGAGGATAGAGATAGGTCCGTTGTCTGACGCTAAGAGAAGATCTTGAATGATGTCCTCTTTAGCTGTGTCTCTACCATGATGTACACTAAATCCTGAATATACAAGTTATTCTTGCACAGGTGTTCTTACAATTGAAGTATTCGAGGATTTGAGAAATAAAGGGAAGATGCGACATTGGTTGATGATTGGCTAAAAATGCCCAAGTTGAGAGTAGCCTTATTGAGTAGAGAGGACTATGACATGCTGCTATAAGGTTACTGGATAAACAGTTGGAATAAGTCTGGGATATACTTACAGATCTGCATAACACACAAATGTTTGGACCAAGTGACCAGAAAACCGACCACCTTTTCCCCCCCAAGCTTCCTTGCTTACACCACTTGTACATCGTAGTGTTCTCTGCAAGCATCTCCCAGGAAAAACAAACCCAGTGGTTGGTCCTACCATAATTCACACCCTGTCCAGCAATGTACAATGCCTCAGGTCATTTACATAAACATAGATTCAAACTCACCTCAGTCCTGACACTGCAGCTCAATGCAGCTTAATTGAAGGTCAGCATGAGCCCTACAGGCCAGTTTGGTACCATTTGTACAGAGGAGCAACCTGGCTTTGTGGTTTAAACATCATACCAGTTACACCAGTTTAAGTATCTTTACTATCAAGAGAGTTTGCTTGATTAGAGTCCAACCTGGAACATTCAGATATATTGGTTTATACCCTTCCACAAATTGTTAGAAAATTGCAAATTGAGAAAATAATAACGATGAAGGAAACAATGAAACAGTTCCACAGTTTTATTCAAAGCAGGTACATGACTCATCTTGACAGCTCCACTCCATGAATTGAATGCTCAGTGTGTCCAACTTAGACTCTGTTGTAGACACTGTTCAGACACCATTACTAAATCCTGTGGGAGCTGCCGGAGCCTTCGTCGGTCGACCGGGCCACGAGGGAGCTGCCGGAGCCTTCGTCGGTCGACCGGGCCACGAGGGAGCTGCCGGAGCCTTCGTCGGTCGACCGGGCCACGAGGGAGCTGCCGGAGCCTTCGTCGGTCGACCGGGCCACGAGGGAGCTGCCGGAGCCTTCCATGGTCCGTTTCTGCATTTCCAATTGAGCTGGAAAAGACACAGTATGACACAGTTAAAGCTAGAAAATGAAGTCTTCAACTGCCCAAAATTGACATGGAAAACTTGTTTCCATTTTTTTTCATCCAGTGGATTAGAGTTTAAGGAAAATGTAAAAACATTTAAATAAAATACTTCTTACTTGGCAATTGAAGACATTGGCAACTAAATTAGATTATATAGATTAGAAATTCAGTTGGAATCACATCCAGACAAAATTAAAAAATTTACCCCACTACAATGTGAAATTAAGAATAAATGCTGTACCAACTAGGACTTTGCTGACAAGGTTTCAGAAAACCAACTCACCTTCTTCAGCAAGGTGATCCAACAGGGGCTTAGAGTGGACAAGTCTAAGAGCATCTTTTACAGAGACGTCACTGTGAAACTGATCTGCAGCACAAGAGAAATTAAGTTATAGCCAGTAGGCAGCTTAAAACAAAAAAAATAAATAAATCTTGTCAAGTTCTTACTCATCATTCTCTTGTGCAGTCCATTGTCATGTCTTTCATTTGTGGCACCAAGTGGCAAAGAAGAGCCTGTGAACAGTAAACTTGCTGTTATTCAAATGTTTGTACTGTTTCATGGCGCAACACACCACAAGCTGCTGCAATTAAATCATGTTTCAAACTCATGACCAAGAGAGTCTCTGAAATCGTAACCTCACTCCTACATTCACTCCACTGACACATTTTTACAGACAAGCTTCCAACAGAGGAAATGTAAAAATAAATAAATAAATAAATAAACCTTTGCTAAGCCACACAGCCAACAGGCAGATACACACAATCCCTGCAGATCCCATCGCTTCAGACACCAAGAGAACATGTTTCCTGTGCTGCATGAGGTTTAAAAAGCTCCTCATGCAGGTGACACAGCTGCTGGTGATCACATCTAATTGACTAACTCTAATTGAACTGACTCTCTTCAGACCAATCAGTGGTAGAGATTCTGCTCTTCCTTACAGATGCAACATGATTAACACTAAATGTTAAAAATGAAAAAGTGGAATATCAGAAAACTCTCAGCAAATCTCAGAAATTAAGCTCACGAGCACCCCGTGCCTCTTTACCATTGTTGTTGTTGACATGTCTTTTTTGTTCTTGTGAGATAGATGATGAGTTCATTCTACCTCAGTATCATTATGTCATGCCGTATCTTTCTTGCTGATAACTTCTGAATATTGTTGCCCAAGTCAAGTGTTTTTTGTACACAGCATTTTATAGATATTTTGGTCAAGATAGTTTTAAGCAAAACACTGAAGTATTTCTTTTTTTATTTTTGTTTGTGTTATATTTACTTCCACGCTGAGTAAAGCAGGTACCCACAGACAGTTAAGATGTTGTGATTATAGAGTCTAAAGTTTCTTTTATTGCTTCAGTTACTTCTACTGTGCAATTAGACCCAGTGGTTGTAGAAGAGTCTTGGATAAGTTTCTGGTGTTTGACATTATCTTTGACCCATTTACATGGCAACGGATATTTTGGTCAAGATAGTTTTAAGCAAAACACTGAAGTATTTCTTTTTTATTTTTGTTTGTGTTATATTTACTTCCACGCTGAGTAAAGCAGGTACCCACAGACAGTTAAGATGTTGTGATTATAGAGTCTCAAGTGTCTTTTATTGCTTCAGTTACTTCTACTGTGCAATTGGACCCAGTGGTTGTAGAAGGGTCTTGGATAAGTGATTGGAGAAATCTAATAATCCCTTTAATGATAATCTTTTCTGGGCCCAAACAGTATAAAGCAATAACATCTGGAGAAGCATCACTTTTACTTTTGATATTTTGAGACAGTGGATATGGGCGAGAAAATGGCAACAGAGGCTGAACAGGCAGAGGGATTTGCACTGAATAGTCATTTGCAAGTATTAAGAACTCCACCTCTAGGATTTCTGACCAACTCTTGAGTCATTTTCACATATCCCCAAATGTTACATATGCAGAGTGTGTGTGACATAACAGTTAGGGTGCTTTTAATGTTGACTAAATCTAGCTTATCATACCACATTATGAGCCATATTCCAAATGGGGCTATTTTTACTTTGGTGGGGGAAGAATAAAGAAAAAACAATATGTTGTTACAGTTTTATTCAAAGACAACACTTATTACAGCAGCTACATGGAAATTGCTCTTGCTCAAACCCTTTCTTTACATGCTAAACTGACTGGAGACCTCGATATCGATGCAGTAGGTCTTTGTGGCATGTGGAGATCTACACCGTCTTTACTTTAGCTGTACCATGTCATTCCAGGTACCTTCTGTGGACACCTGAACAACTCTACTGTTTTGGCATCAGTGTTTGCGGGCCTTGGGTTGGCTGAACTTCACGATGATAGCAACGCCACCACTTTGACAGCCACGGCCCTGGTGGCAGTTTGGGTGGGTATTGTGCCGCTGTTGTTGTCAAGCTCGGGCTTGGTTTCCATACCAACTGACCCTGGGGGCGTGGTCTCTTTAGGGCAGCGATGTTGCGGCTGGGCACCGGGGTGTTGCAGTTTCTACCTGCAAGTGCAATGGCGATGCCACCAGTTGTCAGGTTGGTGGTGTAGCTACAGGTCAGGCAGTCACCAGATGCCTTAGCATCCATATTGGTGGTTTCCAGCTCTGCTGAGACAAAGAGCCATTTGGTTAATGTACAAACAAGAACACAGAAATTGAGATTTTACAGCAAAACTTGAGATTTGACTTTCAACTTATGCGGTCTACATGGGGTCCTTGTCCACAAGTTTCAGGCGTCTGAGTTGAACTAAAGAGACATCTCTTTTTTTTTTTAGAATGATCACGTAGTTTTACACCTATACTGGTTAATTCACTGACCACTTGGCACAAAGCAACCATAACAGAAAATAAAGTTACACTACTTGTGCATTGATCTATTCATTTCAAATGCAATTTAACATTTTGAACATTTGGGTCAGAAGATAGCTCAGAAAAGATTAGGTCAGTAAGGTATTTACCCGTCAGTCTCTTGTACAATCCATCATGTTTTTCATTTGTGCCATGCCTTTCCAAACAAGAAGCTGTGGACAGTTCATCATTATTGATCAAATGATTTTAGCTGTTTTACAGCACAACACAATTAAAACCAAAATCTAAATAACAAATCAGATGTTATCCCACAATAAACTCCCAACGGTAAAAAGATACGTTTAAATCATGTAATCGTACAGACTATAAAAACCTTCAACAAGCCAGACAGTGAAAACAGAAACGAGGAAGGTCCACACAGCTCCCATTGCTTCAGTGACTAAAGAACTAATCTGCCTCTGCTGCATGAAGTTTAAAACAGTTCATCCTCAGCGTGACGGCTGTTGCTGATCAGCTCTGATTGTCTCCCTCTTTAAACCAGGTACGAGCTGAGATTCAGCTGTTCCCGTAACAAGCATGTGATGTGATTGGTTAGGTTAGAAAACACTGAAACTAATAAAGCAAATGATAAAATTAATTTCCACATACATTCTGGTAACTATATCAGCCCTGCATATTGGCTTGGAGAGATATTTTCCAATTTCTTTTAACAAAACTTCAACTCCATTTCTTTAAAGGTCCAAAGACTAAAGTGATCACATTTATGCTGTTCAAATGGTGTTGCAAAGGCTTCTTCAAAACATTACCAAAAAACATTTTAATTATATAACCTGACTATTTCAAAAGCTTCATACCACTCCACCACAATGTTTCCAGGTTATTGTTGTTCCAGGGCATCAAGTGATCTTGACTGTGTCCGTTATTTTTGACCTGACCGGGTCTATCCTCTGAATGGCTAACTGTAGAACCTTTACTTAATGCCACAAGTCTTAACAAGGTTACATTCTGCTTTTTCGAGGAATCTGATTGCTCAACTGCCACTTAATTAGGATAAGGAATTGGAGAAACCTGATAATCTAAGGTAGACGTTTCCTGGAAAACGTGATTCCTCTGCCATGTGGGTTTCTAAGTAGCTTTTAACGAAAGCACGTCTATAACAAAGGCTACCGACACTCACCACTCAACTTTTAGCAGTGGGGCCACTGTGTGAAAGGGGAAACCATTACACAGACCAACTTAATCTAATCCACCTAAAAAAACAAACGTATTTTAACAGTTTTATTCAAAGACAACACCTATTACAGCAGCTACATGGAAATTGCTCTTGCTCAAACCCTTTCTTTACATGCTAAATTGTCTGGAGACCTTGATATGGAGGCAGTGGATCTTGGTCTCCTATAAAAACCTTCAACAAGCCGGACAGTCAAAACAGAAACGAGGAAGGTCCACAGCTCCCATTGCTTCAGTGACTGAAGAACTGATCTGCCTCTGCTGTATTAAGTTTAAAACAGTTCATCCACAGCTTGATTGGATATCAATTTCAAACATTAGCTCAACAGGAAATGACCAAAACACATTAACACTGTACTGTATTTTCACAGTTTTATTCACAGCATGACTGAAAGAGGTACATTCTCTGTTCAAGTGATCACTGAGCACCATTTTGCATCCATGGGCGTGGACGAGGTCGTGGATGCCAGGGCCGCCAGGGTCGCCACGTGAAGGCCTTAGTGGTTGTTGTTGCCTTGGTCGTGGTGGTGGTTGTGGTGGTCGTAGTTGTAGTTGTAGGGAACGTACGCCATGGGAACCAGTGTGGATGATGTCTGATCAGTGGGCTGACATGCACCTGGCGCTTGTCCACGAGGGGTTCAGGGTTTGTGAGGGTATCTGATGCCTCAGATTCTGATGGAGAGCACACACATTTAGTTGACACCACTCACAGCTAAAGATTACCTGAGTCCTCAACAGACCAAGGGATTCTGGGGACATTAGAACTAGTACAGTGCAGTCCTAGACTGTTTTCTGGGAGTTTCACAGCTGTTCACACCTTCAACCCATGGAAGAGCTCAGTGACCCTCAAGTCACATCTGAAGGATACACAAAACTGTAATTTACCACACTGGGTGTCAGTGATGTGCTTACTTCTCATTCTTTGGTGCAGTCCATTGTCCAATTTTTCTTTTGTTCCACCACCTGCCAAACAAGAGCCTGTGGACGGCACACGTTAGTTAAATGTTTGTGCTCTTTGGTGGCACGACACACCACAACATGTTAGAGATGAACAACAATTCATGGTTTGAAGAATTTCTTATGATTTACACAAAAAAATACAATTAAGTGTGTCTGAAATTATGTAACCTTACACCAACATGTGCTACACTTCACTGGCAAGAAAGAGTATAAAAACCTTTGCTAAGCCACACAGCCAACAGGCAGATACACACAATCCCTGCAGATCCCATCACTTCAGACACCAAGAGAACATGTGTCCTGTGCTGCATGAGGTTTAAAAAGCTCATCATGCAGGGGACACAGCTGCTGGTGATCACATCTAATTGACTAACTCTAATTGAATCAATTCTCTTCAGTCCAGTCAGTGATAGAAATTCTGCTCTTCCTCAAACATGCGACATGATCAGATAAATAATAAAACATGTACTGATAATGTAGTGGTTATGGAAAATGTATTTAGTTTACACTAGGTGGTTTGGATACATGTTTAACTGGTAAGCTTAGTCGCACCTCAGGTCTATTGATGAATAATGGCTATCAATTCCAAACATTGATCAAGCAAAACCCACAAACATACTTTCACAGTTTTATTTGCGGTCATTGATGAGGTCGCGGCCACGCTCGCCACGTGCGCCATGGGAACCAGTTGGTTGATGTCAGTTCAGTGGGCTGACGTGCACCAGCCGCTTGTCCGTGAGGGCTTCAGGGTTTGTAAGGTTATCTGATGCCTCAGATTCTGAGGAAGCGAACATACACACACACACTCTACCGGTAACAGCATCATAATGATAATTACATAATTAATAATGATAATTACTTCAGTGATCCCATTAGGGAAATTGTTTGTTGGACAGTTGCAGTGGATGATGCCACTGTTGGGTGACAGTGTCTTGTTCAAGGACACCTTAACATGTAGCCAGAAAGAACCCTGGGGTTTATAGACCTCTTTATTTGCTTATTGAGTGACAGTGACCTAAAACCAGCATGACTGGATAAAACTAAAGTTTAATTGTTTGCAAGTTTATGCAGAAAACTGAAGATAGTTTACTCATTTTTCTTGCAACCGTTATTGGTTGAAATGGACAATAGTAGACAATGAGTACAATTAAGGTGCAAGTGTACTACACCATGTTTTTTAAGTAAAGCTAACAAAGCAGAATTCAGTGTTCAGAATCATTCACAACAACTGTTTTCTGGAAAGGGGTAAGTTTGTTTTTGCAAGCCAATATAAAATCTACTTTTCAAACGAAAAGGATAGAATCAGTAGGGATAGCTGTGGCTTAAGAGGTAGAGCATTTGTCTGGTAATCAATCAATGGATCAGCAGTTTGATTCCCAGCTCCTCCTGTCACATGCTAAAGTGTCCACGGGCAAGATACTGAACCCCTAGTTGCCCCCGGTGAGTCAGATCAGCTGTTATGCAGCATTTCAAGTACAAGTTAGGCTAAAAACAATAAATAAGTGTGGCCGACTAGGATGACAAGAATCATCACAGTACAGACCCTTCTTCTTTTTCGGCTTTCCCCATCAGGGGTCGCCACAACCAACCATCCTTTTCCACCTCACTCTATCATGGACATCTTCTACCCTAACACTAGCCAACCTCATGTCCTCTGTTAACACATCCATATATCTCCTCTTTGGACGTCCCTCTTGCCCTCCTGCCTGGCAGCTCCAATCTCCAACATCCTTCTACCAATATACTCACTATCCCTCCTCTGAACATGTCCAAACCACCTCAGTCTGGCTTCTTTGACTTTGTTGCTAACGCAGGCAACGTGAGCCGTCCCTCTGATGTGTTCGTTCCTTGTTCTGTCTAACCTGGTCACTCCTAAGGAGAACCTCAACATCTTCATCTCTGCTACCTCCATCTCAGCCTCTTGTCTCTGTCTCACTGCTACCGTCTCTAACCCATAGAGCAGAGCTGGTCTCACCACTGTCTTGTACACCTTTCCTTTGCATCTTGCTGACACTCAACACTCCTGACACTTTCCTCCACCCACTCCAACCTGCCTGCACTCACCATCACACTGAACTGGTAACCCCCAAGTACATAAACTCCTGCACCTTCTTCACCTCAGCCCTCTGTAACATAACGCTTCTACCTTGATCCCTCTTGTTTAGACATATGTATTCCTTCTTACTACAGCTGACTTTCATGCATCTTCTTTCCAGAAGAAACCTCCAACTCTCCAACTGTTCCTCCACCTGCTCTCTACAAATCACTGCAAATCATCCACAAACATTGTTGTCCAGGGAGATCCAGTACAGACCCAATAGTATTTTATCTGGGCCATCCAAAAACAGCACCAGAATGTATAATTTTAAAGGCCCAATATTTTCCCAAATAACTTCACAGAAGTTGTTTATCCTCATTTCATCCTTTTTAAACCACTTGTTCTCTTCAGGGTTACAAGAATGCTGAACTAGCCGTCATTGGGCAAGAGGCACAATACACTCCGGAAAGGTCACCAGTCCATCACAGGGCTGGCATACACCATATTCAAACCTATGAGCAGAGTTATTAATTAACACTAACATACAGGACCCATTTTGAAGAAGAAAGAAAAAAAACAAAAACAAACACACACACAGAAACAGTTCCACAATTTTAATGAAAGCAGGTACATGACAGACATCTTGATTGATCTACTCCCCGAATTTAAAATTGGTCTCAGTGTCCATCTTAGACCCTGATGTGGATGCTGTTCAGTTCTGGAGGTCCCAGTCTCTGGACCACTTTCAGATACTTGACTAAATCCTATCAGAGCTGCCCGAGCCTTCGTTGGTAGACCGAGCCACGTAAGGGAGCTGCCCGAGCCTTCGTTGGTTGACCGAGCCACGTAAGAGCTGCCCGAGCCTTCGTTGGTTGACCGAGCCACGTAAGAGCTGCCCGAGCCTGCATTGCCAGTTGTAGGTGGAAAGATCAGAAATTAGATGTTGAACTTCACTCAATTTGAACACTGTTCCAAATGTTTGCTACCTGAAGACTTTAGCAAAAACACATGACATCTTAAACTTTAGCAAATGAGACTTTTGTGCTTTCATGTGGAAAACTGTAATTCCAGTCTTTTGTCCAGTTGAGTAAAGTTGGTTGATCCACAACATGTAAAATCTACTAACTTGGTCATTTAAGACAACAGCTGTAAGTTTGATGTTTTGTATGTGTATATTCAGTATAAGTTTAAATGGAAATCATTAGAATCACATCCAGACAAAACATTTAAACATAAAACCCACTACATTGTGAAATTAATATTGTAATAGGATTTTGCTCGAAGGTTTCAGAAAACCAACTCACCTTCAGCAAGATGATCCAACAGGGGTTCAGAGTGGACGAGTCTAAGAGCATCTTTTACAGAGACGTCACTGTGAAACTGATCTGCAGCACAAGAGAAATAAAGTTATAAATCAGAAAGCAGCTTAATAAGAAGAAAAAAAATTTCATGTCAGTGAAGTTCTTACTCGTCATTCTCTTGTGCAGTCCATTGTCATGTCTTTCATTTGTGGCACTAAGTGGTAGAGAAGAGCCTGTGGACAATAAACTTGCTGTTATTCAAATGTTTGTACTGTTTGATGGTGCAACACACCACAAGCTGCTGCAGATAAATCATGTTTCAGGAAACAAGGAGTTGTCAGGTATTATCCTAAAGTAAACTCATAACCAAGAGAGTCTCTGAAATCGTAACCTTACTCCTACATTCAATCCACTGACACATTTTTACAGACAAGCTTCCAACAGAAGAAATGTACAAACCTTTGCTAAGCCACACAGCCAACAGGCAGATACACACAATCCCTGCAGATCCCATCGCTTCAGACACCAAGAGAACATGTTCCCTGTGCTGCATGAGGTTTAAAAAGCTCCTCATGCAGGTGACACAGCTGCTGGTGATCACATCTAATTGACTAACTCTAATTGAACTGACTCTCTTCAGACCAGTCAGTGGTAGAGATTCTGCTCTTCCTTACACGTCACATGATCAGATAAATAATGAAACATGTACTGATAACAGTGGTTACAGAAAATGTATTTAGTATTTACTAGGTGGTTTGGATATATGTTAAACTGGAAAGCTTAGTCTCACATTAGGGCTTGATGAGTAATCAAGCCTGGAAATCCAGCCCAGGCCATAGTGTATTGATGTTGTATTTTGGATTCATGTTTTAGAAGATTCCAAATTTTCTTCTACTCATTTCAAGTGTATTGTATTCTGAGTGTTTAGAGTCCAGGTTTTCCAAACTCATTGTGCACATGAGGAATCAATGACCTGACATTGAAAGAGCAGAGATAGGAGGGCAATTTTCCTAGTAGATGTAGATATATACAGTGCATTCAGAAATTATTCAGACCCCCTCACTTCTTACTATTTTCTAATGTTTCAACCTACAATCATTCCAATGTATTTATCCCATAATGTAAAAATGAATTTTTTAAATGTTAAAAAATGAAAAGGTGGAATCTCAGTAAAGAGGCAACTTTGCAATCCCAGAAATTAAGCTCACGAGCAACCGGTGTCTCTTTACTCTTTACTACACTTAAATACAATTAAGTGTGTCTGAAATTATGTAACCTTACTCCAACGCTTGATCAACAACAAACAATATAAAAACGTTTGACAAGCCAAACTGTCAGCACACAAATAAGGAAGGTCCCTGCAGATCCCATCACTTCAGACACCAAGAGAACATGTTTCCTGTGCTGCATGTTTAAAAGTTTAAAAAGCTCATCATGCAGGTGACACAACTGCTGGTGATCACATCTAATTGTTTCTCTCTTCAGTCAGTGATAGTTTGGATCCAGCTCCTGAGGTAAAATAGATGTGTTGAACAGCACGCTTTATGCTAAATACAATCAACCCAAAGTGCTCCACAGCATTACACAGGAGATCCTGGTTTAGCTGTGGCTACTCTTTACAATTCCTCCTCCTTCTTCTGTAAGGGAAGAGGGAACTGACAACTTCCTGTCATGTATCTGGACTATAATTATTGACCTATCTTCGTTCTGAGATTAATGTAGTTTTTTCTTGAATTAAACACAGAGAAGGGGCCATAAAACAGTAAGATACAGTGGACCTTTATGGAATTTGATGTCTTACTACTTAATACTCTACCTGTATTATGCCACTTTCAGGAACCTCCTATGGATCGGGGTCACTCTTTGCATGTGTAAGGTGGGCAGAGCTTGAACACAATGTGGCATCCACAAAAGCTCAATTTGCAAACAATATTATACAATAACGTGTGTGTTTGGGTTCCTGAGACCTTGCAGGCTGTAATTTTGAGCATGAAGTCTGGAGTGCACTTGTGTCAAATCTGGATGTCTACATGCACCAGCCAGTCATGAGTACAATGCATATGCAGTGCTCTCTACTTGGAAATTCGCAGTTTTTGACTCGCCACAGAAAGTTTCACAGCAGAAGTACACTTAACACACAATGCCCACCTGGTGCAATAAACCATGTAAGAACTCAGTGGCCCTTGAACAACTACTGACAACTGATTATAAATGTCCTCAACTCCTCTGTAGTAATCTCTCAAATGAGATTTATCACAATGTCAAGACAGCCTTTGATTAAATGACGATTCAGGACTGAAGACTTTATGATTCACATCAAAACATACACTAATAATCAAGAGAGTTATATAACTTTGATATAACATTTGCTACATCCAAAGTCCTAAAATAACATTTACCAAATCCAAAGTCCTAAAATACAATCTGTCAGTCTAGTTTGAGACCAACATAAGTTTCTGTTAACTCGCAGCACCAATTCTGAAAAAGACTCAAACTTCAATGAAAACTGAGATGGAAGTAAAATAAAAAGTTTTATTAAAAGAAGGTGAAAATCAGGTTCTACCCATCATGTTGAATGGTCTTGCAGTTCCACCATAATCTGTGGCTGCCTTGATCCGTAAGATTTTATTCATGTGTCATAGGAAGCCAAAATCAATTCAGATAAAACAGGCTGTTTTTAGGGCTGTTGCATTTTTGCGGTTTGTTCCTGACAAAGCATTTATCCCCTATTCCTGTAATTATAATTATGTCTCCAATCTAGATTGCTTGAGAAGTCTGGAAGAGTGGTAGTTGGTGTGTAGGACATAAAGAGCCGGGGCCTTCCCAAAAAGAAAAAACGGGTGGGCAGGCGTTTTTGCACCAGTAGGATTACTCGGACAATTCCAACACAAAAACATTTGTTAATATCAATCATCAGTTCTCGTAACCACCAGATTAAATTCACTTAGTATTCAATAGTTCACTGTTCAAAAACTGGCTGTTCTTGAGTTAAATGAGAAGATAGGTACAATAAAAAGCCATTTAAGATTTTTTATTTAAAGCAGAGACCAACTAATGCAGACATCAAATGCAAAAGTGCTCCTCAAACCACCCCACCCCCCACATCCAATGTGGTCATCTGCGACCATTACGTCGTCGTGGTTGAGGGGTTGCACCACCTTTAAGTGCATATTGGTGAGACGTTAGTCTGCTGTGCTCCTTAAGCTCATCTTGCGACGACATCAGTCCCTCGTGCTCCTCGTACGATGATGTCAGCTTCTCAAGCGACGTCAGCCTCCCGTATGATGAGGTCAGCTTCTCCTGCTCCTTGTGCGACACCGTCAGCTTCTCATGCTCCTCTAGCGATGCCGCCAGCTTCGCGTGCAATGAAGTCATTTTCTCATCCTCCCTGTGCGACAAGCCCAGCCTTCCGTTTGATGAGGTCAGCCGCTCGTCCTTGTGCAACGACATCAGCTTCTTGTCCTCCTCGTGCGACAAGGCCAGCCTCCCGTTCGATGAAGTCAGCTTCTCATCCTCCTCGTGTGATGAAGCCAGCGTCTCGTCCTCCTCGTGCGACAAGGCCAGCCTCCCGTTCGATGAAGTCAGCTTCTCATCCTCCTTGTGTGACGAAATCAGCTCCTCCTGCTCATTGCGCAACAACGTCAGTCTCACATGTGAGGACGGGTGACTACGCATCTGGCTGCTCGCCGCTGGGCTCTTGTTTAACTTGATGTAGTGGCTGCCTTTGGCATGTGCCGCTGGGTTGATCCTTGGCTCGGTGCTCTTGCCTGCCTCGCTGCTGCTCTCCGTTGCGCCTTTGCCTTCGCTTGGCTGCGTGCTGCTGCTGCTGCTGCTGCTGCTGCTGCTCTCCGTTGCCCCTTCGCTTGGCTGCGTGCTGCTGCTGCTGCTGCTGCTGCTCTCCGTTGCGCCTTCGCTGCGCTGCGGTGTGCTGCTCTTCCGTTGCGCCTTCGCTTGGCTGCGGTCTGCTGCTGCTCTCCAGTTGCGCCTTCGCTTGGCTGCGTGGCTGCTGCTGCTCTCTTCCGTTGCGCCTTCGCTTGGCTGCGTCTGCTGCTGCTCTCCGTTGCGCCTTCGCTTGGCTGCGTGCTGCTGCTGCTCTCCGTTGCGCCTTCGCTTGGCTGCCGTGCTGCCTGCTGCTCTCCGTTGCGCCTTCGCTTGGCTGCCGTGCTGCTGCTGCTCTCCGTTGCGCATTCGCTTGGCTGCGTGTGCTGCTGCTGCTGCTGCTCTCCGTTGCGCCTTTGCCTTCGCTTGGCTGCGTGCTGCTGCTGCTCTCCGTTGCGCCTTTGCCTTCGCTTGGCTGCGTGCTGCTGCTGCTCTCCGTTGCGCCTTTGCCTTCGCTTGGCTGCGTGCTGCTGCTGCTCTCCGTTGCGCCTTTGCCTTCGCTTGGCTGCGTGCTGCTGCTGCTCTCCGTTGCGCCTTCGCCTGGCTGCGTGCTGCTGCTGCTCTCCGTTGCGCCTTCGCCTGGCTGCGTGCTGCTGCTGCTCTCCGTTGCGCCTTCGCCTGGCTGCGTGCTGCTGCTGCTCTCCGTTGCGCCTTCGCCTGGCTGCGTGCTGCTGCTGCTCTCCGTTGCGCCTTCGCCTGGCTGCGTGCTGCTGCTGCTCTCCGTTGCGCCTTCGCTTGGCTGCGTGCTGCTGCTGCTCTCCGTTGCGCCTTCGCTTGGCTGCGTGCTGCTGCTGCTCTCCGTTGCGCCTTCGCTTGGCTGCGTGCTGCTGCTGCTCTCCGTTGCGCCTTCGCTTGGCTGCGTGCTGCTGCTGCTCTCCGTTGCGCCTTCGCTTGGCTGCGTGCTGCTGCTGCTCTCCGTTGCGCCTTCGCTTGGCTGCGTGCTGCTGCTGCTGCTCTCCGTTGCGCCTTCGCTTGGCTGCGTGCTGCTGCTGCTCTCCGTTGCGCCTTCGCTTGGCTGCGTGCTGCTGCTGCTCTCCGTTGCGCCTTCGCTTGGCTGCGTGCTGCTGCTGCTCTCCGTTGCGCCTTCGCTTGGCTGCGTGCTGCTGCTGCTCTCCGTTGCGCCTTCGCTTGGCTGCGTGCTGCTGCTTGCTCTCCGTTGCGCCTTCGCTGGCTGCGTGCTGCTGCTGCTCTCCGTTGCGCCTTCGCTTGGCTGCGTGCTGCTGCTGCTCTCCGTTGCGCCTTCGCTTGGCTGCGTGCTGCTGCTGCTCTCCGTTGCGCCTTCGCTTGGCTGCGTGCTGCTGCTGCTGCTCTCCGTGCGCCTTCGCTTGGCTGCGTGCTGCTGCTGCTGCTCCGTTGCGCCTTCGCTTGGCTGCGTGCTGCTGCTGCTCTCCGTTGCGCCTTCGCTTGGCTGCGTGCTGCTGCTGCTGCTCTCCGTTGCGCCTTCGCTTGGCTGCGTGCTGCTGCTGCTCTCCGTTGCGCCTTCGCTTGGCTGCGTGCTGCTGCTGCTCTCCGTTGCGCCTTCGCTTGGCTGCGTGCTGCTGCTGCTCTCCGTTGCGCCTTCGCTTGGCTGCGTGCTGCTGCTGCTCTCCGTTGCGCCTTCGCTTGGCTGCGTGCTGCTGCTGCTCTCCGTTGCGCCTTCGCTTGGCTGCGTGCTGCTGCTGCTCTCCGTTGCGCCTTCGCTTGGCTGCGTGCTGCTACTGCTCTCCGTTGCGCCTTCGCTTGGCTGCGTGCTGCTGCTGCTCTCCGTTGCGCCTTCGCTTGGCTGCGTGCTGCTGCTGCTCTCCGTTGCGCCTTCGCTTGGCTGCGTGCTGCTGCTGCTCTCCGTTGCGCCTTCGCTTGGCTGCGTGCTGCTCTCCGTTGCGCCTTCGCTTGGCTGCGTGCTGCTGCTGCTCTCTGTTGCGCCTTCGCCACTTGCAGTTGGGCTGATGCTTGATTGGGTGTCGCTACCAGCTTGGCTGCCTTTGTTGCTGCTTGTCGTTAGGCTTAGCTGGATGTTATCACACTTTGTCATGTTGCTGTTGTTCCTGCTCACCGATGGCTGGACGTTGCTCACCTGACTGCCATTGTTGCCATTAATTGTCAAGCTGTTGCTTAGCTGGTGGGTTTTGGATACTGTGCGTTGCTTTGCAGGGTTAAGGTGGCCAACTGATGGCCGAGTATACACTCCACTTGTCAGATGTACTGAAACAAACATTAAACAGTGTTTTACACTAATGGATTATTGTGATACCTTTACTTTCTTCAGTAACCAACACACATTACAATTTTTCAAATGATAATATTTGTATCTTGTTATAGAGCAAAACAACTTTTTAAATCTTTAGGTGTTTGACAATCTCATACTGCCAGTCGCACCTGTATTTGCAGATCGAGATTAACTTCAATCATATGTTGTTATTTCCTGGTTAAGATTATGTCTTAATGAAGTACCACATTATGTCTCAAAACTTAAAATTTAGAATGGAAAGGAATTTTGCCCAATTTTACTTTAAATGACAACTTCACGCTGCTCTTGAAATCAGTGGGGATTACTTTGCTATTCCATGACAGAATAAACAGCTCAGCATTCACAATATGTAGAGACTATGCAACATCATTTATTCTTAAATTATTCTTTGTGTTGTCTCACATCTTTGCATCAGTAAAGTTCTTACCTTTCATTCCCTTGTGCTGTCCATTGTCATGTCTTTTAGCCATTCCACTGACTGGCAAAGATGAGCCTGGGGACAATACATTTGCTGTTAATTAAATGTTTGTGCCATCTATGATTTGCTGCTTTGTATTTACAACTTCTTAAACACAGGTTTCAAACACAATAAAAGCAAAAACCTTTGACAAGCCAAACTGCCAGCACACAAATAAAGAAGGTCTCTGCAGATCCCATTGCTTCAGACACCAAGAGAACATGTTTCCTGTGCTGCATGAGGTTTAAAAAGCTCATCAAGCAGGTGACACAGCTGCTGGTGATCACATCTAATTGTCTCTCCCTTTAGATGTCTGAGTGATCAGTCCTCATATCCAGCTCTTCCTGACATGTACATGTGATACAATTATTCAGATTATCAAACCAAATTTGAAACAGAACTTATTCCATACTATGTTCTACTTTTGGATATGGATGCAACATCAAGGTATAATTCCACATATGTTCAATATTGTACATAAAAATAATTCACAACAATCTGCAGAGGCAGGTACAGGTCTGCTTACTGGGCCCCTTTCATCAAACACTAGTGTCGTGGCTGTAACATGCCAGTTTATATGCCCAACCTTTTTACTGGCATGGGGTGAGACTGGTCAGATTGGTCTGAGCAATTCTAGATAGCAGCTGACATTTGACAAATGAGTGGCAAATCTGGAACATATTTATGTATTGCTTCTTTGTATAACCGTTTACCTTGCATTTTTTGATGGCACAGTGAACTGGATTCACTGATAGTAACTCTCTCCACACAGTTATGGGCATAAGGAAGCTTGGGAGCTCCGTTTGTGCAGTCAAGATTTGAAGCACTAGAACGTTAAACTCAGCACAATGACATCTGGTGGTTTACAAAGTGCACAGCATCGTTTCAAGACAGAGGTGAAAATTCTACACACTTAAATTTTGATGTAGTATGTGCACTTCAAAAGTGCAAGAAGTCTTTGTGTTATTGGATTTATAATACAAATACAGCCGTCACATTGCTTTATTTTCTATTTCGCATTTTTACTGTTTAATCGTAACAGTAAAAAATACAGATATGGAAGTTCACATTATATTTTTATGATCTACATCTTCCTCTTGTTTAATATTTATTACATCTTATCTCACATGATGTTGGGTTTTTCAGCACATATTCCACCAAATGAACTGAAACATCTCTGAAATTCTGAGCAAAATAAACAGGACTTAAGATATAATTCTTTATCAGAGACACCGTCAGCATGGATGAAATTTTTTTTATTATTGCAGTATAATATGCAAAACATAGTTTCACATTTAGAGGACAATGTGAATAAAAGATTTTCGGGTTACGTGACTCATAATCAATATATTCCGTAGGTGTGTTCCTTCCCATCTCTGTATCGGTCCAGGTAGCGCAAAGGCTGTCCATGAGGGTATTTGACCTGTGGTGGGTGGTACACTGGAGGCTGGATAAACTCAAACACAGGCTCCTTCATGTCTGCAGGGTGAAGACAGAAACACCCTTTATTATTGAAAGATACCACACACACACACACACACACACACACACAATTGCAGTCTGATATTTAAGCAAGTAAGGGAAAATAACAACTTGTGAGCACTGGTGTGACTCACTGAGCGTGCTGTGAAAGGTGCTGGTGACAGATTCGTCCCACTGACACTGGAAGAAGGCCAGGCCTGCAGGTGTCATGTTGTCCTGATGCTTTCTGTAGAAATCCACTGTCTTAAATGTGCGATCCACCAGAGAATGGCTGGGAAGGTCGGGCAACATATGCTTAGTTTATTTCTAGTTTAAGTCTACTCTCTGTTTTTATTCTAATTTAACAGACATACAGAGATACGTAATGAAAATAAACATTTCATTCTATATTTACTCATAATACAAAAGCTTCTTATGTGTATGTTCAGTGTATAGCTGACCATGGTGACGGCCTGACATCGCCCTGGAAGTTGATGGGTCCCTCCTGCTTAAATAAGACATAAATGTAGCGGTGGAAGCCTGTTCCTCTGGCAGGGAAGGGGGGCAGGTAGTGACACAGCTCCTCTCCAGCGTGAACTGTTCCACCTGGTATGTTCCCTCTACAGAGACACGGTTGTCTGTCAGCAATCTTTCTTTAAAGTTTGTACAAAGGTGACTCAAATAGTAACAAGTCACATACAATAAAGCTAACTGAGAGTTATTGCACTGGGAAATATGTTATCTGCTTTAAAATACCTACACTAGCCAGTGAACGTATTCTGCTTCATTATCCAGAAGATGCTCATCTGAAAAAAAATTATTTCAGCAGTCTGTAAAAGTAGCTCGGGAAGACATAATTTGTGTTGATTCCTGTCATGGAAGCTGATGTTATTGCCTAGAGGAGACTGACCTGGAGAGGTGAGCAGAAGGGTCCACAAGGATCCCTCCTCTGCATCAAAGCTGACATGAGGAGCAGATGCTGCCTGGAGAGAAAAAAGAAGAATATATAGATATAAATATATCACAGAAGACACGGGGAGAGGCAGATGAACAGACTCTGGAACTTTCAATTCCTTTAACATACTTCAGTTGGTGTCAGTCGGTTCCCATAATGCACCTGACCACTGCTGTCCTGGCGATAGCAAATACGAAGTGACACTTGGGGTACAAAGTAGGCCATGGGGAAGAGATCTCTGAAAACACCATAGTGGTCTGCCAGTCTCTTAACATGAAAGGGGGCACTGGTTTTCTCCCAGGTTTCCTGCACTCGATCCACAGGGATCTTATCTGCAGGGAAAATAAAATATAGAAAAGTTAACAAAATACTCATATTATCTTATGAGTTCAAAATGTAAGGCTATAATGTGTGGCTTAAGCTAGCCCTAACTCAACACTCAAAATCAATCTACTCATCTCCACCTGCACATAATGTATCTTTGAGTATTCACTGTGTGAGCTTACAAGTGTGCAGACGACAAGCCCTTTCCAGCTCAACGTTCTTCTTGTTGTTCTTCATCACCTCCCTTCTCTCCCTCACTTCTTTGGTCCTGTTGGGTTGATAGTATGGCAGACCAATGTTCACTCGCTCCGCACCTGCAACAAAAAGAAGCTATTTGACGCTGCAGATTTTCCGAGGTTTGAAGTGTCACTAAATAAAATCCTCAACCAACCATTTTTGCCACTGCACCTACATAGCACCAGGGTTTCTCACCATGCTCAGGATCAGCTTTCTCAGCGTAGCTCCTGTAAGTCCTCCACCACACAGGTTTGTTATTTGCCTTCTCAGCTTGTCTGAAGTAACGAGTGTAGCTGCGATACCTCTCTATTGATTCCAGGTTTTTAACATCAATGTCCTCATTTGGCATCGGACCTAATGGAGGCACCCTTCTGCAGAGGAATGCTGTCATGTGGAAACATCAAACAATTTGTTATTTACCTTTTTTTAGTCTCACTGCTACTTAAATTGTGCATTTATACACATTTCCATGTACTGTCTGTATTTATGTTGTGCATATGCTCAGATTCTTCTGTACTGATGTTTGTCTTGTCATTGTTACGTTAACATTGTCAAAATGTGGAAACAAAAATCAGTTCAACTCCCATTGATTACTGTACATTCATAAATAAGTCAAAGACTTGTGGTGACTCTCCAGAAACCCCGTTCAGATTTTGACAGTCTGTATCAAGTAGAAGCCTAAATTCACCACACTTACAACGATGCATCTAGTACACTGAACGGTGCTGGTTGCAACGCTCATATTTGGTCCTTCCGATGCTTATTCAAACCAACAACATATACAAATTTGACTTCAACTGCCTAAAACTAAACAGCTTGAGCTAAGTGTCAATGCGTTCATGCTTAATTGTCATATTTTCCTATAGAGTTTGGCATCGCCACCGGAGGCGACAGCGTGTAAGCAGGGTCTGCTGTTCAAACTAATGCTAACCTAACATACATTAGAAGACATACTGAAGACCAAGCACAAAGGTCGTCAGCGTAAAACCAATATAATTCAGTAAAATTGTTACAATACCTGTTGTGACAAACGCCCTCGCATTATTGACCCCTAAATCTGTCCCAGTTCGCAAGGTAGCAGCACAAACCCTGCGCAGCGCCATGTTGAATGAGTGTTTCAGAATATACGGTGGCCGAGAGGAGCAAAACGACTCCGTGCACTTTATTCTCATTATATCCCTTTGTCACGTACTATACAGTATATTGCACTAGCAAGCAAAACTAGTAACATATATTATCGTAAGTTTATTCAGACAATTTTTTAAAAACCTCCATTGTACAGAAATTACTACACATATTTAGTTTAGTTAGTGATCTATCAGCAGTTACAGTTGAAGCTGGATTTAAGGTACAGTCTGTATATAAAATGCTTTATGTAACGTTACAGTCTGTGGGAACAATCTAGCCTATTGTGTGACAACAACAAGTAAGTTCTACTCGTAAGAATCCAACGAAAAGCAATATTACAGTTACAGTACACGTATTACAGTGTAACTAAAGTAAATGAAACAACACTAATACCACTGTAATGATGTATATATTTGTGTGTTTATTTGTTTTCCCGACACGACGTGAAGGCGTCATTTTTGCGTATGTCGTCATCAGGGAAGCTTCATCTGGAGAAATTCAGTGTTCAGAGAAGCTAATGCTGGACACGACTGTAACTGTACAAGGGGTAAGGATACACATTATGCCGTTTTGTGTTATATCTGCCCGGCGATAGTAAAACGTGCGCTAATATACAATTAAATCACTCGACCGTTCATATTTTGACAATTTGTCCCCAAGAGGTCTAGCTAACGTGAACTGACTGAGAATCTAGCTAGGCTAACGGTAGCTAGCGTTAGCCTTTGCTTGCATTAGGCTAAGTTAGTAACTAACGTTACCCAAATAAAAGACTGAGCCTTAAGGTGATTGATGCTTGTGTCTTTGTTGTGGCCGAGTATGATAACTGCCACAGAAATGTCAAATATTGTGTTTTATTCTGCCTTTATGAGAAACAGTTTCTAAATAAAAAGCTTCATATGTTTGATGTAGATGTTAAGCAGTTCTTTTCAAAGCTGTCACTGTGAAGAACTCTTAAGTCATCATTAACATCCTATTTTCCCCTCTTTTTCTCACAGAGGTATCAGGTGTTTGTTCAGTGATGGAGTCTCAAAATTCAAACCTGATCTGCGCCATATGTCTGGAGCGTTTCAGGATCCCTGTAACCATCCCTTGTGGACACACCTTCTGTCAAAAGTGCATCACCACTTACTGGGACACTAAGAGCAAGACTGACCTCAGCCCCGGATCTCAGTGCCCCATCTGCAGTGAGAAGTTTGACACGAGGCCCATCCTTAAGCGTAATGTGTCCCTGTCAGTCCTGACTGAGGCTGCCAACACCACCGGACCCTCCTGTAGAGAGTCTCTCATGAGGGGGGGTGAAGGAGTGAGAGCTATGCTCCTGTGTGACCGCCATAAGAAGCCTCTGGTTTATTACTGTAAGCAGGACAAAATGGCTGTGTGCTGCGAGTGTGGAATCTCAGAATGTGCGAGCCATGAGAAAGTCCTGTTGGAAGCAGAAAGGGAAAATCAAGAGGTAAATGTTGTAACGCATTCCCATCACAGCCACACTGTCTACTTTACTCTAGCCTCACAGTTGGTATTATTGTAACTTTAAAACCCGCTGTCTGATATGTTTTGAATCTTTTCAGATGCTGCTAGAAAGGAAAAATAAGGAATTGGGGAAACTCATTGAAGAGACGCAGAAAAGTATAAATGATCTTGCTGAGAATATAAATCAAGCTAAGGTAAACTCCTAGTGCAATAGAACAGGACACCACAAACAACATGTTTTCAAATTTCCCATAGCAGACATATCATTTGGTGTTTCCCGTCAACAGGTGACTCTTCAGCAAACTTCAACATGGGTCAATGTCAAGTTCTGCACTCTGATGAAAATACTGGCTGAAAAACAGGAGGCTACAGAGCTATTTATTAATGAGCAGAAAGAGGCCGCCATCTCTGAGGCTGAAGCTCGGCTAGCTGAACTCGAGGAGCGCTCCCAGAAGCTGAGAGAGAGTCAAGGCCAAATAGCAGCTCTGCATAACCTGTCTGACACAGAGCTCATCAAGGTTTGAGCTGCTGACTTTGTATTGTTTTTAGTTTGGTTCAAATAGCAAGACTTTTATTGTACACACTGCATTCATATGATCAAATGGCATTGAAATTTGAAATTGAAATGAATTATTTTATATTAAGAACCAGCCAGAATAAGCATAACAAAAGCAACAACACAATACATATGTATATATGTCACACAGTGCTGGAATTAGAGGCTGTTAAATCTTCTCATGCTCACCTTTGCATCTTAGAGTGACAAACCCTAAGAACAATGAAGAAACAATGATGGAAAAATATGAATTTGGCGCTTTCTTTGTTGTTGTTTTTTGTGTTGTAGGTGGCTCACAACAAGGATGTAGCATTGTGTAGGTCATTGTAGGTTAAAACTGTGACATTTTATGCGACCCACCCTGCTGTGGGAGCAGCATTCAGTATGTGTTCTACTGCTAGATGGCAGCACAGATATCGTTATTTAGCTCTGTGTAGTTTTGATAAACTGCTAAATGTCACAACTTCGGCAAAGAGTTTTGTCAGTGCAGCAAACAACCAAACATAGAACATGTACAGTGCATCAAGAAAGTAATCACAGTGCTTTCCACATTTTGTCATGTTAAAGATTAATTCCATAATGGATTGAATTCATTATTTACCACAAAACTCTACAAACAAAGTGAACAAAAATGTACATTAGTATTCACAGCCTTTGTCATGACTTTTAAAATTGACCTCTGGCACATCCTGTGGGAAATTCAGTTGATTGGACATGAACTGGAAAGGCATACACCTGTCTATACAAGGTCCCACAGTTAACAGTACATGTCAGAGCGCAATTGTCTATTCAATGAAATATTCATTTCATTATTTTTAATGAAATTGTAAAGATTTCAAAATAAAGTTTTTCAATTTGACAATATGGGGTATATTTGTGGAATTTTGAGGGAAATAATGAAATGAATCCATTTTGGAATAAGGCTGTAACATCAAATGTTTCTGGATGCACTGTGTATACTTAATTTGATACTGCAAATATCTTTGTTTTGATTATGGACAATTTAGATCCAATAACCATATGGAGCATGTTGAATGTGACCTTACACTCACTGTATCAGTTGTTGTTCTTAAGTAGAACAGCAGTTATCAATCAGTCAAATGTCAGACACACTGACATGGTTCGTTAAACTAAAAATTCTAAGAGGTCTTATTTAAAAGATATCTCTTCACAGGAATCGATGCTCATAGAAGTTCCACGCTTTGAGGCTGTTCCCACAGATATGACGCCAAACCTTCAAGATCGATTAAATGGTGTCACAGAAGTCCTGTCCCGGGTCTCCAAGCTCGTGTCTGAGGACCTAGAGAAAGCTGTGAGCACAGCTGTGGGTCAGGACAAAGATGGTAAGCAGCAGTTAGATTTTTCAGGAGATTATTCTGGACTCTGAGCTCTGTGTTCTCAGCGCTGTTATCCGTCTCCAGGTTCACCTCAGGATAAGAGGCCGATCCTAGCTGTGGTTCCCAGTCCGGCGGCTCCGTGCCACACTGGTGGGAAGGAGGGCCTCAGTGCTTGTAAGTCTTATCTAACATTTATGATGCTGTGTCTACTGTTATCATCAAGCAAGCGTGCGAACAAGGTTAAGAAATAAAGATCTATGTTTTTCGAGTGTGGTAAAGTTTTGTTGGTAGATCCTGCAGTAAATTAATGACTCCTTTCTTTGTCATTACAGACCGATGCACTTTGACCTTTGACCCCCGCACGGCCAATGGGCACCTGTTTTTGTCCCTGGAGAACCGGAGAGCGGAGCATCTGACGTCTGGGCCTCGCCCGGTTCCGGCCCACGAAGCCCGCTTCGATCACACCTGGCAGGTGCTTTGCTTTCAAGGCTTCACCCATGGACAGCATTACTGGGAGCTGGAGGTGTCCAAACCCTGGGCCTACCTCGGGGTAAAGAACTCTCTAATGTTGGTCCTGTCTATGTCTTTGTCCACCAATTTGTCCAGACTGAAATATCTCTGCATGCATTTCACCCACATAATTTCCTCCACGTCTCATCAGGTAACTTACGAGACCATCCCCAGGAAGGAGAAGGGTAGGAGGTGCATGGTGGGTATGAATGAACTGTCGTGGAGCCTGCAGCTGGATGAGCATCAGCTTAGCGCCTGGCACAATGGCCGACGTGAGACAGTGTCCGGCCGCTCCCAGCACAGCCGCATCGGCATGCTGCTAGACTACGAGGCGGGGACTCTCACCTACTACGGAGACGGCCAGACCAGGCTCCATGCTTTCCACTGTGTTTTCACTCAGGAGCTGTTTCCTGCCTGCTGGATAGGAGAGGGGGTCAGCATCACCCTCTGCTCCACATGAGGGGACTCATAAAGAGAAGGAGCTCAGAGACGGATCAAACATAGGCAGTAACTGAGTCAACACAGACCCTTTTACATGTTTTGGTCTCTTGATGATCACTGCCTCAATACATTGTGTTAAGCAGAAGAATTGCGTGTGATTGGGTTCTCAACCTATAAATGCCTACTTGGCTTTTGCTGGTTCACACAATGACATAGCTAAAGAAATGGTTACAAACTGTACAGGGCCTTAGGGCTCTAGTGTGACATCACTAATTTATCTGGGTTTTTGTTTCCTCTTCATAGTAGGTATGAAATAATCTCCAGTTTTAGACAAGTTCCCGCTTTCATCTCCACGTCAGATTATTGTACACTACACAAAATGTATTTCTTGTTTTCTACTTCAAGGCAATACACAGCTAATGTGGAGACTGACACTAACTAAGCCCGACATGGGCCAAAGGATGCCAGTGCAAGTGCACTTCCTGTTTAAGTACAGTCCCTACCATAAAAGATGGCAGGTGAAAACAAAATGCTGTGGGCTGTACATTACTACTTCAAATAGAGAACTGAGAATATGTTTTCTTTTTTTTTATTATTCATCTTGGGATTTTAGCATGAATGCACAAACTGTGCCTGCCTGTACAGTCCTTAACCTGTCATGCTGTGTTGTGATAGAATCTGCTGTACTCTACAGATGTTTTTTTAACAGGCTTTCGGCCTGAAGTTTTTTCCTTTTAAATCACGAGCACTTCTAAAGCATAGTTGTGACCTTTGGAATGTTGAGGTACTCGAGGCTCAGGACATAGCGCATCATTCTTTGGGAAACTGCTGTGGATTTGCACAAGTTGACGACAAGTGCAGACAAGCACTACTGACTGAAGGAAGAGCACATTTCCAGGCTGCTCTGGTCTAACAATGTTCTGTTGAGTTTGCTAATGCACTGAGCTGTGGTCAAAGTGAAACACCTATCAAGCTGTGATACAGCAATACTGTAGAAAGAAAAAAAGACAAAGACCGTTCTGTTCCACATGAATCAAGATCCATTTAATAAAATCCAATCCAATGCATACATGCATTAGTTGAGATCATGCTTTTTCTTACTTAGGCCATTTTACATTAATTATTCAATAAATTACTTTGAAATAAATACAGAGCTTTATTAATATACACACAGCCATGACAGAGCAAACAGGAGCCCGATGCATAGCATTCTGAAAGTGCAAAGAATCAGCCACAGATGTGCCACAGATACAGTTTATAGATTACTGACCATAGAGGAAGGAAGAGCAGAAACTCAGATACTGAGCTGCTCAGATCAGATTGAAACACTGACCTCAAACTGAGAGTTAATGTCACAACACAGAAAGTAGAAACTTTGAGAAGATCTTGTTCTAATGTCTAAAATGTGAGGAAGGAGAAGGCGAGATGAAGCAGGCTGGTGGAGAGTCTGACCATAGGTTTCTCGAATGTTCAGAGGTACGACAAAATAGGAAGTGACATCATTGGGCGACTGCTCTGCTCTTGCACATTATAAAGATAATCCACCCCACACACGGCAGTACGTCCCTCCAGGCCCTGGCCACGCTCACTCGCTCTAATCCAGGATCAGGGATTCGCTGCTGGGCTCGATGCCGCTCTAATCTTTGCGTTCCTCATATCCACTAAAACATGTCAGAGCAGACCAGGCCACCTGGCAGTCTGCTCTCTTTACAAAAGTTAGATTAGTGTTCTTGAGAAATTCTCAGTTTTCAAAGTCTACATATTAAAAGCATGTACACACAAAATAGAATAATAATTAGTAATTATAGAAAAATAAAAGATTGCATTCAGCTTGCCTCTGGATAGGTTAGCAAACTAATTCACATCATTAGATTGAGTCTGGTTTAATAGACAGAAAATCATATGTGAGCTTCACCTAAGCATAGTTCAATATAATGTTTAGAGTAGCACTATGATTCTTGGGATATTTGCAAGGCAATAAATGCAAAAATAGCAGGTCAGGTTACAAAGGTTCCTCAACTACACTGAAAAAAGCCAGAAAATCCTGCTGGAACATCTTCTGTTGTCTCTCACAGATTGCTACCAATACTAATGACCATCAGGTAAAGGTGCATCTGAGAAGAATGAAGCTGATTACAGTATAAGAATTATCAGAGGAATGTATAATGTTTAAGCTGAGGTGGGAAATGATGGAATGAGAGAAAGGGAAGACCAAAGAAATGAATTGGCTGGGGACTAGGAAGACAAGAAATAATTAAAATACAAAAGTTGTACTGATGTCCAGTGAATTAAACAAGAAACAAGGTGATCCAGTAGGATAGAGGATCAGGCAGGTCTACTGGTTCTTCTTATCTTCTGGGGGGGAGTAGGGAGGAGGCTTGTCCTAGAAAGAGAAGGGAGTCATGATTTGAGACCGTACTAATAGTACAGTGAACCTTTTTAGACTTTTTTTCTCCTAATGGCCATGGTCTGATTCATCAAAGACCACTTAGACCAATTTAGACAGGAGCAGAATGCCTGGACACAACCAAAAGTTTGTTTATCCCTAAAACCATAATGCGACAAAGTGAAATGGAAACAGAGAGAATAGAGTGAGTCCAGCGAGGCTCCTGCTCCACAGATGAAAGCATCAGCTGTGTATGGAGCAATTACGTAACTGTCACGTTCCTCAAATTACTATTCAGGATAAACCAAAACCAAATGCCACATTTCCATCATGTATTGTACAAACCTCATTAGCAAAAAAGGTTTATTTACTTTAAAATACTAAAATCTGTTAATTAGTTTGAACATCTATCTGATAAACACACAAAGAAAGGTTTTGTTTTGTTTAAAATAATGTCCAAAGGCAGAATCAGCCAAATATATTAGCAAACTGGGAGTGAAATCAGTTTAACATTAGATACAAAGGAGTGATAGACGGCAGCTTACCTGCGGCAGGTAAACATGTGGAGGAGGCAGAGTGGCACAGCTGGCACTGGCTGCTGCCTCGGCTGCTTTGGCCTCCGCTGTGAGGGGGGAAAAAACACACACAAAGGGAATAGAGATGGGAGGGTGGGCATTAATTAAACATACCATCTAATCCCTGGGATATTTGAGACAACTGGAGCTAATCAAGCTTGAAATGTGACAGGTGGTTGTGGTGAATGAGACAGGACTGAGCACAGAAAGTGCACGAAGAGAAGTAACAAGGCAGCAACAGCGTGCATTATTCTGTGGCCTTAGCTAATAGGTTGTTATGATGTAGAGTCAAGAATGTTACTTCAGATTCCTTTCAAATGTATACCAGCCAGATTTAGTTAGTATGTCAAGGTGACGTGGTTAATGTCAGCGTCACGATACACATCTCTGTCTGCATCACTGTATGGAGTTTGCTCTCAGCTGAACCACCATCTACTGATGAAGACATGATTTACAGACCATATATTAATATCAGTTCACAATAGTAAACCACTTCTTTGAAGAATTCCAAGCCATCAGCTTTTCTTAACATTGTTCTTTTAATTAAGGCTGATCAGTGCATCAACACCTGAAGTGCACTGGACCTTAAATCACATTAATTCAGATCAGTTAGAGCCCCTCTGCCAGAGAGACCCACCTGCTGCTGAGGACGGAAGGTCTGGATCATGCGGTGCCTGCTGGCCCAAAGGAGCAGAATATGGAGGTGGAGGGATGTAGGCCGCAGAAGCATTAAATGCTGGGGGGTTGGGGTAGAATCCATCTGAGTACAAGGAGCACAGAGATGCAGATTAGACAAAATATTGTGAAAGTAAACATGTGACAATAAACGCCACATTTATTACAGCATCTAACCTGGAGGTGGAGGGTTGGGGTAGGAGTAACCGGGCGGAGGTCCAGATGGGTACATCCCATTAGCTGGGGGAGGAGGGTAAGCATAGGCCCCATTAGCCATGTAGGGGCACCCACCAAATCCAGGAGTCACTGGCTGACCTCGAGATGCTGAGAGAAAGTAGACGATGAAGCAACAGAAGCAAAGTGAACCAAAACATCAAAAGTACAACATACACTTTCCACTACTGTTAGCACTGGTTTGTCATTGTACCCTGAGCTGCAACCTGCAGCATGTACTGGCCAAACTCTATAGCTCCTCCAGCAGCAAAGATAAGCTTGAAAGTAGCACTGCCCTCCCAACCACCTGTAAGAGAAATAATACAAGCAGGAATCCACTGTTACTAACTTTTCATGCGTGAGAAAAACCTAAAAACACACTTGTAGACCTACCTCCTGGCTCTGCGCCGACGGTGCCCTTGATGTAATTGGCTCCCAATACAGGCTGTTTTACCTCACAGCCTTTCATCAAGTAGAATGGCATCATGAAAGATTGTAGTGCATCCCTACCTTTAGCTAGGAAGATCACCTAGCAAAAAAAAAAAAGAACAAAAAACTCCCTTAGCACTTCCAGGAACTCAAATTCAGTCTCAGTTTTCTCCAACTAACCCATTGGGGAAAGTTAAACATGATGCTGTTTACTAGTGGAACCTTCTGCAAGTTGTTGTGGACATGCTGTCAACAGTGGCAGTGTGAGGCTGTCTGTCTTATACAAACAATCTGATATGTGGGTTGTTTCTCTTACCCTGTATGGCGTCAGGTAAATACTGCCCTTCTTGCTCTTTCTGAAGGCTTCAGGCAGAGTTTCCGCATCACAGAAAACCAGCTCCACGTTATCATAGTTCATCAACACACTGGTGGCATAAGAAGAAAGCAGGGACAATAAAAAGGGACATTTCCAGTGAAAAACATTAGGATATGACTTGATTCTCCTGTCCTGTGGTAAAATTCACTTAAATCACTATTAAGAGGACGTCCCAATAACTCCTTAAAAAGCCTCCAGTTAATCCAAAATGCTGCAGCCAGAGATCTGGCCTGAATTAGTAAGAGAGATCATATTTCTCCTACGTTAGCTTCTCTCCATTGGCTTCCTGTAAAATCCAGAATAGAGTTTAAAACACTTCTCCTTAATAATCAAGCTCCATCTTTCTTAAAGACCTCATAGTTTCATTTTTCCCAGCAGAACTCTTTGTTCTCAGAGATTCCAAATGTAGATTGGAGGCAGAGCCTTTATCTATCAAGCTCCTCTCATGTGGAACCAGCTCCCAGTTCAGGTTTGGGAGGCAGACACCCTCTCTATATTTATGACTCAATTTAGCTAATAGTTAGAGAAGGATCAGGCCCTGGAGCTCTATATCTTCACAATGCAGTTACTGGCTTTACTAATGTGTGCTTGTGTTTTTCCTGCTCGTTGTTTTTGTTGCCTGCTGTTCTTTTCTCTCTCCCTTTTCCACTCGCCCCAACCAATCGAGGCAGATGGCCGCCCACCCTGAGTCTGGTTCTGCTGCAGGTTTCTTCCTCTAAAGGGATTTTTTCCTCTCCAATGTCACCTAGTGCTGTTAAAGTGGGGTTGTTGGGGTTATTTTTATATAATTGTCAATACAGTTATATTTGTAAGGTCTTAAACTGTACACTGTAAAGTGCCTTGAGATGACATCCGGTGTGATTTGGCACTAAACAAACACAACTGAATTAAAAGGATTAGCGCTACCTGCCATCCAGAGTTTACTACTCTGCTGGTTCTGGGTTAGCTGTAATGGGTTTATCTTTAAGCTCTGGTATGTTCTAGAAGAATCTGCCAACGATGGTAACTGCAGTGTCCAGTTTAGATGTGACAAAACATCCGTTTTACCAGAGAGCAGACCAGCATGCAGATGGTTAAAACCAAACAATGAAGCAGCACTGTTACAATGTGGTTAAATAACATGTTGTCCTAGTATACGTTTGGCTGCATATAAGGTTAATAACAAGTAAACATTTATGTAATCAAATGTCTAGCCTGCTACGGCTGACTGCAGTGATGATATAACAGGGTGAAGGCCATATTTGGGCCACGAGTCCAAGACCCGGTTCAGTAAAATGCAACACGAATAGTCCATTAAGAAACAATGCGTTTTAACACAACCGTTGCAATTGCTCGTCAGCTAGCTAAATAGGTTATATTAGAAAGTCTGGAAGTCGGCTAACATATGATAAACCATAAAGCACTCTTAAATTAGAGTCTCTAGTGAAACAGTGCTGGCTACCGCCATCATAACATTAGGTAAAATGGGGACAAATTAGCTAACATGCTAAAAGTTGCCATTTCAACTAACGTGAAATGAATATAACGTTATTTGGCTAACTGTGTAACGTTGATTTGTGTATAAATTAAAATTCACATGTTGAATTTTAGAGCACTTTCTGTACGTTAAGCATGTTTATTTATTAATTAACACATTTAAACTGCGTAATTTTCTAAAGGAGTCTGGTGTGACGTTCCCGTCTGACAGAGTTCAACTTGTCAGTCCGGTTAACGGTAACGGTTACAGCTAGCTAGCCCGCTCCAACGGCTAACGTTACCTTTCACTGTTGTTAATGATGACTCCGCCGGACTCCGAGTGGTTCTGGTTCAGAGTCATGTCGACGGCCCTCCAAACTCTCCGGGAACACACAGATTAAAGTTGTAGATCGTCAATCAGAAAACGTATGGGCAGGCCCGTGTGCCTCCTCGGTACCGTCTCCCGGTGCGTTGATAACGGTTGTTGTGTTGTTGCTGGGTTTAATGTTGCACCTGCTCTTCCGCCATCCGTTTGCCACGCCCACGGCGTGACGTCAGACTGTATTAAAACATATATGTTTTACAGATAAAATTAATTCGAGAGAAGGTTTTATGACTTATCTTAAGAATAACATGTGTAAGAGATGATATATGAAATATTTAGACACCTGGATACGAATGAATGGGACTAACTTTAGTTAAGGTAAGTAATAAAGTGAGGGACATCATGCATACATGCACATACATGTAGGTTAAGATGGGGTTATTTATCCAGTGAGGACACCAGTCTGAGGTGATCCAGGAAAATAGATGAAGAAATAGCTTGGAACATTAAATGTTCTTGGTTTTGTTTTATTAGTCTTTGTAGTCATCTTTATTCTAACCCTTTAAAATCCTTGTGATTTCTGCACTTGGCAGTTGTGTGTACTGCACATAAACTTTATGTGTGTGTGTGTGTGTGTGTGTGTGTGTGTGTGTCCATGTGTTTAATTGCATCTAATAATCCCATCTATTCAAGCCCAAACAATCCCGCTGCAGATAAGCAACCAAAGTTAGTACAGTGGTCTTAATGTTGTGTCGTATGAATTGTGAAAGCTGAAAACAGTAATGTTTGGATGTATGATTTTTGTTAATACCCAGTGTTTGACCCAGTGACTCTAACAGTAAGGAACAGAATTTCTCAGGAAAGGAGAACGGCCAGGTTGCAGAAGTAGCCACATTCTTGTGAAAGATGCAAAGAGATGCAAATTCATGATGTTGGTTGACCAACGATAATGGAGGTCTTTTTCCGTCTTTGCCTCTGACACAGCTGCAGTGAGCGCTCTGGATTTATGTGTATGGATCCATGTTAATAATTATAACATAATAAAAGAACATCAGTGGACCCAGGCGACAACTTGGCATGCAAAATGCCATGACTGCGACCTGGAGCCAGTGAGGAGATCAAGAGTTCGAGTCTGTGTTGTGGGTAGGAATGACCATGTGGGTTTGTGTGTGCAGACAAACACAGGAGAGTGAGGTGTGCTATTTTGCTTTCAGACACGGCGTAAGATACTAGATGAAGAAGAAAAAAAAAAAAACATAAGTCACAGTTGTTGACGTTTCCACCTTCTACAGGAAGTGATGATTTCCGGCTGCTGTGTGGTAGTTCATCACACACACGTCGCACATACAGCTTCCCTATCTCATACACAGAGCACCAGCTTAGCAGCCAGGAGCTGCTGTTAGTCACATATTAGCATCATTATGTCAAGTCAAAGTGATCCCACCAGCACGGGAGACAATCGACTACAACCACCTGATCAGGTATGGACCATAATGCACTTGAGCAAATTGACATATCTACAAATCTTAGCTAGTTACTAACCACCTAGTTTACACGGTGACAGGGTGAGAACCAGGCTGTTGGTGCAGTTGAACATCTCAGACTCAGTATTTTCTGACTTTCTGTTTCTTTCGGTGATGTTTTTTATGTTTCCCTGCAGAATCAAGCAGTAAGTTTAGGTTAAAAAATGATTTCCTTTGTGAAACCTTAAAAAAAAAAAAATCCCCATCACTTCAAACTGCCAGATGAGTATCAACAGTGTTAAATATTCCACCCAAACACTGAGTCATGCTGTCTAAATAGCTATTTGAACGCACTGTGACTATGATTCACAACTGCTTTGGATGTACAGTATGCTCTGATTAGATGATGATAGAAGCCATACAGTGTGTTTACACATATGCTGTATTTGTTGCACACGTGGAGAACATTCTGCTATTTTTAAGGTTTCTTGAACCATGTTTTGAGCCACACTAAGTTGTCAGAGCTTAGTAATATCTCCACTATATGCACAACATACAGAGTTGTGTGCGTGTGTCGTGCTTGTGTAAGGGTTTATTTGCATACACATATTCAGGATAGGCCATTTGTGATTCCCTTTCAGATGTTTTTCCTGGTTTGAATACTGAGTTTTGCCTGTTTTGTCAGTTTCATTATCAGCAATAGAGGAAGTCTCTCACAGAGACTGCCCTTATCAGAACTCAGAAAACATGCATGTTTCTCAAGCCAAGCAATGGTACAATCTGCAAACCGAGGCCTCTTTATCCATTCATGAAGCTGACGAGACCATCTTTAAATGCCTTTCTATTTCAGTTTCATTTGACGCGATTTACTTTGACATCATTATTAGTGTTTTAACAGTCTTCTGTTTTGCAGGAACATGGCTTAACAAGACTCAGACAGGTAAAACACGTCCAATTCTAGTTTGAGTCTTGCATTTCTGTGTGGATTATTTTCAGTTATATATGTATATATATATATATATATATATATATATATATATATATATATATATATATATATATATATATATATATATATATATATATATATATATATATATATAGTTGATGCTAGTGACCCTGTGAGGGTATACTTAGCATGTGACATTAATGACGTCATTACCATGTTGATTTTTAGCACTAATAATGTTCACCATGTAAACCTCATTGCTTAGTGTGTTATCATGCTAATATATACTAACAAGCACTATTCACTATAAGTATAGCTGAGCATTATAGTTTGGCATCTCCTTGATCATAAAGAAAAGTTTTGACAAATTCAGTTGTGTCACTATTTGAGAATTTGAGTCAGAATGCAAGTAACTGGCATTCATTAATAGTTGTACAAATTAAAAGTATTTCATTGTAATCTACACTTTATTTCAACAGCAGCAGTTGTTGAAATAACTGACAGATGCAGCCCCGTGCATAGAGCCACCGCTAGCATGGTTGAAAGAAAATCTATTACAGATTCTTGGAATTTCTTTTAGCTGTGAAGTCCGTCACAGGAAATGTCAAATAGTTATTAGTTTCATTTGACTGGCGCTCAATAGTGACACACTGTGAACAATTTTACCGGGCAGATCAAGTTACAATGTCAAACAAATTTCAAGTCTGTAAATACAGTGTTTATTCTGGATGAAGATTAATGGAAGCCAACTAGAAAACTGTATTCACAGTTAAGCCTCATATGGAAAAAAGTCAGCAGTCAAGTGTTGATGAGTAAAGGAGTTACAACATGTAAAAGTCTATTTTTGTCTTTCTCATGTCAGTTCTCACCGGGTCATGTGCGGAAACTGGGATTGACCAGGAAATTGAGAGACAGGAGGGTAGGCTGCATGACCTTTAAACGTCTCCACTTTAAGCTTATAATATCTCCATTGTCTATATGTATAAAACCATGATCCAACCATCATGAATCCCCCTTTTCTCCTTAAGGATCTTATGGAAGATGAGAATCCAGAAGAGAAAGCTCGGAGACACAAGGAGCAGGAGGTATCTTTCGTGTGGTGCCTTTTACATTACATGTTTTGTTTTGTTTTTTCCTATGAAGCTCTTACTGTGTTTATTTCTGTTTAAAGCTGAAACCTCTGTATAAGGAGCTGTTGTACACCATTGCTCACAAGATGGGTAAACCATCGACAACAGAGGTCTTCACAGACAGCCAGCTTCACCAGTACATCAAAGAGGTAACCCCCTTCGATTCACACTTGATACAACTCATAACTGCGTTATTGTGTTGGTGTATGACGGATTACGGAGACTGTTCTGTCCCATGTACCAGGCTTTCACTATGACAGAGGCAGAGCACAACAGTCTGATGGAGAAAGTACAGAGCACAGAGGTGAGAAAGAGAAGTCAGTGTATTTTTTCCATCAAATGCGCCTTCATATCTATTTATATGTGTCCCTACCAAGAATCTTAACTGTATATTTATCAATGTCAGAAATAGTGTCATCTGCATATTAATAAGTACCACAGTACGTGACAGTAATTAACTGTGTGGCCCTTACAGCCCCCTGCATACTGCCTGATGGCCACTGTGAAGGAAGCAAAAGGAATCCTAGGAAAAGATGTCAGTGGTGAGTTATTTTGATTATTGCCATCTTACTATGACACTTGAACCATCTATTCATGGTCACACCACCAGCTCTCAGAGTTTTCTCCAATAAGTGACTGCAGCTCTAACCTTTCACATAGACCATTAAGCCAAAGCAGGTTAAGACAGAGCTTGAGATAAAAGTCAGGCATTAGGCAGCAACACAGTTTAAAACATTTCCAACACACGGAAGATGGAATTTCCACCCATATTCAATCAGTTTCAATTGATCCCACTGCACAGAAGCTTCAATAACTGAGATGTTTCACTACCTCTATTGTACTCATCCGTACTTCTACGTTGCGTTTTAGGTGACTTTCTGTTGTCAAGCAGACTTTCACTTCTTGCCAATCGTGTGGTGTTAGATCTTTATTCTACCTACCTGTGCAGTAGTGTCTTGACAGCTCTCTTTTATGAAATCAGGTATTGTTTGTGTTCTACCACCGATCTGTGTGTTCTTAACAGGTTTTAGTGACCCGTACTGCCTGTTGACCATACTAGAGGACCAGGAAGAGGATCGAACTCGCCGATCCAGACCCAAACCCTCTAAATATGTCGTAAAGGACGCTGTGTCGGGTGACAAAATATACCAGACAGACATAAAGAAGCAGACTCTGGACCCTCGCTGGAACCAAACCTTCATACTGTGAGTCTGACTTTGTGATAATTTCAGATGAGTCTGTTTGAAATGTGCATTACTTATGTGTTCATTCCTGTTTTTTAGAGAGTTTGGAAACATCGCTGGGGCCAGCTTCCATCTTGAGATGTGGTGAGGAAAACATCTAGTCCTAGTCCTTTAAAAAAAACAACCATGTTCTTTACATTCACCTTTATTTTGCCATTTCTGTTTCAGGGATAAGGATGAAGAGGTGTCACTCACTCAGAAACTAGAGGAGATCAAAACCAACTTTAACAGTTTAAGAAGGTATTACACTGTCTCTGTGGCTCATACTGTACAGCAGTTAACCGAGCTTCAAGGCTGCTCAACTTTTCCAATTGTACCTGTTCAGGATGATCAAGGAGGCGAAAAAGGAGAAAGGCACAGATGACTTTTTGGGAAACATCGTTTTAAAATTACAGGTAATAAATATTTCTAGTATTTTATCGATGCCATTGTACTTTGTACTCTACTGTAGCCTAATATGATCTTACTGTACTGTAGGATCTCCACTGTACTGAGGACAACTGGTACGAGTTGCAGCCCAGAACAGAGACGTATCCTGATCGCGGCCAGTGCCACCTGAACCTCAAGTTCATCCATAAAGCAGTGAGGAAATCCATTCGGATAAACATATACAGTTTGACATTTATGGATAATCAACCATATTAAGAAGTGATGTGATAACGTCAATGAAATGTCAGGAGCTGGTTTTCGTGACAAAATGTGCAAAAAGAAGAACTAAGCTTGTGTTTTGTGAGTTACAGAGGGACGGTACACTGAGTGCTGGTCGGAGTGCTTACACTAACTACTGTGGGATTCTGCAGCAGTTTGTTCAAGCTTACATCTCCAAGCAACAGGTAGACAGACCGTTTTAAGTCTCTCGCTCTTGCTCCTTCTTTAATTCTTCTTAATCCCTCGTCTTATTTCATCTCTCCCAGAGTTCTGCCCCATGGAAAGGGGCGCTGTGTGGCGAGGCTCAGACTCTGCTCGAGCTTTACGCTACGCAGAACGACCTCTCACCTTTTCTTCAGGACCTGGCGTAAGCAATGTTCACATCACTCTCGTTGTTTAGATGAATGCACCCAAAGCATAGAAATCCCAGATTTAAGCCCAGCAGAGAGACCTGAAGAAGGCAGTTCACAGATGCATCCTATCCAGTTCTGACTGAGCCTGATAACACACTGAGTGAAGGGCCATACTCTACCAGAAACCACTTTATATAACCATCCAAATATTACCAGTATACAGTATTATGATAGTAACTGTAGCCACATTACCACTGCAATGTGTGTGTGTGCCACATGATGACTTTCTGTTGCACTTCTGAGTACGTTTGTGGACGTTTGCACCCCTGACAGGAAGTGGGTAGCTTACAGTAAGCTGTATCAGAGCTTAGAGGTGGACTCGTCTGTGCTGTTCCAGCAGCTCACCAGTATCGAGTACCACTGGCATCAGCAGGAGCTGCCCCACCAGCAGGTATGACTACTCCGGTTTCTGTAACTGGTGGAAAGTAATAATCATACAGTAAATAATAAGAAACCAGGACTTGCTTTGAGAAAAGTGCTGCCCTCTCCTCACAGAAACAGGAACTTGGGGACTCTCTTCACGGTTTCCTGCAGTACGGACTATGTCTGGTGGCCAAATACAGAGACATCTTCCCCGCAACTCCCAGCGCTACTCCGAAACTACACACACTACTCAGGTACAGCCTGTTGTATATGTTAATGGACAGTAGCAGTCAAAAGCCTGGGAAGTTTGGAATACCATACAGAGTTATGTGTGTGTGAATTATTATTATTTCAGATTTCTCATAGTATCCATTGTTCATTTCGGTGTCCAGAAAATTTCAGAAACACTTTTTAAGTGCAGATGATTTACATTTACACTTTACAAACTGGCAAATCTATTTTGCTCTTGTAGAATCTTGGTCCAGATCTGTAAGACTCAGGCTTTTCAGAAACTGAACCCAGCTCAGTTTGAGTTGCATGAAGAGGTCAGCGACGCCATACAGGTCAGTAATCATGCTGATGAGGTCATTATATACTGGATGTGTTTGCTGTAAGAAGTCCTCAGTTACTCATGATAAGAGGTTTGACATCAGACAGGTACACAGGACTGGTTTACCATCAAAAAGGGCTTGCATCAGCCAATGACTAAGGTAACAACAATCACAAATATATGCATAAAGGTAATGTTCGTTTGATTTCACAGTATTGACGTCATGTGTTTGCACCCTGCTGACTCACAGGACCGGCCAGACATTGTGAACGCCCTCTGCCGTCTGATTGGGGAGGTGCAGGAAGACATTAAAAATAACAAGGACGTGTGGAACAGGGTATTTGTCAGGTAAGGGGGGCAGTGGGACAGCTGGACTTGTTTTCTACTTAGGATTCAGACAAATCAGACTGAGTGAAGAACACTTTTTACTCTTCATCATTCAGTGCTGTGCAAGTGGACGTGTTCACTGTTGTCTATCACAAGTTCGACTCCCTGGTAAGTGACTGACAGGACTGTTTGACTTTACTTGACAACATGATCTCACCTCACCACATTTCCTCTCCTTTACCTTCATCGATAGCTGGCAAACGAAGTGAGGGAAACCTTATCCCTGATGGAGGGTCAGATGGAGCAGCCTCTAGCGAAGAGCCTGTTCCCTGTGTATCTGAGCCTGCAGGTCATTCACAAAGACAAGGCGTTCTTACAGAAAAGGTCAGAAATCATACTGACGCAGCATCACACAAAAAGAAAACAGTAATACTGAAAATCAATGTGCTGAAATAGAAGATCAGAAGTGTACGTGGTCTTTCAGGGGACTGCTTGAGCTGACACACTTCCACGAGGGCTTCAGGGAGGCTCTGCCCTACTGGCTCAACCAGGCATTTAGCACCACTCAGGACAGGGTGGAGAGGGCTGTGCAGGTGGATGAGGTAACACTCATGGTTATTCAGTCCTTACTACTATTATTATTATAATGGAGACGTCATCCACAGGCAGTCCTATCATCATATGTGTCAAACTCCTCTGCTCTCAGCTCCAGCCCCTGCAGACCGGTGCAGTGCCAATAAAACACAGCTCTTCAGCGGTGGACCTGGTGGCATGTATCCAGCCCATCTGCCAGCTGTGGGAACAGCTGTCCTGGCCTGACCCTGAGGAGGCCTTCATGCTCATGGTCAAAATCACTGAGGTGCAGCGTGCTGCCGTGAACACAGTCTTAATCTGACGCTTTAATGTTTAGATCATCTGAATTTCGAGGTTCTGGTTGTTGACTGTGGTTGTTTCTTTCCTTTCTTCGCGTTTGCAGGATGTGTGTAAGATCGTGGTGAACTACTGTCACATCCTGAAGGAGCGGGTCAGGGTGCTGTCTGAGAACTCCGACCATGGTAGTGCCATCAACATGGTGAGCACACTGCCAAGCAGAAAGGACATTGACATTTATTTCTAATGCTACAAAATATACAGAAGGATGTCAAATGTCTCCTGTCTCTGTAGCTTTGTGTGGTAGTGAACGACCTGGAGCACTTAAGGTCCGTCTTGACGCGACTCCCTACACAGCTGAACTGGGCAGGGCTTCGAGATCGGACCCAAAACGTCATAGGGGAGAGCCAGTTCCACAACACGCTGCCTTCACAGCTTCAGCAATCCCAGGGCATCCTTAGCCGAGAGATCCGCTCCGCTTTAGACACGCTTGGGAAAAAGGTATTAACAAAGCTCCATGTATGATATTTGATCATCAGTCAAACTTGTTTATTAAAGTACTTCATGTGTGTATATCTATCAAGCTGAATACAGACATTGAGACGCATGTCAGAAGCATGTCAACCAGGCGAAGGATTCCTTCCAAGTCCACAGAGGACGTAAGCAGCCATCAGTGACCACCTCACACACACCCTGGTGCCCGTTGTGTTTGCTTCACATTCAGCCTCTTTTCTGTTTTAGGCTGCGGCCCCTCTGATGCGCTACCTGGAGCAAGAGCTGCAGTATATGAATGAAAACCTGGTACAAGAGAACTTCAACAGGTACAAAAGTTGATCATTGTTGCACCACATTTCCTGTCTTTATTTGTTTGTTCTGATGGCATGAAGCTGATCCAAGTCTGTCAGTCCACCTCACCACTGCTTTTATTTTCTTTTATGTCCAGTCTCCTGACTCCTTTGTGGAACAACTCAGTGAAGATCCTCTACCAGGTGGCTACTCAACATTCGCAACAGGAAGGGCTCATGGTGTTCTGTCAGAGACTGCTCTACACACTGCAGGTTGGTCCTCAGCCATGTGGGTAACGTGACTGAGCAGGCAGAAACTCTAGCAGCACAGCTCAAGGGATGACAGTGTTTTCTTCTTTGGAAGTCTTGCAAACGACTTGCTCTGTGTATTTCAGTGCCTAGAGCAGTGCTTCCACGCTGAGGGTAATGGACTCCCTCTGACCACACTCCACTCTGACGATTACAAGGTGAGACACTCCCAGCACAGCTGATGGAAAGTTGTCCTTTCTTTGAATAGTATCCGATGTCTCGTTTCTCTTTCCAAGCATTTAAGACAAACCCACTTTTTCAAAACTTCTCTCCCGTCTGTCTAGATTCTCAAAGCTCACCTGACTCACAACTCCCTGAGCAGCCGGGATCTTCTGCAGAAGTTCTTCGACAGGAAAATAAAAGAGCAGGTGAGAGTGACGCCTGTTGTGAATGAGTAAACTCGTGCTAGTACCCTCGCTGAAACGTTGTTTCTCCTGTGTCCAGCATGTGTACAGTGGAGAGAAATACGGTGCAGTCACCCTCCTCACGTCCTACAGGAGATCAGACCAAAGACTCAGAATTGAGGTCCTGAATGCCGTCAACCTTCTACCAATGGACTCTAATGGTGAGATCATGTTGAACAGTTACAGACGCGTACTGCAGATACAGCACATTGCTGTGTGTTTTTTTCTGATCACCCAACACTTCGACCCTTTTTTGCCAGGTTTTAGCGATCCGTTTGTGCAGCTGTGTCTCGAGCCCAACCACATCTTCCCTGAGGTAGAACCTCGCTCCACTCAGATCAAAAACTGTGATCTCAATCCCCTTTTTGATGAGGCGTTTGAATTGTAAGCTTTGGTTCGACATTCTTTCACACATCTCAGTTTGGGGTTTCTCTGCATTTATTATGTTTTTGACCATCTTAATTTTATATCATAGCCTGGTTTCCCTAGAACAGTGCAAGACTGAAGGGGCTTGCCTGGTGGTGACAGTTCTGGACCATGACACCTTGAGGGCAGATGATTTCGAAGGTGAGGCCTTCCTGGGCCTCAGGTCCATACCAGGAGTTGGTGGAGGAAAGGAAGGAGATGGAGTCAACTCACAACAGGACCCCACCCCTGCTCAGATACGCCTGCCTCTGATGCATCCTAAACCTAACGGTAACTCTACAGTTCCCTTCAGCTCCATGTAACACTTCTCCAGCATCTTTGAGCTCATTGTTTTGGTATTATTACCTATTCCCTCCTTCATGCTCTTTATTTAACCCTGGGTTCGGTTCAATCAGTTGGGGTCTGTGCTCAAGTCATCAGAGAAACTGAAACATTTTGCTAAATGCTGGTTTTGTCTTTTAAATAACTTTAGCATCACCATATTGGTGTTGAATTGAATGTGTTGTTCTTTTGTTGGTTTTTCAGAGGATAGCATTCTGAGGCTACTGGAGTCCAGAAAAGGAGAGCGGGAGACTCAGGCATTTGTAAAGAAGCGAAGACAGAGAGAGAAACAGTCCCAGGAAGGGATACAGTTGTAATAAGCATACAGAGACAAGATCTTCCTCCAAAAATATACAATTTGTTTTAATGATCTGTACCAAAAACAAAGAAAAAATCCACTCAGAAGGGAACACTGGTGTTGGATGAGTTGTGTGTGGACAGGATTTTACCAGAGACCATCACAGTGATCATGAACATGTTCACACCGGCTTTTTTTTTTTTTTTTTTTTTTTTTTAAATATCTTTACACATCTTTACGTATCTGCTTCCTGATGCTTTGTCTAATCAGTGCAAGAGAGAAATGTGACATCATACACACATTTACACTGTGAAATGTTTACTACAAATGTAAAAATTTTGGCAGAGAAACCTGTCGCACATTGATTTTAAACATAGCAAAAGGGCAACTTTGAATGAAAATGTGTGTATGTTTGAGTTGACATGAACAGAGTTTAAGTAAAAATTTAAAATATGTCATTTCAAAGTCTGCATGTGTTGACTTTGTACGTTTGCCTTCATTGTGTTAACAAAACCTTCCTCTTCCAGTTTATGTAAAAGAATATTAGAGAAAACCTGAGTATTTTAACAGAGGCCATCTGTTGGAAATTGAAACAAATACTACATTTTTTAAATATTTCTTAATATTGGCTATTTTAAATTTATTTTGCTAAGAAAAATATGAAAGTAAAAAAAAAAAAAAATCTAAATTAAAGAACAAATTCAATATAATCTAGCAAAGCGTTACCAGCAGACTGATACGACGGCCCCAATTTGGCTGTAGCAATATAAGGTAATCGTCTGGATGAAACTAAATATGCCCTTTATAGATGTTTTCACTCAGACCTGTTGATTTTGTTAAGAAGGCTCATCGCCCTCAAAAGTGTAAATAAAAATCTGCTAAATCGGGCGTGTCCTCTATCTGTTTAGACAGTTTTGAGTTCTTCACGAAACTCAACTAAAATCGCCTCTTTGCAGAAATTCTAACCCGTTTACACATGATGCCCTGAATTGGATGTAAACACACAGCAGAATGAACCACCGTGATGCTACCCACCCTACAGGACCACTGCAGTTTTATATTCACGTCTGTGTTGTCAACAAGCGTATACACCTCCTCCATGCTTACTGGTATACTTCATTCTACAACATTTACAGCTGGTGGGTGTACTTTAACAGAACATTTTCTTCATTGCAGATCATATTTTGACAGGGCTGCAGCTGCAGAGGATTACGATTTATGAGATTATCGCGAGACCCTGTCCCAATATTTGGAAAAGGTTCAGACTCCCTCAACTTTTATATGAAATGTTTTGGCCCTTGTTGTAGTAAGATGCCGGGAAACATCTTTCTACCTCTGCAACCTCAGCCCCATCACACTGAATCTAGCCAGATGGAGAGAAATAGGCTTACTTTAGTGTGAGCTTATGCTTAAAAAACATATGAAAATATGATTTAAAACTATGTAGGTATATGTTTCATAATTAGGGTTAGCAGAGAAACAGCAGGTCTTTAAGTTATTTTTACAATTCAAGAACATGGGTAAAGAACAGTGTTGCTGGTCAAGAGCAATAACTAGTAAATGGATAACACTGGAAAGATGATTAATCCTAAACTCCACATTAAGAGCGTTCACTTAGTGATCAGTGCTCAATCAGTTGGTCATGAATCAGTCAACGTCATTGTAAAAGTACAAAACCAGATCAGTGCTTGTGTTGTTACCAAGTTGTAAAAACAACCTTGACGTAATTTTGAATGGCGGTTGAGATCCGAGGCTGGTATCTGTGGAATCAGAGAACTGACTGGTCTGGAATCAGCGGTGGTCCGGCTGGGCTGTGGGGTCAAGAGAGCTGCTGCTGCAAGGTTTGTTCAGGGCACAGCGGGCACTCTGTGGACGTGGAGCAGCTCTCACACTGTAGTCCGTGGCCACAGGGTAGTGACACTGAGCCCTGCTCTCCACACGTCACGCAGCACTGTCGCTGCTTCCTGTACACCACCTGGACAAACACACACAAAAATGTTTAAAGCACTTACACTAAAGATAATTAACACGATGTTTACAAGGGGATAACGCCTTCATCAGAACCCCCCCCGCTTTTCTACACTGCATGCAGACATGTGGTCCTACCTGCTCTACAGCATGCAAGCAGCTACAGAGCTGAGCTTGCAAACTGAGGACTGACTCCAAGGGCAGTCTGTGTAGTAGCTGGAGTTGGTGCAGTGCTAGATGGGGGTTGTCTCCGCTCCTTAAGCTCTCCAGCACCTCCTGCAGGAGATTAGCCTGCCTCTGTGCCTCCTCCTCAGCTTGCCTGGCTCTGTCTGCCTCCATGGCTGAACGTGCCGCATGGGCACGTGACTCCTCTGCATCTGTCTTCAGTGCAGCCCACGACTATGAGAGACATGAGTAGAGAGAATATAAAAAAAATTAACGTTATTACTGTATGCACGTTGTAACGCTCAAAAACACAGCCATGAGTATGTCTACATGCACATTTTTATGAGATGTTAATGTGCCACGGTATCCCAGATTCGTCAGGTAGCATGTCCAGGTATTACATCAGGTGGAAACACATAAAATAACACACACAAATATGATAACCAGGATACTAGTATGCAGGTAAATGTGCTTCATATCACAGACATGCATGCACACATGCCCCACTACCTACCTACCTGAGCTGCGTGTCTCCAACCGTGACCCCACTGCTTCAGTGTCCTGTGAGCTTCCTCCAGCTCCTGTTTGAGCCTAGAAGTCTCTGCACAGGGCCCAGAGGGTAGCAGGGTGGGGGGCGTACCAGGGGAACCCTGGGCTGATGGGAAGTGCTCCCAGATGTTAGTGCTCATACCATTCAGACCTGGAAAGAAAAGACTCAATATTCTCAAACTCATACCATCCCTCAATATACAGCTTGATGTCTTCAATCGCACTGCACAAACCTAACGAGCTGTGAGATGGCCCCAGGAAGGAGCTGCTCTCCGATTGGCCGGGCTGTGACAGGTGAGTGGAAAAAAATGGCGATGCGTGCGGCCTGATCGGAGGAGATGGTGAAGGGGAGCTGAAGGGAGCCGAGCTGCTGAAAGATCCCGGGATGTTGACTGGAGCAGAACTCTGAAGCTGGCTGCCTCCTTTTAACACAGACACATCAGTATGATTCCTTTTTTCGTGTGCATGCTTATTGCTAGATTAAGTGAACCGTATGTATTTGGCTGTGCTTATGCTTGTGTCTTTTAAATACCGAGCATAACTCCCACACTAGAGAGAGCAGAGCTGCTCTCCAAGCTCCTATCCAACGCTGACATGCCAAAATCATTCAAGTCAAGATCATCCAGCGCAGACTCTGTAACACAAACACCACCATTCAGTATTTTTCATTTTTTTCGTCACTACAGTTTTAAGTGGAGATCCTGACTTACCTACAACAGATTCCACAGTCTCACTGGTGGGGTAAAAGGGCAGGGCGTTAGCATTCATGCCTGAAGAGATGCCAGATCCCAGCGGTCCGAGAGGGGCAGGGCTGGGTGGGGTGGCAGCGAGACTGGAGGGGATGCTGGAGGACAGACTGAGAGGGCTGCCCACTGGTAAAAACACCAACAAATCCTGAAGGAAAAAAAAAGTGACTCTATGTGATAAGAAAATCTGCTGTGGACCAGCTGAAAAGGTGCAGTTCAAGGTTTTAATTGTACCTGTTTGCTTTGTGCTGATGCTAACTCTCTGTCGCGCTGCTCTAAAGCAAAACTCCGCTGTTTGGCCTGAAACCACACATAGTATAAGACATGACAAACAAACATGCAGGTCATCATTCACGAGATGACTTTCTCTTTGCATCATTTATTAGTATCCCATAATGCCTGTGTTCCCATTTTCTCTTATCTGTCCTTCTCACCTGGTCCTCCCGCTCAAATCCAGGTGCCCTGCCATACCCTCTGTCTCCAGCCCAAGGGGACAGAGGCTCTGCTCCTCCACTCATGTCCTCAGACAAGGACAATACGCTACCTAGCAGCCCCTGCTCTGCTAGTCTTGACCTTGCAGACAGAGAAAAGGGGTCTGAAACAGAACCAGGCCCTGGGCCTATGCTGTGTCTGCTAGGACTTGACGAAACCTCCTGGTCAGGAAGATGGTCCAGAGGTCTTGGTGGTGGAGAGGAGCTGCGGGTGTGGAACTGTGTTTCTTCAGAAACAAAGGGCTCTAGGTGATGTTTAAAAAAAAAAAGAGAGAAAAAAAAAAGCAAAATTACAAACACAATTTCCATATTTACATTGATGCAATGAGATGTATTGTGGGAGCTTACTTTCAATGTGAGCAAAGGCACAGAAGGGCCCTCTGGGACAGCTGCCGCTCTGCTGCATGTCATTACACTTTGTGGATTTATAAATCTGCGACAAAATAACACAACGTTACAATTTCACGTCCCACGATTTCGGGTCTAGATTCTAAAAGATGTCTGCTGGAAGAGACGGACCTCTGGGTGGAACTGTTGTTCTGTTCTTGTGTGACAATACTGGCATCCCTCTGCTCCCTCACATTTACTGGGATCTCCCCATTCCTCGCTCTGTTTAACGGCTGGACATGGCAAAGCTCTGTGGCAAAAACAGAGGGTTACTCTCTTTAACGCAATCACAACTGAGCAACAACACCATGATCTTGAAGTCTCTTCTTTGCACACAGCTGTCCTGTCATAGAGCACCTGTATTTGTGCTTGTGCGGGCTGCGCCTTCTGTCTTTGCTGTTATGGTAATATGGACAGGCATATCCTTGACGGCACAGGCGAGGTGGTTTCTTACAGAGCTCTGTCTTGTAGTGGGACAACACGTAGTTGTTATCTGAAGAGTTGAAGCAGACATAATGTGAGACAATGAGGCATACGTGGCGTGGGCTGGTTTAGAGACATCAAATCAAGATATATGACGATTCGATGACTGGAAATCCTCCAAACACCAATAAAGGGGGAAGGCATGAGAGAACATGAGAGTTATCAATCCAGCCAGATACATACTGGATGAATTTAATCATCGTTTATTTACCTTGCCACCGTGGTTCCTCGCTCAGGATCTTCTCTATGAGGGCAGTACTTGCTGCCTGCCCTGACTGCCCATCTCCTCCACCTCCCTCTGAAGCTCCCGAGCCTCCTTGAGACTCTATCACCTGCACTTCTCTGTAAAACTCATATTGTAAATGACAATAATGCACACAAACACACTGTTGGATTGTTGTTTACATTGAGCTATTCTGGCTACCTGATATCGTAAACTGGGCTGCGCAGGTCATGTGATCCGTGTGCAAAAGCACAGTGGGAACCGTTTTTGCTGCAGTGGCCTTTTGCATCGGTTTCATGAATACACGATCCTGTCTTATAGTAGCGGAGGTGGTATCTGCGTTCTGTGTCCCCTGCTGTCCGATGTAGAAACGGGCATCTGAAGCACATGGAAACACACATTCAAAACATACTGAGATAAAGATTTAAACAGGAATAGTCTGGATGGTTAATTAGCATGCATCAAAGACCTGTCACACCCTGCAAAAACCTCTATTTAAATTTGCATCCTCTTTGTGCTGGTCACATAAGGGCTGTCATAAGTGACCCACAGAGAAGGAGAATGGCTATGTTCAGATGCTAATGCACACAGAACAGTTTATGCGCCACACAACTGTTCTTTCGAAGGTGTTCAGTTCGACCTACAACTGTGGACCAACTGCGGACAGAGTGCATCGTCAATCACTACTGAAAAAGATCTTTTGTCATGCGACGTGTTCAGCTATTCTCCATTTAAATGTCTTACAATAGTTGAGAGATGATTCATGGACAATGTTTTAGACACCAGCATGGTTTACCCAATGTAAATTGGTCTGAACTGTGTGGGGTTTCTCACAAAAGGCCAAGTACTTCTTTCTGCTATAAATTACATAGAAAAAAGACCAAGTACAAGAAAAAGGGTGTAGTTTAAACAAATTCTATGTCATCATTATTGTCTCCCCACATACAGTGTTGCAATGCAGAACAAAAACAACAATAACACTTCCCCTTTAGGGAGGTCCCTCACTGTTTCATGAGTCTATAAAGAAAGCCCATAACAATTAATGCCAACATGATGTGAAGCAGTCTTGCTTGTACTGAAACCTCAGCGTCACTCACTCATCTCCATCAGGGCAGGTGCCCGTTCCCTCATCGTATTTGGTACAGTAAACATCTGGGCTGTAGTTGAACGTCCCGTCCCGTCTACGAATGGGCCTGCGGCGCCGCTGGTTCAGGAAGTGCCAGTGGAAACAGGAAAAAGGCCTGTGTTGTGTACATTTATGCTGCACAAACAGGGGGCACTGCTCAGTTCTGAACTCCTTTAGATATCTGGGAGAGAGGGAAGCAACAAGAGGGTTTCTAGACAGTGTTGTGTTTTACAGCAAATTATACTAGTATTATACTTTCATGGACAGATGTATACACATTCATTTTATATATATATATATATATATATATATATATATATATATATATATATATATATATATATATATATATATATCCTAGTTAATAGCAATTATTACTTCTCCTGTACTCCATGTCTAACCTTATACTATTATCTCTGGCTGTGAAGAAGCTCTCCCACCGAAAATAATAATCAATAATTTACTCGGACTAAATCCATAACTTGAAATATGTTTCCTTGAAGTGGCAAACGTTACTGTTAGTGTGTAACGTTAGGCCTCTTTATCGAGACCTGCTGCAGTTTGTAAGCACATAATCGCAAAACTGGCGTCGTCTGGTTCTTTTAAACAACATCAAACACTTTCACTCATTTTTTTCCAAATGCAGTTTAGTTGTAGTTTGGTATATGCAGCTACACGTGAGGTTGTATATACTTAGCTAGCTTATCCAGCTAAGTAGCTACGTACGTGTAATGTTGAGGTTTCTCGGGCTGTACGTTCAACACGGTTGCGGGAGATGTCGAGCCCCCTGCGGGCGAGGACGAAGAAGACGAGGAGGGCCCTCCGGTAATCGTCGCTGCCGACGATGATGGGGGCTGTGAGTGTGTTTTAGACATTTTCCCGTTTTAAAGCCTAACAACAAGAACCTTGTTTTTAGCTTACTGGCTAGCTATTCTGATTAGCTTGGAAATCCGCATTCTACAACGATAGTGAGCTTGCGCAAGGCATCAGGAAGTAGTAGTAAAAGACCAACTTGAGACAACACGGAACTATGGGACATGAAGTCCAACCAAAATTTAACCAATGGTCGTGGAAAATCATGAAACACTTAGGAGATTATGAAATACACTGTGTTAGACATGGAAAGAGAAACTCTAGAAAATAAGTTTAAACTGAGCTTACGTTAGTTTTTTAAATGTCTGCATCTTATTGGCTGTACTACATGTCACTTTGCAAGTCAACCAATGAGGATGTAGTATTCTGTGACAATGACGTCACGACAAGTATTAATACCCAGCCGCAACCCCCTCCCAGAGCACAGTGTTCTCAGTAGTCGCCTGTGACGAATTGGAGCTGACGGAGTTTCCTTTACATTAAACGATATCGTGAAGGTAAATATGGTTGTTTTGTTATGTTGATCCGTTTTTGGGTTAATTTGTTTTCATTACAGTGACAAGTATCCGGTGTATATGTAGACGTTTTTCTTGACAGGTATTGTTTGAGATACATGCTAACGTGTCGACTTGCTAACATAGCATTAGCTAAAAATAGAACAATGGGATCTCTTAACGTTACAGTTGACGTTTTTAGCCAAACGTCACGATCAACTCGCCTAAAGTGAAACTACATCTGGTAAACAAACCAGAGTTTGTCGTGAGTTAATATCTGCCAGTCCCGTTCAATGTTATGGGAAGTTTAAGGCGAAGCTAATTACGTGTGAGCTAATGTCTGTTTAGCTGAGTCGAGGCAATGTCGTCTGTGTGAAACGAGAAACGGAAAATGGCGAAGTAGAAAAGCAGCTGTGCTGATAACGACACCGTGTTCTTTGACGCTGCCGCTTCTGTTTATGTTGACGCTAGGCTTTAAATGTCAATGACACTGATACTCGGCTGTATTTAACATCCACTCATCTTGTTTTTGTGTTTATTTTTCTTGTAATGGGTCTTTCTGGTTTTTGGGTTTATGTTTAAACCCGTCGCCTCCCACAAGATCCAACCTGGGGGAGGGGGAGCTGTATTTAATTGTATGCTAGGCTAGGCTAACATGCTAGCTCGACAAGCTAACGTCATAGGGCTGCTTCGTTTTAAGTCTAATGAATTTGGGCTGAAATAGGCGCCTCTGAATAATAATATTTTTGTTTTTTTTAGATACAAGATGGCACGTACCAAGCAGACTGCCCGTAAATCTACTGGAGGAAAGGCGCCAAGGAAGCAGCTGGCTACCAAGGCAGCCAGGAAGAGCGCCCCTTCCACAGGGGGAGTGAAAAAGCCTCATCGTTACAGGTGTGCACTGTTATATTTTGTACTTTCCAGTATGTTTTTAACTTCTGATCGTTAAACTCCACATGTTATGCTTGAATACTAAAACCTAAATGTTGTTTAGGCCTGGAACTGTGGCTTTGAGGGAGATCCGTCGTTATCAGAAGTCCACTGAGCTGCTCATCCGCAAACTACCCTTCCAGCGTTTGGTGAGAGAAATTGCCCAGGATTTCAAAACTGATCTGCGCTTCCAGAGTGCTGCAATTGGTGCTCTTCAGGTGAGTAATGGGAGGAAATGAAACGTGTTTACTAGTATTGATGTAACACGAGTGGTAATAATTTATTGCCTGTCTGTTTTCTTCAATAGGAGGCCAGTGAGGCTTACTTGGTGGGTCTCTTTGAGGACACCAACCTGTGCGCCATCCACGCCAAACGTGTCACCATCATGCCCAAAGACATCCAGCTGGCTCGTAGGATAAGGGGAGAGAGGGCCTAAACAGCCAGTGGCAATGTTGCCAAGACAAATGATCTTATTTATCGTACTTAACCATTTCTGTGGACATTTTTATTTTTGGGGGTATTTTTTATAAGTTTACTTTATGAATTTTGTATTGTATTTTAGATTGGGACAATACATTGACCATTCCACAAGCCTGACTACTCTGTAGGTAGTTGGAAATGTAGTGCAGTAGTAATATCTACCGATTACTTGGGTCATTACTGTGTAACCACCATCATACCACCCCTAAAGTTCCATGTGGGTATCAGGGATGAAGTGGTCTTTGAATTGCGGATGAATTTTTCACATCTTCCATGGGATCAGTGTTTCTTCACTCATCTACCATTTACAACAAAATGCCAGCATGCCTTGCTCAACATGTCTCACTGCAGTGACGCTACACTCTGTGACAAGGAGCTTGGCAGACCCCTCTATTTTTCTGGACTGCTTTTTACATGTTTTCCAACATAAAATCTTGGCAGCTACATTTAATACTATTTATGAAAATGTTGTCACATGTCTTTCTATTAAAGGTCTTTATGAGTAGAAAAGATTTGTGTACTGGAGTTGATTGAAATGTAGTTATCCAGACACTGGGTGAAATACATTTATTTACAACACATTCAGAAAAGCACTTGTCATACAAACCACTCTGTATGCTTGAAGCCAGTAGCTGTAAAGAAAGGATAAAGGTTCATAAAATGCATTATGAACTACACAGCTGTATTGTTTAAAACGGCTATGTCTCACCTATACGGCAGACTATCTCTTCACACTCCTTGATGGTGCTGGCTCTCAGTGCTACACAGCAGAAGCCTGTTGACTGTGGGGTTTCTGGGGAGTCTCTGTGAACAGAGCCAATCACATGCTTAGGTAGCATCTAGGTCCAGCCAATGACAACAGAGCTGTGAACGCTTGGGTATTGCATCACCATGTCTCTAAGGAGAGGTGTGACCTAAACTACAGCAGGCTTAGATAACAGATGTGATTAAATATGTGCAACCATACGGTTTCCTCAGCACCTAATCCAAAATCAATGAGTGCATTGTTAAACATAGGTTTCATATGTAAATGTGGGACTTACGCCACACAGAATGCAAATACTGTGTAGTCAGGCTGGCCAAATCTCCCTACGCATGAAATCTCTGGGTAGTGATGCTGAAACAGCTCCTGTGAAAATATGTTCAGTGTCTTAATCCTGCAGAAATGTAATTACAGCCAGAGACACATGATTTGAGATCTGACATGACTCCACTTACCAGTTTGCTGTTTCTGTCGGTGCATGTGAGATGTGTTTCCTTCATATCCAAGAGCACTTCCTGCAGGACAAATTACACTTAGGTGCATGTTGATGTTCTATTAGCCAAAAGACAGTATTTAACACCCGTTAGGGATAATTTGATCTCAGCTTTATTACCTTGCTGGGCAGGTTTTTCTGTAACACTTGTGGAATTGCATACTGCAGAACTTCTTTGCTTCCAAACTAAGAAAAGGAAAGAATGTATATCAGGCCACTTATGTGAGAGACAAGTAAAAGGTATATAAGCATGCATTATAAACTATTTAACATATATTAACATGAAAAATTACTTACCATTCCAATATTGGCTTTTCCCAAGAACTGCAAAATGTATACAATCCTGGTTTTAGGAGAGATGGGATAGTGTCTTAATTTACACTTGGCAAAAAGCTGATTATTCTTAAGCATTTGCTAAATAACTTGCCTTCCTTCTTTGAGACACTGTGACGGAGAAGGCCTCTGGTCCTTAGAGGCCTGTTGGGAGGAAGCAGGGCCGAGCTGCAGTGTGGGGTTTTCCGTTCTCAGGGCCCGCAGGAGTTTTATAAGTGGCCGATACACTGTGCCATCATGGGCCCTCCATCGCAGGATACGCATGGACAGGGGGCATCCCTTCAGCCGAGACAGAACCACACCTGCCTGGAATATTCAAGAAATTGTAACTGTAACTAAAAATGTGTTTTTTTAAATTATGCAAATATTTATACGGTTTGTCAAGGGTGTGACTGGCCTGTGTCTGATGGGCTAAGTAGTAGTATATATATATATATACATATATAGATAAATGAAACTTATTTATTGTGAAAATAAGTGTTTTATCAATGTTGTTAATCCTAATATTAGGATTTATCTCAAACAGATCATTGGTTAAAGCAGCATAATGTAAGTCTGTTATTAAACCAGCATTTAGTGTTTATAACAATGTCACTGGTTGTTACTGAACCTTTGAAAATCTTCCTACCTGTCCACACTTGGAATTCCTCAGTGAGGTCCCATTGATCTCATCAATAATGTCACCAGGACAGATAAACTTGTCAACATCAGCCTGACTACCAGGCATCAGGTCGAGGACAAAGACGCGCCCGCTGAGATACCTGGGAGACGAGACACAGACGTGATTCAACAGGTGGGACAGATCTCTTTAACAGCGAACACATGAAGAGGAAGGAAAATAATTTTGTAAAGTGGAAGACACAAACCTCAACACTATCCCAACCTCTCGACAGGGCACTACTTCATATATTTCACACACCTAAAAGCATACACAAAGCAAAGGCTGTCTCTTATTCTGCTGGGTCAACATTATTATTTAGTTTCATGGCTTTCGTGGCACTTAAGCTGTGAAAATACTGATGTTATGTTGCAATTAAATTCTACGCAATAATCTTTGTTACTTACTGGTAGGACCCAGCTCTCATCCAGAAAGCTGCAATTCTGTCTTAATAGACCAGAGATGGTTTTAGTGTTGAGTGATTTATTATATTTTGGAGCTAAATCTTGTGTGTGTGGCTTCAAATGATAAAATACACAAATGTCACAGAACATTTTGTAGCTTTCCTTGGCTTAAACACTGTGTTGCTCTGACCTCCATGTCCAGTTTAAACTCCATGTGTGTGAGGACCAGCAGCAGCGACATGAAAGGCTCTAGAAAGAAAAAAAAAAGAACAGTGCCCCTTTACAAGCCTGCTGTTGATGTTGGACGCCACATGGCTGTGGTGGTGACAACAATTTCCTTGGCTTTGTTCAAGTCATTGTATTTAGTGGAAACAACTAGATCAAGTATAAAATGCCTCACCCTTAAATTCCTCTTTCCTGAGAATTGATATAGTCGGGCTGTACCACTGGGGCAAAAAGAAACACATTCTATTAAATAACTTCCTTATTACAGACAGTAACATTGCTAGGTAAACAGAATCATTTTCTAAATGTACTGCAGCATAGAAAATGTATCTGGTCCATTTTTCTGACCTCCAGGACTCTGGGTGTGTGCAGCACGTGTGTGATGAACTGTGGCAGAACCTTGCGGTTGAAGGCCAGTCTGAGCAGGTAGCGGCCTCGGCCCTGAGCTGAGAGCAGCTTCCTGCAAACTCTGGTCTGCTCCACTGCCAAGGACAGACCAGACAGCCTACACACAGCGACACACACACATGTGGGCAGAGACAACAGGCATTACAAAGAAGATTATAATGGTGCTATTTTCATCAGAGTACTTTCTATTGAGGTTTACACGCTTCACATACACTTACCTGCCACAGGCATCTTGGTGAGGAAGCTGTTCGAAACACTGCCAGTAGTCTCTTTGTACTAGACTGAGAACTGGCTCTGGAGAGAAAGCAAACACACACTCAGTCCACACTTAAATATATATTTCAGATCTGCTTCAGGTGATTTGTTTTTGTCATTGAGATATTTAGAATTTACCACATTTTGCATCCGAATATTGTCTTATATTACAATTACAACCATCTGAAGCATAAACTAACACATCCTAGAAATATTTTGGCTATATAAAGATGTTTTTTTTTTTATATGTGGAAATGTTTTTCAGGGGGGTACTGACGTTGAAGCCCTTTCCTGAGGACCAGCTCGATAAGCTCACAACAGGAGGCGAGGTGAGGGTTAGTATCGGTCACTACCTCTCCATCTGACTGCAGGTTCAGGACGCACACTGGAATGGAAACAGTGGTCAAAAACACGCAGCAGGTTTCCAAACAAGCTGCGTGATCGTCGCCATGTGACATCAACACTATAACAGGAGAGGCAGTGCAGGAAGAAAAACAGTGCGCTCCTGTCTCCGGCACAGAGAAAACATCAATAATCGAGCCCTTGTGGTCATTTTGGTGATCCTGGAAACGTGCAAACCTGGATCGCTGACTACTGCAGTTAAATCATAACATATCATATGGAAGATTGAGGTTTTAGTGTCGCTGGTACCGATGCTCACCTTTAAGCGTTGCGAGCAGAGGGTCTTTTGGTGCCATACCGAGGGAGCAGCTGTGATCAGCGGCTGACGCACCGCAGCTCCTGTCATCTAAACACTTCCGTGTAGCCTCCCCGACATACCGAGACACCTTCCCATTCCTCGGCGTGCCAGTACGTGACAGGCAGACAGAGAGACAGGCAGACAGAGAGACAGGCAGACAGAGAGACAGGCAGACAGACAGACAGGCAGAGATAACACCTGTCTGTTGGCTGTAGTGACATCTGCTGTTGTGCTTCAAAACAGAAAAAACGTGCTGCGTCTACATTCAACAGCTGCTGTTTGCTAAGACAGAGGCTACAAGTAGAAAGAAGAAATAAAAGCTAAAAATAAAGGCTAAATATTACCTTACCATGTTTTTATTCTTTTAGCTCGTAGCGTTAACACACATCTATCCATAAAAATACCACTACTGCATGTCTTTAACTTTGTGTCTCCTCTTTTCTATAGTTGTACATTTCCTGTACAGTTACTGGTCCTACCAACCTGCTCTAGTGCGGTTCGTAGGTTTTCATTATAATGCTTTAGAATTATACTCTGGAAGGTATTAAACGTTAAGCTCCTGGTCTCCGCTCCGGGTCCTGGTCCTGGTCTCGGCTCCGGGTCCTGGTCCTGGTCTCCGCTCCGGGTCCTGGTCTCCGCTCCGGGTCCGGGTCCTGGTCTCGGCTCCTGGTCCTGGTCCTGGTCTCGGCTCCGGGTCCTGGTCCTGGTCTCCGCTCCGGGTCCTGGTCCTGGTCTCCGCTCCGGGTCCTGGTCCTGGTCTCCGCTCCGGGTCCTGGTCCTGGTCTCGGCTCCTGGTCCTGGTCCTGGTCTCGGCTCCCTCCTGTGTCACGTCGACCTCTCGCGGCTCCTCGCTCAAACTGCACGTGCTGGCGGATAAGTGCGCGCGCGCCGAGCCCTCGCGCCGCAGTAGCTGTGAGGACGAAGCGGAGCAGCTCCACAAAACAAGCAGCAAAAAAATAAATAAAAGCAACAAAAAAAACAGCAACAAACAGCCAGGAGGGCGACGGACAGACCGCACAGGAGCCCAGGAAAGCTGTCCAGAGGGAGGAAGAGTCTCACATAACCAGGTCAGACCTGAATTCTTTTATAAACCACTCGTTCAGTGAAGAGAAAGGACTGAATAGTGTCGCTGCTGCGAGAGGAACGTTAATGAAAGAACATCATTAGTTCGCTTTAGTTCCTTCAGGCACGGACAGTCAGTTACTTCCTCATCTTTTTTAATTGATATATTACATTATACACTGTAGCAACTAATATGCGTTGTGTAAATAGCGTGTGGAAACGGCCCATTTGGAGAACTTTGTGTTGTTTGGGCTGCTGCAGGGCTCGGTCAGTGTCTCCTCATATAGAAAGTCACCACCTGGGTTTGTGCAGCAGAGGTAATCCTGGATTTCTCCTAATCTCCCTGCTCCTCTCCTCTCCTGCCACCCACACACACACAATCTGCCTCCGCTGCCATAAATAAACCCCCTGTCTCACCAGGAGTGAACATGTAAACACAGCTCCTCACAATTTACCATAGACAACAGACGACTACTGGGAGCTTTTCAGTGTTTCCCCATCATTCACCCCGAGGTGCAGCCACACATGCTCCTACCTATCTACTTAATGAATTAACAGGCTCAGTGGCACAGCTCTGCATGTCCTGCACATGTCATCACATGCAGTTTGAAGTAGATCTTCACCAGGGAGAAAATCATAGAGCAAACACCCACGCGAGTGCAAAAGCTGAACTTTTACTGATTTAGTTTTGTGCCAAAGTCTTTAGCCTCCCAACCATAAACCATAAATCCTGCTCAGTCCTTGGTGAGTCAATACCAGCATCCTTTTGGCTCAGCTGCCACCTCTACATCACAGAAAGAACAGCAAATCCCCTCAGTGCCTCACGCTGCCATGCAGGGGTGGACTGCTGAATCAACAGCAAACTGGTCCAACAATCCCCCGCACCCCCTCCGCAGTCTTTTAAAAGTGCTCCGTGCTACTGTCTCAGATCTCCTTGGGAATACATTTCCAATTTTCAACGCTGCGATTCAAATGCATCGACCCACGTGCGTCAGGAAATCCTGTTACTGTGCATTATTTCTTGCCTGTTTCCACATTGTTCCTCTGTTTGCAGCCTAGCTCCATGGTTTTGTGTGTGTGTGTGTGTGTGTGTGGAGTGGGTGGCTAGTTTCTTCTCCCTCTTTTATCCTCGCGTGGGCGCTCTCTCCTCCCCCTCCTCACATAATGAGAGCTCAGAGTCCCTAATAATGAGCTCTCTGTGGACTTGGAGTACAGAGCTGTGATGAAACGTCTGCAGTGCTTCTCTCTCTCTCTCTCTTTAAAAAAAAAACCACACACACACCTTTTTACACCTCTCATAAACCACCAATTTCTGCCCTCTCATCGATTCGTGTGGGCGTCAGGAGCCCAGTCAGCTGCAGTTCAGCTCCAGCACTTGACAGAGGTGGGCACCAGTGCACTAAAGCTTTTTATTATCGCACCACAGGCCTCGCTCTCCAGCTGCCAGCATGATGAAGGACTGCCTGCAGTTCCTTATCGAACCGGCCAAAAAGCTCAAAATCCGACTCAAGGTACGGCCCAGCAGCACTGCTGTATATTTGCTGCTAGTGCTAAATCTGTACTAAGTCATCATGTTTTCCTTTTTATCTTGTGCGTCTCTTGTTTGTCCAGGAATCTCGTAAGCGAGTGAGACACGAGAAGAAGGAGCCGCTGGTTGAAAGTCAGCTGTTTATCATGGAATTAGCCCGAGAACTCAACAAAATTTGCCAGGTGAGCTCCGCTCCACTCTCGCTTCTTGCTGTCGCGCTGAGCCGCTCACTCTTTATGTTCCTCTACCCCAGAGGTCGAACGTCCTCAGCCACATCTGGACCAGCGAGGACATCTGGCCAGCTGCTGTGTGTCGTGATTTCATCACAGAGTGGGCTGCCGTGTTAGAGGAGAGAGTACAGGTACGCAACAGCCCCCGACAGCCCCAGTGGATACCCTGCACTATTTTCATTTATGTTAAATGGTTCTGTTTGTTGCTCAGCCGAGGATCATCCTGTCTGACCACCACTATGAGAAGCCAGAGAAGAAAGACTGGAAAGGTCACCTCCTCTGCATGCTGGAGGCAGGAGGGGAGTGTGACATGGGACCCCACAAAAGGACCATCATGGACTGGATATGGTGGATTAAAAGTAGACCTCAGGTGACCATATGATGCTGGACAATGAGGATAATGTGTGTCGGCTGGCTGCTGACTAAAGTCTGACCTAGTTTCTCCCTTGCATCTGATAAAGATGATTAAGCTAAACCCTGACCTTGCCAGTCATATCTTCGTACTTCATATGTCCATTGTTGTCAGTCGTGACCATTTTGAGCCCCCTTCCATTTAACGTATGGCTTTCCCTCTTCAACGTCTTCTTCCTCAGCCCACTGTCTGGCCAGGCGAGCCGGTGCTCATGATGCTGGACGACCTGGAGTTTCAGTGGAAGAGGGGCCGTCTGCCCAACATGCTCTCAGCCATGGAGCTCGTCATGCTGGCCGTGCTGAATGCTGACAGCCCTGTAAAGGTCTGGACGTCTTTGATTGAAAACATGAAAAATGACGGGGTCGGTTCAGTGTTTATCTCTTTGTTTAACCCAACTTGGCTTGCTGTGTCTCTATGCGTGTGTGTGTGTGTGTGTGTAGGAGGATGTGACTAAGCAGTGGCTGGTGAGAAAACAGAGGAGCCAGAGAACTGGTGAGTTCAACGTTCACTCATCATCTGAAGCATATCCTGCTAATGTAGTAAAGTTAAATTATATAGATGGGTAACAAATGAAAAGGAAAATCAACATGAAGGCAGCATCAGTAAAGCCGCTACGTGTCGCCAGAACAGCTTCAGTGCATCTTGGCGTTGACTGTGCATCATTCTTCCAAATGATGTTTGGATGTTTCATTACAGAGTGAAGGTGATTACTTAGAATAATTTGATATTGATTGCAGTGACACATTCGATTGCAGCCAACAAAATACACCTACAGCACGGCAGAGCCCCTGGATCACACACTTAGATAGTCAAGCATTTAGGCCTGTGCTGTTCTGTTGGTGTGAGCCACACATGCTCTCACTCATCATCCGACCATATCGCTTATTTCCCCATTAGCACATTGTCGACCATGATTTCCAAGCCTATTTACTGATGTTTTCTCCCATAGATCTAAATGCAGTTGCCATTTCTATTACTGCTCCTACTGAAACACCACCCAGTTGAGGGGTCTTTGTGACTGAGCCTCCTGTTTCCATCCATGTCCCAACAATAAACCCTCCTTCTTAAATCTTTTCTTTCTTAAATCATCATCTGTATGCCCATTAGGACCTCATCAGTGGTTACATGCTGCTAAGATAGCGAATAAAAGCAAAAGGCACATGAGAAGGATTTGAGTGATGAATTAAACTCTTGATTATGTTTTTGCAATCACACTAATTAACCCTAACCTTTCAGATGCTGTTCGCTACATCCCTCATGGCGGTAAGTAGAAATCTTGAATATTCTTGAAGTGACTCACCGCAACATTAAATCCCTGTGTTACTATAGTAGCAGGGCTGCAAGTAAGAGTGACTTTCATTATTGATTATTTACTGTAGCAGCTCTAATAAACCTTTCTACTTTGTTGTTACAGTGTGGAATTGGATTTGTGATGCAGCAGGTGAGAAAACACGTTGTATATCTTTAGCTCATCATCACTGTATCAGACTTTGTTATGTTCTAAACCTCCTGCTCTTGTGTTGCTCCACAGAGGACGTCACTCTGGACTCGGACTCGGCCAACGCAGACCTCATTATCTCCAGTGATGAGAAGCGAATGCGCTGCGGCTCGGAGCGACGCGACGTCCCGCAGTGCCAAAGGCGCTTTGACGGCTGGTGGTGTGCCGCTGGCCACGAGGGTTACACCTCTGGGCGCCACTACTGGGAGGTGGAGGTGGGCGAGCGAGACTGGCGGCTGGGTGTAGCTAAGGCATCTGCAGTGAGGCAGGGCTTCCGCTCGCTCAACACAGACACGGGCTACCTGAGCCTGCGTCTGGAGAGGGGCACAGATCTGAAAGCTCTGACAGTGCCTGCCACCCCGCTGTCCCAGAGTTCAGTACCCAGGAAAGTTGGGGTGTACCTGGACTATGAGCAGGGCCAGCTGTCCTTCTACGACGTGGAGAAGCGCTCCCACCTGTACACCTTCAACGACAAGTTCAATGAGACACTGTACCCAGTGTTTGGGACTGTGGAGATGGTCAAGGACCTTGTGATCAGGCCTCCAAATGTCAGACAGCCGTGCCTCTGCCCTGGGACCTGCCTCTGGAACTGAACTCCTGAGCACACATCCATTTTCAGTCCTGATCCTTCGCTGACCACGGACTCAGTTCTTTTATTCCGCTTCATTATTTAGTGATTTTGAATCTCGTGTGCAGGTTGCCTTGTGAGATCAGGAACATTCATTCTGAATTAAACTTTCTGCTACTCAGCCTTCATGAAGTCAGAAAGTATTCAACTATTTGTATTGTAAAGATAAATATTTTAGTGCTGTCAGGTCAAAGCCTCAAAACACATTTTTAGCTAAGAGAAAAAGTTTTTTTCTTAAGTTTGAGAGAGGTTTAGTTCTAATCTCCATATATGTTGTTTTTAAAATATGCACTATATATATATTTTTTTTATTCAAGTTATTGTTTATTGTGTTTTATTTGTTAGAGATGAAAATAAATAATTTCACAAATGTAATAAAAGCATGAAGGCACTGTGTTGTGCAACCAGCTACTGACTTGAGCTGCACCAACACGCACAGACAGATCATTAGAAACTGAGCTGACGCATGCGTACAGATAATTCCCACTTTGTTTCTTTGTCTCCTTCCTGTAAACATTTTGTCAGGCATGAGCTTATTTTTGCAGCTGTGTTTTTGCTTTTACGTGCAATATAAGGATGATTTTTCTCCCGAACGTCAATAAACTGCTATTGATCCTACTTGTCTTTTGTGACATACATTCATACAAACATACATTCACTGATTTATGAATGTAATAGAAATCTTTATTAAGTGCAAGAGAATTGACATAAAACAGAAGAAACAATGAAAAACTTTTAGCTCAACTGCTTAAAAGTGAGTAATGCATGCTCGTGCATGTGTATATGAATAGTTGACTGAGTCTGGTTTTGGTGTGAACTTGATCCACTTATTTGAAACTGTATTTCCAAACAAGCAAAAGTCATTTTAACAAATTGTGAAGCAGAAATACAGTAGGACTTGCATTTAAGCCATTACAATCTTTACGTCTTTATATATAGTTTCTTTAAAAATATCAAGCTCTGGTCAAAATGTTTATCTTCTGGAAACGCAAAAATACAGTGGCTTTGTAAAGTGAACAAACACATGAAGCACATCAGCTTGATATTTAAACATAGAACATTGTATGAAATGCAGAACTGTTACATGCAATGGAGTTTTAAGATCATAACCATGATAATCCCCTTGTTTGTCAGTAGGAAATTTGCCTAAAAATGAGCAATGTAGCCACAAATCATCTTTGTAAGTAAAAGTCTAAAAAAAAGTATTAAATATGCTTTGAAAAAAACATTATCACACTTATATAATACACATCTATCAACACAAGTTCCAAATCCATCACTCTGATGTTCTCAATCGCTCAGGGTTGACCCCTTGGATAAAAATTGTAATTTTTTCAGGTGCATCCCCAAACGACAAGCTTTCAATCCAAACATACATTGTTATTTGGTGGGTTCTGAAACACATCACACCCAGACGGTAGAGGTCACTTTGGATTACTGAGCCATGGTCAGATTGCTGACCAGCGCCGGGCCCATTTAAAGCCACCAGTTCTGGACCGACAGAGGGAGTGGAATCTAACGTCAAATGACTTCCTTACTGAACAGAAACAGACGATACAGTGGATATTGTGATAATGTTAGAATGGTAAAGGGCCACTGTTGTAACAGACAGGAGACAACTTCTCTCCATGTTAATGCATAGATTGTTTTGGGTTTTTGTTTTTGTTTTGGTCACAATCTCACACAAACATAAAAACATTCATCGATCATGTGTGAGAATTCTTTAAAGACATTTAAAGTTCATTTGGGTGTTAGTTAAGATCTTAAGATTCGTAAAACATTTTCTTTGTGACGGTCGCTCCTCCCATGACGCTCCTCTGAACCACTTCCTTGGTGACATGTCGGGTGACCATGCCGCTGGTCTCTGTGTGCTGCGTGGTCATCATCATTCCATCTGTTAGACAGTAAGCAGAATGATTCATGTGAGAATATACAGTATCTTCTTCATAGCAGAGCAACTGAAGCTAAAAGTTTATTTGTACCTGAGAAATAGGGGTCGTTGAGCATGGTGTGTGAGACGTTGGTTCGTGTGGTGACTTCTCCTGGCATGTGGAAAACTTCTCTTCTTGTCATAGACTGGTTGCTGTACTGAGACAAAGCACCTAGAGAGGAGAGGAAGGAAAGAGATGCAGATATTAGTGAATTTTAGTACTGCAATTGTAGTAAAATGTAAGAAATTATTGATAACACTTAAGTAGAAAAGTAAAGCTCATACTGTAGTTAAAAGGATTACAGACCATAGAAAGATTGTGTCAGTGTGTTTTGGCTGACATTAATTCTGGTGGATAATCTTGGTGGAATTTAGGTGATGTGGGAAACTTTTGTAGTATCTTTCTACTTGACATATTTGTTTAGTCCACAGTTAATGCTTAATGCATTCTTAAAGTTGTCTGTGGTTTTTGGTGGCCTTTAAAGACCCCCAGTCCATACAGTCAAGAATTTAAACAAGATATTAAAATATAAAAGGCATTACTTTCATGAAACTTGTTGTAATCATGGTACCCAGAAGAAGAACCATAAAATTTCATCTAGTGCCTAACTCAGACAAAAATGTCTTATGATCTTACTTCCGTCCTGAGACTCAATGGTGATGATGCCCTCCCTCTCTGGACCGAAGCCCTGTGTGGTTCGAGCCTGAACTTTAAACTTGTAGGGAACGTTCTCAGTCAGGTTTGGGACAGTCAGACTAGTCTCAGCCCCGTCTCCGTTCACTTGGAAGGTGCGCATGTCGCCTGAAGAAAACAAAAGAAAACAAAAAAGACAGAGGTTATAATACAACAAGTGAAGTTGCAGTCTTATATAACCACAAAGTTAAACAGTGTATGGAATCTCCTGAAAGTCGCACCTCCACCATGAAGCTGTTCACAGGTGACTACATAGCCCAGAATGTCTCCATTGGGTTTGCGAGGTTTCTCCCAGCTGAGCTGCAGGGAATCGGGGCTAAGAGCAGTGAAGACCAGTGGGCCTGGGGCACTGGGTGTGCTCAGAGTGAATGGTGACCCTACAGTGAAAGTGAAAGAAGACAAGAAATAAAAAAAATATAGAGCTTAGAAAATTAGATGATGTTGAATTTGTAATGACTAAAGGAATAAAAGTACAGTCACTGTTTTTGTAGTTAACCCAATAAGCAATAGGTAAAAATCAGCACAATCAGTACCTGGCATGGGGCAGAGAGGACTCTTAGGATCAACAGCAGACTCGATGGTGATGACTCCCTCTCTCTCTGGACCCCAGCCCTCTTGGCTCTGAGCCTTCACCTTGAATATGTAGGAGTGGTTTGGCAAAAGGTCCTGGATAATCACAGAGTTCTCGGCCGGGTTTGTTACATTTATACGCTTCACCTCACCTAAGGAAGAGGATACGGGGTGTTTAGCATCAGCAATGAATACTTAAAAATTATTTTTAAAATATTGACATTATCAAGAGTTTACTTAAATTCTAAGTGAATATGCTGCATGCAGACTTTAACTGACGTTGACACTGATATTGCAGACAAGAAAATCTTCAAAAATGCTATTTAAGTCAGTACGTATTCTATCCAGTGGGTTTATTAGGTATTATAAGCATGCATGAGGTTGATTTCTGTTTTATGCCTCTTTATATCCTAATGTTATAAATAATCTTTATTATTTGATAAATTCACACAAATATAGGATCTAATGGTCATGTCAGGGCTATTTTACCTCCATTGAGCAGCTGGTAGAGGACACAGTAGCCGAGGATGTCTTTTTCGCAGTGGGGCTCCTGCCAGCTAACTTTGAGAGCAGTTGGTCCCAGAGCAGAAAACACCAGTCTACTTGGGGTGTCTGGGACACCAGGAGACACTCGAGCATCTGATGGATGACAGAGTCAAGAGTAAGAACACTGTAGGATGTGATGACTAGAAACATTGTAATCCTTCTTTTACAATCAGAGAAGGAGGACATGAAGATGAATGAAGAGTTGTGCACGTCACACCCAGCATCAAGTGCCATCATGCTTGTCTGTTGCAGACTTACCATGGAGCACCCTGTCCAGGTTATATAAGGCTTCGTTGACATCTGAAGAGTGGGTCCTGGTCCTCGAACTCTGAGACAGGCTGTAGCCGAACTGGCTCTGAGAGCTGCTCTGCATCCCAGCGTAGCTGAACCCACCTGATGGCGCATTGAGCAAGGGGGCAAAGGAGGAGGACACCGGGATGGTAAAAAGAGAGGCGAAGACAAAAAAGGAAGTAGCACAGTAGGAGCGGGTAGAAAGGAAAATAGCATACAGAGGAAAGTTCAGACATGGGGAGGGAGGGAGAAACAGCGATAGTCAGCATAGCTCCTGCAAAGTCTGTGTAGATAAGCCTGCTGTGCAGCCAACAGCCCCAACCCTGGTAACAGATGTCCAAGCCATCGGCCCCATGCACTTGCACAGTTTACCTGCCGAGGCATCTTAAACCTTGACCTCTGAAGTAAAACCTTTATTTGGCTAGAGAGCCAGAGCTAATTCCTTTTACATCTACTCTGGAGTAAATTCAATCATTGCGGAGACCTCAAACTTACTTAAATCGGGGAACTTGCTCATCACATCTCCCATCACAATAGAGTCCCGGATGTTCTCGTCTGTGTAACCCCTGTTCTCTGAGCGCTTCCTCATGATGACTTCTGTTCTTTGTGTTTGACCACCAATCATATCCTGTCTACGAGAACTTCCTACAAGAATAGAAAGAGATCAAGGATAAAGACACATAATATTTTCTCCAAATATTTTTCCAAGCTATTACTGACATTCATCTTACCTGGTCCAGACATGTAGGTGGTGGTTGTTTCTGTGGTAAAGGAGCCGCCTCCTGTTCTGTAGTTTGAGCTCAGGGTGGACATCGGAGAGGATGATGCTGATAAGTTGCGTTGCATGGATCCTCCTGGGAAAAGGAAGTTCTGCTCCCACTTCCCATTCATCACGTAATCTGTGAAACACCACAATGGGAACCAAAATTGTCAACAGAGAGGACAGAGAAGATTTTGCTGTGACATTCATTAGAGCAACACTGTGCCACTGATGTGAAGCACCTAAGACCAGACTCAGATAGTCTATGGGGAAAACAGACAATAATATTATATTAGTTTTACTTTATGTGCATGTAGATGGTGACATCAATTTGTCTTCTTGTAAACTGTTGCTGCTATGACTTAAGCAAATGGAGAATGTATCTAATACTGTCTGAACATTTTCCTTTGTGGTGAATCCTGTTTAAAGAGGTGCTTTCCATCTAAAATGGCACATCAGAAAAATAAAAAATAAATATAGTTGCAAGAAAAAAAGGTGTCATCATTAAGACCGCCCTGCAGAAATTAGATTGTATTTTAAGAACCCATTGTTTCCATACAGCTGCACAGTAACTAAGCGTTTACACACACCCAAAAAGCTGCCTCCTGATCACCACCTCTATAGGAGGGTGGAGAGATGACAGATAGAGACAGGCACCTGGGAAAGCCTGCCCCCGATCATCAACTGGAGATGGAGCAGTTGATGCCAATGCTCCTCTCTGGGCAGGATGCAGGAGGACAGATGGAATAGGTGCCAGCTAGGGGCAAGGGGACAGGGACAGAAGCCCAAAAACAAACGATCACTGTTCTGAGCGGATCAAATCACGAAGGCAGAGAGAAACGTTGATTGACTTGCAGGGCACGTGACTGGCGGTGCACAATAGCTGGCATGCTAGCTAGCTGCCTGTCTGTGGGTCTGATGGAGTGCTCTTCACCTGGCAGGGGTGTTTGGGCGTAGCTGGGGCGGGGGGCCTCATCTGAGCTCGTCTCTGTGTCTGTGCTGAATCGACTGGGGATGATGTCCACTCGCTTTTTCCACGACACCTTACGGAGATCCAGGTCGGACCCCACCAACTGGACATATTTCCAGCCTTGTATTTGGGGTCATAGGGAGAAGTAAGCAGGCGAAGGACAGATTTGTATGGAAGAAGTATCAGCGGTTTGTAATATGATAGATGTCCTTCAGATAGAAATTTAATATAGGTATAATATCTATTTATCTTTTGGAGACATAACATTACAACCTCACCACTGTCTTTCTTAGAAAACAGAGATTGTAACAGTTGCAGAAAGAGTAACATCATATTTAATGAGGGAAGGTCCTGGGGTTTGTGATCATAAAGCACTTCTACTGATGTGGGGATGCATTGGAAGCAGATTTTGTGGCTGCCTCGGTGGGGTGTTGCCTGCAGGAAAAATGCCTGCCACATGCTTGTGATAAAGAAAAGTAGAGCCACGAGAATGATGCCATTTCCAACTCTTCCTTAACGGCAGTTGTGTAAAATGATGACTGATTAACATCAGCCTCTTCAGACACAGAAGAAATGAGGAGGCTTTTTCAATTTGTTGTTTTCCAGGGTCTCAGGCATTGGGTGATTTCTCATGGTGTACATCATTTCATAGTGCTGTCCATTCGCTCTCCTTCCAACAAGGCAATGACACCACAGCACATATTGTTTAGAAACACTCTGGCTACAAGAACAAAGCAAGATGTCTGGAAGTACTAACAATGTGGGTTTTAGAAAGTGGATCCATATAACAGTAATAGCTCACACTCTGGAAATATGGCAGTCACATGCATCTTTCCAGAGCCAAAATTACATCAGAGTGGAGCACTAGTATAATGAATTTACTCTGTCAGCTTTTAGCAGTAGCTTGTGGTTTTGGCTCTGGGTACTCACCATCACCAGAAACACTGGGTGTCTTGGAGCCTCCAGGGGATTTCAGCACCTCATTGCTGTACATCAGATAGCTGTCATACTCGTCTCCTGCCTCAGCATCCACGATAGGGACATCTGGGATGATGGGAACTAGGAAGAAAAATAAGGAGAACTCTTTTTTCAGGCTCAAAGAGATCTACTATAAATCCTATAGAGCGCTGTTTGTCTCTAACTTACTGGACAGAGGTCTGGCAGGCTGTGACGCCAGGTTAATGGTAGCATCTCTAAATGGGCCCCAGCCCACGCTGTTCTTGGCTCGGACCTTGTACTGGTAGGTTTGGGCATTCTGGAGGTTCTCAATCAACAGCATTCGCTTCTTGGGGTTGTCAATGTTCACCTTCTTTGCTGGTCCCACTGGCTCTGTGTGAAAAAAGAGAGAGGGTATTATGATGTGATGAAATCGAAATAATGCATTCATGTGCATGTAGGGACTGAATCACTTACTCATTTCATCATCGATGGGCGTGTAGATGACCTCATATGCCGTTATGTTGCCATTGGTCTCTGCAGGCTCTGCCCAGCTGAGCTGAGTAACAGTGGGACTAATGACATTAAAGGCCAGACGACCAGGTTCACCAGGCACTGAAAGAAAACAGAAAAAAAATATATATTTGAAAGTTTGCCTAGAACCTGTAAAGCCACATTAACTTCCAGATCACATAGTTTCTTTTTGTGTTAACAGTGCTACAGTGTTTTCTTTTATCTAATATAGACATTATTAAAGTCCTTACTAGCTAAGACTCTTAACCTTTAACAACAGAACTTCACATAACCAAAAGAGCAGAGATTTTCCTTATAGATGCCTGTTTTATTTGAACCAGCTACATTTGTTCTTATTTCTTGAGCTGTAGGAAACTGGATTTTCAGTAATTACCATCCTCCAGAGTCTGACAGGTAACGATGTCAGTATTTTGGCCATCTCCGATTGCATTGTAGGCACACACTCGCATCTCATAGTCACAATAGGGGTACAGATTAGTCAACTCAGCCTGAGGAGTCTTTACATCTATGACCTGTGCATCTTTCTCTGGGTCACCATAGATCCAGTACTTCACCTAAGTGTGCAAAGAGACAGAAAATCTGAGAAATGCAACACCTTGTATGGTACATGTATCAACTCAAGCTGAAGCTTCTGATTATGTTGGTGTACCTTGTACCCCATGGGGTTACCAGGTGGTGGGTCCCAGTTGAGGCGGATGCTCCTGGGTCCAGTTGCTTTGGCTTTAGGGTTTGCTGGAGAAAGAAGGCGACCGCCAGGAGAGGCAGCGCTCCGGTTTATGTAGCCCTTCTCCTGCATCTGGGCAATGTCTGGAGATCTGGGAACTGCAAAAGCAGAAGTTAGAGGATGAAGCAAATATTCACATAGAAACTCAGAAACACCACAGAAACTCCACATATGCCATTTCACGTTATCTTTAGTTGCATGTTTTTGGGACAAATTATAGTCTCCCCATCCTGTCTTACCTCCATCTGTGACATTGACAATGGTGGTCTTTCTCTCTCCGATTGAAGCATTGCTACTTGGATCAAACAACTCCAGTTGAAAGGTTTCCGGCTGGATTGGGCCAGGGTAAGCTTTTGGGTCAATCACTATGTTCTTCTCATTTTCTCCTGGACCAAACTTCAGAGGACCAGAGAGTTCGAAGCGCTGGGCCTTCTTGGTGCGCCAATTCACTGTGGCTGGGCTGTCCTGGTTGCGCATCCGGACGACAGGGATGTTATAGATTGGGTCTAGTGTGCTGAAGTTCTGGGTGCCCTTTTTGAACATCATCACACTGGGCTCTGAATACATTAAAATGATAGGGATCAAGAGAAAAAAAACTTAGCAATCAATGCTTTGACTGGAAGCAAGAGTAAGACACACTGATGTACAGCTGCTTGAGTCCATTCACCTGGATGGTCTGTGATGGTGACAGTAGTTCTCGGGTAGCGTCCAAGCTTGGCGCCCTGCCGTGGGTTACTAAGGTCCATTACAAACTGTTTGACTGGTTTATCTTCCAAGAGTCCATCTTTCTCTCCCAGCTCCAGGAGCTGAACAGGGACTGTCTTCTGGGTCTCACCAGGACCATAGTTGAGGTCTCCTTCCACGGTCAAATAGTCCTAAAATACAAAGAACAACGTTTTAGGAAAAGAGTCTCACTCACCTGTCACAGTAGTATTAGATCTCTTCCATGAGAACAAGGATACTTTCACACATATCAAGTAAACCAAAATATAGAAATAACTACATATCTTTGTAGGTATGAAGATACCAAGTCCAATATGGGTACACAGATTAGTCGGCTCACCTTCTTATCTTTGGCTGTAAGATCCCGTGTGCGGTAGGTGACTTGTGTGCGTCCGTCCTCTATGATCTCTCTGCTAATTGGGATGTTGGCGACCCCATCCTGCCTGCTGTAGGTGTAGGCCGGCTGGAGGAAAGAGAAGACACTTGTGGCTGTGGAGAAGCAAGCAGAGAATTGGTTAAGCAATCAGATAAGAATATTACATATTTTCTATGAGATGAGGTAACATATTTCTCACCATGCTCTTTAATGATGGTAATGTTGACCAAACGTTTTCCAATCTCAGCAATGCCCAGTGGCACATCCATAGCCTCCACCTGCAGCTGCTTCTTGTCATCGTCTTCATCCTTGACAAAGAGTGGCACGTGAACATCTACGGACTCCACACCTTCTTGGAACTCTATCGCACCAGCAGCCTCTGCAGAAAAAAATCAAGTCTGATAAGAACATTTATGGAACGACTGCTCAGCACAGATCAAAAAGCAATCATTTTAACTTTGCCAAAAACAAATGTTACAATTTTAATTTCTTCCACACATACAGATAGTTCACACACACACACACACACACACACACACACACACACACACACACACACACACACACACACACACACACACACACACACCTCTGTCTGTGGCCACTGTATAGTAGCCAGGCACAACTTTGAGATCTTGAAAGTTTCCAGATTGGACGTTTTTCTCAGTGAGTTTTACAATATCAGGGTAGGTGCTGCGAGGAGCAGACAAGACAGTGTCCACCATGGTGTAGTCCTGCCTGAAGAGCACAGGAGGGTAGAGAGGTTAGATAAGCTTTTATCCTCACAAAGACAATAAACTCTGGAGTTGTATTAAATTGTATGAATGCGATTTTTTACCTTTTCCCGGCATTTCTCTGCAGTCTGCAACATCCAAAACACATGTGAATTAGTGGGAAAGTGGACATTTCAGTTCCGTTTTTGTTTAACGTATAAGAATATGAAGAAAACAATACAGTATAAAACAGATCTGTTATTAAGGAGCATATTTACCTGAATGCAGTCTTTTGCACCTTTTGGGCCCCAGGAATCTGCTTGTACACTTCATTTAGCTGAAATCCAAAACAAATATTGTATTCAGTGACACAGTATCGTTCATTCACCTACACGTGCTCAGCAATGAACAAACACACACTCACATTATCAGACACTTCTTTGCGGAGCTGCTCGGCTTCTCTGGAATCAGGGCGAGACAGATTGTCAGAGAACAATCTGTTAAGCCGGAGGGAAATGGGGAACTGAACTACAAATGACAACAGAGGAGACAATGCTTAAAGGAGGAACAAAAAGTTAAAGCTATAGCTTCCATAATGAACATAAAAACATCCTAACATCATAAGTTAGCTGCTGATTTAAAAACATTTTCTTTTAAAACTATTTAGCACTCACTAGTCTCTTTCGGGTTGGGCTTTATCAGAGCCTGTGGGTGATTGAATCCTCTGTGTACATTATCTGTGACCTTCCAGCGAACCACATCAGTTCCTTTGGGTGGGCCAGTCCTCACCATTGGCGTATCCAGATGGTCTGAAGTGAGTAGAGACTGCCGGAGCAAATACTCATCTTCCTTGAAGCCAACCATGCGACCTGCAGAGAAAACAACATAAGATAATGACACAGTCAACATGGTCCACGGGCAGCACTAAAGCAGCAGCATCAGCTGTAACATGACATAATGTCTTACCTCTCCTACAGCAAGGCAGCAGCGCAAGACAGCTCTGTGTCAAGAAAGGAGAGGAGGCATTACTTCCATTGTGACTTATTGATTGAGAAATATCCAACGTTTACAGGTTGAAATGTGAATGTTTATACCTGTAAGCAGCTTTTGCAGCAGGCACAGTATTTCCAGCAGCAGAGCAGCAGAAGTGCCAGGAGCAACAAGAGGAACAAGAGGAGAGGGAGCAACCACAGGAGACTAGCAGGAGGACAATCTGAGGGGCCATCACAAAATGGAGACAATGTTATAAAGAACATACAGAACTAATGTTTCAGTGTCAGATGTCTGGCCCTAACAGCAGTATCTTACTTCTTGATTTAACTGTCTGTTTGTAAGATGCTGTCCACCTTAATGGAGGTCAATGAAATTCTGTTTGTGGTGTTCACACTTACTATAATACTATACTACTACGCACATGGACAAAATTGTTGGTACCCTTCCGTTAAAGAAAGAAAAACCCACAAAGGTCAAAGGAAATAACTTGAAACTGACAAAAGTAATAAGAAATAAAAATGTACTAAAAATTAACTCATGAAAATCAGACATTGATTTTGAGTTGTGGTTCAACAGAAGTTTTTTCAAAAACAAATTTCGATTTCTGTAACTCTCAATGAGACTTTAGGTATTTGGCCACTCCTCACAAGCAAACTGCTCCAGCTGCCTCAGGTTTGAAGGATGCCTTCTCCAGACCGCATGTTTCAGCTATTTCCACAGATGTCAGAACATTCTTGGGTGTTTTCAGCTGTGTTTTGTGTCATTATCCTGTTGGAGGACTAGGACCTGTCACAAAGACCAAGCTTTCTGACACTGGGCAGCATGTTGTGCACCAGAATACCTTGATAGTCTTGACATTAGTATGTACAGTTTACTTTCCTTTGTATGCTTCAGTTTTGCATCTATGAACAGAGCTGATGTGACTTGCCAAAAAGTTCTAGTTTTATCTCATCTGTCCAAAGGACATTATCAGGTCAATATGCTTTTTCCTCCTCGGTCGTCTTGAATTAAGTCCACTTTGCCTTAAACAGTGACTGATGTGCGATCTTACTCCGATGTACTTTGACCTTGGATTTCACCTCTAATATCTATGGAAGTTGTTCTAGATTCTTTAGTTACGATATGTATTTTCTGTCTCTCCTTTCTATGAACCCTTGTCCTGCTTAGTATGTCTTGACTTTTTTATACTGAAGTTGCTCTTTTTTCCTACACTCTTCAATTTGTCATTGACTGTCCTCTTGTGGCCATCTCCAGGGAGGTTGAGTCTGAGTAATATGTGCAACTGTAGTCACAGGAACATCAAGCTGCTTGGAGACGGTCTTACAGCATTTACCTTTAACACTTGTCTATCTTTTTTTTTCTAATCTCCTGAGACAACCCTGAATGAGCCCCAAAAGCTCGAGAGATTTGTCTTACAGATGTTTTTTTTTTACTCCAGTTGGTGAGTGAAAACAATAACACTTTATCAGTTATCATTTCTAAGTTAATCAGAACTGTATTGTACGAGTTTGATAGTGGCCAGGCAATATAACTACACAACGTGAGGAAAACATGTAAGCATACAGTTTGTTGCACACAATCTCAGCTCACCTTTTTTCTTAAGCACCTGAACCTCCAGGACTTTAGTTATTGAATCTTTAGAATTATCAACAGTGTAGTAGTATGTACAGTCATCATCCTCATCACGGAAACTGCATGAATCAAGCACCTCCCCCCCTGTAAACAAATGCAGACACACAATTATTAACTATTACTCTTTTTAGTCATTATTGCTTTTATCATCATCATCATCATCATCATCATCATGGCTGTGTGTGTGCTGAGTGTATCTGGATAATTTATTATTCAACAAAAGCAAATCATTTTGCTTCTTTAGTTTGTGCTTACGTTCTTTGAGTTCATCCACCATGACAATTTTGAAGGGACACTTATCACATTCCTCTTTGTCCTTCTTCTCGCCTGTCTTCCAGGCTTGACACTGGACACAACTCCTTGTAGCCTCACACACACCCAGCTGGGCCTGAACAGGATACACACACAACAAATGAAGGTCAGGTAAGACTAAAACTACTACTGATACTAAAAAGGCTTAAAAGACAAAAAAATAAATATATACACAAATGGACATGGTGTTATATACAACCTACAATAAATGCATACATTATATTCACACACCTGGAAATTTGGCTCACAGGTTGAGCTCATCTCAAAGCCAGAGTCTGGACAATCACAGCGACCACATACACATTTACCTCGCCCATTGCAGACGCCCTGGTACAGATGAAGTTACACAGTTTATCACCAATTTCACATTGCAAGGTGACACAGTAACTTAAATAACAAGGCTCTACTCACCCCCTTGCTGTCTAGACAGGTCTGGTTGCTCTTGGGACACTCACAGGCATTGCCTGTCCAGCCTTCAATACATGCACACCGGCCCATGACACAGGAGCCACGGTCTGATAGGAAGAGAAAGCGTAACTGCTTTAAGTCAGGAGTAAATAGAGTGTGTGAGCATAAATTAGAAATGATATACAGAAAAGAACACTGAGACAGAAGCAGCATGATGACACTTGATTACACTATATGACAGCTCTTAAAGATTTCTTAAACTATCTTCTTCTTTTCCATTCGGCTGTTCCCATTCAGGGGGCGCCTGAAACCCTATTCTCTGCATCCTCTTTTCTCACATCTTATAAAATTATTGTCACTAAATAATTAGTTGTCCTCTTCCATCAGGAGAATATTTTACTCTAAATTTAGCGAATAAAAAAACAAAAAAAATTAAGCATTTACTAGCATTCATTTAGCATTACCATTTATTTACAGTCAGATTCCTGTGCACCTCATCATTCAAAGCAGATATACTTTCTCCTATTATCTGACCCTTTAGCCTCTGAATGCTATTTTCACCGTGCTTATTGCTAAGTTTGAAGACGTTTATTTTAAATATCTAAGCTAACAAAATTCTCATAAGGACTACGAAGAGGCAGTATGTCACAGTTAGGGGTGTATGTAGAGTGCTCGGATTTGAAATCTTCACAGTAGTGGTAATAAACACATTATAGCCATAAACACCCATATGATGTCATACCAAAGCAGAGGAAGCCTCCAAATCTTGGACATTGGGTCTTGTCGTACTGACAGTAGGGTCCTTCAAACTGATCTGGGTTGTAGCACACACATGTTCCACACTCACAGTCTCCGCGGCCTGAACAAGGCTCTGTCATCTGCGGACCTTTACACAGGGCAGAGTCCTGACTAGAAGTACTTTCCGAGCAGTTACAGAATGTACCCCGCCTACAGGAGACATGTGGACCAAGCAAACAGGGACAAAAAGCCTTCATTGAGAGTTGTGGACTCTTGAGCCAAAACCCAGGTAAATATGGTATATATATTTTTTTTTATATGGTTTATTTTTATTAATAATTAAAATGTCACCAGTTATTGTAGCACCGACACTTCCCACACACCAAGTCACCATTTCCATGACATCTGGGTGCTTGAGGGCTGGGACTCTGGAGGACAGATAAAAGAAAAACTGGGATGAATCAATCATAACAAAGTATGTGTAAGTAACTTCATCTCCGATTATTGTGCACTTGTTAATCTATGTCTCCACCTTTTCACAGTCGCAGGTGGGACATAAAACTGAGGCCTTAACGTTGACGGCGGCGTTGAAGGTTGTAGGTTTGACTCTTATCGTCCCCTCTCTTTCATTTGGAGCCATCTTGCAGGTAGGTTGCTCGTCAATCATTTGCTGGGCTTTGAGACGCATCTGGAACTTGCCCTGGAGAAGATACAATGTCAGAGCACGTGCGCACAAAGCATTTAGCAAAGAGCTTAATGAGGTCTGACCATTTTAGACAATGGAACCTAAAAAGTCTTACACAGAAACCTGATTTTAGTTATTCATTAACACAGTGTGTAACTTTTTAAAAATTTTGTTTTACTAGAAGTATGTTCCAAAATGTATATTAATGTAAAGAAGTACTCTCCAAGAGAACCCTCTAGTGACCAAGACTTATTGAACAGTCTGACAGCGGTGCAGCAAAATCAGCTTTTTGTGCAACACTTTCCCTTCTTGACAATTTGCATTTTAACTGGTATAAATATATACTAGTTATATATAATACCTCAAGAGGCTTTTTATTGTTTAGCTTTCCATATAACTAAGAAACATAACGGATTTCATGTGACAACAGATGGATGGATGTTGTGCAAAAGATCAAGATCAAAAGAGAAAGAAAAAGGAAATGGGTGATACTAAATTCTCCTACTTAAATGCATAATTGTAAGAAATATTACAATTAATAATACACTATTGACAGAAATAAAATGACAGTAATGATTTTTTTTTTTTTTGGTAAAAATGAAACTACAAAAAATGTATATATGTATACTTCAAAAGAAAAACATCTATCAAAGAAAGGACTAATGGCATTATTGAAAACCAACAAGGTAAAGGTTTTAAATCAATAATTGCATGTTTATGTGACTCTTTTTTCTCTCTTACTATTGCTCCAGGTTTGAAATCAAAAGCCCCATATTCTGCAACACTTCCACTGGTAGACAGGAACTGAGCTTCGAAAGCCTTGGGTCTGTCTTCTGCACGGATGCTCATTTTAGAACGAATATTCTGAAAGAAAAATAAAAGTTTGATCCCAGACATTTCACTCTACAGAGTGTAGGGTTAAATGAAACTATCATCAGAGGATGTGACATTTTACCTCGAAGGCAATCTCCATGACTTGCAGGATATTGGCCGAGTCTTCATGCAGCAGACCAACTTCGGCAATGGGGAAATACTCTTTGAGTTTCTACACAGAGAAGTCCACACGTTACGAAAAATAAACCTACAGCCTGACACTATGTATACAACCAAAACTTTAATGAAAGCCAAGAAACAAATGTGCACCAACCTCGTAGTATGTGTAGGAGTGGTTGGTGACAGCTAAGATGGGGATGATGTTGTGTTTGCCAAGGATACGGACCAGTGTGGGTACTGAAGGGTAATCCTGCTTTACATCCTCTGTGTATTTGCCTGCTGCATCCAAATGGCAGAGCTCATCATTGCGTGGTAGGATGCCTGACAGCACGTTAGCGCCATCGCCCTCGTAGTGGAAGGCTGACTCAGTGGAGAAAACCAGGAGATGTGTGCTGTGGTTTCGCCAACCAATCTTATCCTGGAAAAGGAATACATACATGGATGATACAGTGGTTAGAAGAGGATAAGTAGAGAATAACTAATTCAACTCTTTTTTAGGGATCACAGGCAGGAAACTGATGTAGTAAGGTCAGCCTACAGCTCTAAAGTTAGCTAACACTAGTAAGAGTAAGCTACTGGCCATATCAAACAAGTGAAGCTTTGATAGCAAAACCAATGAGAGCACTAAAAAAGAGCAAAGGTGCATTTAATTGTTTATATGATCAACATTTAATATCGAAGTAATAATAAGATAGTCATGACTTTTTTGAGAAAGGTATGTGTAACATTTGACAAGACTATTTTTAGTCACCCAAGTCTAGACAGAACATATCTGTTTTGGTCTTAGCTTTCTTACTAACCCCACAAACTGCTGCCTGCAATATAGCATCGAACCCTCCCTCAGGAGGGTCCAGGTTGCCAGATATTCTCTCATTCTGGAGCTCACTAGTGAAGAAATCCAAGTCCTTGGTCAGCTTGATGACATTTTGGAAAGCGAAAGGAGGGTCACTGTTGGGCCATGGCTCTTTAAGTCTGACAAGAGGAAGGAGACGGACAAAGAAGAGAAGAAAATGATGATTATGTTAACATCATACCACTCTATAAACGGTATGTGCTTCATTGTGCTCAGGTCACGTTTTCTCACTTACTTGGAGGGTCTCATATCAGTCTGGGGCTCAATCACTTTGTCCACAAACTTGCCAAAGCCAATGGTGTAGTCATCTGAAAGCTTTTCCACCAATGAGGCTACAGGAAAATTCTTCAGTATTAGATTGACTTCTTACTTAACAGTCACCACAACACACATAACGGCGATTCAAACCAGCTCACCCAGCTCTTTGCCCATCCTCTTCAAGTTGTCTAAATCATCAGCCATTGAGTTGGAGAAGTCCATAAGAATATAAAGATCCAGAGGGCCTTTGGTTGGAGCAAAGACCTCCACGTCCATTACCTTCTCCTCGCCGGGCAGAAAGGTCATGCTCATCCTCTGTGGGGACACCTGAGACTGCTGAAGCCTTGTGTTGATGGTTCGCGACTAAACAACAAAAGGAGAAGTGGCAAAGGAAAGGTTTGTGATTTGAAACAATAGTAGAAATGTAACAGTAAGGAATGATGCATGATTGCAAGAGAAATTAGAGTTATGGAGTCTTACCTCCTCAATCATCATACTACTTTTAGCTGTGATTATAGCTGCAGCACTGCAGCCAAGAGCGAAGATCTTCTCATAATGGTCGCAGCGAGGCCCATTAAAGGTCTGAGCAAAGAGGATGTTAGATGACTTACTTACATTATCACTTTACCTAAGTTACTTATTGAAATGTATGATGAAACTTTTGAAAACATAAATATGCATCTGAAAGCTCCTAAAAAAACAGCAAGTGGACCTTGAATTAAGATTTAATTGTAATGTTTAAACTACTAAAGATAATAAAACAACTTAGCAACCAACTAAGACTATAAATATGAAAAAAGGTTAAAGTTTGATTCCTTTTTTTCCTTTCCTTCTCTCACCTCATCAGGGCAGTAGGCGCAGCCTTTTCCAGCCTGTAGGCATTCGGAGCAGCTCTTGGCCCTTGAAGCGAAGCAGTAGTTCACTGTCAGGGGGCAGAGGGAGGGGAGAGGTAGAGAAGCACGTCAGGAAGAGTCAGAGTCTCAGAGAGACAACAAAGTGAGAATCAAATCCATGATTCATAGTTAAAATACCTGCGGTAACACTAAACAGACTTTGGAGGAACCTATTGTCTCCTGAATTTGTTCCAGATGGAACCCACACTTAAACCAACAGCTGCTGAGCAGCAATACAGCCGTAAAAAAAAGACTGCAGATCAGCTGACCGTGTTTGGGGTGTGAGTGTGGGTGAGGGGGAAAAGTGTGCAAGTGTTGTAGAGTAAGTTTCATCATTGGTCATTCCAAATGACCTCTTTAAATAGTGTATTTCTCCAACAGTGAATAAACCTCACAACATTCATCATTTAGAGCAGATATTACAACAATGGGATTAGTATAATGATAAGATTATTTGACCTCCTCACCTTCAGCATAACAGCAGGTTAGCAGGGCGGCTAGAAGCCCAAGCTCCACTGAGAGATGTATCGTCCATCTCCCCATCTCCTTTCTGCAACAGAAACATCACCAAACACAGTCACATACACCTATACAATGAAGTTGACCTCCACTGTTACAGAGAGCACGAGAGAGAGAGGGAGAGGTAGAAAAAAGAGAAAGACTTTTGTTCCCTGGTGGTATCTCTAAGGTGTAACTTGAACCACCTGTACTCTCCCTTGGTCAAGGCCTGGAGAAAGTGAACAGGCCCAGACACTCCCCTTACCTTCACTTCTGTCTGTGAACTGAGAGCAGTTTAAACACAAAGACAGGCTGTACTTTCAGAAAATATAAGCACCTTAACTTTTTAAAAAAAATTTTTTCCTCTTTAAAAATAACTGAATCCAATTCTGATTATCAAATAAACATTTGGTAACACCTGAACACATGCATAAGTATTGATTTACATCCATTTTTAAAGGATGTGTTCAAAATACTGTATACTACTTACTCTAATATCTATAGCTCATCAAGCAAATGATTTTGTTGCAGACGGTTTACCCACACCTCAATACAACAGACGCTATTGGAGTTTTATTGTCAAACTGATGTATTTTCTGAAATTATTCTCAAATTAAAAGTGTTGGGGCCTCTGACACTTCATATGTTGTATATGTTGACATGGACATAGACTCATTTCACACAAATGTACCTCTATTATACTGGAGTGGAGGCAGAAATGTCAAGGACGGATATCCCAAAACTAGAGACAATAAATAAAAACTACGGAAAATGCTGGTGATAGAGCAGATGATGTTCATATGATGTGAACATGATCATGCCAGCACAGAAGCTACTAAGTTGTGTATGTCACACAGTTTTAAATTGCTGCATCTCTTTATCTCATAGGAGTCATCCTAGACATACTATAAAGAGCCAACTGGGGTATAATAAAAAGTAATAGAACAACCACAACAGGAAAAGACTAGTACTGGGTGGGACCTGGTACTATACCAGGCAGTGTATACCAACTGTGTAGACTCTTCACAATAAAACCACTTAATAATTTTAAAGAATCTTAAATAGAGAACAATCTGACAAGCAGGAAGCAGCAAAAACAATCTACACTTCAACAGGAGTGAACAAAGGGCACTATGTGGCATAAAATGTCTCAGTAATTGTCTCAGTGGGCAGATAATTGTCCAACACGAGGAATGAAAGCATTGAAAATTTACAGCTCTGAAAGAATTTCTCCTTGAGGCGAGAGGATTACTTATCCTAGTTAAAAACACAACCCGTGAAAACACATGGGAAAGGCACCTTAGCACTTCACTGTGAGTTTGGACTGACTACAGGTGTGTGAGTGTGAGTTCAGGCCATGAGTTGTCACATAAATCACTGACCAGGATGGGTCAGGCAGAAACAGACCAGCTCCTATCTCCAAACTTCACTCAGTCACGAAATATGAGCTGAGTGGTGAAAAAGCACTTTGTGTTTCACTCTTTCTCGGACAAAATCAAAGACACACGGGCGGTTTTGACACTGACGATAAACAGTGTGACACAAATTACAGCTTCCAAAAGACAAAAATAGAACCGAGTCATTCATGCTGCTTTTCCTTTGGTCTGAATGACTCTGTGGCACAAAAGAAGAGAGGTCATTTTTCAGGAGTTCAAAGCTGGAATTATTTTCTCAACAGACAACAACATGCCTTCCAGGTGAGCATACCACCACAGGGCGTGGGTCTGACCTCCATCGTGACATCTCCAGTAAGGGTTGGGGGGCTTTCAGTAACAGGTTTGGAGTTCATGCTCAGGGTCCTGCTTTAACAGCAAGTCAGCAAATCACACCAAAAAATGAAAGCAAAATAACCACTAAGCTAAATCCAAGTCTGCCCACAGTTCTGATTGAATGCAACTCTAAAACCACGTGGTGAGATGTAAAGTTACATAATGCACACTTTACAGTCCCTCATCCTGCTCCAAAGTCATACAAATATGAACCAGCAGAATAATGAGTCTGTCCTGCGAGACTTAGAGGGACAGATTTAATGTGAAGGGCACAGAAAACAATGGAGGCATTAGGAAATTTATGACTGGATTGAAAGAGATTACTGATCAAACAAACCTCTTACAGTGTGCTCGCCCAGTCCAAGTCCAAAAGTCCAACAATAAATAAGAAAAAAAACCCTTTAGGCTTTGTTTGTCCGAAGAGTTCAGGAAAAGTTTGTGTCCAGTTTTGCTGACACAGTCTACTTCTTCAAGCCCTCAAGTTTAAAGTTCCTCACTTAGTTCTTTGTTTCTTTCTTCCCGTACAGTCCAGTCTGGTCAAATGTTCACTTATTCAGCTGAGTGTGTGTCTCCCTCCTCGTGTATGCAAAAGTCTGTGCGGGAGAGAGATATGAGAGACAGTGATACTTGGAGCAACTGAGTGAATATGACTGTGTGCGCAGTGACTTGATCCCTCCTTTTGCTTTTGCGCACACACCCCCCACACTCTACTTTCTCTGTTCAGGTGAGTAGCTGTGACGGAGAGAGTTAACTCCCTTCCTGTACCTCTATCTGTTCCCCACCCTGTTTGAAGTTAAAAGCTCCACACGTCTGTGTCACCCCCCCCTCAACATTCCACCCAACAGTTCACCTGTGTGGGCTTGAGACTGGTGAACCAGGCCCCTCCTTCCACGGCCTCCTCCCAAGCTCTTGGGAGTGGCACACAGAGCAGAACACTGCCTGCAGGCTATGGGAAACTGTTTTGTGACTCTTGTGTTTACACAATCCTGTGCTCATACTTACAGGCACATTTTCTACTTGTTAATTATTTGACATGAACATTGTGATTGGCACATATCTGTTCTCCCTTTTCTGAAAGACGGGGTCACTTTCTTTGCTCTGTAGAAGGTGCAAAGCAGCAGTCTGGGAATCTGCATTCCTGAGTAGAGGGAACATGATGGCACAGTGACCCTGACACTCAATCCATGTGTCTACTGTGATTAATTGTGAGTCCAGAGCCATTTTCAAAGGAGCATACAAAGCCTAAGTGGAATAGGCTGTGGACATCATCCTACAACTACTGTAACAGGAGTGAACAAAGGTCATTATCACCATATTGCAGTGGCTCAGAGCAACATTAGTATTAATGTAAAGTTATGTCTCTGTACAGGTGACTATACACAGTAAGTTCACTATTCACGAGTGAACTGTGGGTTTCATCACTGCCTGCTACAGCTAAACAGTGAAACAGTAGAAACAGTGATGGGACCAGTGGGACTGAATCAAAATGAGATTGAGTGTGATTGTTGCAGACCATTCAAACCAAAACAAGGAGCTAAAAAAAGGGGTGCTAAAACACTGCAGCATTGGGTGATCATTATCAGTAAGCACTTTCATTTTGCAGATAGACATTAGTTCTATGTTTGATGTAATTAGAATTACAGTCTCACAGTTGTATTTCCCCACTAACTATCAATTTGATTTTTAGATGTTGATTCTAATCAGTTCATCCAAACTAGACGTTTGTTCAGAAGAATGGGACAGCCCCAAAACATAATGCCCCAGCAACAGCTTTCGCAGAGGCATAATAATATAGATACAGCAGCTTTAAGAGGCTTTGTTGCAAGATGACAGAATCTGTGCCACTTAGGTGTAGGGGTGTAAGAAAATATTATCCATCTATTTTCTTAACCACTTGTCCACTCATAGGTCACAGGAGTGATGGAGCCTATCCTAACTGTCATTGGGCGAGAAGCGGGGTACACCCTGGACGGATCGCCAGTCCATGGCAGGGCCAACATACAGAGACAGAAAACCTTTCACACTCACATTCACACCTAGAGTCACCAATTAACCTTTGGAGGTGTGAAGAAGCCGGAGTACCCAGAGAGAACCCACGCGGACACAGCGAGAACATGCAAACTCCACACAGGAAGGCACCCCTCACAGTAGTGAGGTGACAGTGCTGTTATTTTAAGCTAATGTTTATCTTTTGAATAAAGATGTTTTTGTTCTAATAACATAACTATTACTTTTCATTTCTTTATATTGTCAAAACTGGAACTGGCCTTTGTTAATTAATTGCTCCTCTTGACAGGATAAATTTGGCTTTGGTCAGGATTCAGGATTTTTATTTGATTAACATTCATTCAGTTGAGGTTATCTGGACGTTAATAACATACAGCTGTAACTGCAAAGCCTTTGTTGCATTAATCTCAGCTTTCCTTTGAATGATTTCTTTGCACTGCATTCTTACTTGACAGATTCTATTTCAGTAGAATTTGATTAAGTAATACAATAATATTTCCAAGGAAGTAGTTGGGAGTACAAGATGGAACTAATGTCAATACAAGCTGTATATGTATTTCTCTGGAAAGGCCTCTTGACTCCAGTCGACCACACATCAGGTATCAAAGGCTATTCTCAGTAAGTGCACCTTGTCACACCCTCATAACTGGACTCACACACCCACCCAGATCCGGACTCATCCTGTACTCGTGACTCATACCAAGGAAAGAAGAAGCTGATTCAGAGGAGAAAATAGCTATGTTCCCCTCCACTGCATCCACCAGGGGTGCAGGTTTTGAATTGGGACATACACAGTCATTCCCCTAGCAACCAGATCTGGTCTGATACAATGGGTAACTTCTCTCCAGGGGAATAAAACATGTGCACAATCAACCCTTCCCTCCTCTCTGACTTCCTTGGCCGACAGTTCGGCAGTGATGCCAGTCTAAACAGCTATTTCACATGTTTGAGGGAGGTGATGGAAGGGTGTGGCCCCCACCTACTGTGTCATTTTTCTAATTCGTGCACGGGTTACCAAAGTGCAAACGATAAACCACTGCTCATGCAGGATTTGAGCCTTCAGTAAAACGCAGGGAATAAATCACAGCAGCGGTAGACTATATGATAGTAATATAGTAATATAATAAGATGCTAGATACAATACCCCACAGAGCATGAGCTCCTTCATCTGTGCACGTCAAAGAAAACATACCTGATGAGACAGGGATCTTCTTCCTCTGAGGGCTGTGAAGGTCCACAACTAAAACACTTCTTTTGCAACTATCTCATTAACTATTAAACTACTAAAGACGTCACTTACTATGATCAAGATGAACTGGAGAGATGCACTCGCTCCTCACGCACCTCACTGTTTGGGAAAACAAAACATTGTTTTTTTTTTAAAACTAAATGAAGATTTGCAAAGGTTTGTGGAGTCGAGAGCCAAATCCCGACAAGAATGTGTCCACTTCCAGCTCCCCAACAACACTGCTAGTTAATTTACATGAGAACAAAGTGCGCTCTTTGCATCACTGACTTCATTCACTGCTTCTTGTGGCGTCTCTCTTTTCTTTCCACCAATAAATCTGCTACAGACTCGTAACGTTAGACCACAGTCTGAGGAGGAGGGGGGGCACCATTATAGTGTGAAGCACATTTGACGACAGATATGAGAAGGAAAAAACAAACTCTAGGCTAATTGTTCATAGCTTTTGTGGCAACAAAACGTCATAAGAGTATTTAAAGTGTTCCCCAAAGTTGCGTACGAGACTCAACCCCGCTGCTATGCTAGCTATCTGACGTCGTGTGATAATAAAATGTAATAACGAGGGATGATAAAGACCTACAGTCACGGTAAAGGGTTAACTCTACACAACACAGCTTCACATTGTGTTCTTTGAGTCAAACCTGCGTAAGACGGACGGATGCAGACTCTGCTGAGGGCAGAAGTTGTGACCTGCTCGGTACAAAGTGTACACCAGGTGTGTCTCACCTGGATACACGCGCTCAGCTGCAGCCGTAATGCGCATGCGCTCTGAGCAGCACTGCAGCACCGTCTGCAGAGCACCTTACTGTACTTCATATGTCAACATACTGTACATATTCCACTGTAAACTACAGAGAAGGGGCTTCTCTGGGGTGAATTATGTTTTCATATCCATGTCCACAGTTTGCATTTGAACTCTCATTAATTCTTAATGATCAGTAGCTGTCAATCAAGTATGTTACAGGAACCATTCAATAGGCTGAGTATTTGTTCTGTACCGAGTGGACCCAAGCGAGGATGCCACTTAAGCGTAGCGTGCCAGACATTTTATTTGCAGCCCACACTCTGCAGGAACATGTTGAGATCCAAGATGATGAACGTTTGTTCCTCTACTGTACCAGATGCATGACTACTGTGATGGCTTGTTGCCAACTCTGGGCATGTTTCAATAGAAAGTCATAAATGAGTCAGGTTTGCAGTATGTCACGCTCTCGCTCTGTTAACTCAGAAGAATCAATCATCATACCTAGATGTCACAGAGGGCCCGGACCTCTTTTTCACAACCTTTCTTTATTCTCAAACTTAACGTCTTAGTGTTTTATTTTGAAACTCTGGAGAAACAGTAAGACAGTTCACCGTGACTTGATTACTGTTCATCATTAGTCTTTAATGACATGAACTAGGTACTATAAATAATACAACACAAGGAAATCATTTCAGCTTTTGGGAGGGCTGTGTTTATAATAACTACTTTCACTTGTCCTCAAGGCAATGGGACCCTCGGCCTACTCACACGGTCAACTGTAACCACACGCAGTGCTTCTGCAACCTCTCGACACTCCCTCGAACACAAGCCAGATGCGGTGAGTGAGGTGAGGAAGTCAAACTCCACCTGGAACACACGTGCATTCCCTGAGACAAAACACAGACACTATGCATATATGTGAGTATGTGTGTGTTTGTGGGTGTCAGCAGAGGCCAAAGAGGTTCTACAGTCCAAATACAAGCTTGTTCCCAATAAATCAGTCAACAGCGTTCTTTCATTTTAAAACAAAGATGCATGCTTTGTTAAAAAAAGAAACAAAAAAGAAAAAGAGAAGAAAAAACACCCATGTGTGAAAACGTGGGCTAAATAGCAAACTGTTCGCCGTGCACAGAGGAAGACTTCACCATCAGTAAAGTGTTCCCAGCCAAAACAAAAGACAATAATCCAACTGAAAAGGCAACATCTGATCCATTTATTTACCCTATCATTAATATGTACATACAAGTGTAAAAAAAAATCGTATGTCAGAGCTGATTGAATATGACAATGAAGAAAAACAGCTGAAAAATTACAGACGTGTTGAGCCATTACACATAAAAGTTACAGGAGGCGAAGATAAACTCTTGGGACAGTTATCCTTATTCAACCACTGGCAGGTTCCTGTTCATTGTAGCTGCTTTGAACTAACAACTGTTGCCAATAATATAAAAAAAACAGACGTGTAATGTATGAGCTTGAGAGCAGCACGCATCAGATTAGCATTTCCACTAAACTCTGAATTTGGCTTTATGCTCCAGTGATGCAGATACAATCCCAAAGATAGAAGGCAGTCAAGTCTTTTAAAAAAGTCCATGTGTGGCAGAGAGCATTTGTGTGTTAGTTCTGGAAATGTACACCACATGTCCGTCAGTTCGTTTGTGCCTCCTCCGCATCTTTCCACACATGATGAGTGCAGGACAACGCAGATCTTCCAGCGTCGCGTCAGTCGCCGTTTCGATTCTCAGAGACAAAACGCGCTCTGTCTGTTCTTTCGTGTTCACTGCTTTGCTTTCTTTAGGATGGTGCCCACGGCAGAGATTACTGTAGTTTTGGTGCCACTGGCGGTGGTCGTCACGGACACGACGGCAGGCAGGGTCGCGGTGGTTGTGATGAGGGTGGGCTGGGCCAGTGTCACAGGGATTGCAGAGTCCCATTTGCTTTTCCTCTTCTGAGCCTCTGCTTGTGAAAACAAACACAGAGGAGTGAGGGAGTTAAATCACCAACTTAGAAAAGGCCCAACAAGTACCCAGTGAAGCAGCCCCCGTTTCATTACATCATGCATGGATGTAAACAGAAACTTAAAGAGTCCCTGTGGAGTCGTGGACGTGCAGGTCTCTTTTTGTTTTTTACTGTGAGTGGGTGCATGTTTTGTTTGTATTGTGCACACGTGCCAATGGTTTCATGCTATTCGCTCATCTACATGTGGTGGCAACACACAGCAAGATACACAGCAGTGTGGCAGCAGAGGCAGGGAAGATGAACACTGCAGATTATTATCTGCAAATGTTACATGTGAAATAAAAAGGATTCAACACATTAAAACTTATTTTAAAACATTGGTACCTTCAATGTGGATTGTATTTTATTTAGAGCAAGTAATAGCTATGATCAAATGTGATGAAACTCGCGGCTCATATCCAGGGTGACCAATGTGTGCTGTGTTCACTGTTATGTAAATGTTACTGGGTTTGATCTGGTAACACTGAAGCAATGACTTTTACGGGAAAGTGCCTCAGGCGCTTATCCAAACATAAACCGCACATGTAAAATCACCGCGTCTCAAAAGGAGCTTAAGCTGCGATTTACCTGTGGCTGTGCTGGTGGTGTTGCTGGTAGTGGACGCTGTTGTGCTGGAGGCGTTGGTGCCTTTCTTAGTCCCGGTGACAAACTCGATCTGTAAAACACACAGCATACTGGGACATTTACAGAAATTCTAGTTAATGTTTGATGTGCAACTTGTTCAACCAACAACCACAACAGGCTGTAGCTTGTCGCTGAGAAGCTCAGTTGGAGGATCTGGGGCTTAGGCGTCTTACTCGAGGGGGGTTTACCGGTATGTTAACACTAGTGCCTACTGCCCACCATGCTGTCGAGCAGAACAGAGCAGCCCTGTGAGCAAGTTCAATCAAGTCCAGTCCACTGACTGAATGATGCTTCTGCTGATGACAGCAACATGTATCACACTGTTTTCCTACCACGTGCGCATGTTTCTAAGAAACACCTATCACCTTTCAGTTCACTGACACGCTATTAATCTCAAAAACAGCTATGGTAACAAAAGCACAAATAGCTGACAGAAGACTTTATTTACAAAAGAAACTCATGGCGAACACAAGTAGGCATTGCTCAGAAATTTGCAACGTTGATTCCTGCATGTGTCTGATGAAGGACGGAAAGTAGAAATTAAGTGCAGCTGGTGGGGACTTGCCCTTGACGCAGACAGAGAAGAGAACTGACAGCGTGATAATCCTCTTTTCTCTTTGTTCTTTGTCTCACCTTAGTCCGCTCCTTCTTGGCTTTCTCCAATTTATCCATCTCCACTTTCTGGGCTTTGGCTGGAAGAACATTAAATGAGTGTGCATGAGCGTTGTTGAGCAGTTTTGTTGTTCAGACAGAACTGTGGAGGAGAAACAAGACGGCCTTACCTAAGGCTTCATAGTAAGAGTCTTCTGACCAGCCATGAGGATCAAACATGTCTTTTGGGTAGTTGGTTCCCAGTTCATCTATACTGCAGTACTGAATGAGCTTCTCATAAATGCTGAAAGAAAACCAAAGAAAAAAAACACTGACACTTGGAAACACTTTCAAACACACCACATTATTATAGCATACAGTATGTAAGTAACTGCACACCTTGGGTTTCTAAATTCCTTCTTTTTCTGGATGTGGCTGTTTGTGTCAAAATCTCCATGGAGCTTCCTCTCGTAAAGCTTGTGAATCTTCTCCTGGGACAAAACAAACAAATCAGTGAAGGACGTGTAATGAGATTAACACCTCTGTCTCGACTGCGCGGCCTACACTCTGTACATTTGGCAGGACATAAGCTAAACCTAGGTGCTCATTATGCTTTTTTTCAACCAGTTTTTCCAACCAACTCTGCTCACACTTGAGTTTGTATGAATGGAGCTGTTGTAAATCAAGTTTCTGATACGTCTGGGAAATATTTAACAACCAGGTTCAACTAAGTCGCTGGGAGCTGGTAAATGTAGCCGGAGCATCCCCAATGACAAACGAGGCTGGACATGGAATGAGACGGAAGTAGGGAACAATCCTAAAAGTGAAAAGAGAAGTGAAAGGTGATCTCTTGTCACTGCCTTCTAAAATGAGTGGGTTTTGTTTTAAATCACATTTACATATTTAATTAATACATTGCTCTAAGCTGTTTTGACACTGGTCAGTGTGAGTAATTAACCATTGGGTATATTTGTATCAGAAAAACTATACTAAGTGTATAAAATATAAAAAGGTGCACTGTGGGAAATGTAGGATCCCGCATTTTTAAGCCTTGTGCCATTTCAGGGACTCGAAGTCAGGACATCCTGGACGTTCTTTTTAAAAAAGCTTTTGACTTGATCTCACGTATGTGTCGCCGCAATGTTATTATCTCGTGTGTGAGGGCAAGATTGCATAAGGCATTTGGAAAGCGCTCACAAAATGGATGCACTCCAACAATTGTGAAGCAACCGGGAGTCAAATAATTGTTTAAAAAAAAAAAAAAAAAAAACATAAAATTTCGAAATCAAAGTTGCATTCTAAGCACACATGCGCTGCTGCTCCTTCATGACCTGAGGGCAGGGATATCCAGGCTGTTGTGGTGAAGGTGAGTCATTAGCTGTTCATCAGTCAGGTGGGGGAGTGTCAGCCCAGCGGGGGATACTGCTGAGCTGTTCACTTACTAAGTCAGCTGTGTGTCCTGACGTGCCTCAGCTCAGAGGGGGGAAAAAAACTTTCTGCAAGTTAACCGCCCTAAATGCACTCAGCAAGGCAGAATCTGAACGGTGCTGGTGATAGCAAATTGACAGAAGATGTGTGCTGGGTTAATTAGAGGGGCGAGGCCCAGAATTTATGCAGCCGCTAGAATTTATTTCTAACCCCAGAGGGAACGAGTCAAACTTCTAAATCATTCACTTGGCATAGGGAACTAGTTATTTTTGACTGAATCAAAACAGCGAGGGGAGTTGTCGGGCAGAGGTAGCATTCAGCCCTTTAACCTCTAAACTTGATTTTCAGATTTTAAACCTTGTCTGTGTGCCAGAGGAGCAAGTGTAGTTTAGTGTTAGGAGACAAATACAAGTATTTTTTAGCAGGATCACTACCTGGAGAGCGTTCATCCAGGCCGTAAAACAAGCACTCAGGCATGTTGGAACACACAACACAGGGCACCCAGAGTGTTCCAGCAATTCACATTCGCAGCCACTCACACACCCTCCCCCTTATCTGATTAGCAGACTTGGTGAGGTGAGAACATTCAAGACGATAGCAACAGTATATTGTTTTTATATAAATAGTGCCGTATGTGAGAAGATGTGCAGTGAAAGTTGTGTGGTTCAACAATCCAAGGAGGAGGTGTGTCTACCTGTAGTTGAGCGGAGCAGCGTCCGGGGGGCTCAGGGGGGATCCTGATCTCATCAGGAGACATGTTCCTCACTTTCTCTGAGAATATAGCTGGCAAGGAGACAGAAACATCAACGTGAGCGCTTATATAGTATGTTTTTTTTTCACCTCAACCCATCTCCCCCCTCCGTTTAGCCTTGCGTGTCTTTACAAGTCAAATAAGAAACAACTGTTGTACAAACACAATGAAACAGCACAACCAAATCTGTGCAAGTGTTGGAATAACACATGACAAACCAGAAAGAAGGTGGGATATGGGGTATGTGCTGCAGAACGAACTCAGGTAATCAAACAAATGTTCACTGTGTAAACATTGCTGGTGAATTCCTGAGTGTCTTTGCTGCTCATCAAGTGTGTGCCAGTGGGTTTAATAGGGCAATGTGGGCAGGGAGTGGCTGCTGTTGGGGCTTGTGAGAAGAAAGGAACCTTCCTTCCCTCCCTTTGGACCCATCCCTTGTTTTGCTCTTCTGCTAGACTTGTCTCTTTCTGCTTTCTCTGACTGCAGGCCAGACATTCTTCAGTGTTACATTATACTCCAAACAGACAGATACCGTCATTCAGCGTTGTCAGTCACGCTTTGAATAAGTGCTACACGCTGTGTGTGCGCACGCACCAATGTAGGAGCTTGTCCCTGCAGACGTTATATGCAGATTGTTGACATGTAATAACTTGACATGAAAAGATAATTTTATGACGTGCCATCTTAATGTTGCTGAAGAGGAAAAAACTCCACAGTTAACTCTTTAACTATGTCTCTACTTTTACATAGATCTCTACACTATCTGCTAATGCTACATTGTGCGCAGTTTTAATACATGTTGCACACAGCAGGAGGTTTTCTGAGTTCAATGCATTCTCACATGCACGTAGATGAATGTTGAAGTTGAATGTACAAGTTGAAAACACAAATCATTGTTTTTTTTTTATGTGTCCTGCCATGTGATCAGGAGACATAACAGCCAGATAAACAAAGGTTCAAGCCAGGTTACCAATCACAGAGTTTTGTTATTGCATTTTACAATTCTGGAAATGGGGGTTGGACGTGATGAAAATTGGTATTTGAGTCTGTTCGAGAGCAGGTTCAGTAGCTCTAGTGATACAACATTTGGTTGACATGAATACTACTGGTCCAAAACGAAGTAGATATGAAACTTTAAAGTATCTGTGTGCGGACAGCAGTGACACTGTCCAGCACTTGCCTCCTGATCATGTGTGGAAGGCACATTAACACGTGTGGATGTGGACTTGACATCCTATGACCTCCTATGACCTCCTTCCTATCTGGAAAGTTCAAAGGAGAAGCAGCACCCCCCCCCCTCTTAAGGAGGGGCAGAGCTTTGCCTCTGTTGGCTAGACAGATAAGACTATGAATGTACTCTATGCATGCAGGCTCATACCCACTTTTTTGAAAACACAGTACAAACTGTAGCCTCCAACTATAAAAAACCTGACAAGGCAAGCCCAATGACTCACAGGCATTAGGTGGTAGGTTGGTATTTAATTAAACTCTCGCAAACACACATGGGCACACTGTCACAGACAATTAAAAAGTGGAGCTGCAAGTGGGATTTAACATTGTGGAAGCCGGCTCATTTGCTGTGGAGCAAGTGGAGATTTGCTTGATAGTTTTGTTGCCTTTTTGGACAAACTCTTATTTAAAACACCAAAATAAACTCTGTGGCCTCCGAGATGACAGTGAATAAATCACAGACTGTGTAATTCAGCTCCTGTTTATAATTCAGCTCAATGATTGAGGAATATTCTCATATAGCAGCAGCACAGCCAGGAAGAACACAGTGAGACGGAGTAATAAACAGACAGAGAGGAGATTATATCCTGCTTTGAAATTACCATCTGTCTTCGTGAAAAAGTCACAATCTGTGTCCCGGGGGCCTTTTTTTGGACAGACACACAATGTCTGCCCCTTCAGTGAACAAAGAGCTGTCTTCATCCTGCTGACGGGAGGCTTTTCGCCAGACACACTGTGACATTTACTGACAGACAAGACAGAGGGGCCAAGCTCGGCTGTAGGAATGCCAAGTGTCCAGATCCAGGCTATGAGTCACACTCTGCCACTAAAGTGGGGTGATGGTGGATGATTTGAAAACTAAAAACTGCTTCGGTGAAATTCCCTCTCCTTGATTTCTTATGAGGCTGTGACAGAGCACTGAAAAAGTGTGAGTGGTAATAATGAGAAGAGCAAATGCCACCATGTTCACCCAGTAACTGCTGTGTGTGTGTTGGGGGGAGTCCAAAGGGAGGTGTCTTAATATTCTTGCAAAACACAACAGCAGAATGCAAGGATAAATTAAATGATGGACTAACACCAGTGCACCATTGCATAGCTGATGCATTTCATCTGCATCCAGCTACAGGCATGTATAAACAAACGGGAGTCGTATGTGCCAAAAGTGGGTTTATAAAAGGCCACTCCCGTACCACTCATATCCTGCCTGATCTGATGCTCGCTCACACACCTGTACAGGTCAGCCGTTACTCACTAACCAGTGCCAACCCCTGTCAGTCAGACGGGGGGACAAAGAGGCTTTCAGCACTCACCTGGGTCTAGTTAGTGATTCATACATTCACTTTACCAACACCCAGGTGGCACAAAGAAAAGTAATAGTTGGGTTCTTGCGGTGGTTTCTACTATGCATTTGTTTTTTTCAAAAACAGGTGTTATTCTATAATGTGCTTGTTGCACATCACAATCAGAGTCAAGTATGTATTTATTGGTTTATAATGTTAATACGTCAATATCTGTCTTACGATCAGTATGAAACTGTAATGTAATGGCAAACCACTAGCAACTAGGTCTAGAATTATTATTATTACAGTAATTACTTTTATATTATATTACTTTTATACTTTTATACAACTGTATATACACAGATACACTGATTAGTGGTTCGCATTGCGTGTTATGTGCCATTGTGTTTATGTTCTGTTTGTGCACACTTACCAACTAACTCGTTGGGGTCCTTTTGTTCTGCCTCTGAGATCTGTAGAAAAAAAACAAATGGGAAAAGGGGATGGAGGAAAAGCAAAACAGAGACAAAAGGCATAATTAAGCCTCCTTTATACAGGAGAATCTAATGATGAGTCATCGGTGGAGGGAAATATAAATGTCACCAGAGGTACATGTGATTGCACCATGTTCTCAGCTTGGCTAGTGTTAATTCAGTGGATAACAAGAGGGTTGGTGAGGCGAATTCTCAAAACCCAGCGAAAAATGTGGAGTTGGAAACAAAGGCTCATTCCATTTGTACCTGCACCAATCGCAGATGTCAATGCAACAGCCTGCACAGAATAAAAGCAGACGCGAGAACTGTTTGGAGGTAATAGAAACCAGAGTAGTAAATCTGAGCCGTTTCCAGAGAATGCCTTGGCTCGGCAGGAGGAGGAGGAGTCTTAAGCAGCCTGTAAAAAAAATGCCGCCTGTTGTGCCAGCACTGTGAGCATAACACAGGTCCAGCACAAAGGAACAGTGCTGTTATTCACAGGCATCACGTCGTCACCTAGCAACGTCAAAGATTTGTCCTGAATTGGGCCAAATCATGAGACAGAAAAGCAGAGCCAGAAAGGATGGTGTGGGGGGGGGTGCACAGAAAGACGTGGTGACAAAAATCCAAACCCAGAAATAACATAAATGGCACCCGCTTTGTGAGACAGATCCAATGCATTCATCATTCTCACTCATTTGATCAGCCTTCACAGCACTGACGGTGGAGTCACTGGGCTACAAAAATTTGTTCAGGTCTTTGAATATAAAATATATACAAAGCCACTTAAGTAAAGGTCCAAGACTCCTTTACAAAAACCCATCATCAACCCATCATAAACATCTTCTAGTGCAGTGATTTAAAACCAAGCAGTTACAGAACATTTCATTTTCTTAGCATCTTTATGTTTTGAAGACAATGGAAAAAACTAAATCACATAAAATCCCAAAACATCTTAATAAACCTCTAACATGGCGAACAACGGAGCAAACTCAGTACAGTCACAAACCGCAGCTGTTTCTACAGTTGGACAGGCATTTGACCGAAGTGAGTACTTCTGTGTGGTGCACACAAGCATGCCCATACTGAACATGCCGATCTTGAGCAGGCATTGTGATTAGCATGTTCACATGTACATACTGTATAGCATGCTAATATAGCATGCTGTTTTCTTGTAAAAACAAAAAACATGAAAGACGGTCATCATATCTAGTGTAGGGGAGTCTTTCACTTTTACTTAGCTGGCTTTTCCTGAAATACAGATGAGATTTTGTAGATTTTTTGGCATATACTAAACAACATCTCAGAGATTTTCTCAGTAATCAATCAGTCCAGTTAAGTGAAGTCCAAGTGTTGTGCTGCAAACTCTTTATCTACAGTTAGCCAGAGCTGTATCAAAACACCAAAAAGCAGCCGCCTTTCACAGTCAACAGATAAATGCAAGAAACAAGTGTGACGAAGCTCATGCACCTTGACAGAAGTCAACTATTGAATTTAAATGTGAACAAGGACAAGTCTGCTGCCTCAGGCTATACATAAGACATGTGTCAACCAACCCGCAGGCTGATTAGACACTACATAATAGACAGTACATATAGTAATTAGAGATTGTTATCCTATAAGCAGCATTGCTTCCTTTCTTTCATTGTTTCTCTTCCACTGAATAATGCTCCACATGTTGACACATGCTTTACTGGAAAATCACATCATGACGCATAGAGTTACAATTATCATACTGCAAGATCGTTCTAGTGCCGCACTGATATCCCTGTTTTGTGACACAATATACTGAACAGACAAAACTCTCACAAAAGAAGTGCTTATCAGATTATGCTCAATCAAAGACGGGTTGTAAAACAAAGTCTCAGACAGAGCAGATAAACTTGGATTAGTATTGTTTGTGCTTGTTAGGTCTGTGACTCATTCTCAATTCACTGACCTGTACCCAACAGCACAGCAGGAAGCTGGCATGCTGTCCAGCTCGCTCAGCTTTAAAACACACACACACACACACACACACACACACAGGGTGGGGTTAGTATGGCACAACTGTGCAGGCCCAAGCAGTGAGCTCTGAAGAACAATACTGTTGGTCAAACTGATCAATGCACCTAAAGTAGCATCAGCTGAGCAAATCTGGGCATATTGTAAATACAAATCAGTTCTCATTTGTTGTTTGAACATTCGTTAGTCGTACACAGACCCAGAGCTCCATCTAGTGAACATGCTTCCTCATAGCACGTGGTGAACTCTTTCAAAGTCTCATCCCTTCATTTATAGTTAGTCACAAAACAAATAAGAAATGAATCAGATGATCCTTTTCCAGATCTAATCCATCCCCACACCAGGTGGGTGTTCAAATACCTCAACATCATCTGCGTCTCTCCCCTCGTCAGATTCTTCCATTCCCTATAAAACAAAAATGCAGAAGGTTAACACCACAAGGTTTCACAAAGGAGAGGATACCAGGAGGGGAAACCAAGCAGACCAGATGACAACCAGCGATAAACCAACGTAAAATGGCTCAAACCCTGTCCATGTTTTACGCAACAAAGTTTTAAAGTAATTTTATGTCCAGTGTTAACATATTGTTGTTTACAGAGACATGTTTACTATAAAAATAAGCAAATATTACCTTAAATGTAACTAAGAAATATGATCTTTTATAGTATTTGTCTTATTAGATAAATTAAGAGCAAAGCTGTTATAAAGCTCTAATTTCTGATTCTTGATGTTCAACTTCTACTGACACAGTCACAGTCATTTCTGAGATTGTATGTCATAGGCCCTAATTTCACATTTTGTCACACAGGTGTTATTCAAGGGACAAGGGAAATTTAACTTATTTATTTGGATTTATTTAATACACATGTAACAGAAAATAAACTAAACTGAAACTAAATTCAAACCAAACTAAACTGGTTCACTTTCATGAGACTTTTGAGTGTTGCAAGTGTTAAATGTCAAAAGTGATAAAATGACAAGATCTCGACCTTACACGATCGTTGGAAAAACATTACTATGTAGCTACTGCCACAAACAATATAAAAAACGTGGTGCAATCCAATGAATCTCTTCTTTCCCCCAGAACACTCAGTGAGTCATCGCATAAGATCCATGGGGAAAATACCATTTTCTCAGTTTTCAAAATATAAACCTATATGTAGATGAAATCCAACTGAATATTTAGTGAAAACAAAACCTGCTGGGAGGAACTCAGAACTCAAATACTGACCGAGTTGCTCTCTCTGCTGTCTTCATCTCCAGACACTTTGTCATCTGCGTCCTCAGTTCGGTTCAGGTCGTCCTCGTCATAGCCGTACACTAGACCGCTTCCATGCCCCCCTTGTCATGGTCAGGAAGACAGAGAGGTCAGACAACTACAAAACTGCATAATCGCCAAGAAGCACGTAAGTAATAAACAATGAAAGTCTTGGTCCAGCTTCAGCATGTAGTTACTTTAATGCAACTTATAGAAGTCGGACGTGGGGAGTAGTAGTCGATCAGTGATACAAGCCATGTTCCATTCAGAAAATATAACTTGACTACACATATAGCGTTACACACAGCCAAAGTACTCAACAATTAAATCAAACACATTTCTGACAAGGATTTGAAGAGTCGTTTATGTTTATACATTTGTACGTGTCCTTTACATGAAGCCTGTCTGACTTTACATGGACACTTTGAACGTTTTCTGTGAACTTGCTAGTTAGCTATAAGCTAACGTTAGCTAACCTGTTACCACATGAAACCCCGGGGTGAGATTCACGCAGTAATAAGCAGCGTTTCTTCACCAGTAAAGAAGAATACTAAAACTGTTATTACATACCTGTCTCTTCTGGTTCGGGGTCGGAGTCGGGCTCTGAATCGTCTCCATAATCTGCCAAAGAGGAGAGTAAAGCACTCTTTTTACCGCTCGCCATTGCTGAACGCGTCGCATAAACGACTGGTCGCAGAGTAATAACGTCAGCGAGACCGTGTTACGTAGGCACCAAGTATGACAGGGAAATGTAGTTCTTTTGATGGGTCTATTTGATGCCGAAAGTGACCGAAGAGGGAGGTGCTGAGCTTAACAAATAAAGTTAAAAAATTAATAAACAGGGAGCAGAGGTAAAGAAGGTGCAAGAGAAAAGTGTCAGGGGTGTTGTGTGATAAAAGAGTGTCAGCAAGAATGAAAGGAAAGGTGTTGAAGACGGTGGTGAGACCAGTGATGCTGTACGGCTTAGGAACAGTGGTACTGAGGAAAAGACAGGAGGCAGAGCTGGAGGCAGCAGAGCTTAAGATGTTGAGGTTCAAGGTTAAGGTGACGAGGATGGACAGGATCAGACCAGATCAGAGAGGCCAGACTGAGGTGGTTTGGACGTGTTCAGAGGACAGATTGTGAACATATTTGTAAACGGATGCTGAGGTTGGAGCTGCCAAGCAGGAGGTGTAGAGGACGGCCAAAGAGGAGGTTTATGGATGGAGTGAGAGAGGACATGAAGCTAATTGGTGTGAGAGAAGAGGACGCAGAGGATAGAGTTAAATAGAGGCAGATGGTTCATTGTGGCGACCTCTGAAAGAGATCAGCTGAAAGGAAAAGAAGAAGATTTGGGGAGATTTTACTTTAGAGGAGGACGATGCTGCTTCTTTCCCTTCAGAAAAGGGTTGAGACCTACAAGAAAACCTTACAGCAAGCAGTGGTGTGGGAAGCGGGAAACTCACACTCTCAACAATTCCTCAAGTATTCCAGTCACAGTACTTGGACTGTACTAGGTTATACTTTTACTAAACTGATATGAGTGAGAGGAGGGGTTAATGTGCCAATTAATCAAAAATAATAATTTAATACCACTGTACACATTTTGTCTACCTATACTATTTTTGCTAAAGGTTGGAATTGTGGTTGAAAATAATGGAAATTACAGTACATAAAGATTTTTTTATTAGAGGATGTTTTGCAGGAAAGCCTTACAAGGGCACACCACTTTTATGTGGATGTGTCGGAGCAGCATCTCTAAACCTGGTGCAGCTACAGTTTCACTACAGACTTAGGTGATCCAGGTATACGCCTACACCCACACTTGCACTTATATTTAATCTTGACTCATATTCAAACACCCATACTGTAACTTAACCACGAATAAAAATAAATTGAAAATAAAAATAAACAAGGGGGTTTCCTGTACATGTTAAATGAGCACCAATCTGGTGATGTGCAGGTCAAAAAAACACCCAGATGCTAGGCTGGACTAGCAAATTACTGTATTTCACTGCCGGGCACAAGTACACACTAAAGTGTATCCATTAATAGTACACTGAAGTGAAAAACCAAGTTGCATCATTTTGATCCATCATTTAGCTGGCACTAACTATAATTATATTTAAATTATATTATGTCACTTGGTGCAAATGACAAAAATACAACAAATAATTAATTAATTTAATTTACTATTTGACTACATTTTAAATTGGACACATATTTTACAAAACATGCAACATACAACTATGAAAAATCCAAAGTCCAAACTCCACCACACCTCGACCAACAATGCCCAAAAGGTGGACAAATACATTTAGACAAATTCTCTGTCTTGTCAACATTCGTGTTACAGCATCGCTCAGTTCTCGTCCCGCGTCTAGATCACCCCATGCTGCTCTGATGTCTTCTTCTTCTGGTTCACTTTGCCTGAACCGCAGCAGCATCCGTACAGGAGAGCAAAAATCACCAGAGACAGGGTTGCCAGCACAAACACACCTATGACCACAGCCCCGCCCAGTGCCCACGGTTCCTGGTGCATACGGTACAGGAACCATTCCACCCAGTCCTCAGGTGATCCTGGGGGTTTCTGCTGCTCCTTCATGCTGTACAGGGAACAATAAACCAGATAAAAGCTCAAAATGGGGAAAAATAAAACATATTCAACTGATGAAATAATGATGTTGCCACTATTAACACTTTACATATCCTGATAAAATATCTGAAAAAGCAATAACACTTGCAAAGCTGGCAGCTTGCTACATAGAAGTCTACTCTATGTTAAGAACTATAGTCACCCAACACGTTCCTGTTCAAAAACTCACCTCTCCACTGCCATGTCCTGTTAAATGATCTGCTCACGGCCCAGTGACTCCTAACACAGTGCGTGAATGTACTGTGCTGTGAGAGAACAAACGGCTCCAGCTATTGTTCTGATTCACTCTCCGCTGACAATATCCCAAACATTACAGTTTACACGATCAGTTTGTCCACAGCCAAAAGTCAAAACTCGATTGGCTCCAGTCCTCCTCGTTTCTAGGTGCGCTGTCATTTGATTTGTATGGCCGCAAAGCAAAACTAACCAAGTAAGCCCTGGTTAATGTTTACACAGAGTATTGACCGGCGGAGGCAGAGGAGAGATCAGATGATAAGGTGTGAAAACAACAGTGCATTGTGTCACAGATGTGATTTAGATCACAACTTCTTTTAAAGTAAATGCAGTCATAAATATAATGTACAATACTTAAACATCTTGTTGAAAGAATCAAGCATTATTGTTTTAAAGCATATTAACATTTATTACATGTACACAAGAAAAAAACAACTTAGCATATTACCGTGCAGTTTTAGCTACACTCTATCTACAAATTGAACATTGTAGCTATGTAAAAAATTGTTACACTTTCATATAATGAGAATACATTTGTACCAAACGACGAACAGCTCACACTTTCTATTGGCGCAATTTGCAAAACTCTATTTCACACCAATAGACCAGCAGAGGGCTGTCTGGTGTCTCTCTACAGCAGCAAGTTGCTGTTGAAGTCCACTTTACATACACAGTTTGGAATGTCTGTTCTTTCATGTTGTTTTTCACATTCCTGATGAATATCTACAAGATACCAAACCACTGACTTTGTAATAATGGATTCAATGTGACATTGAAGCACAAACTGGCTTTCTTACTGTATTTTTTCAGCTGCAGCGCAGCTAAAACGTTTCATTGTGTTGGTCTGTAAGTCATCTTGATGTGTCCCACATCTCTTCTTTATCCCAGAATTGGAAACATATCAGAAATGTGTCCCATTTCTTCACTTTACTGATTATCCTTTGACTTCCTCCAAGAAATGACTCTGAAAAGGAACATTTTCCTTTTTGGTAACTTATTAATTATGTTTTAACATGTGGGTGATTACATGCTGGATGGAGGTTGTATTTATTAGCAGTCTGTTCTCTGTCTTCTCTTCAGGGCTGTAGAGGCTGAACTCTGGAGGCCTGGTATTTTGAATTTCCACAGCAGCAGCAGTGGACACAGGACAGCACGAACATGAAGAGAACTGTGGCTGCAAGAACAGAAAGCAGATGGGGACAGGCCGAACATAAGGGTTGGGTCAGCACATACTCGGGGGAAAGTTTGCATTATATGCAGAACATACCAACCTGTATTTTTATATGAACCATGGGTTAAATCACTATTAAAGCAGTTCCTCATAAGCACAGCTCCATTAAGTTTTGTTTTGTGCAGCATATTAGCATTCTTTATCTCATTGGTTTTATACATTGCAAGTTCGCTGTTTGGTTAACTCTTATCAATCTCACTATGTTTCTAGCAGCATCAGGCAGCAAAAAAGCTTATTCACCGCAACCTCTTGGATGTCAGTCAGCACAGTCATGCGTTTAGTAATTGGTTTCCTTCAAAATTAATTTGCCTAAAATTAGACTATAATAAATAATATGGTTGCTATGCATATAGTTAATGAGTAAAGAAATGCAGGTTTAACACATTCACCATAGCAAATTCATAGATTTAAATGCATCAGTGTTTGTAGCTAACTCCACTCTATACCCCACGTGATTGCAATCCACCAATGCAACAAAATCATAAATATGCTGTGCAGGTGTTAAGGTATTTTAAATGTTGGGACTGAAATTGATGGAAGGTAAAGCAGGACAGTTTACTGAATAAATCAAATATGTAAAAAAGAAAAACATTTAAAATTAAAAAAATGTAAAGCCTTCCTGACCACAGACACATTCATTTCAGGAATTCCCTCCATATTATAGATCATTTCAACATTGCATGATGTATCTGTGGCCAACAGACAAACCCAGCAAACTCACCAGCAAACAGAATGAGCACAGAGAAGGCTCCCACCTCCAGAGAACTGGCTTGGGGGAGATCCTGCAGTTTGGTCCACACCCTTTGAAGAATACCCATCAGCTCATCTTCTGTGTGCATGTTGACTCTCAGATGCGGTTCACACAAGGAGAAATGTAATATCTAATGAAACAGGCCTGAAAAAGACGACAAAGTGAGTGAATGAGGGCTACACCGTCTCATGTAAAGCTGCTCTAAACATAGAATTTATGTTATTTTCATCTACAGCTCCACCCTTCACAACTACAATTCTTTTGCTTCCACCCTGCAATTACCTCTCAAGCCTGGTAAGCATGTATACCATTTACCCATAAAACTCTACTGCCTTATGAGTACTCTCTCATTATATATCAATACCCCTAATTAGTCCACTGATTAACTTCTTGTATGTGTCCCTGTGCATGGATGAGCCACACTGTGTGACTGACGACAAACTGTGTGTCATTCCCTGCTCCATTCGGGATATATTTGTATTGACACACCAGAGGCACCATGCTGCATGCTCAGTGTAATTATAAACAAGGCAAACTATTTCAGGCCTGGCATTTCAAGACTGAGCCTGTCATCATCACTACAGCAGCCATATGTGGGTGAGATGCCACAGGCTGATAGGAGACAGGCTGTACAGCAGATAAGAGCACAGAGGTGTGAAACGGATAGATCAGTGAGTCAGACATGTGGGTGCTATAATCAACAGGAAGTAGCAAATGATCCTCAATAATTGTAGCGCCCCTCTTTAAGTAGTAATTGTATATTACAACTATAAAATAGTCTGTAGAGAAATGTCTTTAAGATCTTGTCTTTCTCCTTTTGATTTTGGATCATCCTCAGGTAATATACCAACAAATTGTGTCCTTGCAGCTTTCCCTTTAATTTGACCTGTTTTCATTCGCATTCAGTGTCACATTATCTCTACATTGCTAACTAGGTGTTTATAGATCTAGTTACTTTATATTGAACTCAGTAAACTTACATACCTTGCAATTATGTTGATTTAACATCAAATAGGATTTTATAGTATCTACATGTCATGCTAACTACACTAGCTACTACTGTTATGATAAGCTAGTCACACCTAGCAGTTTTTTATTCTCAGCCATGATTTTATTCATCTAAAACTACATCCTGATTTGTTTGAGTGAAATAAACTAAATTAACAGGATGTTACATCCCCGGTACAAATAACACTTGAAAATAAGTAACTTTTAGTTTTAGCTGGGGCTAGCCTCGGCTAGCGGCAGGTAAGCTAACACCTAGCTGATTTAGCGATAGCTAGCTAAAAGTTAGTTTTTCTGACGAGAAATAGCTATTAAAGGGCTGAAATCAAGGACAGTTGCCAACAACGTGCTATTTATCATTTAATTAAGACAATATTTGTCCATTCTTTGGAATAACTTCACTTTTTAAACGTTTTAAAATATGATGAAAAGTTAGCTACCTTGCCTCAGCAGTTCTGTCGCTTTCGTTGCTAGGCAACTGGTAATGTCTCCTACTGTCCTGACCTTTAATTTATACACAACATCAAAAATATGCTGTTGCCCACTATTTAAAAGGTTATTATCAGCTTAAAAAGTTTTTAACAGGTTGTTCTATGTTACGTAGGCTAATTTAGCTGCAGGGGAAGAAATGGTGATCAATAAGAAAATGAAAACACATTGAGATGTGTGATAGTGTTTGGTTAGCATGCTGCTAAAAATGAAGCATCAGTCTGTCGCTTTCGCAAGAAAACCCAACACTTCCTGACATCAGTGTGTTCACCAGAAACAGGACACTGAAAACCTCTAAAACACTACAATTACTGATACTACTACAGCTGCATTTTTTCAAAAGCCTACAAATGCAGCCTGTGTGTGTGTATGCAGAAACATAAATGCTCCATCTTTGTTTGTCCCTGCACACACAAATCTCAAGCACCTGCCAGAGTCCATGTGAGAAATGTCTGACCTCTGCCTCTGTCCCTCTCTGTCTGCAGGAACCACAATAAAGGGCCAAGTCACTTCTTTGTGGCTGCTCTACGCAGCTCTGAGTAACTTTAAAGACTCTCCTTGAACCCTCACCCAACCTGTTTTCACTTCTGCATTTGCACAATGACCACGCAGTGATACTCCTTATTACTTATTACTTATTTAAGATTGTGTAAATCAAAAAAGCCAGCTCCTACCTCTGTCATGAAAGTGTGCAGCTCCACTGTGAGTCTCCTCAGTTGTGGATTAAACCCTGCCTACAATGATTCACGGACCCTTGCTCCTTCCTCTTTGTTTCACACTCCCCCTCTTGTTTCTCCTCTCATTTGTTCTCCTTAAGTTTGTTTATGGTGCCTGCAGAGCTCCGGCGTCACATCTGACTAACCTGGTCCAGCTGAGACACTGGATGTTTGGCAGTAATTCGACTCTACCAGTAAATCAGACACAACTGTCCCGTCTGCAGTGTTGTGTTCACTTTCTGGGACTTTGACTACTAACTCGTGTTCTCAGGGAGTTTGTGGACCTCCTCCCTCTCCTCCTCCTCCTCTTTCACCCTCCCTACCCTCCAAGTTCTTCCCAAATTGGCTCGTTCACTACTGCTTGCGCCTCGTCTCCCTCCCCCTCACCCTGTGTCCTGTCTGTACATTTGTACGTTTCTTTCCTCCTCTCTCCGTCTCTCGGTTGCTAGAGACCAGCTGTGCCAGGGCCTCCTTTTTTTTTTTTTTTGTCTTCGGTCACCGTGGAGACAAGGCTCCTTCTATAAAGAGCAGGGGGTTGCTGTGTATGTGTGTATGTGTGTATGTGTGTGTGCATCCATCTGGTGTCCCGCCAGCTGACTCCAGTATTTCTCAAAAGCGTGTACGTTTGCATTTGTTGTTCATTCACTTCAGCTTCCTCCTTGTGTGCACAAGAGGGAAGTTGTACAAGAGACATTTTCAGGAACACTAGGGATAAATTCATTGGAGATTGAATTCCTTCCTGTAGTTCCTCCTCCATCATATCAGAGGTGGGGTCTCCTGTGTTACAGAAAGGGTCTGACAAAGCATGAACGACAGAACAATGAGGCTGCTCCCTACCTTTTCTTGGTGTTTATTTTCTGAAACAGAGGCGAGGCCGGTGTGTGTGTGTTCTCCGTGATGTGTTGATAACAAATACGCACCCTTCTGAAGCGGTGAAGTTCAGCTGTGTAAGTGAATCAATCCACAAATGACCATTACTCATTTCCTAAAACTTTAACAGGACATAACAGAGTTCCTCCTGTGGGAGTATGTTACAGTTGAAAGCACTGAGTTTCATTTAATTGTCTGGCAACAAACCAATCACTGGTGCAACCAAACATGATACTGACACAACCCTAAAAAGTTAATAGGCACAAATGCTGCAACTTTCATCTAACAAATATGTGACATGAATACTCTGTGTTCATTTACATCTGATCGCCATGTCTGAATCCCACAGCACACAAGATTCATTTATTGTTTGAATGTCACTGGCATTGATTAAAAAACAGGGTCAGAGGTTTCTGAGTAAGTATGGAGCTCGGTGTGCAGCAATAAGCTCATTTGCAACGACTCCTCCGTGATGGGATGTGGGGAGGTCTTGTGACTGCAGGCCGGTTGAGTGACTCCCCTTTAAGGTTTGGTTTTAGGCAGACTCGGTGTGTAACACGATAGCACTTTAACCCTGTGACCCATGACGCTGTCATCCTGACTTACAGACACACATACAGGAATCAATATACATTAATAAGTCATACTACTCTGACATTAGTATATTTCTTTGTTTCTGTTTAACAGAGAAGGTAAATGCTTCTGATGATGGATGGATAATCTCACATGAGTAAATATTTTGTCTCTTATTCCTTAATGGCTCTTAATCTGTGGGTTATTTTGTGTTAAAATCCTAGTAGATTCATTTATGAATTAATAATCACAGATCACTAATAATATTAACTTAGTTAACTGTCTAGTATTTTCTGCACTACTTCACATCAACAGTGCTGTCATAGATTTAGGAGTAAGTGCAAACTGCACTCAGAAAGCTTGCTGTGAGGCAACAGTGCTAACCACTACACCACTGTGTCGCCCCTTCCCTTGAAACTTAACACTGACAAAAACAAAATTATTGGTGCATAACCTAGAAACTAAGTGCAGAAAATATCTGGAAAGTAAAACTGACGTCGATCATGCTTTTTGAATGTTCCACTGGTCACAGATGGATGCAGAAATGTGCATTTGTGCATGTATTGCTACTAAAACTCTCCTTTCAATGTGAGCAGGCGACGAGAGCAACTCAGAGCTCTTTCTAAGGTTTCTTCTGGACTTTGCTTGTGTACCACACATTTTCTTGGAGTGATTTATGCTGTGGAAATGTCAGCTTTGCATAGCTCAAAGCCACAGTGTCATAGAAATAAGGAAATTATGTTGTGCTTTTAGATAAACAACACAATGTTTGCTTGTGCAAATTATGCCCTAATAATAAGTGAGTGAACTCCCCATCCTGTTGATGTGCCCAAGTCTGAATAACAACGTGAAAGCTAACTAACTGTGACAAGCTTCATATCAGCAAACCAGTAATCTCGTGGCTTCTATGATGTCTTTTGCACTGTACAGTAGAGAAGTGCATTTGTGCATAATGGAAGTTATCGTGCAAGCGCAGTCATTCTTTGTGCAGGTCTACTCAACATGTGGTGGTAAGATGTGGGCCGTGACGTTTGCATAAAGTTCAGAGAATTTGGTGAGCGTGCCTGACGTGGAGAGACATGGAAATCCTGTCCGTCTCCTTATGCTTTCAGTCAGCCAAGAAGAAATATGTTGAATGTTACGTCAAGGGTCGAAAGTTATGAGGAAATGAGAAGACAATGAGGTCTGACAGTAAATAACAGTGAAACATCTTAGTGAGTCAGATAACATTATATGGCAATATGGGTTTATGGTGGGTCACCGTAAGAAATCTATAATGCAACAATGAAATTAGGAGACAGTATAACATGTGCAAAGTCATCATAACTTATCATGATGGTATGAAGCTGCTGCTGAAGGTTTATTTCCAGTCCAGCTTTATTTACCTACAATGAGCTCTATTAAAGTATCATCTGCACTGTTGAGGTAGACTTCACCACAACAGTGGCATTAGCTGAGAAACACAACTCCCTGCTACGCTCACATTACTGGTCTGATGACGCAGCTGCAATCTCTGCTTCCAAATAAGACAAAATTGCTCCGAATTCTGTCCAGATGTCTCCTTCTTTTCATTGATGTGATCAGTGTTTGTCGATGTGCGTGTGTTTCATGTTTCTAGTTTAACAAAATAATGTAACTTTGGTGGATGATTCGCATTCGTCTGCATAACACGCTACATCCTGTCACACTGAATATAAGGGAAAAGAAATGTCTCATTCTAGTCATCACAACACCAGCTGCTACTGTTAAGCAACTATTTCAATGTGTGTGTATGCGTGTGTGTGTGTGTGTGTGTGTGTGGGGGAGGGAGTTATTCAACCCCAAGCATCAGAGGACATGCTCGACTCACAGCCACAAATCGCTGCCACGCAGCCTGTCCAGTGAGTAAAAACAACCGTTCTGACTGGATCTCTGTTCTAATTGGAGGGTGCCATCTGCAGCTCGAGTGTCTAAATGAGGCTGTGGATGTCACTGCGTTACTGACATGCAGCGATGAGTGATGTCAGTCAATTTTGTCCAAATGACTAAATCGATGAAGGCACAAAGAAGGTTCTTACTGGTCTTAATGACATAACAACATCTAACACATCTTCATCCTTCTTCATTGGGTAAAGACACTAATTCACTCATTTTCCTCTCCATATGTTAAATGAAGTAAAAGTGTGCCTTGGTAAATTGCAATATTGTGTTATTTCCATTTATTTGAATTGAATTTATTCCAACTTTGCTTACCTATTACACCAATAATGCAATTTAGCAGCGATAGAATGGAGCTGTGAGGGGACAGAGTGAATTAGTGCATCAGCAGAGACACTGCAAAGAGCAAGCTGCGGCGTTATGTGTTCAACTCCAGCTCACCCTCTAGTGGTTTAACTACCACGTCACTCTACTGGCAGCACAATGTGAGCTGAATGGAGACTCTGCAGGAGCTGGCAGTTGCAAAACCAAGAGCGTGCAAACAGCCATATTTCCAAAAACAGGACATAAAACATCCAACTAAATTTGTGACATTGTAATTATAATGTGACTATTCATACTATTTCATTCAATATGCATGTCCCAGTGGCTGGGTGGTTGGTCATCTTTAATAGAGGAGCATTAGATGTATATATGTTTATAACTAACAAAGTATGTGATCTAAAAGCGCGTTGATGTGGCAGTTTCCATATTAGTGCTATTTTAAGGTATTGTAATACTGAAACTGAAATTGTGCATAGCTTACCATGGTCCTAAACATAAAATACACTTGACTTTCATAGTTTTCATCCAGAATAAGATTGAATCCAGCTTTAAAATCTCTCTGAGCAGTGTGAATTATGTCACTGTATACAGTTCGGACATTAGCAATGAACACTGAGTTTTGAGGTGTCAGGAGACTTTTAATACAGGTGCTTTAATACACGAAGTGTTTAGTTTTCTAATCAGAAAAATAGTTATTGATGTTTCACTGAATGATGTCATGTCGTCTTTACGCGTGTGGACCTCTAGGGGGCGCACCGGACCGACAGGGTGAGAAAAGCAACCAAACTGTTGTCTGGAAGCTTACGAGCAGCACGTGAATGCATCGTGCGTCTGCTGCTGGCAGCAGGGAGAAAAGGAAGTGCTGTTATTGCAACATCTCTGCCACGTTTGAGGATCCTCTGCAGCAGCAGCAGCAGCAGCAGCACCAGTGGCGGCGGCGGCGGCCGTGGCTGTGAGCACCGGGATGGGCCGGTGCTGGGCGGTGATGGGGGGATGAGAGGGAGCGGTGGGAGGAGAGGAAAGAAAGAGGAAACACGTAGAGCCACAACACAGCGCTGTCCGGCTGCGCGCAGCTCCAGCTTGAAGGAGCGGCCGCTGCTTTGTGGAGGATCCCGCCTGCCGGATCTGTTGATCACGCACAGAGGAGGACTGTGTCCGCGGGTTCCCGGAGGAGAGGAGGAGAGGGTCACCCATGCTAAACTCAGGGAGAATGGAGGAATTCGTGACCGAAGAGGAAGAGCCGTGGTACGACCAGCAGGACATGGAGCAGGGTAAGGCTAGACACCATCCTCTCTCTGCGCACAGCATCCCCCCCTCTGTCAGCTGCTGGCGCCGGCCGGTCAGCTGCGCTCCACTTGACAAAGGCTCCCTGTCCTGTCAACAGACGACCTGGGTGTCATGTGGAGGTTTTCTGTTTTTCAGAGGGTGGCACGTTTTAATGCAATCAGTGGGATATTGCAGGAGTTGAAGGTGCAGCTTGTGCTTCTTTGACAACAATGCATTGAAAGCATGCCAAGCAAGGCCTCAGCATCAGACAGAGGGGTAGATCCTCACTCACAGTGCTATTAGTCTGTTATCAAGCCTGTAGTGTAATCAAATATTGTTGATGTTCCTACAAAATGTGAATTGATCTTCTTTTTCTTTAAACCATTGTTTTATGTAATGTCAGCTGATGAAGAGACAAGCTGTGTTTTTCATTTTTCATTTTAATCGGCAAACATGTCTTTGTGTATTAACCTAATTCAGAGAAAGCTAATTAGCCCCATATAGTCACATTATTCCCATCAAGTGAATCCATCACCACTGCACACGTTGGTTTAATATTTTGAGACGCTTAGAAAAGAAAATGAATTGCAGTTTTAACATCCGAGGTGCATTTCAATACGTTAGTGTTATGCCATATACTGTAAATGGGATCAGCTGATTTCCAAGGACATTCACATGGGAAACTACATTTCGGATGAGGTCAAACTTTGCATCTTGCTATTGACTAAAAATAAGAAAAAGACAGTTTTATTATTCACTGTAAAGATGATAATGTCCTAAATTTATGTTCATTCTCAGGAACATATGCACAGCAAGCAAGTTTACAGAACATTTTCTGCCAGTGACTCATCAGTCGTCAAAGACAAAAGACCTTTCTCTGCACCACTTATTTCATTTCCTGTCTGTCTTCAGCGCTCAATCACTTGTCCTGTGTGAGGTGATTCTAAGAATACATTTCTGCAGGCTGAGGTGAAATGGTGCAGAGATTTTACTCGACTACAAACACACAAGCATGTGTGTTCCTTGCACTGATGATGTAACTGAGATTGTTGTAGACAGTTTCTTTCCTGTGGACAAATCGTCACACGTCAGTCGACCTGAGGATAAAAATAGATCCTCACTAGTCTTTATTTCTGGGAGATGGAGAAGATCTCTCACAGCACGCCTGCGCTTCAAAGTGCAGACTGCCCGAGCTCGTGTGACATTTCGAGATGTCACGAGCCCTTCAGAGAGAGGCACCACTGTCACTGAGTTACAGTACCTTGTTGTTAGATGGGAATTACTGCAAAGAGCTATGGGAGAAAAACGCTCTTTCAGAATGTTTCATTCCAAAAAACAATTCCACTGACAGAAAGCTCATGCTACGTGTTCTTAACGTAAAGCCCTCAGACGAAACAAGCAGGTTGTCAGATTGATGGGATATTATATCAGACTAGTAGGAGTCAGTACGCTGCTTTTAATGCACAGGAGGTGGGAGCAGGTTGGTGGACGGGGAGTACTGCAGCTTCATCTTTTCGAGGTTCTGAAAACGCATCATAAACATCCTTGGTCTGCTGTCGTGGTTTCAGAACCGTCCCAGCCATGGTCATTTCTTCCTTAGCAAATACAAAGTTTCATGTAATTTGACTCTAATTATAGGGTAATTAGAGAAAAACACTCTTCACAGGAGAAGAGAGGAACTTCCTTGAAAGTTGATTATACGGTAGAACAAAGCTGTGGGATCTAGCAATTATGAGTTTGACCTACATTTTCGCCCAGTTTCTGATGTATTATTTAACACTTTACTACTTAATTTGTGGATATATTTAGCACATGTCAAGCTTGGACAGCAGACAAATCGCATTTCAAGCCTTAAAACCGAAAGAGAAGAGGGATGCAGACATGTAATTAGGGATGCTTCTTTGTTAGGGGCCATTGTGCGTTGGCCACAGCCTCTACTGGCTCAGGTCCAAGGAGCAAATACGTGACTGCACGAGACTGGAGGCTTGTTTGTTTGACAGACATCTCACGAGAGGCTTGCTCCTCGGTTTAAATGCTCCTCTCACAGCTTAGTATCTATTTAAGCCGTCCAAGGACAGAATATTAAATAGCAAAGGGTCAGTTGTTGACCATAAAAATGTTGCTTTGGAAGACATTGTGCATTAGTGCAGTTTAAAATACAGAAAAGCATTTAGTCCCAATTCATGTCTGTGCTGCTGAATGTGTCCAGATGCTTTATCTGTTAAGACGTCTGCTCTGCAACACAGGAAAACAGAGGGAGAAGTCATATTTTCCACATTCCAGTGAATCTCATGGGTGATATGGAGCCACCGAAAAGCGCAGCCTGTGGAGGAGATCACCATGAGTGATGCTTAAAACTGGAACTTTCCTTTTGTTTACTGTGTGAGAAAGTGCAACCGAACTCTTTGAACACAAACACAGTTGCAGCTGGGTTTTTGGAGCACACAGGAAATGTTGTCTTCATACTGTACACGATGTGATTACCTCTGAGTCAATCATGACATCTGTCTGCAGCAGTCAGACGGTATTGACTTGCTAAGTTGTTTGCTTGTGCACTGACTTGTATTGATTTGCTCTCTTCCCCCTTCTCTCCCACACTCTCTTTGTTGTCCTCGTTCTCTCCTTCTTTCCTCCTCCTTCGCTGTTATTCTCTTGTCACTGAGGCTTTTGGCTGAAGAGAGACTCTGTCTCTCTGGCAGTCGAACAGAAATCCACATCTGAATGTGGACAGTGTTTGCGACTGTGTAGTCAGATTGGCCTAAGCCTGGTTTGAATTTGAAGAGCGTTAACTCAGGAGTTAGAGTAAGAAGCTTTTCATTTTTAAATGATTCTACCGGCTGTTTTGTCCCTCGCTCACTTCCTGAGAGGTTGCAAACTGCTTCTCGCTGACCCAACAATTCACAGTAGGCCATCTACAGCGCTGAGTCAGAGCACACTCAGAATAAAGAATGATGACAGTGACTCATCTTTCTTTGGAGGTGCACCTGGAAGCACACAAATGTGTGGCACGTTAAAGGTAAAGTAAAGACCGGTGTTTAACAGGATAGAAATAGCAGAAATTGATTGTCAGCAATGCACTTTTATTTGACACCTTAAAGGTACAAATTCCAGTATGTGAGCATGCACAATGTCACCCCATACCTTCCCTAATATCAGTGGAGAGCTGTCTCTCCAAAAAATCTGTGCACCAATTTCTGACCTTCATATTCAGCAAGGAGAGTAGGAAGAAGTGCTGCAGGAAGGACTACTGTCTCTCTGTGTTCCTGCTCACCCCTCTCTATAATTGAACTGGATCATGAAAGACTGAGACAACGTAATGGACCCTTTGATTATTCTGTCCCAGACCCTGTTATAACCTCACCCAAAATAGAACGACGTGCTCTATTAATCATATCTGTGGCCTTCTTTCTTCATCTGCTCCTCCTTTCCCACCTGTTCCTGACCTTATTTTCCCTGTCCTCCGGCTTACATTCTATTTTTACCAACCTTACAGAGCTCTTTTAGCGTTTGTGACTCATTTGTTCATCTCTTTTTATATTTCTTTTCGATGTTGAGATCTCCACTTGGCGGCTGAACTCGGGAAGACTCTACTGGAGAGGAACAAGGAGCTTGAGGACTCCTTGCAGCAGATGTACATCACTAATGAAGAGCAAGTGCAAGAGATTGAAGTATGACGTATTTAAATGGACAATAAATACTTGTAATTATAGAGATGTAACTGTGTACTGGATAACACTGTTTTATTATAATGCACAACAGTACCTGTCGAAGCAGCTGGAGGTCCTTCGGGACATGAACGAGCAGCATGCCAAAGTGTACGAACAACTGGACGGAACTGCCCGAGAGCTGGAACGCACCAACCACACACTGGTGTCAGACAGCAAGGCCTCGCAGCAAAAGATAGAAAGGTACTGAAGAGTGGGACTACAGGTTTTCTCTTGTCCTCATTTACACATTAAACATTTGTTTTTCCTGCTGTATCAGGCTAACGGGGACCATTGAGGCTTTGCAGAGCCAGGTGGAGACTCTTTCAGGGCAAGTGGAGCAGCTTCGCTCCATGGAGCAACTTAGAGTCAGGAGGGAGAAGAGGGAACGACGCAAAACCATCCACTCATTCCCTTGCCTGAGGGAGCTTTGCACAGCACCCAGGTACTTGTTATTTCTTCCACAAAATGATTTTTCTTCATAAAATAATAAAACCCACTGCCAGTAAAGAACTATCTGTGTACGTGTCATTATCCCAGATATGAGGATGAGTTTGTAGTGGGCAGAGCAGAGAGCTTTACTGTGGATGTGAAGCGTCAGCCTTTCGAAGAGGAGAATCAGCATCTGAGGGAGGCGGTGTCAGCCCTGCGAGCAGCCGTCCGGACTGAGAGGGGTCGCAGGGAAGGTGTGGAGAGGGAGTGCAACGTCCTACTGTCAGAGTTCTCCCGGCTGCAGACACGGGTTCAGGTACTGGTGAAGAATGTACACACATTATTTTAGTCGGAACAGCTCTAGTGTCCATTTGTCAAGTAAAAAGTCCTGCTTGATTTCCAATGATACTGTAGTTGAAATACAAGCAGGTCAGTGAGCTTCAGTGAGGTTAAGGACCCAGTGGCCCACAGCTCAACTAAGTTTTATTTTCTGACACATGGAATGTGATAAATCAAAACTGATGGCTTGTCTTTGCACCCAGGATGCCGAGAGCTGCCAGGCGAGGGTGCGGGAATTGGAGGTAGAGCTACAGGAGCTGCAGCAGCTACGTCGCGCTCGGACTTTCCTGCTGAGCAGCGAGGACGACGGAGTGACTCTTACCCAGACCGTTCTCAATAGCACCCCAGAGACTGACACCTTCCTGGAAGTGGAGATTGGGGACACAGGAGGAGGTGTAAGGGAGGGGACTGAAGGTGGAGGAGGTGTCGGAGGCGAGGCATTACCTGAGTCTAACCCAGTGAGGAAAAGCTGCAGCGACACAGCGCTTAATGCCATTGTGGCTCGTGACGCCTCCGGCCGCAGGAGAGGCAGCTACGCTCTCCACGCCAACAGCGTGAGAAAGAGAGGCATGTCCATCCTCAGAGAGGTGGATGAGCAGTACCACGCCTTACTGGAGAAATATGAGGAGTTGCTGGGGAAGTGCAGACGCCACGAGGAGAGCCTGTGTCACGCCGAGGTCCAGACTTCCCGGCCTGTGTCCCGAGATCCGTCCATGAAAGACTGCGCCATGGGCACCACCCCAGCGCCTCCACCTACGCCCACCCAGTCACCTTCCACGCCTGAAGCCATTGAGAGCATCAGCAAGCAGGTGGAGGCAGTGGACAAGCGGCTGGGACAGAACACTCCAGAGTACAAAGCCCTTTTCAAGGAGATCTTCTCTCGCATCCAGAAGACCAAGATGGACATCAAAGCCACCAAAGCTGCTAAAACTAGCAAATCTGGAAAGTTTGGAAAATCCAGCAAACACTAATGTGTTTAATGCTCCAGTTTGGTGTAAATCAAATCCAGATGAGTTCAGTAACCTTACAGTATACACCAGAATCTGTGCATTTTTAAACTTTGCAGAATCCATTCATATGTATAGAGTATTTATGAATTTGTGAAAAAACTAGTTTGAGTTTAGTCCCCCTTCCCCCATCGTTTTATTATAGATATACACTTGCTTCACTGCCTTATTACCACAGGCATATACGTAACAGTAACACATGAAGAGCCTCATGAGCCTCACAAGTGCACTAAGCATTAAAGCTTCACTAGAAAAAGGTTTATGTGACATTACCATGAGTGGTAATCTAATATTACCAGAAACTGTATCTATTAAGCAGCTACGTTTATAATGGACACTACTAACATGTTTATTCTAGGACTGAGATGGATCTTCTCAGGCCGCAGTGCTGTCAGTGTCGAGATTGAACTTGAGGTGCTACTAAATACATATAGGATGGTACAGATGATTGCTGTTGAAGAATGAAATGCCTGTAGCCTGGATGATATTGCTACTATCTTGCACGTTCTCTTGTATGACCCTACCTACTGTTTGTGGTGCCTCGCCCTTTTGTCAAGAGATTTTGAGTTATACACCAGTTTGGCCTTTGGTAAACAGGCTTATTCGCTTTATCTCCAACAGTTTGATGAAAAGATCAATGCCACTGTATGGTAAATAGCCAGTTAGCCTAGCTTAGCATTAAGACTGGAATACTAACACAGCTAGCCTGGCTCTGTCAACAGTGACAACGACAAGTCTAGGAAGTATATAGCAGGCTGTTTTTAGATAGGAGTCTGCATGTGCCATGAAGCAGCTTTTTATTATGTTTCAGCTGGACTGGGCTAGCTGTTTGTCCCTGTGTTAATGTGCATTTATTGATCCCAAGGGGATCAATAAAGTATTCATTATTATTATTATTTATTAATTAAGCTAACCTGATGCTAGCTGTAGCTTCATATTTCATGTGCAATCATGAGTATGGTACCAATCTTCTCATGTAACTGCTGGGGAAAAAAGCTAATAAGCATATTTCCCAAAATGTGATATAAGGATTATTGAAATCGCTACGATGCCGCTGGAGAGCAAGTGAAAAAGGGACGCTAACTATAAAACTTCAGGAAAGGAACCTTGAAACCTTTATAAATAAAATACCTTTTCCCTCCACTGTGTTAAAGTCACCTCAACTCTCTCACGAGTACTAAAGTGCATTTTCGTACAATACAATACTGAGCCAATATTATAATTGCTCAGCGAGATATACAAGAAGAATTGCTTTTTATTTCTAGTACTGAGTTATATCTGTAGTTAATAATCTACAGTTATTTTAGCTATAGGTGTGTAGTTTTAGATTGGTCTGTTGAGTTTTGAATGTGCAGAAGAAATGATCCCAGTTAATGCTGAAAAGCTGCTGTCGGAGAGAGACAATCTGTGCAGATTGTTGTTTTCACTATTTCCTGGGCATAATGGAGAGTTATCATATGAAATACAGACGTCCTGAAGGTTGCGCTAGCAAATGCAAATGCACCATATACAGTGTAAGCATGGTTAATTACTGATCACTGGGGAAGCAAAGAACAAAATTGTCAGCTGTCATTTGGATAGTAGTACATTTGCAATTGAATTGATATTTGTTAAAAACAAACAAATAAACAAACAAACATAAAAACATTATAATGGGATGGAAGTGTTTTGCTTAATTCTAAGTAGGCAGATTCAGTGTACAGAACTGTAACCAGTATAAGGCTTTATACCCAGGGCTTTGTCTAACACCTAGCAGTCTTACCAAACTATCAAACTAACCTGCAGATATATTGCACCTTTTTCTTTTCCAAAATATACAATACTTATGCCTTTTCTGGGTAAACCTCCAATGTATAAACCTTTGTTATATGTAGGGTATCTGTACTGTAATGTCTTATCTATTGCACTTGTTTGTCACCTCATCTTTTGCATATTTAGGATAGCCAATATGAAACTGTACCTGTGTATTATTTGTGTGTGAATATTTTCAGTGCCTATATGTATATGTCACTAATATTTTGTCTAAAAAAAACTATTTTGATTTGCTTCATTGTTATTATCCAGTGAACATTGTTATTATTAAGTCATCAATATGTTATTGGCATTAAGGTTTATCTGATCTGGTATTTTAGTTTAGTTTATATAATTAATGAACCTGCTTTACCCTGCTAATAAAGCAATGATGATTTATAATACATTTTGTGTTTTATTTACTGTATTTATTATAAAATTGTCTGGGAACATATTTAAAATTTTCAGTGCAGCAATCACCTGACATTTTGTTATTTATATACTGTTCTCTTTAGCTCAATTGAAAATTAATCAATGTTGTCGATCGAATCGGATTTCAGGACAAACAATATTAATAATAATATAACCATGATAAGCCATATTTACATTTACATTTAATCATTTAGCAGACGCTTTTATTCAAAGCGACTTACAAGTGAGGAACAAGGCCAGCAAACAAAACTTAAGTGAAGGAGAAAAAACATGAAAGCAAAGTGCTGTAAAAAAGTGTTTCTGTTACAAGAGATGTGATAACGAAAAGCAGAAAAAGAAGATGCGGAAGATTTCTGTTTTTCAGCAATATAAACCAACGAGACCTACACCAACAACAATTTCTCCATTTTGCTTACAACATTTTGAATTCAGCTCAACGTTTTTAAGACGCTGTAGTGTGGGATTACTTTATTTAAACATCTGAAGTGGAAATTATATTAGCAGGAAGGTAATGTCGCAGTCTGAGCGAAACAGATACACGGTTAGAAGATTATTTCTAGGAAAACCAGCTCTCTTGCAGTCGATTCGACCGCGTGGCCTAATGGATAAGGCGTCTGACTTCGGATCAGAAGATTGAGGGTTCGAGTCCCTTCGTGGTCGCTTTTAGACATTTAAGTAATCTTTCAAACAACTTTTACTCCGTCGACATTTGCATGAATTTATTTCGAAAGTGTACACAAAAGCCACAAATATAGTGATTCTACATGTCCTCTTGTGAATACCGCTCTCAATATGGCACGTACCCAGTTAGTCATTGACGTCCCAATCCTACGTAATGTTAGCTAGTCTACTTTGGTTAGGATACCTAATGATCACAATGACTGCGACTCAATGGTGAAATTAATACAATAATTTACTACTGTATCTAAACGGAAAGTGAAAAGTTTCAAGTAGAATTGAGGCCGCTACAGATATTCGTCGAGCAGAGTGGCGCAGCGGAAGCGTGCTGGGCCCATAACCCAGAGGTCGATGGATCGAAACCATCCTCTGCTAACTTTTTTCATATTAACAGAAAAAGTTAATATTAATATTAAAACACATAATAATATGTGTGTGTACACATATAAATGATCCTGCAACTATCGCTATTTAGAGGTCACACACGAAACAGTGGAAAATGCAATGCGAGGAAGGAAATTTCCGATTTATGTTATCTCATTAATTAGTTCATATACAAATGTGTGTCTTTAAAGTAAGTTTTTAAAAAGTAATTGGTTGAAAAAAAGGTTTTAATGTCTTTATGAAATGTTGAAAACGTCAACTTCTCTCCTCACTCAAACATTTGGGGTGATAGTGGGGAGAAAGGGAGAGTGAAAGATAGGAGAGAGCAGAGAGAGAAAGAGAGAGAGAAGGCACGTCCTCCTCCGAGAGGATAGATATACACGTGTATATATATATACATATATACATATATATATATATATATATATATATATATATATATATATATATATATATATATATATATATATATATATATATATAGTTGTTTCCAGTCTCCAGGTGCATGTACTGTATGTTCATCAGTTTTCTACGAGCTGTGTAACACAGCACAGGTTTGATGTGAACACAACACAGAGGTTGTGTCTCTATTAAAGACTGGGACAGAGGGCGGAGCAGAGGACAGGGGAGACAGGTAAAGTAAATGAGGGCGGGGGTTGGAGTGGGGGTCAGACAGGGGGAAAGAGAGAGAGATAGAGAGAGAAAGAGAGAGAGAGAGAGAGAGAGAGAGCACTTCCTCCACCGAGAGTCCCTCTAGCATCGGATCCCCCAAGTCTCTGCACACCCCGTGTTGACACGTCCATCAACACGATCCTTGCAGAGCACCGGGGGGTTCTCCAGCTTTGACCTCTAGCATCGGATCCCCCAAGTCTCTGCACACCCCGTGTTGACACGTCCATCTACACGATCCTTGCAGAGCACCGGGGGGTTCTCCAGCTTTGAGTGTCTCCGGGACTCCGGAGAGAGGAGAGGTGCTGTACTAAACTGATGGATTCGCCTTCTATTTATAACCTCGGTTTTGGGTTCTAAATGGCGTCACTCGTGACGTCACTCGAGACGTCGCCGCTCAATTTTCAGACGCTGTCGCGGTTGATTGACAGCTGCTACCTCCAGAGCCACAGCACCCCAACAGCCTTACAAATAGAGCTCGTAGTAAAATGCACTAATCATCCAGTGATGTTCACTGTGATTCTTGATGATCCGTAACTTCTGACAGCAGCAGGTGGATCACACCGCTTTGAATAATAAATTGTCTAAATGTTTATGCCACAAAACTCTATTTTACCGATTTAAAATCTTTGTACAGCACATCAACCTTTTCTCTCCTTGCGGATTTTTTTCTCACCTTTGTTGTCCCGGCTACATCTACCTGAGTCACTTAACCCTGAGTACAACATGTACATTATGTCCATATATGATGTTCTTTTCACTTCTATTGTCTCAGACGTGTGGAGCATATTACTGTTTGAAATCCAGTAACACTGAAATCTCCAAGATTTATTAGTTTTGAAAATGCAGCTATCATGTTCGTGGAGGCTCTGTTTCACTGAAACAGTTTTCAAATATATACACGTGTATATATATTTATATACATGGAGGCTGCTGTGGTTCTTGTCTATAAACATTCTGTGATCCAGGTGAAGTTATGGTGCAATTCCTCACGCTGCCTGCAGCGTACGTGGCGGCGCTCGTTCATCAACACTGTCGCGTCTCTTGTTGCGTCTCTTTTCATGAGCAGTCGATATTTTTTAATTAGAAGCAGAAGATCCTACCTGTCACTGAACCCATAAGAACCCAAAAAAACAACCAAACAATCAAACAAAATAAAGAAAGAAGACACAGGCGTGACAAACACGTTTTTGTTTCAATTTGTATTTATTCATTTTCTGTTTTTATTTAAACTGTGTCCTGTCTGGCAGCGCATCATGCAACATGGAGCACTGTATATGTTTTTGTGCAGGATAATTAGCTTTTTCAAAAGGAGTATGTGTTCTTACCCAAATATAATTAGGGTGTAGTACACTCCTCTTCATGGGGTGGCCCCAACACTTCAAGAAATGTGTTCCACGTGGACTATTTGGTTTGTTTCATATCACACATCATTTTCGTGTCAGTAGAAATGGGTCTGGGTTGTAATGGGTTAAGCTTTACCAGGTCAGAAGTGAAACGGATGTGTGTGGCTACAGTTTAAGGTATTTGGAAACCATATTTTATCCAAATGAAATAGTTGTCTGCACACTAGTTAAGAGCCACAGAGTGTGTAATCTGCTGAAAGCAGCTCCACTTTTCATCTAAGCTGTTCATAAATGGTAGTAAATATGAAAATATGTTGCACATGATGTAACCGTTGAAAGATGTTCGAGTTGTTTCCAGTCTTGATGTGCACTTTCTCCTCCTGGAGTCCCTCCAACTATGACCTTGAGCATCGGATCCCCCAAGCCTGTAATCGTCCTCTCAGGCCGGTACTGTTCAGGAGACTCTGCACACCCCGTGTTGACACGTCGATCAACACGATCCTTGCAGAGCACCGGGGGGTCCTCCAGCTTTGGTTGTCTCCGGGACTCCAGAGACAGGAGGAGTGCTGTACTGAACTGATGGATTCACCTTCTATTTATAACCTCGGATTTGGGTTCTAAATGGCGTCTCTCGTGACGTCACTCGAGACGTATCAGCTCAATTTTCAGACGCTGTCGCGGTTGATTGACAGCTGCTACCTCCAGAGCCACAGCACCCCAACAGCAAAGTCTTACAAATAGAGCTCATAGTAAAATGCAGCTGCAGGTGGATCACACCGCTTTGAATAATACATCGTCTAAATGTTTATGCCACAAAACTCTATTTTACCGATTTAAAATATTTGTACAGCACATCAACCTTTTCTCTCCTTGCGGATTTTTTTCTCACCTTTGTTGTCCCGGCTACATCTACCTGAGTCACTTAACCCTGAGTACAACATGTACATTATGTCCATATATGATGTTCTTTTCACTTCTATTGTCTCAGACGTGTGGAGCATATTACTGTTTGAAATCCAGTAACACTGAAATCTCCAAGATTTATTAGTTTTGAAAATGCAGCTATCATGTTCGTGGAGGCTCTGTTTCACTGAAACAGTTTTCAAATATATACACGTGTGTATATATTTATATACATGGAGGCTGCTGTGGTTCTTATCTATAAACATTCTGTGATCCAGGTGAAGTTATGGTGCAATTCCTCACGCTGCCTGCAGCGTACGTGGCGGCGCTCGTTCATCAACACTGTCGCGTCTCTTGTTGCGTCTCTTTTCATGAGCAGTCGATATTTTTAAATTAGAAGCAGAAGATCCTACCTGTCACTGAACCCATAAGAACCCAAAAAACAAACAAACAATCAAACAAAATAAAGAAAGAAGACACAGGTGTGTCAAACACGTTTTTGTTTCAATTTGTATTTATTCATTTTCTGTTTTTATTTAAACTGTGTCCCGTCTGGCAGCGCATCATGCAACATGGAGCACTGTATATGTTTTTGTGCAGGATAATTAGCTTTTTCAATAGGAGTATGTGTACACTGCTCTTCATGGGGTGGCCCCAACACTTCAAGAAATGTGTTCCACGTGGACTCCTTAGTTTGTTTCATATCCCACATCATTTTCTTTTCAGTAGAAATGGGTCTTGGTTGTAATGGGTTAAGCTTTACCAGGTCAGAACTGAGACGGATGTGTGTGGCTACAGTTTAAGGTATTTGGAAACCATATTTTATCCAAATGAAATAGTTGTCTGCACACTAGTTAAGAGCCACAGAGTGTGTAATCTGCTGTAAGCAGCTCCACTTTTCATCTAAGCTGTACATAAATGGTAGTAAATATGAAAATATGTTGCACATGATGTAACAGTTGAAAGATGTTCGAGTTGTTTCCAGTCTCCAGGTGCATGTACTGTATGTTCATCAGTTTTCTACGAGCTGTGTAACACAGCACAGGTTTGATGTGAACACAACACAGAGGTTGTGTCTCTATTAAAGACTGGGACAGAGGGCGGAGCAGAGGACAGGGGAGACAGGTAAAGTAAATGAGGGCGGGGGTTGGAGTGGGGGTCAGACAGGGGGAAAGAGAGAGAGATAGAGAGAGAAAGAGAGAGAGAGAGAGAGAGAGAGAGAGAGAGAGCACTTCCTCCACCGAGAGTCCCTCTAGCATCGGATCCCCCAAGTCTCTGCACACCCCGTGTTGACACGTCCATCAACACGATCCTTGCAGAGCACCGGGGGGTTCTCCAGCTTTGACCTCTAGCATCGGATCCCCCAAGTCTCTGCACACCCCGTGTTGACACGTCCATCTACACGATCCTTGCAGAGCACCGGGGGGTTCTCCAGCTTTGAGTGTCTCCGGGACTCCGGAGAGAGGAGAGGTGCTGTACTAAACTGATGGATTCGCCTTCTATTTATAACCTCGGTTTTGGGTTCTAAATGGCGTCACTCGTGACGTCACTCGAGACGTCGCCGCTCAATTTTCAGACGCTGTCGCGGTTGATTGACAGCTGCTACCTCCAGAGCCACAGCACCCCAACAGCAAAGTCTTACAAATAGAGCTCGTAGTAAAATGCAGCAGCAGGTGGATCACACCGCTTTGAATAATACATTGTCTAAATGTTTATGCCACAAAACTCTATTTTACCGATTTAAAATCTTTGTACAGCACATCAACCTTTTCTCTCCTTGCGGATTTTTTTCTCACCTTTGTTGTCCAGGCTACATCTACCTGAGTCACTTAACCCTGAGTACAACATGTACATTATGTCCATATATGATGTTCTTTTCACTTCTATTGTCTCAGACGTGTGGAGCATATTACTGTTTGAAATCCAGTAACACTGAAATCTCCAAGATTTATTAGTTTTGAAAATGCAGCTATCATGTTCGTGGAGGCTCTGTTTCACTGAAACAGTTTTCAAATATATACACGTGTATATATATTTATATACATGGAGGCTGCTGTGGTTCTTGTCTATAAACATTCTGTGATCCAGGTGAAGTTATGGTGCAATTCCTCACGCTGCCTGCAGCGTACGTGGCGGCGCTCGTTCATCAACACTGTTGCGTTTCTTGTTGCGTCTGTTTTCATGAGCAGTCGATATTTTTTAATTAGAAGCAGAAGATCCTACCTGTCACTGAACCCATAAGAACCCAAAAAACAAACAAACAATAAAACAAAATAAAGAAAGACGACACAGGTGTGTCAAAGACGTTTTTGTTTCAATTTGTATTTATTCATTTTCTGTTTTTATTTAAACTGTGTCCTGTCTGGCAGCGCATCATGCAACATGGAGCACTGTATATGTTTTTGTGCAGGATAATTAGCTTTTTCAAAAGGAGTATGTGTTCTTACCCAAATATAATTAGGGTGTAGTACACTCCTCTTCATGGGGTGGCCCCAACACTTCAAGAAATGTGTTCTACGTGGACTATTTGGTTTGTTTCATATCACATATCATTTTCGTGTCAGTAGAAATGGGTCTGGGTTGTAATGGGTTAAGCTTTACCAGGTCAGAAGTGAAACGGATGTGTGTGGCTACAGTTTAAGGTATTTGGAAACCATATTTTATCCAAATGAAATAGTTGTCTGCACACTAGTTAAGAGCCACAGAGTGTGTAATCTGCTGTAAGCAACTCCACTTTTCATCTAAGCTGTTCATAAATGGTAGTAAATATGAAAATATGTTGCACATGATGTAACCGTTGAAAGATGTTCGAGTTGTTTCCAGTCTTGATGTGCACTTTCTCCTCCTGGAGTCCCTCCAACTATGACCTTGAGCATCGGATCCCCCAAGCCTGTAATCGTCCTCTCAGGCCGGTACTGTTCAGGAGACTCTGCACACCCCGTGTTGACACGTCGATCAACACGATCCTTGCAGAGCACCGGGGGTCCTCCAGCTTTGGTTGTCTCCGGGACTCCAGAGACAGGAGGAGTGCTGTACTGAACTGATGGATTCACCTTCTATTTATAACCTCGGATTTGGGTTCTAAATGGCGTCTCTCGTGACGTCACTCGAGACGTATCAGCTCAATTTTCAGATGCTGTCGCGGTTGATTGACAGCTGCTACCTCCAGAGCCACAGCACCCCAACAGCAAAGTCTTACAAATAGAGCTCATAGTAAAATGCAGCTGCAGGTGGATCACACCGCTTTGAATAATACATCGTCTAAATGTTTATGCCACAAAACTCTATTTTACCGATTTAAAATCTTTGTACAGCACATCAACCTTTTCTCTCCTTGCGGATTTTTTTCTCACCTTTGTTGTCCCGGCTACATCTACCTGAGTCACTTAACCCTGAGTACAACATGTACATTATGTCCATATATGATGTTCTTTTCACTTCTATTGTCTCAGACGTGTGGAGCATATTACTGTTTGAAATCCAGTAACACTGAAATCTCCAAGATTTATTAGTTTTGAAAATGCAGCTATCATGTTCGTGGAGGCTCTGTTTCACTGAAACAGTTTTCAAATATATACACGTGTATATATATTTATATACATGGAGGCTGCTGTGGTTCTTGTCTATAAACATTCTGTGATCCAGGTGAAGTTATGGTGCAATTCCTCACGCTGCCTGCAGCGTACGTGGCGGCGCTCGTTCATCAACACTGTCGCGTCTCTTGTTGCGTCTCTTTTCATGAGCAGTCGATATTTTTTAATTAGAAGCAGAAGATCCTACCTGTCACTGAACCCATAAGAACCCAAAAAAACAAACAAACAATCAAACAAAATAAAGAAAGACGACACAGGTGTGTCAAACACGTTTTTGTTTCAATTTGCATTCTGTTTTTATTTAAACTGTGTCCCGTCTGGCAGCGCATCATTCAACATGGAGCACTGTATATGTTTTTGTGCAGGATAATTAGCTTTTTCAATAGGAGTATGTGTACACTGCTCTTCATGGGGTGGCCCCAAGACTTCAAGAAATGTGTTCCACGTGGACTAGTTAGTTTGTTTCATATCCCACATCATTTTCTTTTCAGTAGAAATGGGTCTTGGTTGTAATGGGTTAAGCTTCACCAGGTCAGAACTGAGACGGATGTGTGTGGCTACAGTTTAAGGTATTTGGAAACCATATTTTATCCAAATGAAATAGTTGTCTGCACACTAGTTAAGAGCCACAGAGTGTGTAATCTGCTGTAAGCAGCTCCACTTTTCATCTAAGCTGTACATAAATGGTAGTAAATATGAAAATATGTTGCACATGATGTAACAGTTGAAAGATGTTCGAGTTGTTTCCAGTCTCCAGGTGCATGTACTGTATGTTCATCAGTTTTCTACGAGCTGTGTAACACAGCACAGGTTTGATGTGAACACAACACAGAGGTTGTGTCTCTATTAAAGACTGGGACAGAGGGCGGAGCAGAGGACAGGGGAGACAGGTAAAGTAAATGAGGGCGGGGGTTGGAGTGGGGGTCAGACAGGGGGAAAGAGAGAGAGATAGAGAGAGAAAGAGAGAGAGAGAGAGAGAGAGAGAGAGAGCACTTCCTCCACCGAGAGTCCCTCTAGCATCGGATCCCCCAAGTCTCTGCACACCCCGTGTTGACACGTCCATCAACACGATCCTTGCAGAGCACCGGGGGGTTCTCCAGCTTTGACCTCTAGCATCGGATCCCCCAAGTCTCTGCACACCCCGTGTTGACACGTCCATCAACACGATCCTTGCAGAGCACCGGGGGGTTCTCCAGCTTTGAGTGTCTCCGGGACTCCGGAGAGAGGAGAGGTGCTGTACTAAACTGATGGATTCGCCTTCTATTTATAACCTCGGTTTTGGGTTCTAAATGGCGTCACTCGTGACGTCACTCGAGACGTCGCCGCTCAATTTTCAGACGCTGTCGCGGTTGATTGACAGCTGCTACCTCCAGAGCCACAGCACCCCAACAGCAAAGTCTTACAAATAGAGCTCATAGTAAAATGCACTAATCATCCAGTGATGTTCACTGTGATTCTTGATGATCCGTAACTTCTGACAGCAGCAGGTGGATCACACCGCTTTGAATAATAAATTGTCTAAATGTTTATGCCACAAAACTCTATTTTACCGATTTAAAATCTTTGTACAGCACATCAACCTTTTCTCTCCTTGCGGATTTTTTTCTCACCTTTGTTGTCCCGGCTACATCTACCTGAGTCACTTAACCCTGAGTACAACATGTACATTATGTCCATATATGATGTTCTTTTCACTTCTATTGTCTCAGACGTGTGGAGCATATTACTGTTTGAAATCCAGTAACACTGAAATCTCCAAGATTTATTAGTTTTGAAAATGCAGCTATCATGTTCGTGGAGGCTCTGTTTCACTGAAACAGTTTTCAAATATATACACGTGTATATATATTTATATACATGGAGGCTGCTGTGGTTCTTGTCTATAAACATTCTGTGATCCAGGTGAAGTTATGGTGCAATTCCTCACGCTGCCTGCAGCGTACGTGGCGGCGCTCGTTCATCAACACTGTTGCGTCTCTTGTTGCGTCTGTTTTCATGAGCAGTCGATATTTTTTAATTAGAAGCAGAAGATCCTACCTGTCACTGAACCCATAAGAACCCAAAAAAACAAACAAACAATCAAACAAAATAAAGAAAGACGACACAGGTGTGTCAAACACGTTTTTGTTTCAATTTGTATTTATTCATTTTCTGTTTTTATTTAAACTGTGTCCCGTCTGGCAGCGCATCATGCAACATGGAGCACTGTATATGTTTTTGTGCAGGATAATTAGCTTTTTCAATAGGAGTATGTGTTCTTACCCAGGTATAATTAGGGTGTAGTACACTCCTCTTCATGGGGTGGCCCCAACACTTCAACAAATGTGTTCCACGTGGACTATTTGGTTTGTTTCATATCACATATCATTTTCGTGTCAGTAGAAATGGGTCTAGGTTGTAATGGGTTAAGCTTTACCAGGTCAGAACTGAGATGGATGTGTGTGGCTACAGTTTAAGGTATTTGGAAACCATATTTTATCCAAATGAAATAGTTGTCTGCACACTAGTTAAGAGCCACAGAGTGTGTAATCTGCTGTAAGCAGCTCCACTTTTCATCTAAGCTGTACATAAATGGTAGTAAATATGAAAATATGTTGCACATGATGTAACCGTTGAAAGATGTTCGAGTTGTTTCCAGTCTTGATGTGCACTTTCTCCTCCTGGAGTCCCTCCAACTATGACCTTGAGCATCGGATCCCCCAAGCCTGTAATCGTCCTCTCAGGCCGGTACTGTTCAGGAGACTCTGCACACCCCGTGTTGACACGTCGATCAACACGATCCTTGCAGAGCACCGGGGGGTCCTCCAGCTTTGGTTGTCTCCGGGACTCCAGAGACAGGAGGAGTGCTGTACTAAACTGATGGATTCACCTTCTATTTATAACCTCGGATTTGGGTTCTAAATGGCGTCACTCGTGACGTCACTCGAGACGTATCAGCTCAATTTTCAGACGCTGTCGCGGTTGATTGACAGCTGCTACCTCCAGAGCCACAGCACCCCAACAGCAAAGTCTTACAAATAGAGCTCATAGTAAAATGCAGCTGCAGGTGGATCACACCGCTTTGAATAATACATCGTCTAAATGTTTATGCCACAAAACTCTATCTTACCGATTTAAAATATTTGTACAGCACATCAACCTTTTCTCTCCTTGCGGATTTTTTTCTCACCTTTGTTGTCCCGGCTACATCTACCTGAGTCACTTAACCCTGAGTACAACATGTACATTATGTCCATATATGATGTTCTTTTCACTTCTATTGTCTCAGACGTGTGGAGCATATTACTGTTTGAAATCCAGTAACACGGAAATCGTCAGGATTTATTAGATTAGAAAATGCAGCTACCATATTCGTGGAGGCTCTGTTTCACTGAAACAGTTTTCAAATATATACACGTGTATATATATTTATATACATGGAGGCTGCTGTGGTTCTTGTCTATAAACATTCTGTGATCTAGGTGAAGTTATGGTGCAATTCCTCACGCTGCCTGCAGCGTACGTGGCGGCGCTCGTTCATCAACACTGTTGCGTCTCTTGTTGCGTCTGTTTTCATGAGCAGTCGATATTTTTAAATTAGAGGCAGAAGATCCTACCTGTCACTGAACCCATAAGAACCCAAAAAAACAAACAAACAATAAAACAAAATAAAGAAAGACGACACAGGTGTGTCAAACACGTTTTTGTTTCAATTTGTATTTATTCATTTTCTGTTTTTATTTAAACTGTGTCCTGTCTGGCAGCGCAGCATTCAACATGGAGCACTGTATATGTTTTTGTGCAGGATAATTAGCTTTTTCAATAGGAGTATGTGTACACTGCTCTTCATGGGGTGGCCCCAACACTTCAACAAATGTGTTCCACGTGGACTAGTTAGTTTGTTTCATATCCCATATCATTTTCCTTTCAGTAGAAATGGGTCTAGGTTGTAATGGGTTAAGCTTCACCTGGTCAGAACTGAGACGGATGTGTGTGGCTACAGTTTAAGGTATTTGGAAACCATATTTTATCCAAATGAAATAGTTGTCTGCACACTACTTAAGAGCCACAGAGTGTGTAATCTGCTGTAAGCAACTCCACTTTTCATCTAAGCTGTTCATAAATGGTAGTAAATATGAAAATATGTTGCACATGATGTAACCGTTGAAAGATGTTCGAGTTGTTTCCAGTCTCCAGGTGCATGTACTGTATGTTCATCAGTTTTCTACGAGCTGTGTAACACAGCACAGGTTTGATGTGAACACAACACAGAGGTTGTGTCTCTATTAAAGACTGGGACAGAGGGCGGAGCAGAGGACAGGGGAGACAGGTAAAGTAAATGAGGGCGGGGGTTGGAGTGGGGGTCAGACAGGGGGAAAGAGAGAGATAGAGAGAGAAAGAGAGAGAGAGAGAGAGAGAGAGAGAGAGAGAGAGAGAGAGAGAGAGAGCACTTCCTCCACCGAGAGTCCCTCTAGCATCGGATCCCCCAAGTCTCTGCACACCCCGTGTTGACACGTCCATCAACACGATCCTTGCAGAGCACCGGGGGGTTCTCCAGCTTTGACCTCTAGCATCGGATCCCCCAAGTCTCTGCACACCCCGTGTTGACACGTCCATCTACACGATCCTTGCAGAGCACCGGGGGGTTCTCCAGCTTTGAGTGTCTCCGGGACTCCGGAGAGAGGAGAGGTGCTGTACTAAACTGATGGATTCGCCTTCTATTTATAACCTCGGTTTTGGGTTCTAAATGGCGTCACTCGTGACGTCACTCGAGACGTCGCCGCTCAATTTTCAGACGCTGTCGCGGTTGATTGACAGCTGCTACCTCCAGAGCCACAGCACCCCAACAGCAAAGTCTTACAAATAGAGCTCGTAGTAAAATGCACTAATCATCCAGTGATGTTCACTGTGATTCTTGATGATCCGTAACTTCTGACAGCTGCAGGTGGATCACACCGCTTTGAATAATACATCGTCTAAATGTTTATGCCACAAAACTCTATTTTACCGATTTAAAATCTTTGTACAGCACATCAACCTTTTCTCTCCTTGCGGATTTTTTTCTCACCTTTGTTGTCCCGGCTACATCTACCTGAGTCACTTAACCCTGAGTACAACATGTACATTATGTCCATATATGATGTTCTTTTCACTTCTGTTGTCTCAGACGTGTGGAGCATATTACTGTTTGAAATGCAGTAACACGGAAATCTCCAAGATTTATTAGTTTTGAAAATGCAGCTATCATGTTCGTGGAGGCTCTGTTTCACTGAAACAGTTTTCAAATATATACACGTGTATATATATTTATATACATGGAGGCTGCTGTGGTTCTTGTCTATAAACATTCTGTGATCCAGGTGAAGTTATGGTGCAATTCCTCACGCTGCCTGCAGCGTACGTGGCGGCGCTCGTTCATCAACACTGTTGCGTCTCTTGTTGCGTCTGTTTTCATGAGCAGTCGATATTTTTATATTAGAAGCAGAAGATCCTACCTGTCACTGAACCCATAAGAACCCAAAAAACAAACAAACAATCAAACAAAATAAAGAAAGACGACACAGGTGTGTCAAACACGTTTTTGTTTCAATTTGTATTTATTCATTTTCTGTTTTTATTTAAACTGTGTCCCGTCTGGCAGCGCATCATGCAACATGGAGCACTGTATATGTTTTTGTGCAGGATAATTAGCTTTTTCAATAGGAGTATGTGTTCTTACCCAGGTATAATTAGGGTGTAGTACACTCCTCTTCATGGGGTGGCCCCAACACTTCAACAAATGTGTTCCACGTGGACTATTTGGTTTGTTTCATATCACATATCATTTTCGTGTCAGTAGAAATGGGTCTAGGTTGTAATGGGTTAAGCTTTACCAGGTCAGAACTGAGATGGATGTGTGTGGCTACAGTTTAAGGTATTTGGAAACCATATTTTATCCAAATGAAATAGTTGTCTGCACACTAGTTAAGAGCCACAGAGTGTGTAATCTGCTGTAAGCAGCTCCACTTTTCATCTAAGCTGTTCATAAATGGTAATAAATATGAAAATATGTTGCACATGATGTAACAGTTGAAAGATGTTCGAGTTGTTTCCAGTCTTGATGTGCACTTTCTCCTCCTGGAGTCCCTCCAACTATGACCTTGAGCATCGGATCCCCCAAGCCTGTAATCGTCCTCTCAGGCCGGTACTGTTCAGGAAACTCTGCACACCCCGTGTTGACACGTCGATCAACACGATCCTTGCAGAGCACCGGGGGGTCCTCCAGCTTTGGTTGTCTCCGGGACTCCGGAGACAGGAGGAGTCCTGTACTGAACTGATGGATTCACCTTCTATTTATAACCTCGGATTTGGGTTCTAAATGGCGTCTCTCGTGACGTCACTCGAGACGTATCAGCTCAATTTTCAGACGCTGTCGCGGTTGATTGACAGCTGCTACCTCCAGAGCCACAGCACCCCAACAGCAAAGTCTTACAAATAGAGCTCGTAGTAAAATGCAGCTGCAGGTGGATCACACCGCTTTGAATAATACATCGTCTAAATGTTTATGCCACAAAACTCTATTTTACCGATTTAAAATCTTTGTACAGCACATCAACCTTTTCTCTCCTTGCGGATTTTATTTCTCACCTTTGTTGTCCAGGCTACATCTACCTGAGTCACTTAACCCTGAGTACAACATGTACATTATGTCCATATATGATGTTCTTTTCACTTCTGTTGTCTCAGACGTGTGGAGCATATTACTGTTTGAAATCCAGTAACACGGAAATCGTCAGGATTTATTAGATTAGAAAATGCAGCTACCATATTCGTGGAGGCTCTGTTTCACTGAAACAGTTTTCAAATATATACACGTGTATATATATTTATATACATGGAGGCTGCTGTGGTTCTTGTCTATAAACATTCTGTGATCCAGGTGAAGTTATGGTGCAATTCTTCACGCTGCCTGCAGCGTACGTGGCGGCGCTCGTTCATCAACACTGTCGCGTCTCTTGTTGCCTCTGCTTTCAGAGAGCGCAGGAGATGGTAGATGGAGTCTAAACGTGTCAGGTCATCATATCAATACTTAAAGTCTGACTTAGAGTGTTCGGTAATTTTACCGATTCTAGTGTTGCGACTTTTACACACAAAGGCTTATAGGTTTAGGTGTTAATGGAGAATCCAACAAATAGAAGTTTCTATGTTTTTATTACAAAGTCATTAAATAGCCTATAATATCATGTGCTATGCAGAATTCAATATACTATATATAAAAAGGAAAACTGATGATCCAACAGTCTCAGCATCCTCAACCATCTGTTGAGGACACGTATCTCTCCTCTCCATTTCAGTCACCACATAGCCTAATGCGTTGAAATCAGTACCCATGTACAGAGGACGTCCTGGCTTATTCACTGACGTCTCATTCAGGGCAGGAGGAATACTAACTTTTCCTTCTTACCAAAAATCTTTCCTTCTGCATCAGATGTTGTGGTGTAGCTGTAGGGATGGTTTATATTCTTTTTTGTTTATCATTCATTTTTTACATGTGATGCACAGCGCTTGCATGATTACCTACTTTACCCAGAATGTCTTTCAACAATGCAAGAAAATAGTCCTTCAATTAGTCAAAATCAACTCGTCTGCCCTGCTTGATTGCTGAATAGATCTTCTTCTGTTTGAGTCGCTCCTTGTTTCTCTTTTCTAACCTGCACAACACATTTCACACAGACACATAAGACATTTTTAATTAAGGTGGACATAAAAACAATGTACTCTCACGTTAGGAAATACCTGGCTGCTCTAAGAGCTATGTCTTCTGCTGTTGGTTCATGAGGCTTCTCGCTGGCCTCAGCTATGATGGCGGAAATCTTCTGTAAACAGTCAGAGAGGTTTCTTTGCTGACTCCTGCTCAGCTCTGAGGTCACCAGCAGCTCGCCGGCCTTGTTGATGCGTTTTTTGTTCTGAAAATCAATACAATGGCCTCAGTAGTTACAGTTTTGAAAATGAAATATGAGCAAACCCATAGGTCAATGAATAACTTTGGGTAAGAGCAAGAGTGTTCTAACAGCACAGGAAAACCAACCTTTTCAAAGACTTTCTGTCGAACATCTTCTGGGATCCAGTCTGCCGTTTGCACATGGAATCGGACCTCTGCTTTGGTGCTGACTGTGGATTGAAGTGTCATCAATCTGGACATCAGATCTCAAGCATCCTTAAGCTATCACTTCAGTGCATATACTATTTTCTGTATAACAAAGTTGATGTACCTTTATTGACATTCTGACCCCCAGGACCACTGCTTCTGCTGTAAGATACTGTCAGTCGATCTAAGAACACACACAGAAAAAACACACACGGATGAAAAATACTAAATCAGAAAGTAGCATTGGGTTTCTGCGTAAAAATGTTATATTTACCCACTGGAATGTGCACCTGAGTGTCCTGAAAAAAAGAAACAAACATTACTTGACAGTGCATCGAGGACACAAGTGGCTCGTAGCACAGTGCATAGTACCATTAGATCCATTAACAGCCCCTTTAATAATGTTTTCGACTGACCTGAGTGCTGTCTGTGTCGCGGGTCCCGTAGCTCACACTCGGCTGTAAAGTGCTGTTATTTATTCCGACACTATTTCGTTTTACATGATGTTGAATCGCGTTTAACCCCGCACCACGACAAAGTAAATAACAGCGCCGCGCTACGTGGGCCGCCATTTTACTATGACGTTTGGACGTGACGTAAACGTATCATCCGCTGTAGACCTACATACATAATCATCCGCTGACATACAACGCTTGAAGGTTTTAATAAGTAACTGCTAAACGTGCACACTTCCCAAGCGGGCAGTGGTTTATATTAAAAGTAAATAATAATACATTAACCTTGTATGATGCAGGAAAATAAACTCAGGTTCCACCGAGATTTGAACTCGGATCGCTGGATTCAGAGTCCAGAGTGCTAACCATTACACCATGGAACCACATAGAACCCAGCCACGAAAATAGTCTATATCAATATATAATCAACCGAGTATTTATTGATCTTAATCACTTTTTACTGTTTTAGGACCGTTTGTATGTTTATATCAGAATATATTTATTAAATATTTGATTCAAGCATTTTTATTTATGCATGTATTTTAGTACATATTCTTTATGTATGCACACATTTATGAACACGACATGCAAATGATACAGACTATAACCAAAGCTAAAATAAGTATGACTAAGAATTACCTTTCTTCATTGTAATTTTTTTTTTATTACTGTAGTTACACACCGACACTCCGGGGCAAAGAATGGGGCTGAGCAAAGCGGAACCTTTGCATAAGGTTTGCCTGTTGCAATTGGGCGTGATCAACGGACGGACACGGCTGATTTCCGAACATAACAAAAGCGAAATTTCGGGGTTCAGCCATGTTTTATGTTAGCTAAACTTATTATCAATACACTATATCGGTTCTTTTGTAAGATATTGATTTATTCCTAGCCACACAATAATAGTCCTTATCAGCTAACGGTCGTTCTATTGGAATAGCTTATTCTCGAGTCTTTTTAGCTAACGCTTAAGGTAACGTATACATTGTGTTAGCTGTCATTAACTGCATCAGTAACATTGAATTATTTTAGTCGAGCTACGTGTCGATAAGTACCAACTAGAACACCGTATATGACTTTAAATTATAGCGGGGGTATCCCTAACCAACGTTAAATTGGGCAACATTAGTCAGTGAACACGCCCATGTGCAGACTAATGTAAGCTCAACCGTACCCTTACCAGTAAGCTTTTAGCTAGCTAGCTCACACTGTTAGCAGATAACTTTGACTAACGTTACTTAAACAACACTGGAAAGTAAAATGTAACAATGGGTGAATGCCGATGCCGCTGAGTGGGGCTGTAGTGCTGTAGCAGTGAAGTCATGCATCACGTGAAGTGTCTATTGCTCAAGAGAACCATATCCACTTCATAGTGGGGGAAAGATTACCACTAAAGGAGAGAAACGTCAGCTAGTTTCCCTGCAAAATGCCTGGAATGGTGGTGTTTGGTCGGCGCTGGGGGATCGCCAGTGACGACCTTGTTTTCCCCGGCGCCGTGGAGCTGTTCGTGCGTGTACTATGGTATGTTGTTTACCTTTATCAATGTCAGTGATTCATTAAGTCTAACTCATTAGATATAATAGTATTAGACAGTGACTCTTGTCTTTTTTCCCTGCTGCCGTTTTTCCTCAGGTGGATTGGCACCATGATCCTGTACACTCATCATAAGGGCCATTTTGATTGTAATGGGAGAGGCGTTCTTCACACCTACCTGGTTGGATTGTTGGTTGTGCTGGCACTCATCATCCTGTCATTATGTGCTATTGTCTATGTCAGTGCCCAAGGTAAATTAATTAACTTACTTTAAAGTTTTGTGAACAAAGTATATAAAGAACACTTCTAGTGACTGAAACAACATATTTCTACCCACATGAGCAATAGTATAAAATACTGTTTTCTCATTTAGATACAGTGCAGGAAATTGCACAACAGTTGTTTCTTTACACAACACAGCTTTTAAGAAACTGGTAGGAAACACTGCAAAAGTTCATGGATTGTACCTTTTTTAAATGCACACACGGCAATAAATACACACGCGTGATGCTTCATTCTTGCAACAGTTGAAAGCAAGGAAGAAAGGAAACCTGTCTTCGCCAGTATAGTGTACGCTGTATAGTGTATTTATAGTAGTCTTATGGTTGACAATTGTATTTTATGTAGTGTCAGTAGTTATCATACTGTATATTTTTTTATTATTGGTGCTCAGGGACCATTACAAACTCCGGCCCACGGCGATCTATACCCGCACTGGTGTATCTGCGAGCTCTCTTGTACATACCTGAGCTGGTGTGGGCCTGTCTGGGAGCTGTCTGGGTGTCTGATGACAGCAAGGGGTGCGATCCTGCCACAGTGGTTGCTGTCATTGCAGCAGTGATTGCCAGGTGCGTTGCTTGGAGCTAAGGTCATCATTTTGGAATTAATTAAAAAGTTGTTTTGATCCAGTATCCTCCTTCTTTCATCACAACAGCTGGATCATCCTGCTCTTCACAGCGGTGGGCGTGGTGTTTGTTTTCGATCCACTGGGCAGCCGCCGTCGCCAGCCCTCAGCCATGGAGCCACTTGGGGTACGAGACTTGGAGAGCAGTGAGGGCTCTCAATTCTTCTCTACAGCCCGCTCTGTGGCCGACAAGGTGTGGGAGTGCAGGCTGCGGCTCCTGTGCTGTTGTCTTCCGCAGGATGAAAGCCACCGAGCAGCGTTCTCCAGCATCGCACAGCTTTTCAGCGGATTCTTCTCTGTAAGAGTAAAATTAAAATCTTTTTGTCTGCGCCATCACTTACATCAGACAGTTAGTCAATTAGCTCTCTGGTACATTTTATGCTTTGCAGGACACTGATCTGGTTCCCAGTGACATAGCAGCTGGCTTGGCTCTGTTGCACCAGGAGCAGGATAAGATGGAACAGAGCAGAGACCCAAGTGTTATAGTTTCTCACAGTCCCTCCTCTCCTATTGTAAGTGTTAGTGTCATCAAACTTCTCAGTCATGCCTAAGCTTTAAATATGCTTTTCTTACTTCTAAATATTTGACTGTTTTAAGGAAGAAGATTTGGAGGCAGAGTTGGAGAAAGCAGCTCATTGTATGCAGTTTGCTGCAGCGGCCTATGGTTGGCCCTTGTACATATTTTCCAACCTCCTTACTGGTCCATGTAAACTTAGTGGAGACTGGTAAGATGTATTCTTTACATATCTGAGTCATTAATACTATAAGATAGAGAATTCTACTTTTCAATAAGCATTCAAGCAAAGAGAAAAGTTAAAGACCCAATATGTTCAGTAACCCAAATCTGAAAAATGTGTGTCAGCTGCAGAAGTCGTGCAGCTGAGTATGAAGTCGTCGGAGGAGATCACCTGGGCTGTCACTTCTCATCCATCCTGCAGACCACTGGTTTACAATACAGAGACTTCATCTATGTCAGCTTTCACAATCAGGTAGGAATATGACTACTTGACTACTTAAGGACGACTGCTTTATTTCCATGTTTTTTCTCAGTTGAATTTCTCAGTGGTCACCACCAGACCGATAGGGTGAGTAATTCAAACTGTTCGTCGAGATCCAGTTAATAATGTAAGCGACCTGGCTTTGTTACAGATCTATGAGATCCCCTTCTTCGTGGCTCTGGATCATAAGAAAGAAGCTGTTCTTGTGGCTGTCAGAGGAACACTGTCACTGAAGGTGAGCTGGGAAAAGCACTAAGTTTGTTAGTGACTTTTTAAAATAGTTTTTCTTTTTCTCTCAGTTTAGGCATATTTCTTGTCATGAATCGAATGCTGTTAGACTGCTAATTTACATTTGCTTTTTTATTTTAATGTATATGTTTATTTACAAAAAATATAATGCGTTTTATCGATAGGGATAAAATTTGTTTGTTCCCTAATACAAGACAGAAAAGTTAAAACAGAAAAAACAGAAAGACCCACATCTTTCTGTTTTTTTTTATGAAAGTGTACTCGCAAAATTTGTATTTGTGTCCTTGGTTGAGCTCTGATGGAATAGAAACTGATAGGATACAGACAGATAAATATAGATGCCACTTGATCTACATCTGATGTCATGCCATGTCAAAGAGAGGTCTCAGAAGGAAGTTTGTGAGGGCGTTTGTGTAGGAGTGTATCAGTGCAGAACACAGATGTCATTTCATTCAGTACCAAAAATATTCAATATATAGCTTCTGACTTTCACTTCCCACATTTATTATTGTGTAAGTAAGTTTGTAGTTTGTCTTACATCATGGCACACATTGTGTGTGTCCCACAGGATGTTCTGACTGACCTGTCTGCTGAGTGTGAGAACCTGCCTATAGAAGGAGTGTCTGGAGCCTGCTACGCTCACAAGGTGAACGTTCTTTGAAACACTTTGTAGACAGTCGTAGCTGTCTTACATAGAAGACCCAGATGTGTGAAGTGTGTGTTTCAGTAGAGACTAATGCTGCTGTGTCCCTGACCTATGCAGGGCATGTGCCAGGCGGCAGGTTACATCTACAAGAAGCTGGTCAACGATGGTATCCTTAACCAGGCTTTCTCTATTGCTCCGGTAAGAAGCAGTAGTACGATGGAAAGATACTTCTCAACTAGATAATGCAGTTATGTAGTTAGCAAAATGTAAGACAGTGAAGCGGAAACAAAAAAACAAAAACAAAAATGCAGCAGACTAAAACAGGTGTGAGATGTGCTGTGTGCAACACTGCTCAATTAAAACATGAAACAAAACAAAAATGCGTGTCTAGATGATATCTCAATCTTTAAATATAGGGTAGAGAGGGGATGTTTAACACCATTCATATACATATACTCACCCAAACTAAAACCATAGGATGTAAGTTGAAAATCAGTGTAATCACAATTTAAGACATAGTACCTTTGACCATTATTACAGATTTCTTTTCAAGGCAGGTTTCTCATTAAGTTGTGATATTTAGGGGAAGAAATAACATCAGCTTTGCAGTGGAAATACATTATGAATAATCCGGTGCCACGGCACATTTCTCTGTCTGTAGGAGTATAAACTGGTCATCACTGGTCACAGTCTGGGTGCTGGCACAGCTGCACTGCTGGCCATTCTGTTGCGCAGCTCCTTCCCCACTCTGCAGTGCTACTCATTCTCACCACCAGGGGGACTCCTGAGGTAAGAAACTAAGCTCATGTGCTTTGAAGGTGAGGTGTTACAGCAAACTGCTTATTAAAGGAACTGATTACATCAGTTTGATCAATTTCTTGTTCTTCTTCATTATAATTTAAAACACAGTGTTTGATTTTAAATGTCCATTACTGGACATTGTAACTGTTTTTGTTGTGTATGTGTGCAGTAAAGCCTTAGCAGATTACTCCAAGGACTTTGTGGTGTCAGTTGTGCTGGGCAAGGATTTAGTCCCCAGGTAAGAGTTGTTTTCTTCACAGCTGCAGTATAAGAAGTAACTTTTTTTTATCAAAGTAAGAACTACTTGTTAGATTCTCTGAGCAGTTTGATTTATGGACAGGATTGAGTGTGAATCACTGTGGATAAATACACGTTTGTGTGTCAGCAGCACTGCTGTCTTCACAAGGCCAGCATGAAAATGCTGTGGTGTACAGACTATTATAGACTACTCTGTGATGTAGCCTCTATATTTGGCTCTTCCCTGTTATTACTCAGAGAAGTAGAACTTGAATGCAACTCACATGCTCCGTTTTCTTTTGCGTTTTTCCTTTGCAGTAGTTTCTTTGCCTTTTAGTCACTGTGATTTTCTTCTTCTTTTACAGATTGAGCATTCCTAATATGGAGGATCTGAAGAGACGGATTCTGAAAATGGTTTCAAACTGCAATAAGCCCAAAGTGAGAATCACTCAGAGCTCTGGCACAGGCATAGCTTTGAGCCTAATAATCTAGTAACTGAATATATTTTCTATGTGTGTTGCAGTACCGCATCCTGCTGCAGGGATGTTGGTATGAGCTGTTTGGAGGGAGCCCAGATGACTTCCCCACGGAGATGGACGACAGGAGGGCGCAGGAGCTGAGCCACCCGCTGCTCGGGGAGGAGTCTCTGATCATTCGTCCATCGTCATCCTATCAGAGCTTTGCGTCAGATGATTCGCCCGCCCACACGGCCACCCACTTACCACTGTTCTTGCCCGGGCGCGTTCTGCACATCACAGAAGATGGGCCGTCACGGAGGTGTGTGTCTGCAAATGATTCATAAATATTTTTCTATTACGAGACAGACCACATGCTTCTTCTTTAATCTAATTTAAAATGCTATAAAAAATTCAAATCATCAGGTGGCTATGTTCCTTCTGGATAAAAAAACTGCACAAACTCAACTGTGGGTTCAGGTTCAGACTTGAAACACAATACGCTTGGCAGGTTCAGGTTGGGTTCAACCGCCACGCTCTCGTGCTCCAGTAGGGTCCAGACAGAAACATACAGTCTGAACTGTGAAATGGATTAATGACAGATAGAAAAAGACCTAAATGCCACTTCATAGTTTCCATGTCAGTGTGTTTGCTGTGGTGGATGTAAATTTTATCACCTCTGAAGCCCACGAGGCTCTAAATGGACTCTCTGCAGACGTATGGACTGAACCTCTTCTTTCTCCCTCTCTCGCTTCAGATCCTGTTTTTCCCAGGTCAGGTACCGTGCAGAGTGGTCCAATGAAATGGCGTTCAGGAGCATTTTGATCAGCCCCAAGATGCTCACGGATCACATGCCTGACGCTGTGCTTCGAGCACTCAACAGTCTGACCAGCGAGAGGCCCTTCCTTCTCTGCCCGTCGGCTTTAAACGACAGCCAGCACAATACTGTCTGAAATCTAGCGTACAGAGGTGGACTCCTTATCCTCTATGTTAAGCCTAAGCTGTTTTCTCTGAGCTGATTTCTCTCCACAAAAGGTCGTTTTGAGCACTTCACTTGTCCTTTCCAAACCCTCTCTTATCCCAAGTTCCATCATGAAAACTTTGGTCCCAAGCCTGATTATGAGGCTTCTCAAGCATTTACATTAGAACTTGATTGTGAGATTTAAAAACCACAGAGATTTAGCAGTGAATGACCTGTTGGAGCACAAAGAGTTGTTTGTTAATTTGCACTTTTAATTATTTAATTTAAATATGTGTGTTATTTCAACTCTGAGTTTCTCAGTGAACAACTTTATGCCATAATCTTTGAATGTGCGTTGTGTACAATATTTGACAGTGCCGCAGTAAAACCGATTATTTGTTATCTACATTTTATGTCAGCGTGAGTGCTGTGTTGTTGGTGGAGGCTGCCCACCTGGATCACTCAAAAGCATCCAATCTTGTCTTCCTTATGCGTGGCAACAACTGACAAGCAGTGTGATCCAGGATGTGATGACACGAGGCAACTGTTACCTCCAAATGTAGACTGAAGCGTTAAGTCTTAACTGTGTAGTGAAAGTAATCGTCCTGGTTTGTGTTGTTCGTCTTCAGACATCAGGGTGAACCGTGCCTATGCATTGCTGGGAAAGAAATGTGTCAATAGAGTTTCTTTGCAGACGGTCAGTGGAGAGTGCAGTGAGATTACAGTAAGTATTTTTTTCCTGCAGTTTGACTTGTGCATGGGGTTTGGCATAAACACGCTAGATGTATGAGGTAGAAAGATTGTACTTAACCATTTTGTGGGAACTTGTTTACTTGCCATGGATATTATCAATTTTTTTCAGGTAATAACTTTGCATCAACTATGCCTGCATAACTGTTCACATCATAAGTCCCTGATGAAAATAAAAGCTTTTGTGAAAAGAACTGTTTGGATTTACTTTTCTAAAAGAAGGGATATACAGTAATATGATCCCTGTGATCCCTGAGATAAAAACAAACGGTATCCTGACATAGCTACTTCGTGTGGCATTTGCGAGTTCAGATCTGTGCAAAAATCAGTGTTTGGGGGTAAAGAAGTGGTGCATAAAACAGAAACGCGTCACTTTTACGCCTAATAATGAAGACGCAAAATATTTGTTTTCCTCAGTTGTCACGTGCTAATCTCCGCCCCTTAAACGCCACACATCTGCCGGACTATATGAGCAACAAGTCGGATGAAATTATTTAACAGTACGTACTAATAAGCCGTTCACTATCATTTATTATCACTCACGCTATACTTAGCAACATTGCACACTTGTTGTATTCCACTGTAAAACAATTTTTTTTTAATGTTCGTGTGTTTGTGTGCTGTTTTCTTTTTGGTTGTGCGTTCGCCGCAGTTTTCCGACAGCACGTGAAGGCAGCAGCAGGAGCTCAACTGTTGGACGGGGAAACTAATCAGGAGCCCGGTGAAGACTTCTCAGCACCGCTAGCTGCTGGGCTAGCAAGCCTTTAAAGTACGCCAGGAGACTCGCACTTTGTTTGTTAAGTACAGTATTTCTACTGGACGATAAACAGCATTCGAGCTATGTTTTAGAAACCCGGGTTTGCTGAGCTGAAACTAAGGCGGACCGCGTCTGGCCAGCTGAAGCTTGCGGCTAGCTCACAGACGTTAGCTGGGAAAGACGGAGCAAGTGGAGGCGAGAACATGGAGCTGGACGACGTAGTCCTGTATCAGGACGACTCCGGCAACTCTACCATGATGTCCGAGCGGGTCTCAGGGTTGGCCAGCTCCATCTACCGCGAGTTTGAGCGGCTCATCGAGAAATACGACGAGGACGTGGTGAAGGAGCTAATGCCGCTGGTCGTCGCCGTGTTGGAGAACTTGGACTCGGTGTTCGCTGTCAACCAGGAGCACGAAGTGGACCTGGAGCTGCTGAAGGAGGACAACGAGCAGCTCGTCACCCAGTATGAGCGAGAGAAGGCGCTGAGGAAACACGCAGAGGAGGTGGGCTCCCCACAAACTCAACTCACTAAACTAATTTATAACGCGGATTACAGATTAAGGGCTCGCATTATGTGCTCTAGTATGTAGAGGTGAAACGCCAAACTCCACTCGAAAATCTGGCCCTTTTATTCAAGAGTCAAGATTCAAAAAAAGAGCGACACACCAGCGAATATCAACATTGATTAATACTTTTTATGATAAATGTAAAGCATTCATTGATTCAGCATGATTACTGTTCCACACAAAGCCCGTTTTGAGTGAGAATCACACTTTTTTGAGCCGCTCATTGTTAGACTTTAAGGTGCAGCAAAAATGAACAAATAACAAGCGAAATTCGCTGTGAATTGACGTCTTATTTCCAGCTCCTATTTGCTGAGGGGTGGATGAGTTTCAGGTGAATGGTTGAATAAAGCGACCTTATTGGACACAACACGTCTGTGGGACGCTAATATCAACAATTGCTGACGATCAAATTGCTAACGTTGCTGTCACCATGGATGATGCTCTTGGGATCCACAGTAATGTACACCAAGGTAGTTTAGCTTGTAATACTAGACGGTGCCATTCGTCTTCAGTCAAGCCTAATACATGTGCAAACTCAGTGATTTGTTTGTCAGGTGGCTCCTTTGCTGCTGCTCCCAGCAATCATGCATTTGAATGTCAGTGATCACGTTCAGCGTCACGTCTAATGACAGCCTGCCTCAAGCAAAAGCATGAGCACAGTCATTTGATTGAGCGATGCACTCACAGTCATGCTCAGCATCACTTACACTACAGTCTGTTTTTGGACAGTTACACAGTTTGCTGTTGTTAGGATCAGCACGCTGACATAATGGGTCTGAAATGAAACTTCATTTGCATGTTGATGTTATTACCACAGAAGAACAATACTCTGAAGTGTGTTGAATATTGCAGGATCTTCTTATTTTAGATTATTAGTTTGTGTAAAGATTCAGGCGTCTATTTTATAATGCTATGATTGTTTTTGTGGCTTTGTCACTTCATTTTCCAAGAGAGCTGCCATACATTTAAATAGACAGACATTAAACCTGTGATATTTCCATGGCAGCAACAGGTTTCAGTACACCTGTGTTTACTTCTCCCTCACACTGTCAGTACCTATTGTTAATATGGCTGTGTAATGAGTTCCCCCTAAACCATAGGCCTATGGTACTTCCTGGACTTCCACCACACAACATAACAATTCTATAAAATACTAAACTGCACAATGAAAACAAACCTAAAAGGTTTGAGATTCTATATTTCTTTCTATTACTTGAACCTCTTAAGCCTCCCCGGTTCCCATGTCTGTGTACTGTACACATAAGCAGCCAAGCATCTCATATATCCCGGAGCTGCAGGGGTTTGCACTTAATCAGGTTTATTATTTTTCCAGCCGGCACGCTTTTAATCCAACCTTAATGCAACACAGGTTTGAAGAGAGATTTTTTTATCAGTGTTGGGATCAGTGTGATGTGTGTACATGTGCAGTTTTTCCATTAGTGTTTTTCTAGGTGTTGTCTTTACAATTAAATGTTCAATGACAGTGCAACAGGCCACAAAGCAGTGTGTCAGTCATTCATCATGTTGTAACATGTTGCCAAAGCTTCTAGATAGATCTTTACACTCGGGATTTTCCATCAATTTTATATGGTCTCATCAGTCCTGTTGGCTCTGGCTCCTGTGTGTGAAATGCCTCATTCCATGTAAAGTTAGTTCTTCACTCAGCCAGTTAGCTTTCATGTTGGTGTGATCAGATATCATTATGTTGAGACGATGTCACCGGTCTGTCCTTTGGCTCCACATCCTGTCTGTAGGAGAGTGCGTAGCTTTTCTAGGCAATGTCAGTGTAGGAACTCGAACCGCAATTCATGATGGGTTATTTATGGCTTTGGGAAGCCATGGTTGTGCCAGGATGAGGTTGATGAACAGAGCTGGTCATGATACCAACTGTCATATTCAGGACTTATTCTGTGCCTTGCATATAGGGCAGTGAATTTTATTTTTTTAATTGCTGTCAGTAAGTCCCTGAGTTGTGTTATTGTTGATTCGTATCAGAAAATGTCATTAAAGAATGAGTAATAGGGAGCAATCTGGCATTCAGTGCTAAGATAAATGAGAACACCTTTCTTTTATTATCATGGCAGTTAAAATAATTGATGTGTAAAATAAATGTTTTTACAGTTTGGTTGAACTGTATACAGCAAGTAATCAGCAATCACATTTATACAAACAAACAAGACCTAGTTGAGTAGGTCTTGTCTAAAACTTTTGTGGACAAGACATAAGAAAGTGTGCTATTAGATATTTGAAAAAACACACATTTATTAGCACATACAGTGCATACCTACAACTCAACAGGACTGTGTGTAGATTAGTGTGGTTTGTTCAGATTTCTTTGACGGTGCTGGCAGCATAAGCAGACAAGCCACAAACTGTCATCAGATTCTCATTCAAATGTTGTTTAATGCTGATTGGACTTTTAAGCCCCACCCTCTTCAAAACAGTAAGAGGAGTAAGAAATCTCTCAGGTGAAATTAATTGAACTGTCACGGCAGAAATGTTTTAGTGTAGGAGCTTTTAATTCATAGTAAGAAGCTGATAAGAGAAAACGGGTGGCCAGAATCTTTAAGATCTTTGTTAGCGACTGGTAAAATGGTCTGTTTGGGTTGTTTCTAGTTTCTTTTCTGCATTCATGTTGCCTTGTCCACTTTGAGTCTGCTTCTATGTGCTCATCCTTGTGCAGGGACACACAGATGAACTGTACACACAGCCTTCCTGCATCTCCCTCGTCTCATTAATCTCCAGTGTGCCGGACAGCTGTCGGTGACAGTTTAACGGTTTCAGAGTGTTAAACGGTCACAAAAATAAAAGAAATTAAAACACACTTGCACTGTTTAAATCCAAGCTTTCCCCAGTGGCAAAGCAACTGCTTTACTCAGAGGAGACAAATGAGCAGCCTGGCACAGACTGAGCTACTAAGCAGCTCATTTGGGCAACAAGTCACGTTAGAAGCAAAGGAGCAGATTAATCCTAACAAACACCTTGTATGAGCCATGTTCTGATTTTCACTCCTCTAGGAGAAATACCTCCTTAGTAGTTTGTCCGAGCCTTGGAGAGGAAAAGGCAAGGCAGGAAATTCTTGTAGAAAAAAAAAAGCACTTCCTTCACGTCTTTTGTCCAGTCAGGGTTGTCTGCTGACCTGCAGTAGACCACGCACATAATGCTGATCTATAATGCCATCGGATCCATTGGTAGACAGAGTCAGAGTGTTGGTTTATGGTACCATAATGAGTGTGGAGACTGTGCAGAGCAGCCACAATAATTGCACCTGTCGTTGGATTTAGTATTTTAGCACTCAGACTGGTCTGTGGCTACACAGCCCCATACACAGCAAGCTGTGATAAACTGTGTGTTCTGACACACTTGATCATAGCTAACATTAAATTGCAGGCTACCCTTTGCTTCTCACGCCAATCAGTTAGTCTTGGCCTTGTATGACCCTGTAACCAGTTTACTTGTTGTTCTGGCTTTAACCACTTTTGTTAGTTACTGACCATTGCATACCAGAAACACCCCCATGAGTGCTTCTGTTTTGAGATGCACTGACCCAGTCATCTAACTACCACAATATGGCTTTTGTCAAAGTCACTCACAACCTTATGCCTTCCCTGTTTTCCCTGCATCAGGTCAACTGACTGTTCGCTTGCTGCCCAGTATACCCGAGCCTGATAGGTTCCATTGTAACAAGATGATCAGTTCCAAAATTGCTGTTCAGTGTCAACTGGATTTCTTCAAAAGTCCACCTGGCTGAATGACTGACCTGGATTCACAGACAAGATGATCTGTATTATTCATTTCAACTGCCGGTGGTTCCAGTGTGGTGACTGGTCCGTGTAGCTGTAGATGACATGTTGCCTGCAATGTGGGTTGCAATGAAATTTGCTTTTCATATTCAATTTTCCTCACAGGGTAAACAATTTTAATGGTTCCTGTACCTTCCATGTACAGTACTTCCATCATCATCTTAATGCTGTATTTGTCCTGTCCTGACCTGTGTGGATGAGCAGTTTTACCATGTATTAATGGCTACTAGCTACTCTGTGGTGCAACATTGCAGTAAATTGCAACTTAGCTTATGTGTAAAACAAGTCGGGTTGTGACAATACCTTCTAAATGTCAGCTTGTTAGGATTGTCATTGTGAGTGTTTTAGCATGTTAGCATTTAAGCGAGCAGTCATTTTGTTGACAGACATTTTGTTGATTAAAATGTCTGATCAAAAAGCTCAATCTTTAACATCTATATTAGGATTTTTAACCATTGTTTTTATAACATATAATCCTACTACATGTACTGCTGTGGTTCTTCAATATTTTTATTTCATTTGCCTAATCAATTTAATGAAGGCTGATGAAGCTACTTTGACAAGTAGTGAAAGGTTTCAATGTAACGTGGTATTTGGATGACTGAGAATCTTCAGCGCTTTATTGCATCTGGTGGTCATGTTCTCACGCACCCAGTTTTCCTAAATCTCCCAGTTGCAACCCACAGCCAGAAAAACTAAAAAGGAGTTGATTTCACTCTCTGTTAATTGAGTACCAATACAGTGGATCCCTGTCTGTCCGGATGTGCACTCACTTGTGCTGCAGCCACATGTGTTTGTGTGTATCAGAGTATGTGTTGGTTCGGGGACAAAGGCAGCATTATACATGCAGCACAGGGGCAAGAGTGCACGTTAAAATGCTGGAACACTCATTCTCTGGAGCGCTGTCATATGCACAAGCCTCCTTCCTGGGTCATATGATGAGCAGCAGCAGTGTGATGAAAATGCTGGTGGTTGCTCCAATGAATATGTTGATATAGAAGGGCTGGTCTATTATGGTGCAGCTTCAAGGCAGCTTCTCCATATTCTCCAAATCCTTCGTCAGAATGACTTATTTACATTGCCTCTGTTTCACTGTTGTTTATGTACATTTGCTGATTAGATTGCCCGCCCCCCTTCCCATGAATCCCCCTGTTTGTAGTTTAGCCCAGTGCTATGTTAATGCTCTAAGTAGATTTGCATGGGAAAAGCTGCATTACTATCAATACTTCAGTTCTTAAGATGCTCCATGTGATTCCAGACCCCGCTGAGTCCTCTGGTCTCTCACCCACTGGCCCAGAGAGCCCCCAAGCCCGACTGTGAGTAGGAGTTTTTCGTGGGGGCTTCTGCATGACAAGACCCAGATCACCCCCACACAAACTCACTCAAACTTCACAATAAAGCCACTTTGACTGACTTCATTATTTGGTAGATGCCACTTGATGAAGAGGACGTTTAAAGATGATTAATAGCAAATCAAATGCTCCACACTGCTACTCTTTGAAAGCCCACAGGCAGATAGAAACAACTCAACCCATCAATGGTGGATTTGTTTTCAGTCACCTCCAGCCTTGATGTGATGTTGGTATAAAGAAGAAGCTACGTGTAGCAGGGCGCTCAGGTGATGCTCATCTCTTTGCAGATGATGTCTACATCCTGACCAGACCCCTCCCCAGGGCCTCTTATTCACAGAGACCATCCACATCACAAGACTGCAGGCTTACAAGTCTTAGCCTGTAACCAGGCAGGTGACGCAAGTGATCATCTGTTGTTTCGGTAGATGGGCTCCTGATAACAAAACAAACCAACCAAAATAGCAGGAACAACAGAAAAAAAATATTCTTCATTTTCTTGAATTTTGATTATTGCTATTCAGATTTGCTATAGCACAGAGTGGACTGATAAAGATGTTGGTGCACACTAGTTCACATTGTCAAAACACTATAAATGTTAACACTCTTCTAAGAGTCAGATACTTGTGTTTTAGGGCATTTCCTGTGTAGTCCTATGTATTGTTTTAAAATATGTTCTGGTACAGCTGCAAATTCAGTGTGGCGTATTTTGGAACACAGCAGTATTTTTACTTTTCAGTTTTCTATTAGAGCTTCATCTCAGCTAATTTATCTTTGGTCAAAGTGTAACTTGCCACCAGACAGCAGTCGTTGACCCAACATCAAATGAATTAGAATTGGGAAGGATAGTGAGTGAGAGGCTTGACATTTGGTTAAAAGACTTGAGTACCTGTTCTTACTCTGTGATCCAACTGCCTTGGTGGGATAAGTGAATTTACAGATTCATAATACAACAGCTGTCATCATACTAATGTTGTGTGTCTTCAGCGTAAACCCGCTGTTAAGTGTGATTGTTTATCCTGTTTCCTCAGTCAGAGAGTTCTTAGTCTAAGGTGCCCTGATAGAAGAATTGAGGTTAATGGCAAAAACAGCAGGGATCACACACACACACAAACATGCAATATCTCCATTTCAGCACTAACTCTTCATGCTCACTCAAAATGTTTGACGTCAGAGCTCGTGATGATCGGGAGATCAGTCACAGGTGATGTCAGAGTAAGACGAAGTGACTGCTTACGTCCATGTAGGACATTTTTGCATAAACAAGTCGTTCAACTCTCACTAGAAGTTTGCAAGTCTACAGTAAATAATTGTCTTTTTTCTCTTTCTTTTGCTGCAGAGGTACATCACTCTTGAGGACTCTCAGGAGGGAGAAAAGAAGGATCTCCAGGGTCGGGTGGTGATGCTGGAGTCTCACACACGTCAACTAGAGCTAAAAACTAAAAACTATGCAGATCAGAGTAAGTCCACCATTTATAGTGCATCTGTCACATACATTGGTTGTACTGTACTGACTCTATTATTGGAAAGCCTGACACACACAAACACACACACACACACACACACACACACACACACACACACACACACACACACACACACACACACACACACACACACAGCGGCCAGATATCCTGTGAGCAGCATTGACAGTTTGCAGGTCTTGTGACTGTTTGTTCGCTCGATGTGCCAGAGGGCAGATGGACTTCCATGTCCCTGCAGAATAAAGGCCATTAGTAACATACTATGAGTTTGTGTGTTTGCCTAACAGGTCAGCTAAATGAGCTGGAGAAGATCAAACCAAACGTGTCACAAGCCCAGAATGGTTCAGGGAGTAACAAAAGAATTTCAGGGAGCTGAGGTCATTTACCTTGAAAACAAAGCTTTTTTTTTTTCTTGTTTATTGATATTTGTCTGTATTTCTGCATATAAGATTCATTAAAGGCCTAAAAGATACCTGTAAAAAAGTAGTGAAGTAGTTTTAAATGTGGAGCACAGTGTAGTTTTTCTTGAATCTCAGAGTGTTTTTTCAGGACATCAAAAGAAAACCCTCATGATGTGTGCATGACTGCTTGTTTGTTTCACTGCAAGGCTTTAACATACGCCTCTTTCATGAAAAGGGAAAATTTGAGAGTTCTCAGCGTTTTTTTTTTCTCAATGTAACACTTCCTCTTTTTTTGTCTTTCTAGTTTCATTTGTCTCTAATATGTTTGTGGACCTTTACTGTGTTTACTCCTTTTATTTTAATTCTTGCAAACACGGTTGTGTTCATTATCTGTTTCTTAATCTTCTTATTTCAGTATGATTTTGCCGTTATTGGTTGGCTTTTAACCGTAGAGTGACTTAATTTCTATTTACCCAGGGGACTCCAGCTGTGCACAGTTTAGTTAAATATAATCTGAATAAAAACTGAGAGCAGAACTTCTTTCTGCTAAATTCCAGTGTTGTTCAGTGACTAATCGCAGCGGTCACACCCAAACAGTCACTTGTTTACCTCATATTCTGACATTAATCTAGAATCTGTTACACGTTTTAACACCTCTGCCAGGACTTAGCTCTTCTATAGTGTTACCGATATTCAAGCTTTTCATATGGGACTTTCCTTCAGGATCACTACCTTTTCTCTAACACACTTCTAAATGTGAACTGGGTTATTTTTGCTTCTTTCTTTTACCACTAGTTCCTCTATCAGCCCTCTCATAACCACAGTGAATCACAGATTCAACATTATGTGCAGCTGCTGTGTGAATTGTTGTTCTTCACTGATCATGTAGGTGAGCCGTGTATCTAAAATATGTGCTTAAACCTTAATAAACACTGGAAATGGACATTTGACATAAAACCCTTAGGTTTAGTTTTGGAAGGCCAGCAGCGGATCGCAAGGTACGTAAGTGTCCACTTTTTGTGAGATTTGAGTAATGAACTTATTTCATGATGTTTAGCGCCACCTGAGAGCCCCAAACTACGGAGTCATTAAGTTGTTGTTAATTAGCTGGATATGACTGATCCTGATGACAGATCACACAGATCACTGTCAGATCAGACAGATCAGACAGATCTGTGGATGTCTTATGAGCCATTGTTTACTTTTAAGTTAGATTTTTATTATTCCATATCACACCAGCTGAGCTGTAGCGATTTTTTTCCACCACAACAGACAGACAGAAACTTGTGTTTGAATCAACCTGCAAAGATTTAAATATTTAGAATTGTCAAAATCACTGGTGCTCCAGATGAAATCTATGTTGATGTTTGGCATTATTGGTCATGATAAGTATTCATAATCAACTTAAGTATTAACAAAGTATTAACATAAGAATCAAGGACTCAGAGTGGTGAAATAATCCCATCCAGGCTTTTTGTCTGGTGTAGCTCAGCATGGGGTTGTTGAAACATGGTGGCCCTCTTCTGACTCTCAGATGTAATTACAGGAATTAAGACCCATTTCCACACTGATGATTCACACAGTGGGGTAAAAACAGTGGATTTCCCACTGAACAAATGATTCATCCAGGGAACAATCACAGCTTTGTTTTGTCAATGAATTTTTGAGACCCCATTAGTCACTTTACATAGAACTGGATAACAGTATTGTCAGCTAGAGTTCCTTATATCAGTAAAATCTCTGGCTCATTTTGTTGTGTAAGTCATTGTTTTCTTTTTTTATCCAGTCAGCAGGTTGGAGGAGAGAGAAGCCGAGCTCAAGAAGGAGTACAATGCACTTCATCAGAGACACACAGAGGTAAACTGGCTTAGGGCTTTTCAGGAAAAAAAAAAGAGTATAAAATCAAAATAGATTAGTAGCTGTAACACTGCTAAGATTGTCTCGTATTGTTCTGCTTTGGACTGAAATCAAATAAAAAAACAGAAGATGGGCCATGAATACGTTTGGGTATACGTTTTCCTTTCAACTGACATTCTTCTTTTTTGTAATAACAGCCCTACAGGGCTTGGCTGTTTTCTGGGGTTGAAAAAACAGAGAGTAACAGAGAGTAACAATATAAGGTTGAGGAACAAGTGAGAATTAGAGGAACAGAGTTGACCTCTAAGTGATCATTAAACAATGGTTGATTAGACAGAAAAGAGAAGTGGGCCAGGTAAAGATGATTCACAACATGAAGTATCTGAACATGAATTATGTTTCTACTGAGCCTTTGGTCTGTTATCCATAATGCATCACTAACAGATGCCTCAGTGTCCAAACAAACCTCTCAGGCCTCAGCAGCCAACTGCTCATAAGCTGAATAAAGCTAAATAGAGAAGCTTAGAATCAGCTAAACACTGATAATGCTGCTGTTGTGGGTTGTGTTTGTCACAAATGTGCCTAGTCATATTAAACTCTATACTAATAAATAACTATTTAAGTAGTCTTAAATCTATAAACATATATTTTTATGCTTTTAGCTTGTAAAATGATTGTAATGCATTGTTTTAAATTCTATGACTCGTATTATATAGAGTGTATTATGCACTTTCCAGATGATCCACAGCTACATGGAGCACCTGGAGCGCAGTAAACACCAACATGCTTCGACACCAGCAGATCCCTCAGATACGGGCACAGGCACATCAACCAGAACACGGTGAGCCAACCCAACACAACAGGTTTTTCCACACCTCATACCTTTTATTCTATGTAAGGCTGAAAATTGACCCACAGAGACTCTGATCTTAAATGTTATTCATTGTTACTTAAAAAAATAAATAAAACAGCAACAATAACAAAATTAGAATTACTACCTTGTAGTTGTATGACCACAAACCAGGCATGCTGCAGTTTACATTATCTGTCCAAACTCATAGACTTAATAAAAGAGAAAAGGCTTAAATTACTGGTCTAGAAACAATACAGTATTATTGCCTTGTTTTAAGAAGTTGGTGGTGTATAGGAACCAGCACTGAGCCGCCACTATAACTGTAGAGCGGGAGGTCGGACAGAGGATGCTGTGACAGTGTGGTTGTTGTCAGATTAATCTGCTTCCATGGGATGATGAGCTTTGTGGTTCATTGCTCATTTGCAGAGATGATTATGACAACGTTCAGGCTGTTTTTCCCACATAACCGTTAAGTGTTTTGGAGCATTCATGTTATGAATGTTTATCCTAACAAGTCCTCCATGGCTTCCTCACAGCTGATATATGATGTTGTCTTCATCACACCTCTGTGCAGTGTTTGTTGTCATCACAAAGTTCCTCATGCTATATGGTAAACCAGATGTTTCTTTTATGACTGTTTTTTTCTGCCACTCCAAGTAAAAACCTGGACACCAGTTGATGAATGCTGGAGTGTTTCAGATGTCTATGGCCTTTTTGGACTTGGCACACAGTGTTTGGGAAGTGCCTGCTCTGGGCAGTTCTACTGCTGTGTCGTATTTATCGTTGGGTTTTCACTATCTTTGAATTTTGTAACAATAACGGTTAAACATGCAAAAAATACTTACTAGCATTTAGTGTTTAGCACAATATCCAACAGCTGATGGATTTTCTTGATACAGGACTATCTAACTGAATGTCACTTTCTAGACTTTTATTAGACACGTCAGATATTTAGGCAACATACATAAACCGTGAGACAACGGGCCTGTCTCTACGCCAGGTTAATTTCACTTTGACATGTGTTCTATCGACAGACTCAAGGTTGCAACACAGCAGAAATGTAAAAGTACAGGAGTTTTATTTTTGTGTTGGTTCTTCACAAAACTTGAACAGGGTCTGTATTCAAACAGCCCTTTTGTTTTTCCCTCACTATCCCTGCAGTTTATGCAAACACACTGCCAAACTTCCTCTCCCTTGCTCACTCTGTCACACACACATGCGCGTACGTTTAGACCAGTCTCCCCATTTTGCAGCCATTATACTGCAGCCTGAGAAGAGGCATATAGAACAAGCTGCCTCAGCATCCAAACGAGAGAGGGAGATGTTGAGAGAGAGAGAGAGAGAGACAGAGAGGGAGGGGTTGTGGGTGCCATAGCAGCGCTAGAGGGAGAGCGTCGGGGTATTCTAGACCGCACAGCCGCAGCTGTGTGTTGTATCTCGGCAGAGGATAGAACGAGTGAAAGAGGAAGGGAAACAAAATCACCTGCCAGAGGACAAGAGTGGAAGAGAGCTGCTGCTACCAGCCTCTCCCTGCTCTGTGTGGATCATCTGCTGCCTGTGCTGCTGCTGCTCGACTTGAATCAATCGATGTCTCTGCTGCTGCTGAAGCCACCAGGATTACTGTTGTTGTGACTGCTGCTGGCGGATTGTTCTGCCTTTGACCTGCTCCCACGCTGTTTGCCTTACAGTTGAACTGCAGTAAACAGTAGAGCATCTCTGACCTCAGCTGTTGATGGACTTATTGTGGTGGTGGTCTGACAAAAAACAGCAGAGTGGATTTGGTGCTACCCACACCTCTGCGCTTTTATCCTGTGTGCCCCCTAACCTCCAGGTCCCTGGCGAGGTACTGGGCCATGATCGTGGGGGGCCATGAGCCCCGGGTGTATGCTGCTGTTTGTTTTTGGCTTTGTAGGGGGAGCGGTGGTCATCAACTCTGCTGTACTGGTCTCTCTGTCAGTTCTGCTGCTGGTTCATTACTCTGTCTCTACCGGCGGCTTACCTGCCCTGCCCTCCTTACCCTCCTTACCCAGACCCAGCAGGTACAACGTGTGTTGTGTTTGTACATGTGTTTAAATGAATGTATCTTCACCAGCTGTAGCTACTCAGTGTGGTTGCCATGTGGGTGTGAGATCGCCAGACACTACGAAACAGCGCACTAAAAGTAGGTCAAGAGAGAGCAGTAAAATCGGTAGCATTGTATCTAGATCACAACACCTTAGCTGCAGCCTCTCTGTATGTGAATCTTCTTATTAAACCTCTTTTCCTGATAAAACATTGAGTGGTACGGTACTGACATTGAGCTCAGTTAAAAAGACAAAAGGCAGCATTGGTCACCACCAGTAACCTGCATGTGACCTCTTCCTCTCAATATGGTGGTGTGTCCATTGTTTTCCTTTTTTTTTTTTTTTTTGGAGCTGCTCCTTTTCATCACTGCCTGCCGTCTGCTGTTCTCACCATGGCAGCCATTTTTCTGCTCACACTAGTACAGTATTTATTCCACACCAGCTCACATAGTCTTGTGTTACTGGATATAAATGATGTTTTAGAGTTGTTAAATTGAAGTTTTGATATGATCACCTCCTCGCAAGAGTAAATGGGTTAATGTGTTTATGTGAGCTGTAGAGGGTAACAGATGCTTGTTCTTGCTTTGTTTCACCATGTGTGTGAAAACCATAACTACCTATAACACAATGAAGAATGCATCTCCTTCACAGAGATAGGTATTGCACTAGTGGGAGATGAAGTTTACGAGGCAACAGTTTCTTTTTTCCACCACCAATTAGTTTTGTTTCTTTTTGTTTAATTGATAATATGATGCTGAGTTAGGTCCACTACTTTGGAAAGGATTCAGAAAGTTTAGTTTGAAAAAAAGGTGTATAAAGGTATAGCCTGTTCTACTAAGTGATGGCTTCTCTGAAATTTATATAGTGGAATGTATTGCATACCCCTTTATTCCCTATTGAACTTTATAAATCATGTTCCTGCACCATGCTGTTGACTGGGCTATTTTGTAACTAAGATATCCTTCATTACCAGTAAGAATGCTTTACATTGTTACTGTACATAGCCACATTGCTTTTGTCAAGACTGAAATAGTTCAACAGCTATTTGATGGATTTCCGTGAAATTTGGGACACTGCTGGCTTTGGTGCCACCCGTGACTTTTTGTCTAGCTGGGAAACCTTTTTCACTTAATTCAGTTACATGTCTCAACATCTATAAGATAAATTGGAACAACATTCAGCATAGATATTTATGGTTCCTTGATGATGTATGTCCTACAGATGCTGGTAATCCAGAATTGTTGTATTATAGTTACATTTGTGAGCTAGTGACCTTTCATCTAATGATATCAACAGGTCAAAATTTAAAGTTGTCCTTGTCCTTCAGTTTATGGTCAAATACTGCAAAAGTATCATGTTTCCGTCCTACTTTGTTTTTAGTGCTACTTGACAAATGGTAGCATACAGATACTGTGAATGTCAAATCAGCTAAATATCAGCATGTGAGTGAGCATGTCACTCTCTAGAACAGTTAATGCCTGGAATATAAAAAAAAAAGTATTCTCTTTTCTTTGGAGTCATCTTTTCCTCTATTTGTTTCTTTCTCCAGGAAGGAGCGCCCCATCTCCATGGGAATTTTCCAACTTCCTGGTACTGACGGTATGACCCCTGACCTCCAGAGAGAACCTGTAGACACGTTCGCTGAACCATGGAGATTCAACAACCTTAGCCATCCACGGTCCAACACCAGCCTTAAGGTAGCACACACACAAGGCCATTAATTGTAAATGATACCTTAAAATAACAGCTCGCAAGTTACTGTCTGAATTTGGCTTGAAGAGATTCCCACGGATCAGATGAGTGACATCATCTGTAGTTCACTTAGGAGGTTGTAGAAACAAGATGCAGACCCTCAGTGCCAGCAAACACCAAAAGAAAGAGTACATTTTCATTCAGAGAGAAAGGATTGTTGAGTGTGTCCAGAATTTTTAGAAGCTTGTGTGTGTGTGTGTGTGTGTGTGTGTGTGGAGAATGGGGTGGCTTGGAGCCTAGCAAGCAGGGGAAGTGGTACCATTCGGGGGCCTGCCATTAACCTCAAGGGAGGGTAGAAAGGACAGAGTGTCTTCACATTGTTGCTATAGCAAACCATGCTGGAAGCAAGGCTCCATCATGAATATTAATGACCACAACAAGTATTCATTTGTTTTTATTACACTAGTCTGAGTTTAGAGGGATGTTGTTTTGAAATCTATATTTTCACCCAGATGATTGGGACTTGTTAAAGATGTTTTGATAACATAACTGCTTTTGAGTGCCTCACAAAAGTCTTAGAATACATCAAAGACCTTAACTCATTTTCCCTAAGATGGACACACAGTTTTACCAGGCACTATAAGTACAACTACACAGCAGTGCCTTTGTGTTTTGTCCGCTGACTTGACATTCTCCAAAGATTTGCAGTTAATGATCCCTTCCCTCTCACCGTGTGGAGGACTGTGTGTGTGTGTATGTGCATATAGTCATTTTTATTGTTAGGGAAGAGACAGACTCAGCAGAGGAGGGAGGCTCTCCTCCAATTGGCTGCTCTTTGCTACTATAGGAACAACATGGTGATGCCAGCATGCAGACAAGTGATGTGAAAGGAGACACTCATCAGTGCAGAGAGAGAGGAGAATAGGTGTGTTCAGAGAGTATGAGGTTGAGGGAACACCATTATGGAGAAAGTTTAATTCTATATAATACCTTTTATGAAGGCATTAAAGTCACCTGTGTTATTAAAGTTTAGCCACCTCCCATTCTTGCCTCAAGGTGACAGAAGGATCCGTGTGGGTGCTTTGTTGACCCGAGTGATTATTTTCCATCAGACACTGTGTTATTTATAGGACTGAAGCTCCTGGTATTAACAGATCAAAACAATACAGCACTGCAGAGTCAGAATGCCACAGAGGGCTGCCAGTAGCTGATTGAATCAAAGCTGTTTGATTGGTGCTGTAAATGTCACTTCTGTGTTGCCAGTCAAACAGTGGCATTTACAGTGCCAGCGTTTGTCAGCTCACATTCACTTAAACAGAGGACCTTTGCTAACGGGTAACCTTCACCACCACAGGATAACAAAAATACTATATAATAATAAAAATATTAATGCTGTAAGAAACATTACTCTTTGTCGTGCTGTTTTTTTTTTACTTTAAACTTTCTTTTAAGTGGGTTAGTATTTATAATGTTGATTTCTCTTGTATAACTCAGTATTTACATCATGAAACCTGCTTGTATTTTAAAATAAAAAGAAATGAAAGGGTCAAAAACACATCAGTGAGTAAGCTCTTTAATATCCTTCAGTGCGAGGAACAGTTCTCCCCTGTCAAAGTGAGACGTGCAAGTTCACAGGAAGACCAGGTAGAACCGGCTCATGAAGAGACTGTAACCCTGGTGTTCATCAAACTAACCTAGTTTTGTGCACTATCGTAATATCGTAGCTGTGGTGCAGACTTCTTTGTATGTGCTATTATGTTACAGTAAATAATGCTAACACACTGGCAATAACTGGTGACTCAGTGAAACTGCATGCACCTGACTGCCAAATTTCCTGCTGCTGGAATAAGAGTGTAAACCATGTCAGGAATGACAGAAACTTAATGAAATGAATTTGCAGTTCTAATCATAGATTGCTGTTAGTATGATGAAATATAGTCTCTCTGTTAGCAGCTTTGTTTTAATCCTACTCTAATCACACTGTACATAAAATGTTTCTTCTATCTCTGACAGAGATCATTGTAAGCAGAGTTATTACTAATGTCACAGTTTCACTCAGTACATTGTATTTAGCTACTAGGTTACTACTTACTGTCATTGGTCAATGATCAGGATTTTGTCAGGTTTTGATTTGATCTTGAAAAGTTAACATGCTCCAAATGAGCTTAAGGGTGTAGGAGAAGTTAACATGTTGATCGACTCTGGTTAAAAAAACACCGTCTTGTTGTTGCCAGAGATTCTGAGTTAAGCCAATGATGTCTGAACAAACCACTTGTTTTATGAGGCCACTGGTTGCATGCTGTGTTTGTGCAGGGTTGAGCTGCATGTTAAAGTGCACACCGTTTGAAACAGTTAACATTAAACTGTTCTAATGTCTGGGTTATTTTAAAACATTATTATTACTATAATAATAATAATATTATTTCCATTTCTTCTGTTTTTCTAGTTTACGTTACTATTTTTGTGTGGTGTGATAGTGTTTTGATTTTTTTTTTTTTTTTACTTGATTGTGTTCTTTGTGTCTGATGTGTGTACTGTCTACATCAAGCTGCACCTTACCTGCCTTCACATCCTGCAGCAGTTTTCTTGTTTACCTTCTCTTCTTGTTTTTTTTTTTTCTTCTTCTCTTCCTCTATTTTAAGGATGAGTTGTCCAAGGCAAACCACAGTGGCTCCAAATCCAGTTCTCCATCTCACCAAGGAAGTGTCTCCAAAAGTGGAGTTCGAGCATCTTTACAAAGTGGAGGGTCCCAATCTAACACCCTCGCGTCCTCTCAGGGTGGTACCTCTAAATCAAACACCCCCACATCTACATACAGCGGTAACTCACAGTCCACCACACCTCTATCTCCTTCTCATGGTGAAGCATCCACTGGTGTGAGTCCTGTGTCTAGTCTGGGGGGAGGTTCTACTGCTTCAGATGTTACCATGGAGTCTGTGGACACATCCCTTCAGAAACAGGACGCTTCAGACAGGCTGAACAAGAACCTTGACTGGAACAATGGAAAACCAGAGAGCAGTAAGAACATCACAGCAGTGCAGGAAGGACAGCAGGGTCAGCTCGGCTGTGACGCTCAGGAGTCAGCTTCTACACCTCTTACTGAAGGTAAGAGTCATTGCACTTAAATGATTGTGTATTTTTCTTCAATGTTGTTTTCCAACTTGAAACTAATGTTGCAGTCTCTGTCGTACAAGATGGAACAGAAAACCTGGAGAAGTCTGAGGTGCAGGCAATCATAGAGTCCACTCCAGAGCTAGACATGGACCTCAACGGCTGCATAGGAACAAGGTGATTAGATTCTGCAGCATAGTGCAGGTGGCTTATAATCATAAAGAGATGCTGTGATGAAATGTAATATTTTGTTACAGCTTGTGTAAGTGTTAGAAAAGATAGTACAGTTGCTCTGCTGTTAGAGTTCTTCCTGTGTGTATCGTCAACAGTGGCGTACAGACATTTGGCATTTTGTTGACATGCTGCACAGAGCTGTCATAAATAATAAACTGCCACCATTGTTTTTTTTAATTGAGTGTAAAGAAAGAGTGCCAACTGTTGTTCTTATGCTAGAAATCAACTCTTTCATTCCAACTAGATGCACATTTTTCAATGGCTCATAAATAAGTAGTAGTAGTATAAGTAGAAAAGTACAGATAAGGTAAACCAGGAAGGAGTAACAGCACCAGGCTATTGTGTGTTGGACAATAAACTACAGTGGCTGTTTTTCATAATGAAGTAACAAGCACCTAGTATTGATTTTTCACAGTCTTATCACTCAAGTCTGTTTTCTTCAGCACAACTTGCTTAATCAAAACAGTGTTGTCATTGAATAATTAGTTTTTCCTCTTCTCCCTCCCGTTGATTTGTCCATCCAGCACACCAACTAAAGGTGGCATAGAGAATCTAGCATTCGACCGTAACACTGACTCTCTGTTTGAGGAGCTATCTTCTGCTGGTAACGACCTGATAGGAGACGTGGACGAGGGAGCCGACTTGCTAGGTAAGTGCTGAGTCTTAGGATTTTTGTCACAGTCTCTACTTTTTTCTTTATTTTTTTATCATTTTGTGTTGCCTAAATTGTCATTTTTTTCTGCTGTCGGGCTTTATCAAATGAACAGATGAGTTTTCTGGTGTGTATCAGTAAACTTTGTTCCCAGTTTCAGTTCCCCTGTGACTTTCTTAAAGATTTGCATACTAGAGTGTTGTGTGTTGTGAAAGATAGTGCTGCTATAGACTAGAGATATTCAAACGTTTGAGTTACTCATAAACCTCTTTCTGATTTGCATCATGTCAGATTACAACTTTATAGGTAAGAATGGGAGAACAGCAATGTTAGTATGTAGCATAGACACTTCTAGTTATTAGAGCTTTTCAGTGTGTTTTTTTTTTTTTTTATATGTTGAAGAGGATGATCGGATGAAACATTTATTTTGGGTGATTTTCAGGTATGGGTCGCGAAGTGGAACATCTTATTCATGAGAACACTCAGCTGCTGGAGACCAAGTAAGTTGTCAGAACACCCGTTTTTCCTTTTTAAACCATTGCTGCTCTTGTATTCTAACATTAATACTTACAGTATAATAAGCTAAAATGTACAAACTGAAGACCACATAAAAGCCTTCCGGACCTTCGAACAGAACAGTGCTGCCCCCTTGTGTTTAATCTCAATCATAAAAGAATGTATGTCAACATACATGTGCATTTGTTTTCAGAAACGCTCTAAATGTGGTGAAAAATGATTTGATAGCTCGCGTGGATGAGCTGTCATGTGAGAAAGAGGTTCTGCGAGGAGAGCTGGACGCTGTCACTCAGGCCAAGTGCAAACTGGAGGAGAAAAACAAAGAATTAGAAGAAGAGCTCAAGAAGTGGGTAGTTTTTTAGACACCGAGCTTCACAATGCAAATCTACACACTGTGCTGGAAGTTCAAGTTTAAAGACACGATTTAGAAATATTCCATTTTTGTACTGACTTACAGAGTTCGAGCAGAGCAGGAGGAGGCCAAACAGAAGGTTAAGAATGACAATGATGACGACGTGAGTCCTTGATACATGTTGTTTCTGCTTGTGTTATGTTTGTGTATGATGCGTTTTAAGTAGTGGTTGTGTAGCCTCATGCAGGTATTGTTTTTGCAGAGTGATGTACCAACAGCACAAAGAAAGCGCTTTACCAGGGTGGAGATGGCCAGAGTCCTGATGGAGAGGAACCAGTATAAGGAGAGGCTGATGGAGTTGCAGGAGGCTGTTCGATGGACAGAGATGATCCGGTAAGTGAGGAAGAACTGGGCGATATCTAGTAGGGCTGACTGTAAGAAAAACAACTAGCTCTATATGTTCTGAAAAAGAAAGGTACCACTGGTGTACTGAGCAACATTCACAGAAGGGAGTCAAACAAGGAAAGCAATGGCAGCTGAGGAGCTGAAGGTGTATCACAAGATGAACAAGAATCAGAAAAGCAGGTTGTAATTTGCACAAATGCACACAGATGAAGTTTTATGAAGAGATGAGACCAAGATTAATCTCCAATGTGAATGAAAGGCTGAAGTGTGGAGGAAGAAGGGATCTGCTCATGATCCAAACCACACAAACTCATCTGTGAATGTCTTTTTGATGACATTAGTCATTATGTTAGCAGCAGGATGGATTCTGATGTGTACAGAAACATTTTTGTCTCCTCTGTACTTTTCCTGTTGTGATGAATCCAAAGGCTGCTACGAAAAAGGCCTTTTAGCTGGTTCTCCTGCATTGATCACACACATACGCACAAATAATCCCCAAATGGGAAATACAAAGCTACGCTCGTCAAACAGAAACATCTCAGTGTAGTTTGAAGTTTCAAATAAGAATGGAGTAATAAATGTAATGCATTCTTTTTTCTTTCATGTCAGGGCTTCAAAGGAGAGCCCAGCTCTTCCAGAGAAGAAGAAATCCAGTCTCTGGCAGTTGTAAGCTTCTCTTTTCTTTTCTTCTCTTGAGGTCGTAAATATCAACCACTGAGTGGTTACTGTGTTTTATGTGTTCAATGTTGCTTTCTTCTTGTATTCCATGTTGTGTGGTTGTTTTCTCCAGGATGTAGGTAAATCTTTGACATGTTCATGTTGTCTGTATTGTCCTGTATAGTTCTTACAAACTTTTAACAGAGGAGAGCCAGCAAAGGAACAATGGCTGTGATTGCAGATCTGAGCTGCTTCATGATCACAGTAGTTGTTAATTGTTGTTTAACATTAAGGAAGTTGTTAACACACAGGCTTGATGGAAACTGTTGAGGGAACTAAAGCTGCTCTAAGCTTACTATTAAAAAATGAATATCCGATGTCAGATCCAGGCTCTCCTTTGTTGAGTTTCATTTGGAATGAGTGTGGTTTGGTTTGGTGCAGGGTTTTGGCAACGGGTTTGGGACACTTGAGTGTATAAGAAGCAAAATCTGACGAATTCACCATCTCTCCTGCCCTTTTTTCTGTGTCCCTCTCTATTCTGCCTGATGTTGTGACGTCTATGTGCAGGAGGTGTGTTTGGAGGGTTGCTATGGGGATGGGAGGGAAGGCAGGAAAATGAGGGGACTGAAAACAAAGCAAAACTGTTTAGACTTAAATACATTTCTTATATCTAACTTTACAGCTGTTATCAAAACATTTAAGTGAGTTTCACAACAAAATGATGCGGTATTAAAACCTTCATGTATGTGTAGATGTGTCATTCTATAGAAACAGAAAATGTGATTTTAGGACAGGCCTGTTTTCTTTGTTCTGTTGTTGACTAACGTCTGAGTCAGTGCTGAAAATTAACCCTGCCCTCCCTGCTCTCCAGCGTTGTGAGTGGGTTTCTGCTCTCATGTTCTGTTGTTTGGGAGACAGGACAAAAGGACAAACGGGTTGATTGACAGGTTTATGGGATCATTCGTGTCAGTGAGATTGCTACCAGTATGACAGCTGGCATGGTGTGTTAGCATGGGAGAGGAACCTTGTTACTCTTAAGTGCTGAACCCTACTTCTGCTGCTGCTCGAGCTACTGCTTGTGTCCGCCCCTCTACACGTTTGTTTGTGTGCTTCCCACCCCTCTCTCCTTTCCACTTCCCCACCCTTACACCTCTAGTTTCAGCCGTTTATTCAGCTCGTCGGGTGGGGCAGCCAAGAAGCCAGCGTCGGAGGCCCCAGTGAACGTCAAGTACAATGCACCCACCTCTCAGATTCAGCCATCTGTTAAGAAGAGGAGCAGCACCCTGCAGCAGCTGCCCAGCGACAAGAGCAAAGCCTTTGATTTCCTCAATGAGGAGTAAGTCAGTCAAGATATGTGATGTGATAATGCGATTAGTTTATGCTGAGGCGCTGTTGATTGATTTTAGTGCAGTAACTCAAAAACAACCAGCAGCACATCCAAACCTGATATTGGTTCCTTTAGACCACCATAATTTTATATTTTTGTTAATTTGTTTAAACAGTGTTTGGTGAGAACCTGTAACAGACCTCTTTTGTCAACGGGCTGTTGTTTTGTCTCATAGAGTGCCAGCTGATAATGTGGTGTCCAGGCGAGAACAGAAGAGGGCGCAGTACCAGCAGGTCAAAGCCCATGTCCAGAAGGAGGACGGCAGAGTCCAGGCTTATGGGTGGAGCCTGCCCAAGAAGTACAAAGTAAGAAGATGACCCCTATAGGACTGGCAATAGCACCTTCTGTACATTCAGTGTGTTGTTGGAATTATCAACCTGTAAGCTATAACAGAAGCAACATCTTGAGTAGTGCTGTCGTTCGACTTTTCAGGCCAATGGGGGTCAAACAGAAAACAAGATGAAGAATCTGCCTGTTCCTGTCTTCCTCAGACCACTGGATGAAAAAGATCCTTCTATGAAGGTTCTACATTTACGTTTATTGCATATAAAATATCTTGTTAACATTCATCCTCAATGTGAACTACGCATATCTTTAACCATCCTAAGGACTGCATTGTGTGTCACTCTGCTCTGTTTCATCCTGAATTCCTCTATATATTGATCTCTTCCTTGTTTCATTTTGTTTTCAAGGTGTGATTTAGATAAGTGTTATATCCTATTTATATCTTAATGTATGTGACTGCTATGACTGTGTATGTCTGTGCTACAGCTGTGGTGCGCTGCTGGCGTGAACCTCTCTGGAGGTAAAACTAGAGATGGCGGCTCAATCATAGGAGCCAGTGTGTTTTACAGTGATGTGTCTAGACCAGAAAGCCCCAGGAAGAAAATGGGCTCTCAGAGTAGCCTGGACAAACTGGATCAAGAGCTCAAGGTATGCACAAACTCACAGATTTAGGTTCTACTTGTCTTATCAGAGCAATATTTACATTGGAGTATGAATAGTTATATTAATCAATCCATGACGTTGTTGCAGGATCAACAGAAAGAGCTGCTGCAGCAAGACGACTTGTCGTCACTGGTGTGGATCTGTACCAGCACCCAGTCTACCACTAAAGTTGTTGTCGTTGATGCCAACCAGCCTGGAAACATCCTGGAGAGCTTCTTTATTTGTAACTCCCATGTACTGTGCATCGCTAGTGTACCAGGTCAGTAGATGGGTACAGAAAGAGAGGATTTCATTGCTTTTGTGTGCACATAGCTTAGTTTACATTCAGTGGCTCACAGTGGACCTATACCAGTTCTGGATTACAGAATATGTTATATGTTGTATATGTGGTTTTATTATTTAGGTGCAAGAGAGACGGACTACCCAGCAGGTGAAGAGGTGCCTCCAAACTCTGAGGTGGGACCAGCTGGAGATGACATCTTGTCATCAGCCAATAGCAGCTCAGCAGGGGATGACAGTGTTCTTGGAGGCATCACCGTTGTGGGCTGTGCGGCTGAAGGAACAGCAGTGGTTGCTCAGACAGCAGACATAGGAACAGGTAGGATGTTGTGAACTTTTAATCTAACACACACACACACAAGTGGATTCAAGTTGCTTAGAGGTTGTCTTCTGTGCAGAATCCAAACCGGCAGAAGAAGCCACCGAGGCGACGGAGGCCAGCGCAGGGCTTGCTGACCAAAGAGAAACCCTGAGGGGAGTCTACACCGAGCATGTCTTCACTGATCCACTGGGAGCTCAGCAGACAGCAGAGACTCCAGCCAACTACTCTCAGAGGTGACATCAGGAGGCTCAGTACCCAGCACAGGGTCATTATAGTTCAGTCTGTCTGTTTAATCAGTACAGACGTAAACATTCACCGAGCATCTGCATTAAAGCAAGAGCACATGTAAATGTTTGTGTGATTATTATAAATCATTACAATGCATTAAAGATTCTAGTCAAACTCACTTGCTACATTGCAGCAACAGCTAACCTGTGCACACTGTTCAGTGGTTTACTTGATTACTGTAATCAAGTGCAGTTATAACGCACATGTACTTGAGTGTTTCTATTCTAAAATAAATAATTAGCTCCACTTGACAGCTTTTGTCACTTTACAGTCTCAAAGTGTTCATATTTAACATGTTATTGTCATCTGTTCCAGGGAGAGTGACCTGTTCAAAGATGGCGTGAGTTCAAACCCTAATGATGAGGAGCAGGATTTGATGAGAGAAGAGGCTCAGAAGATGAGCAGTGTTCTGCCCACCATGTGGCTAGGGGCACAGAATGGATGGTAAGGTTTAAATGCAGTTTGTAGTTTTAGTCCAGGACACCTGGGATTGTGGCCAAGAGATCTGTTGTTCTCTAATAAATTCTTGTAATCCTAATTTTGATTCTAGTGTGTACGTCCACTCGTCTGTGGCTCAGTGGAAAAAGTGTCTCCATTCCATAAAGCTGAAGGACTCTGTGCTTGGCATAGTGTAAGTACAGCTGTAGGTATAAAACACACGGGCCATTAATTTATTCCATCATCCTCTGATTTCACCCTCACGCTTTTGGCTGTAAAACAGTTGATTTAGCAAATGTTTGTCTCCTACAGACATGTGAAAGGGCGTGTACTAGTTGGCCTTTCTGATGGCACTCTAGCCATTTTCCACAGAGGAGTAGGTGAGTTGGATGAGCTTTAATCCTCCACCTGCCAAAATAACTTGTCAGTGTGGGATCTGCTAACAAATAAACCCCTTTATTTTGTCTTTGTCTTCCATCAGATGGACAGTGGGATCTGACCAACTATCATCTGTTAGACTTGGGGACACCGCACCACTCCATCCGCTGCATGACTGTTGTGCATGACAAGGTGTGGTGTGGCTACAGGAATAAGATCTATGTGGTCCAGCCCAAAGCTATGAAGATAGAGGTACAGTCAGACTGAGACTGCAGTCATTTATCTTTTCAATGAAGGCGACTGAGCTGAAGCAATTACAGTCCACTTCATTGTCATGGAGCCGTATGAAGTTAGCCGTCTTTGCTGCATTGCTCTCATGCCCCGTGTTCTCATCCATCTGCAGAAGTCATTTGATGCCCACCCTCGTAAGGACAGTCAGGTGCGTCTGCTGACTTGGGACGGGGATGGTATCTGGGTGTCCATCAGGCTGGACTCCACACTCAGGCTGTTCCACGCTCACACCTACCAGCACCTCCAGGACGTCGACATCGAGCCCTACGTCAGCAAGATGCTGGGTCAGTTCACTCTGGGTGTGATTCAGCAGTTGTCTAACCTCCAAATATAACACAAATAACACTCATCTTGTTATTTGTCTTGTTCACCTTAGGTTTTGAATGTGAAAATTTTTTATTTTTTTATTTATGTATTTCTCTCAGGCACGGGGAAGCTGGGCTTCTCGTTTGTGAGGATCACAGCACTGATGGTGTCGTGTAATCGTCTGTGGATCGGCACTGGCAACGGAGTTATCATCTCCATTCCTCTGACAGAGAGTAAGTATATAGCCTACACTGAGATTCTTCTCTTATTGTTACGGAAAACTCTGCACTAAATGTCAGAAACAGCTTATTATATGATTTACTTATTTCAAAAAGCGATATTCACCTCAACAAACTGATGCTCAAGGTTAATGCTGAGTGTTGTTTAACACTGATGTTACCTGCCTTCACATGAGCAACTTTTGTTGGGAACTACACTAGTCTGTTGGGAGCTTGAGTTTAGTAATTAAAATACAATGTACTAATAATATCAGTGTAGCTTTTAATTGCCGGTTGCATGTCTTTCTCTCTCTTACTTACTGTCCTAGCAGCAGCCAACCAGGTAACCAAGGCAGCAGGAAACCATCCTGGAAGTGTAGTTCGAGTCTATGGCGACGACAGCGGCGACAAAGTGACAACCGGGACGTTTGTTCCATACTGCTCCATGGCTCATGCTCAACTCTGTTTCCATGGTCACCGGGATGCAGTCAAGTTCTTCACGGCCGTCCCAGGTGAGTATGTTTTCAGTGAATGTGTATTTAGTGAGCTCTGCTGTCAGGAAATGTTTACTAAAACGTTGACAGTTTAAAGTGTGATGGTTATTATTTTTGTCTTGTAGCTAATGAGATTTGATACAACAACATACTGTAATGATGTGGAAGAAGTGTAGTTGAACTGTTCCTGTTGTCTCATATGAGTGAATACAGGGAGCTGAGATGTGATTCAAATACAGTGATAAGAAAATCTGTATGTAATCAGCAGAAAAACACAATCTGGACTTGTTTGGAGTTATTTACAGTTTGTGTGTCTGTGCTCTCAGGTCATGCGCTTCCATCTGTGTCCTGTGGAGGAGAGGCAGCAGGAGACAAAGCAACAGATGTCTCAGCTCAGGAAGGAACCAAGTCTGTGTTGGTGATGAGTGGAGGAGAAGGCTACATCGACTTCAGGATGGGTGAGTGTGCCCCACGAACCTCAATACAAGTCACTGCGCTACCGTGAATGGAGGATGAGCTCTCTCTGTTCCTGTCTTTAGGTGATGAGGACAGCGAGAAGGAGGAAGGGGAGGACCTCCAGCTGAATCTGCAGCCCTGCTTGGCTAAAGCCGAGCGCAGCCACCTCATCGTCTGGCATGTTATGGTCAACGAGGACTGAACTCTGACTCCCTGAGGCCTGATTTGCCTTCTCCCTCAAACCCCCTGCTGTGGAGGAGGAGTTCAACAGGATGACTCCCTCTACAGGCACCAGTTTAATCAGCACTTTGTTTTTTTTCCCTCAGATTGAACAATACGAGTGAAACAAGCAGAAACTGCTCTGAGAGCACACAGACTGACACAAACTGCATGTTAACGTTTTATTACTCGTTTACTCTTATTTGTTCTTTTGTTATTTTATGGATTTGAATTTGCATTTGCTCTTCTTTTAATATTATTTGAGATAAAGCCGTTTTTGAGTTTGTCATATTAGCTCGGCAGATGCACCCAGTTTATCCTCCTGATATGTCCAGGTTCCCTCCACTCAGTCCAGTTACTGTATCCTGATCCTGGTCACAGCTGATGCTAAATCAAGTTGTTCAAATCAAGATAATCACACGAGTGCCCCAGTTGCCTTGTAATATATAAGACCTGGGTGATCATGCATGGGAACCAATCATCGGACTTGAGGGTGAATTTCACATCATGTTGATTTTAATTTTCTATATTTTTTTTATCTTTTGAGAACTTGGCTTTTGATTGTATGCAAGAAAAGAAATCGAATCGATCGCCATTTTTCCCTGGGTCAGGATTAGAAGATAAGGTCAAATGCAATACATCACACATTTTTCTGAGCAGGGGATATTTATCCAAATATTTAAAATGCAACAGTGGTAACTCCAGTGTTTGCCCGTCTTGCATTATGATTTCATTTAAGACACAGTGCAAAGTATTGATTTTTCAAAACAGAAATGCACAGCAAGCTTTGAACATCACAGACGAGCATTTACCAACACTTCAGAATAACAAAACGTCTTTGAACTATCAGGATGAAAAATACTCTGTTAAGAATTCCAGTAATAATCATTGAATAATCATAATGGAAACAGTAACTCGAAGTGAAACATATCTTTGTTCAATTTGTGCGACATGAACCCAAATTTAAATTATTAATTATATTAGAAAATGTCTTACTGTATATCAGGATGAACTCCTCTAGATGATTTTTTGAATTGGGCCCATATACATGTACATATTAATACATATTGATACATGTAGTGATGGCCAATATTTGATATATATTTTTTCAGAAAATGACGAGTTAGAATATGTCAACTGTATAAGGAAATACAGTTGCAACTTGAAAAACTTCTGATTACGCCTAAACACGGCTGATGGATTAGATTTTCAGAAACTGACGCTCTGCACTGTGACTTGAATGTAATTGTAAAACAATGGAACACAAGCTGGAGCGAATCTCATTGACAAAACCCTTAATTATGAAATGAAAAGCAGCTGCTGCAGCATCTACCACTACGTACTGTAAATCTTCCCTGAATTAAGTCGCGATGCTGACAGAGATGGATTCATGCACTATTTCGTCATGTACCATTAAGATTTGTATTTAATCCAATATTACATGAGGACGTTGTCAGTCCTCTGCTCCCAGTCTGCCACCAGCTTCAGCTAGTTGACACTTTAAAATATGCCTTAGGTATCAAAGTTAGAGAGGACTGAGTTAAGGGCTTTTCAGGTGTGACACAGTATTTTCTTTTTTTCTCTTTAAAGAATGTTACGTTTGCTACCAAAGGTTAAGAAATTAAAGTTTGATAGTTTGCCACATGCTCAAACAATAAGTGTCTGATGTAACACAGCACCTCTCAGCACAGTTGTCTCCCTTTGTGCACGCTAGACAACATGCGCATTTTGTAACAGTAATCCAATTGTATAGATGAGCTATATTTTTAGATTTTCATATTTGGGAAATGACTTTTTTTTTTTTCCAGGGCGTAAGAGGAGAGAATGTGCCGGACCCATTACTATGAGACGATAAAACAAGCAGCCACGCTGAGAATTACATAACCCCCTCACACACCACCAACACACACCGCCACCCCCCTCTAATCCCTATCTTGACATTTAGAGGTCAAAACTGGAACATTGACATTTTTGGTTTAGCAGCGCTGCTTGCTCCTGTTTATACAAGGCAGCGGTGTGTTTTTGCAGAGAATAGCCCCATTTGTCGGTAAACCACTCAATTCAAAAAATGTTTTCATGTTTTGTTTTTCCTCTGACAGTGCAGTGTACAAGATGTACATTTAGGTGTAATTTAATACTGTATCCCTGGCCTCCGTGTACCTGTACACTGCACTGGTATGCTTTATGTTTTGTCCTCTATATATTGAACAGTATCAGATGAGGCCTCTCCTCATCATGCAGGTGTGTGTGTGTCTGTGTGTGTGTGTGTCGTCTCCAGGAGAGGAGATCAATGTTATTGAAGTTTAGCCATGTCAGTATTTATTTGATGGAGCCTTTGCAATTCAGAATGTATCTTTGTATATTGAATATAAATATATCTGATTATATATGTATGAAACATGAAGAAGAACAGTTGCTGCTGTTGGGATGATGAATTAGTCTCGTAGGGGTAACTTTACTTAGCTATGCACTATGTCTCTTAGGGGAGAGCAGTGAGTGAGAGTTTGCTTCAGGCCTTTTTTGGGGTTTTCTTTTTTTTTTTTTTGAAGCAGATACCCTGCAGCCTGTCCACAGACTCTGACAGCATCGGTTTTCATCTCCAGTGCAGGGAAAAGTCAAACTGAACTCTAGGCAATGATTGGGTTACTTCATCCCACCACAGCGTGACAGAGGAAACTTCCTCTGAGAGTCTCGCCCTCCTCTGCAGGTCTGTCACTTCTCTCATCTGCATACGTCTGTCATTATCTTGGCAGGTGCTCCCCCTGTTCAAAGTCAGCAGTACGAACACCATCTTGTACTTCTGCAGCATATCTGGCCTTACTTCTTTTTAACAATCAATTAAAGCTACTTTTGTGGGCTAATTTTGTCTGCTTGTCGTATTTGGAGCTGAACCGTTGTAAAGATATGTTTGCTGACATGCAGAGAGGAAGGAAAGGACGCTCAATAGTGTGCTATTAACGTTAATAATGTGTTCGTTCTGTTCCCAGAACACTGTCAACAGTGAGTCAGCACCAGGACTCTGAAACTAAAGCAGCTAAACAAGAGTTCAACAATCATTAATTTGATTTAATCTAAGGTCTCTGACCTTGTGTTTCACAAAATCATTACCAGTTAAACCAGGCTTGTTTTTCATTTAAACCAGCTTTAAATAAGTCTGATTTAAATGCTGTGCATTTTAATTAAAACATACTGTACTAATTAGCTTTCCAGGATCCTATGCGCTATCATACTCTATGCTGCATGAAACATCTACGCACATTTTCAACATATACAAAGGAGATTTGCTGCTACTTTACTTCATGCTGCCAAAGATCTGATTTGTTTGTTGTTTTGCTTCCAGCTGTGGTTTTGTCAAGTTGTTGTTGTTGTTGAAATACTGTGTTCTATGTTTCATATCTGTTTCGTGTTGATATGAACATTTTACCGTCTTTACATGTTCATTTTCCTAACTTGAAATTGGTGTGACCTTAGTGTGACACAACAGGGTCTGTTCAGTCAGCTTTGTGGACTTGAGTCCAGCCTCCACACTTTTCTCTCCTAACACTAGAGGGCGTGCTAAGCTGCGAGGTAGTGCTGTTTTTTCAGTGACTTTATTAGAAGGACAGCAGTACTCCTCCCCTGCCTGCCATTGGTCCACAGCTGTTCTATTCAGGGCCTTGGTTTCAGCTCATTGAATGAGGCTGAACTGTTTTTTTTTGTTTTTTTTTTAAGCTGGCTAAGAGACGGATAGAGAGGCTTTAATCGCTTCCCGAGCTCTTAATAGGAGAAAGCCTGGCTGTCATGGATCACAGTCATGATAGTGGAGTAGGAGGTTAAGTAATAGATACTCAGCACGGTGCTGTCTGTTTGTCTGGACTGTTGTTTGCATATCACTCCTGTCAGTTTACAATCCTGTATCTTTTGTTTATATGTTTTGTTTGTGTGAAAATGATCTTAATTGAAACTATTAACACGAAAACCACCCAAATGTGATAATACATGCAAAAAAAAGTACATCTCAAGCTTCCTCAGTGATGCAGATGATCGATTTAATACTGTCCGACAAAGTGAACTTGAAGGAATCGTGCTCACGTATATTCTCAAGTGTTTTAAGAGAAGCCTGGCGGCTAATATCTGTATGCTAAATGCAAAGCTAGAACCCCAATGCAGTGGAAAAGAGGGGACGGGGCACAGCCGGCATGGCTCGCTCTACGGTTGAAATACTACAAGCATTCACAAGCCAGCACACACTTGACCATTGGACAGTGCGCGTGCAAAAGGCCCCGTGCTGCTCAGGGCTAAACTTCCTCAATCTCAGCCCGATGAAGACCACATTCAAGTAGTCTGAAGTACTTCTGTGAACTAGCTTTACTTAACCAAACTAGATTTATCCCTGATGCTTTGCCGTTCAGTGTGAAGTAATCTGGAACTTGCAAAGCTCCAATAATGAGTGTAACCAGTAAATTATCCTGTGGACGACTTTCTTTCTACTTCTCTAATTGTGTTTCTGGTCATTTTAGGAGTGCCTCTTGCAGCTTACATAACATTCACGGCTGTAAATTCAGCTGTGAACACCAAGGTCGAGCTTCCTGAACGTCCTTTCTAATACAACTAAAAGTCCTTTCGGTGCTCTGTGCAGTTATGTGTACAGGCTGAATAGAGGTCAGAAACATTTTTAACCGGTTTTGCAAAGATTTTGCATAACTAAGCTACCGGTGCCATTTGACAGTCTGCTTAGCAGTTATGCAACATGGCCAGATGGTTGCTCCAAGGTTGTACAGAGTGGTTTAACCAGGTCCCAGCACAATCACCACCTCTTGCTCCTGTTTGTAGTAACTGATGCCCAGGATGCTCCAGGTCAACTGACCTACTAATACCAGTACCAAATGTCAGTTTACAGTACCGCCATCTTGCTCTGAGCTAAAACGCTGAGAAGAACATGATGTGAAATGAGGATTAACATGTGCACTGTTCGTGTGTGGCCTTATGTATTTCCCAGAAGGTCACGCGGGTGTAACGAGGTGGATGCTGACTTTGCTGGATGCCTCAATTCCACTAGGAGAAGGTGTAAAAAAAATAAATAAATAAAAAAAGCAAGAGGTGGAAAACGCTGCACACAGAAATACACCCTCCTCTCATAAAGACAGATTTGCTGTGGTGCATCTATTCGGCATGAATCATGAGCAACTCACAATAACACACACGCGCACTCCGGAGGAGAGCCGCAACGCACACCTTTGAGTGTGTGTGTGTGTGTGTGTGTGTGTGTGTGTGTGTTTGTGTGTGGTGACGCCTGCCGTCTGTGTTGCATGTCGCAGCCCTCGTCTGCTCTGTCATCTCAGCTGGCTTGACACAGTCTTCCCTGGTGCAGGATAAACACACAGCTGGAGTCCCCCCTCTGAGTCACACACTCTGTCTATTTGAGTCCTCTCATTGTTTCTCATCACTCTGTTCACGCTCCGCAGCCTTCATCCCTGTTGCCATGTCATCCCTCCTCACCCCCCCCCCCCCCCTTATATGATGTAAGAACTCCCTTTCCTTGACAATCAGCTCTGTCACCGGAGGGTTTCTAACTCTCTCTCTCTCTTTGTGTGTGTGTGTGTGACTCTTTGATCACGTAGAACCCGAGCTGACGGCGTGCGTGAAGTTATCAGGAATCCTAAAACTGCAGCGTCAGCACACATCTTTATTTCACCATCATTAACCTTTTAATATTAAACAAATGGGTTTTTTTTTGGAATGTTAGGTTTGAGCTCGTGATGACCACACTTTGATCTGCTTCGCCAGAGCTGCACACACACACACACACACACACACACACTGAATCTTGCATGTGAATACACCGACTCTGATTATATGCACTCATTATTCTTTCACCAGCCAGGAGCCGGAGGCAAAGACAAAGGAGAGAATCTCTCAAGCGCTTTGTGTTTCATTTTTCAAATCCGCCGTTTGCTTTCTTCCCTGTCCTGGCATTTTACAGCACTTTGTTTTGGCAAGACTTTGAAGTTTAGGTGTTGTAGGTCTGATAACGACAATATCTTCTGCTTGCTCGTGCAAAGGGACTGAAACCCTCTACTCTGTTCAAACCAGTCCACATACGTGGGTCTCCGAGGTGTCCGGCAGACGTAAAACACCCTGCATTGTGAAGGAGGAGTTAGTTATCTTTTAATTTATGGAAACAAATGAATAACCCCTATTGGCAAATTGATATTGTATTCTATTTCCCAAGGTTCTCGCAGCTGCTGAGCTTGTAAATCTAAAGCTGTAAATGTTAATAAGTTGTCAATAAATGGATTTCAGGCTGGACGGCCTGCAGCTCTTTTCCACCAGAGTGGTCAAAGTGTCCCCTGGTGAATTATAGAGCTAGATGTAAAGACAAAGGAAGGTCCTGCATGTACAGTACTGGAGTAACTGTTCTCTGTAGAGCTACTCTTACAGTAGAAAATGTGGGGATCACCCTTAGAGAAGGAAGATATGAAGGAGAAAGTGCAGCACAGGACTAAGTACCAGAGACCAGCACTGGAGGTAAACAGGCCTCCTACGCCCCCCTGCTGCCTGCACAGAGAGGACGTTGGTCAGCCCATGCAGCCTCTGTGTGTGTCAGTGGTCGAGTTCCTCCCTCTGTCTTTTGGATCCCCTGACTGGCGCCATGAACGCTGTCATAAGGAATGAGCCTTCGCGTTCGCTCCGTCCTCTGCCCTCGCTGCTGCCCGTCTGTCAGCCCGCCTGCTTGTTTTCTCTCCTTCTCCATCATGCTCGCCCCTTCGATCCCTTCAGAGACCGGACATAATGCATTTTCTTGACGTTGGAAAGCTGGAGGCGGCACAGCCGTGTCAACGTCATGTGAGGTTTTTTTTTTCCGGTGAGATGAGGTAGGGGAAGGTGAGTGAGGGGAAGAGGAGTGTTTTGAGAAGCAGAGCTAGAGGGTGAGATGAGTCATCCTCCCAAATGCACCGGGCTCGATGGGGGTCTCACACAGCCTGCAGACACACACACACACACACACAAGAGCTGCACTTCACCTGTCAACTGCACTAAAGTGTCGTAACTCTCTGTGTGACCTGAAGTAGTCTGATGATAAAGTCCAGTGTAGATGAGCAAAAATGAGCCTCTCCCACTCTAGTAGCTTTGACTTTCAGCCACATTCAACCGTGAATATCATCCTCTTGAGTCTAATCCTTGAGGAAAGTTTTTGTCTGCATATTATGTAATACACACACACACACACACACACACACACACACACACACACACACACACAGAGGGCAAGCACATTCACGCCTCAATCATTTTTCTCCATGAGTCTACAAGAGAAAGCAGCATCATGTAACATGCTCTGCTGTTTTTTTTCCTCAGGAGCAAGCAGCCGAGGTGCGGCCAGAAATGTACCGACCGCTGCCTGACCTGAGGCCGACTGTGGTTCAGCACGGACACTCATTTGAACCGTGGTGAGCTGTTCCCTGACCCGTCCGGACACGCAGAGAGGAGGCAGCACAGCGACCCACACCAGCTGCCCTTCATAGCGCCTCACTTAGAATCAGTTATGGTTCAGGTAAAAAAAAAAAAAAAAAAAAAAGACATCTCTGAAGCTGTGTAGTTTAGTTTTTTTTCACGCTGAGGTGAGGCTGCGTCCTGCAGGGTGCAGTGCTGAGTTAAAAGATGGGACAGAAGAGAAGAAAATAGGCACTGTCCTCACCTGTGCATGTGTGTGTGCCTGGCCTTCCTGTCTGGCCCTTAGCCCTGCACTCTTCTGTCCACTACTTCCACTTCCTGTGACCTTGTCGAGTCTCCTTCGTGGGCTCAGAGAATGTTGTGGTTGTGTGATCTGTGATCAATCAGCCAGAGTCTCTTTAAGTCACCAAAGAGACTCGGGAATCGACCTGTTTCAGTGATTGTTATTATCTTATGTAGTCTAGCAGTCACAATAACTAACCCACACCATCATTAACCAGTGTGAGCTAATGTGAACTATCCAGTTGGAAGATTTCTATTTAATCACATTCATACTGTTCTGTTGAACATAACTCAGTTAAGTTTATCTAACTTGTTGAGTTAATCATCTATCTCGTGCCTGCGTGCTCACCGAAGTTTTGCAACTTTTAAAATAAGCCCTATAAGTAGCTCCGTGACATCGGGATTACTGCAGCAGTAGCACTTTCTCCCGTTTCCATTTTCAGCTGCAGTCTCAAGGTCGAAAAGCATTTTGTTGAGAAAACCCACGCAACAACCCTTTTGGATAACTCTTCTGCGTGTGTGTCACCTGAGAAAGAGATTCGAAAGGTTGTATGAAGTAACCTTTTGCTTGCCCAATGTCTGGGCTTGTAAATGCCAAGTACACAGACCTCTATCTTTTGTGAAGGTTTGCTGTATGATAAGAGAAGTGGTATTGCAGTGTTGACACTACAATACAGTGGGTTTAAAAAAAGATATTATTTTTGGGATGTCTGGAGGGAGCTACGCATGAAACACAACTGAATAAAGTGAGAGACTGTGAAGTTAATCAGTGACTGATGCTTCAAATTGTTAAATAACCATGTGATGCTCAGACAGTAGGCCGGACTGTCCGATTCTCCGGGGTAATGTTTCCCCTCTGAGTCACAGTGATACCTTTCTTACCTGACTGAACAATGGTGAGAGAGCTGTGGGGCCAATCACCTTATTTGAACCACTGGGGCTCCAGTTTGTTCCCCGACTCTAAGCCTCTTACACCTGAACGTGTGCTGGGTTTCATGCGGTAAAGCCTGTCGGTGGGATTTTTGGGATTTTTGGCCGCACGGTTTAATGGCGACGCAGTCCACTGCCTATTTTATCTGCTAGTTTAGGTTTTACCAGCGCTTCAGCAACAGGCGGCTGTAGTTGATGGTTGAACTGTCTAGGTCAACACAGAGAAGCAAGCTGTGAAAAGCCTGCTTATTACTTCTTATATAACAACTTCAAGTGGGAACCTAATGTGTTTTCGGCTGATTATAGAATTTTTTTTTTTTTTTTGCCTCAGGTGGCCAAAAATAAATAAAAGGCTGTTGCAGCTTTCTACTGGTATTCTGGTATCTTCATAATTACAGGGAAACAAGGATCATGAAATGTAACTGGAGCTGTGACCTGCAGTACTGTGTGTGTTAGATAACTGCGAGGTGACTACTGGAACTATTTACTTTATTCAGTTAGAGGAGAAAACACTGATAGTTGTTATCTCTTAAAATTCATTCCTAATAAACTCTCTACAGCCCGGAGCTACTACTTAGCGTGGCTACAGTATGACCTACATAAACACACATCAGCATTTTGAGCCACTATGCAATCACTTGCCCAGAGTCACTAAAGTGTACTATTGACCCATGAGCGGCTCCAAAACTCTTCATTTGTGTTAACGGCTCAGAGGGGAGGGCCGTTGGTGGGGGAACGGCTCGGCTGATGGGGACACGCTGTGGTCTGAGCCAGAGTTTGAGTCCGATTCAAGTCCTCTAGGTCCCGACTCTGGAGGTAAAGTAATGCGAGACACAGGCCTCAGGTTCACTGTGACCTAGTTCTGTCTGAACTTTACCTGGACGATGTTGGTGGAGAGGAGGAGGAGACAAAAAAAAGTGGGTGAGGAAACAGGACATTTGATTGGACAGCAGATGTGACTTGAAGCGACTGATCGTTGTAGTAGTTTTGCTTTTGGCTCCACAAACTACCTGCTGCTGTTGTCTTGATTTCAGAAATGAGGATAACAGGGAGCCCTCCTCGGCGTCCCGTGCCCTTTTAGTAAACACACACAGTATTTGGGTAGTTCCCATTTCGCAACCAGCTTGGAGAAAAAGAGGTGAGGGATGAGCAAAATCAATCAGAGGAAGAGCACAGTTCATCATTTTCTATTTAGACGACCATATTTAATATTACTGCAGACTGCTCAGAGCCGAATCTGATATCGAACCCTACTTTTCTGCGGTGAGTTGAGAAACCAGTCTCGATAGAGAGTAAAACTGAACTCTCACAGGGTTTAAGCCTTGGTTACTTCTCCTTGAGAATCACTTATGGAGGAGGTGTTTACGTATGTAGAGGACACACTCGTATAGTAGAGGTAGTAGCACGGTTTTGTCAGATCCTACGAATCTATTCACAGAGGCCCCTCTCAGTGTTTTTGACCTATACGTGTGGACGGTCCACACGTAGGCAGCTGGTTAGCGTCTCCTCCTCTGTCTGCAGGCCAACAGGTGGTGTGGATCACTAACTGATTTGCTTGGGAAGAGAGAGGTGCACGATGGTCCTGATCATTTTGCAGCTGCAGCACAGAAGAGACATACGGCTGAGGGTGTGTGTGCCTGTGCAAGAGTGAGAGAAACTTCAGTGTGCGTGCACAGTGTGTGTGTGTGTGTGTTTTTTAACGTAGCCGAGCTTCTTGACGTACATTAGAAATCATTTTTGTGTGTCAACAGTGCCCTCCTCCCCACCAGCCCCTCCATCCTCCTCACTCGATCTGTATTGGCAAACAGCCTACCAGGAATTAATGATCAAAGATGTTCCACTGTGAGAGAGAGAGAGAGAGAAAAAAATACTCACACAATAGAAGAGGAAAGCTGTAGAAAATGAAATGTCTGTGCACAAAAACACAGTCAGGGCGATTTGTGTGGGAGGGAAAGTTGCCCACACTTCATTTGTGTAAGATTTTTGAAATGACTGAGGCGCTGTTTTTTTTTTTTTTGCTGCCTTTGGATGCAAAACAATGACTTTCCTATACATCTAAAATAGCACTGTCGTTGCACGCCTCGTGCTATTCTGCCTTAACAAAACCCCTATCATAAAAACTCTCTCTATTTTTTTTTAACAATCATGCAAACACACTCATGCTGCTGTTGTTTTTCAGAGTCCACTGAGGGCAAAAAAAAAAAACAAACAAAAAAAACAAAACAGTGTGGAGCATGTGTTTGTGAGCAAGAACACGTGCCGCCCTCAGACTTCGAGAGCAGCTGGCAGCACCATCAAACATTCATGAGAGAGATGGAAAGACTGTGAAGGACAGCGTGGACCCAGGGATACAGAAAGCAAGGCGGAGATGGAGAGTGTGAGCCTCCAAAGGTTAATGGGACTTATCTGCATTAACTCTGAGCTGCTGTTGTTTTTATGGACCATTGTTTGGGTGTGCGAGGTGGGTTGAGGTGAACTGCAATTGAGTTTCTGTCACCAGTGATGCTTCTGTTCTGTCCAGCCTGCAGCAGCTGCTCGGTTTAATATATCAGAGACATACTTGCCATTTTTACAGTAGTGCTCAGCAGCTGGTAGCCTGTTGTCATGAGCTGCACAGAACGTCATCCCCCCCAAAAAAAAGAGCACCTGTAATTCAGCTCGTTGTTTTTGTTGTATAGGAAGGTTTTAACATGCACGTGTAAATCAGTAAAAGCGGTTTCCACAGAGACTACACTTTAAAAAAAAATTACAATTTTGCTTTTACCTGCAGCTCCCATCACATCCACTCAGGCGGGCAGGTGACCATTATGAAGTGAAGGAATCGTAGCCGACGCGTGGATGACCCGATTTGACATCAGCTGAAATGGGCAAAAGAGAGATGCGGTGATTGGCACTGGAAAGGAAAATAAAACCTCCTGTCTCTGTGCAAATCATCTCTTTGATTGCAGGGGTCTTATAAATAATTTTTGACAGTTTGATCAAATATGTGGATAAAAAGCAAGAGACAAATGTGCTCTGGCAAGTAACTGGTAGATACATAAATAGATGGTGCTGAGGCTGTAACATAAGAAGTTGTTGAAGTTAGTGAAAGTTCACTGCAGGTAAAAAAAAAAACAACAGACACGCAAACATCATCAGCATTCTAATGTTAGCACTGTGAACATATATGGACTTAATTTAGCCTTAAACAGTCACTCTGCATTCTTATCTGCAGACTTTTAATGCTGCATGTTTCCTTTAAGCTTCTGTAAATATTCCACACGATGTGTGTTTTGATCAAGATCAAACCACTCGGGCCACAGTTGCAGCAACCTCGTAGCATTTCACACCGCTCTGCGCTGAACTCCTCTCTCACCTGCAGACCCACGTAAATGTGCTTCCTTTGTGTCTATCCTGCAGCCTTGCCAAAGACACAAAAGGCGAAAAGGGCACTCGATGACTGTGGACGCACACTATGTCGACTGAGATGTACGGGCCAGGCTTTGATCAAGGGTGCCTTAAAATAAAAACTGTGCCCTCGCATCCACAGGCCCAGAGAAGGAGGATTGAGGTCAGCTTGTGACTGTGTGTGTGGGTGTGTGTGTGTGTGTGTGTGTGTGTGTGTGTGGTCATCCACAGCAGAGAGAGGAACGTCTTAGAAAGTTAGGGTGATTAGCTGCGTTAGTGCCGATGCTAATACTGGCCCATATCTGCCATTGATCCTCATCAGGCCATATGTTCCCAGAAAGGGAAGAGCTAAAGCGGTTACGTGGACTGGCCAGGTTCAAGCTGTGTGTATTTACAGTGCTGCCCTGCTATTTACAGTGTGGATGCTGCTTTAACTATGCACGGCACAGTCCAGTAATAGACCTAATAGTGCTTTTGTCAGGTGGCCTTTCTCCACCACCTATTCGTGTTACTGGATCTGTGACAAAGGTGTCTCTAATGGAGGCGTTTGGAGGTGATGGTGGTGATGATGATGACAAATGTTTGTACAAATCAGCTGTGACTGGGAACAGGGTGCAGCGTGGCCCTGTGTTATTACAAAAAATGAAGCATGTGCGTGAGGATGTGTTCGTGTGTGCGAGCCGCGCCTCGCACATTTGTCCAGATGGTCAGGAGAGGCCTAGTTGAGCCCTGTCTGTTCTGGCTGGCTGTGAAGCAGAGAGGTTCTTTCTCTCGCTCCATCTGCTTGGGCTCTGCGGAGTCTCCTGCCCGCTGCAGTAGCAGGGGCAGTTATTAGCCGGCTGGGTCTCGGGGCCGACAGTAATTAAGAGATGAGATGGACTTGCGTTCTCCTCCAGGAGTCGGCAGGCTGCTGCAGCATCCTGACTGCCCCCCCCCCCCCCCCTTTCTGCCATTGGGGACCAGCCTCGCCTCCAACTACCATTCTGTTTATATAGCAGTTCAGAGAAAACAGGGCAAAACAGACTGTACAGGCCTCCGTTACACTACACTACCCACAATGTCCTCAGTGCCAAACACAGTCCCACATGTGGTTTTTATCGTTTCCATTAAACTTACATACATGACATCTTTACAAAGGACTAATAATATATGTAAAACAATATTGTGTAATATAACGCTTTAAACACAACCAAATCTACATTTAACGGTAGGTTTGAGGCATGATTAGTTAAGGAATGTGAACCATCCATGTACAGTATAATCATATATTACAACTACTAGTCTAGTCACATGACTCACTGTCACCGTTTGATTGGCTGCAAAAACAGTTTAAACTTCATGCAGCTGAGTTATACTGAAAAAGCTAATTATCTGATGCACACTGGGGCAACTTGGAACAACTGCAGCATTAAATTTAAATCCACGTTCAGCAAGATTACAGTATATGGAATGTGGATTTAATGCCCAGGGGGATGTAGTTATTTCTTGAGCAGCAGGGTCTCAGCTGATGACAGAATGTAGCACCCAAAGGTGAATGCAGTAAATCACAGGGACGGTGGTGTGGAAAGTGCAGCATAGATTTTTCTTTATCATCCCACAAAGTGTTTGAGGCCAAATTCTACCCGCTGCTGCGGTATTCTTTCTCAGCATTGTGCTCTAAGGCGTCTCTTCACCCACAGGGCCGCGTCCACGCAAGTTGGTTCTCGCAGTCCGACACGGACAGACGGAGAAATCCAGTCAAGTCATGTTTCACCTTGGTCAAAGACAGAGTGGGGAAAGAGGAGCTGCAGCTGAATACATGAACAGATATCAGCAGCACTGTGAAGAACTGCACCCCCTTTTTTATTTATTTGTTTGTGTATGTTTGTACGAGGCTGTCATCACACAGAGCTTCTCTGCTACCTTCGACCTCTGAGCCTCCCGACTTCCCTTCTCATTTCCTTCGCTAATTTAAGCTGCCTTATACGAGGAAACTCTGTCCACATTCCAGCAGCCGTGACGGTGGCTGTTTGGTGTGAAGACACCTAATCCCGAATGTGTGTTTGTGCACACACGACGGACTTGTGTAAGAGGCTCAGATCGTCACTAGGCTGCCATGCTAAGTGACGTCGAATCTGCAAACCTGCCCTACCCTTAATGTACCGCATCCCTAATTTCCCACCTGCAGTCGGGTTATGATTATCTATGGACTGATGATTACAAGCAGGTCCTTTAACATTATACAGTACATCACAACCTAAGTGATAATGTGATAATGTCGTGGGAAATGGGAAAAGATAATCGTGTGGAACCATGTGGAACCATCTGTTGGTTCTGTGTCCATTTCAATCATCTTGTGATCAAAAGATTCATGTCCAACATGTCAATAGGATTTCTACAGTGTTATGCAGATAGCCATATGATTACACTGTGTCTTTCTAAAGCTTGCGACGTCCGTATAACTGCATTTCTTGGAACATTCACATGCTACGAGTCTATTTGAGGTTTATGTGTAGGTTGGAATGGCGATCGGTCATAATATATTAACCTCTCTCCGCACTCCAGGTCCTGCATACTCTGCACATGTAGGAGTGTGAGAGATGGAGAGATAGTGATAGTGGGATGCTGTGTATGTCCGTGTTCATGTATCTCTTACATAACTGCTGACTTCTAATTTCCACATGGTCACAAACATCTCTGCCGGTCCATCGCTGCTCGGCCAACAACGTGTACCCACCCAGGATTTAACTACAGATTCCAGCAGGATTACCTTAACAACGCCCCCCCTCCAACACCACATACACAAACAAACACATGCACATATCTGCCTCAGCCTCCCAGCACACATTATCCCACCACTTTAATCCCAAATCCCTCTGAGGTCAATCAAAAAGTTCCAGGTCACAAAGTTATGACACTGGGACGAGCATGGTATCCTACTCTTCCCACTGGCTGAGGATTACACTGGCTGACAGGGAGGGGACTTGTCTCTGGTGGGGACAGTTGCTAAGGGTCAGACATGGTTGACTGAATTACTGCACACACTGTACAAATGCTTTCTTGCTGCCTCATTCTGCTCAGTTTCACTGATCCCTCTTCTTCTGTTTATGTCTTTAGGATCTTACTTTTCTAAAAGTGTGGGCTGTAAAACCAAAACAATAATCTAAAAGGGTGCTAAAAAACTCTGTATGGTGGAGAGGAGCTGCACAATTTGATGAATTCTTGTGAGTTCATTAACTACAAATAACCTTTTACAGACAGAATAAGAAAGAGACTTATATTCTAAATTATCGATAAATGCAACTTTAAGGTGAGATTAAAGGTACAGTATGTAATTTTTTAGGATTCTTTTACAATTGTTTTTCTACAATATTCTCCCAAACAGCTCTTTATGTGAAGAGGTGCTGTCAATGCTGTGCCCCACACTCATTGAACAGCGCTGGCAGCAGGAGTAGTAGCCTATTATTAATATCCCTGCACTGTGCAGGAAAGGTGCACAGCTACAGTGAGCATGAGTGGTGTATAATGAATCCTAGATTGTACAAAACCATGCTTACACGTGCTTAAACTTTGTCTTTCTGTCAGGCTGCGTTTCCACACAAGTCCAGGTTAGCCTGTTCTGTTCTGTTAGACTTTCTCGTGCGCAGTAGCACCTTCACAACCGGTGACTGTGCAGTGTTGCTGATGGTAGGATTCAGAGCATAATTCTGCTTACTGACTCATGTGTCTCATTCAGATGATTTATGTTCTCATTTACCGTGCTCCCTCGCTTCCCAGCTCCCTTTTTTCTTTGCTCTAGAGCTCTCCCTTACGTTTTCTTTTCTCCCTCTACTTGTTCCACCGAGCGCCGCGGGGGTGAGGACGTAAATGCTCAGCATTGTTGAGATTCAGAGAAAAACATAGTTAAATCTCGCACAGCCACGTCACAGGAGCACAAACACCTGTGACGCACGCGCTCCTCATCGAGGCTCGCCCTCTTCTAGTGTGACAGGAATAGCTTTCGCTTTTTTTTTTTTTCCCCATTCATCTTTGTTGCTTTCATCCCTACATCTTACAAAGACAGAGAGAAGGGCTGGCCTTTGGGAGGGCCTTGAGTTTATGGATAGAAGAGATAGAAGGAAGGGGACATGTTGAAAGCACAGGGGCTCTAATTCGTCAGTTTTGATGCCCATTCATGTGCTAATGTGGACTTTTATGGATATAATGCAACACTGATGAGACATGCTGTGTTTACACAAACAGGATGTGTGCATGAGCAAATGAGAGGCAGGGATTTGATGACTGCTTGGGGTTTTGTGTTTCTTTGCATAAGAGTCCATGCACTGTGAATTAGCTGGGAGCTAGTCACCTTGTTTGAGAGTCATCATTTTCTATAATGTGTTTGTTCTAGCCGTGGCTGCTCAAGTGGCCATGTTTTACACAGGTCACACAATTATGTATGACTGCATGTGCAGAGAGAACCCTCTGAGCATTCTCGGTTTCTAAAGTCTCTATGATTTATGGCCTTGTAAAGGTTAGTGTCTAAGACGTGCACTCCAAAGTCAGAGATCAGAAGAACATCTGTGTCTCTGAAAATGACTGTGACCCAATTTTAGAGATCGTCTTCAATGACACTGCATCAACAAAGTGAGGGAATACTGGGTCAGTCCTCCCAAACTTGGCGAAGTGGGCAAGTTTTATTTAAAAGTAAATCTTAATAATGCCTTATGTTAAAAGTTATATGTATATTATTTTCACTTGAACTAAAAGGCAACTGTCTGTGGTCTATGGCCTAAAGAGTTTAAGTCTTGTTTATTATTGCCATGAAATTAGGTATAGACATTCATAGTTCCATGAAGATGAATCCCTGAATTTTCCTCTAGCACCACCACAATGCTGAAATTTGTCATTTAGATTTGAAATGTCTTCCTGGATAGATTACCATGAAATGTGGTAATTTTGATAATCCCCTGACTAATTATTCCAGCACATTGATCTACGGCCTAACAGCCTCTGATGGACTTGGGGATTTGTGCAATAAAAATTACATTACAGTTGGTTTTGTGACTGTCAGACTGTCATGTATGACAATCCTTTTCAGCTGCTGGTAATCAAGTTGCATTGTGGATAGTGTAGGCTCCGGGTTTTAATGAGGAATAAGAATGTGTAGAACAAAAACTCAATACCTCTGGTCCTGCATTTCCACAGGTTGACAGTGCTAAACTGGTGGACATAGAACTTGTCCCGAGGGTCATAGCAATAGTCAGGGCAAAAAATTCAAGTGTAAAAGTTATTACTGTGCAGACATATCCTGGTTTTAAACCAAAGTTTTAGAAAATAAAGTGCACTTAAAAAGTTTGAGTCAATTGGCAGGAGCGTCTGACTCACATGTGCACTGTTGACCCGTAACACAGTGGTGTTCACTGCAAGAAAGAAAGCTGTTTCATTTTACAACATTGTTTTATTTTTAATGTAGAGAAAGCAATATAAAATAACAACACAGTCTGTTTGACTGTCTTGAAAGTGTAGGTTTTGGGCTCGCAATAAGGAAAAGCATTTTGGATCAGGGTCTTGTTTACTTGTATTTCTGAGCTATTAATAATAATTGTGTTTTTGCCATTTTATGTCATTTTTATAGGTGTTGGACAAGCATGAGCTGATTTTGGCCAGACGTGCTGCCCATCCATCCTTCCATCCATCCATCCATCCATCATCCCAACTGTTAACTACAACAGGGTAATAATAGTGAAAACACCCCAGCCTCCTCATTGAGGCTCTATTTACCATTTGTAGATAAAAAACTATTTACATACATGACAGATAAAACACCCTTCAAGAGAGCCGTCTCATTTCTTTTGACAGGTGGAAAGAGAGCCGTCACAGGAATTTTCAAAGCGTAAAATGAGCAGCCTTTGTTTAATGTCTGCTGCTGACACGAGAAACACTTCTTCAAATCCATTTTGCTCATCCTGCTACAGCTTGGCCTTCACAGACAGACTGGGGGAAAAGGGAATATTGCTATTTCATTATTTACTTATCCTTAAAGGCCCTTGTCACATTTGTTATTCACCTTGTTGCTGCACTCTTTTTCCTCTAACCACTTCCACAGAAGGCTGTCAGCCTGAATCAGACTGTGAGCCTCTGGGACAAGACAGCTCTTGATTCACAGCCTCCAGGGAGCCCACTGTTGTTATGGTCATCAAACCATGACCCAGCAGATATTTGTTTCTGATAAATAAATATCTACTGGCACTGAGAGTGGCCCAATTTAATTAGTGGCACTGTAAGTAAAACCACAGAAAATAGTCCTAGCTGTCTCTGAATTACATCTGCTGCATAGCATCTCTGTAATATCCATCTAATGTGCAACAAACACCTTTAAATTCACACAGCTTGTCAAAGTTTAGTTGGTCCGCTGATAAACTCACATAGTCAGGAGGAAATTGCACATGTCAAACATGTAGCCTAATGCAAAACCCGAGATCAGACATGTAAACAAGGCTTTGCTCACCTTGTGTATATAAAGTTGGGTTCCTGTGTTTACGTCCTCCTCTCTGCTTGTCTTGACTACCTCGATACATTGCCAGTACCAGTGGATACACCTTGAAAATTATTGATGAAAGCTGAGCCACCAGAGGCTACCTGAAATTCTTTGAGGGTACTCAAAGGAGGCAGTTCAAACTTTTCTAGCAGAGCAGCTTCTGTTGACCAACAAGAGGAACTTTATATAATATAATTAGTAATAATCATAATAATAATAATAATGATTAGCACTAGAATTTAACTTTAGAAATGTAAAATCATTTTGTAAAGTGTGCCTCATTTTTATATTTAACATTGCATATTAATGCACGTATCATTCATTGTCCCCTGAATATGAATCCTGCAGTCAGCCAATTATCACACGCTAGCATGCAAAAATGCTAAAGTGAGCTTGATGATGCATGTAAACATCAGACCTGATGATCAGAGCATGGTGTTTGTGGGCATGTTTTTGCACTCTGGTTGTGCATGGATTTACATTTAAAAACTGATGTAAACGCATTTACATTTACATAGCGTGGGTGAAATGCGAGTCGTTACGTGGTCTGTGCAGGTAGCTGGATTAGGTGCCATAGGAGCATCTGTGCGAACACATGTGAGGTGGATAACTGATGTGGAAACACCTCCTGGGCAAACATGACTGTTTCAGTGTCAGTTTGATACAAGTTAGGTCATACAGAGGTGTTGCACGACCACATCCAAAGGCAAAAGTACTTATAGCTGTTCTCCATTGCTGAGACGAACAAGACCCCTGTGATACATATATGGTTTATTTTCACTTCAGCAGATAAAAATCTGATTTTCTTGCGACTGTGAGCAAATAACAGACACTGTAAATATATATAAAGAGAAGGTACCACTGAGCTGCCTTGTGTCTGTACCATTCTGAGGGTTTTTTTTTTTTTAACATCTGGTTAATGTTGGATTTTGACTGGAGTGTGACGCATAGGTTCGAGGCAGAAACGCAGCAGAAGAGACAACATTAAAACTGGGACATGAGTGTGATTTTGAGGAACATGCTGTAGGGAAATGACAAAAAGAGGTGTCAGCGCGGCTTATTAGAGGAAGTGACAGTAGACGGTTTGAGAAGGGTGGGCAGCGTTGCAGTTATCCACAAAATATGTCGCAGCAAGAAAAACAAGGAAACACAGTTCGTGTTTGGGATTTGATGATGTGCTTAAATGAAGATAGCAACTGGTCATTAGTTGACTTTAACAGGTTAATTCCTCTGTGTTATAACTTGGATTGTCAGTGTAGAGTTCCAGCGTCTTTAGTTTCTGTCATGTGGTGCATTTCCAAATGTAGAGAGCTTGTAGTTTGGCTACAAAGAGCCAAAGTCACTAGGTTACATCCGGATTATATTCATCATATTTTGTAAATGTCGCTCTAACGTGCTTTCGACCATAAAACCCACCAACGCTCACTGTTCAAAATTTCAGCTGTAATATCTGCTTCCTAAAAACTAAACTAAAAAAGCATTCAGTCTTCTCTGTCCCGTCTTGTGACCCGTCAGGGAACTCCGGAGACTCGTGGGAGATGGTGTTCCTTCAAGGCCTTTACGCACTTAAATACTGAATAAACAACAATATTAGCTTGTTTTCTAAAAACCTACCATACCCATCAGAACACATCTAGTTCGCCACCCAACATGCTGTTGAAATAAGCTGCGCTCCAACGGTGGAGGATTAGAAATCACAGTGGGATTTTGAATGACTTCAGCTGTCACTGATTTCTTTCCAAACAGATAATCACGTTAATTATTATTGGAGATGTGTTAAAAGTCTGTGAACTATGTGGTACTGTAGTTTATGTTATACACTTGCCATTTACTTTTATCAGTCAACTTTGAGTTGGTGGGTAATAATATTTTTTGAAACTCCGAACATGCTTCACACTGACTTTAATAAGCTGGACTTTAAAATACTGTTAGGTTTCAACAAAGGTTAACGAGATCCAAATACTCCTCATGTATTACTATGACATCATTGTGCTTTTATGCTGAGTTAGATATTTGCCCAAAACCTCATTTGACATGATGAATGTATGTACTGTGAGATCGCATAACCTCTGCCTGCCTCTGCGCACTTCATACGTTCTCTCACTCTCTCATTTGCTCTCAAAATATTTTTCATTTAGGTAAGAGGGTTTTTTGCCGTAGCCAAATTGGAAAGGAATTATCTTTAAAAGTCAAGCTTCCTCTGCCCACCTAATATGTGAGCGACAGAAGGGCTATAAGCCTCGGAGCTTTCGGATGGTTTATTTTAGCCATGCTGCAATCATGTGCCAGGAGACTGGGACTGAGGGAACACAGCAACTCTAAAACGCAAATGGATGCTCAAACAATCCCAGAGAACGTTTAGCGCGGCCACCTGTTGTCACGGTTAGATCGCAGGTAAAATATGGTCAGAGTGTGTCAGCGCTTCATGGTATGAAATCGGAGCCAACTGCCCTGCTGCATGTGAGCCCCGTCTTTCTGTCAGAGCCAAGGTGTTAATAAACTCAGGTATTTAGCAGGCCGTCGTTCTCTGGCTGTCTCTGCAACAGCTGGCTGACTCATTGAGATCTCTTAGCAGCACTGGAGGCGGCTGCCACGGTTTCCATTAGATCTGTGCGATGTGCAGATTATAGATATTCTCTGTGGGCTTGTCCTCATCGGGGCCAAACAGCGCTTTAATCCACTTCCTGTCAGAGTGTGTAGTCAGTGTCAGACGAGCCAGATGTGGTGGGTGTGCCTGCATTTGCATCTGTGAATGTTCATCACTCAAATCTTCAAGCAACAACAAATTACGCAACTTTTACTTTTTGATAACGGCCAGTCTGTGCTGAGCAGGCATCAACTCACACCTTCCCTGATTCACAATTCAAGAATCTCAACAACTAACTCAGCTCTTGCCACCTTTTGATCCTATGGGGAATGGAAATCGGCTGTCAAGGCTGGATCTCTCAGGCCTCTCTCTGCTCGTATTGATCACGGCCTGCTCTGTTGTCCCGTTGAGCTGCCTACAGCATACATGATAACGCCGAATTTCACTGCTGTCTTCTCACACCCTCTATAACTCCTGGACACTGGAGAGATTAAGTTCCAACTCTCAAATGATTAATCAATTTCAATTACCCTCCATGTGATCAATCATATTCTCATTAATGTCTGAAGGACTGCCCACAGCTGTATGGAGCCGATTAACAGTCAAGCCTCCGACTTGAACAGCTTTATTGCTCAACTCTTGTAAAATATCCTTGATATTTGCATGTCAGCGCTCCTTCGGCAGTATCTTATGTTGCAACCTAAGAGATCACTGGCAGGAATTGTGATGACCATAAGGATTCCCCATCTCCACTCCGCGCTATTAAAAGATAGAAAAACACCTCTATCATGCTCTGAAGTTGAGCAATGTCTTGGTTACTCCATGAGTTGCCTACATATGATGGATTTCCTCAGCTTGTGAGCAGTGATTACAATTAGTCACTCAAAAAAACAAACAAAAAAAAAAACATGAATTAATAAACTAAAACCTGAGAATTTGAGAAAATCTGAGAGTCTTCACCCACAAACAATAAAAAACCACATAAACTGCACCAGCATAAGTGCTGCAGCACCCCCACACCCTACATAGTGTCACAGAATAAGTATAGACCACAAGTACCTGTGTTCTGAGATTCAGGTGACCTCATTAAACACTGAACCTATTTAAATATATGGTACCACTAAATGTGATGTGCTTTAAGAAAATTAAGCATAAAAATATATCTTCCAAAATCTAACTTCTAAAAAAATCAAACTGACTTTCCTTACAGGTTGTGATCCAATTTTTTTTATGGGAACTATATTAACTATGTTTAACTCCCTTCATTTTTCCACCAGGGCTTCACCAGCGATCTCTTTGACCACCTCCTAGCAGCAGAACTACTGTTAGGTGAAGCTCACCTCTCATGGAACTGGAGCCTGACACACAGATGAGATGAGCTGCTTTGCTCACGCTCTCTCTCTCTCTGTGGGCTTGACTTTGTTCCCTTTTGCCTCCTGACTGCAGATTATCCGGGGCTGAGCAGGGCTGCGTGCCTGCAGTGTGCTGTGAGGTCAGGTGAGACTTTCACAACATTTCTCTAACTACTATCCTGACCTCTGATTTAGAGCCTAATAAATATAGATAAATTGATAATGTAGCCAAGGAAGAAAATTAGAAGTCAAAGTTAAAGTTATGAAGTTAAACTGGAAGTGCTCAGGCTCCAAAACATGGTCTCATTGTGCAGGAAGAGTGTGTGTAATGTAAATGTGACGTGTTGATATTTACCAGAATAACTAGTCTGTAAACTGTGATGAATGTTTACAACAAACAGTTTAGATAATAAGTATATTTACTTATTCAACAGGGTTCTGTGCAACCTGTGTGACTGACCTTGTTGCATCGTCCAATCTCTTAAACTGGAAGAATAGCTGCACAGTCTCCGTTCTGCAGATTTGACCTCTGCGCCGTCCCTGAACGGCGTGCACATACGGAGCTGCCAATTAGTGCTTGCTAACGCGATGTAGTGTTGTTTGATGGCCGTATTTGAAGTAAAACCCATCTGCAAAGGTAGTGGAAGAATCAAGGTGGGTTATGAAAGTTAAATAAAAAATTTTAATCACTTTGTTATTAATACTTCACTGACTGTGTGTGTTACTAACAACACTTAGAACATTTACATACATAGTCTGCAAAATCCTGAAGGGGCTGATTATTACTAGTGATAGGACTAATCATAAGAATAATAAATAGACCTAATTTTAAAGACATTTACGAGAGCTGATGTTCCCGCTAAAGTAGCATCAATGTTGTTTTTGGCCACTTGAGGGCAGCATAACAAGTTGAAGCCACATCACGCAACTATTAACATCGTATTAACTCACAGTAAATGTGTTCGTCATTGGAAACCATAAGAGAAGTGAGAGTAATCTTGCGATGTTACTAAAATTAAAAGAAAGGAAAAAGGAAAAAAAGGTGAAAGTTCAAATCCTGCATATATTCTCACGTTGGCAAAAAAAAAGCTACTGTAGCTAATAACTGTTCAAAGCCATCAGTGCAAAATGTCACCAGCATGCTTCATAGTAACTGGTCATAGAGATAAGATGACACCTCTCCTTAAGAATAGCAGTATTTCTCTGCAATATGCATGTCATGTCTGCCACCTGAGTGAAGAGTGATCTCTGTGGTGTCCCGCTAATCAATGGACAGATGGCTCCTCAGCATCACTTCAGTTAAATTTAAATTTTCTGCCTCGTGTTTGATTAGTATTCGAAATGTTGTCTGATTGCGAAGTAGGCTGATGCACCTCACCGCTGCTTGGTTTACTTGTTGTTTCTCAGAGCGGCTGTCTGTAGACAAGAGTCCCTTTGCCTCTGATTAAACTCTTGAAGCAAGGTCTTCATCCTGGCAAGAACCCGTCTGTGTGTGTGTGTGTGCAGGGAGAGAGAGAGAGACTGAACGAGCATGTCTGTGGGTGAGGCAGAGGAGAGGAGACGGGAGGGGAGAGGAAACAGCAGCATAGCTCTGTAAGCACGTGTAAGCTGGCCCACGTTATTTACCCAGATAGAGGGGGAGCAGTGGGTGAGGAGGAAAAGGAGGGGGGGGGGGGGGGACACGACGGGACGTTGGCAGTCTGTCAGTCTGTCCTAGTGTCGGATGAGAGAGAGAGAGAAAGACAGATGAAGACGGCATACTGTATGAAACGGTGCACGTGACCTGTGCTACAGCTCACGGGCGAACCGTGGCTAACCGCTGCTGACCAGCATCACTCTGCTAGAGACGGCGACGAGGCGTCAGAAGGCTCTGTTTTTAGCCAGTGCAATCACGGGGGTCAGCTGAGACAGACAATCAGGAGAAGACGCTGTGTGTGTGCGAGCAGAGTACTGCACACACGTCTTAGAGGGATGCAGAGAAAGAAAAGCATAGAAGATGCCATGCCTTGTGACCCGATGAACACACTGATGAATACAGGCAGGAAAATCAAGCATGTTCAAAATAAACGTCTGCCTGACCTTGACCGCCCCTCACCCATCTGTACACACACCAACACGCAGCTACCATTAAGACCTGGTCCTGTATTTTACTGCGACTGCAGTGAAGGCTATTACCCTCCCTGGTTCTGTCTTTCAATAATGCATGATTAATTAGCCAACTCTGAAATAGACTGAAACTGAGCACAGGGTGGAAACTAAAGAGGGACTGTCTCATACAGACAGGCCTGCAAACACACACACACACACACACACACACACTCAGATAAGCAGACAGTGTGTCTTATTTTTGTAGATCCTTACGTTTTTGACACATAGTCAAACTCTTGAGGACTTGAAAGAAGTACTTTCTTAACATTTCACGATCTTTGTCATCATAAGTACAATAATAAGCATAGGGTTAATGTTGTACAATACAAACAGTTTCTTTGCTTAGGCAGGATGTGGAAATAGGCAACCTTTGCTAAATCAAGTGGCCACATGTAGGAATTGCACCAAACTAGTTGGCTACACTGAATTTTCCTCCATTTCCCACATTCCCGCTTTCCATTTGTAATGAAATCATTCAAATGTTTACCCGTGACTTGTTAAAACCCAGAACACATACAACACATACAACATCTACCTAAAGTCTGCTAGTGTGCAGGGTTCAGTGTGATTGTTCGCCGGCTGGCTGTTATTGTGTAGGTTGAATGGTTCTGTTGTTTCGAGTGGGAGTATAAAAAGGGAAGAAAACAAAGAAAGCGTGTTTCTATATTGTGTGTATGTGTACGGCTGCTGTATAACTGAATAAACTGTGCACACAAGCTTGCAAGTGCAGAGGGTGCAATCCAAAAAAAGTCAGCTAATGCAACCTGCCTCAAGAATTGTAGCAGAACCCTGACAGTATCTGGATGCATGAGGTAAGTAAAACACAAACATGATATTATAGACAGAGATGTGAGGCAAATAAACACATTCAACCCTGGAGACACTTCGTACCTTGGAATGTACAACTCGGACTGATCGGACTGTCAAGCAATGTTTACCAGCACTGCTGTGCTGAAAGATCGAATGTTGTCCAATGAGTTTTGACGCGTCTGGCCCAATTCGACACAGTAGCCTGCTCCTGTGTACCCCCCTGTTGCTTCCATCAGGAATGTAATCATCAGTAAGTGCCAGTGTGCTTCTTCCATTGGCAGCCATTGGTGCCTTGGTCCATTTTGTCCATATTGTTTTAAAACTATACCTGCTTGTGTGTTTTTGCCAACTGCATCTTGGCCACCAAGGTTTTGCATCTTGTAGCGACTCCTCAGAGGTTATTGCTGACAGGTGAACACGCACGCATACATTTTTTGACGTGCCACGCTCTGAAGATTTGTACGCCTCTAATTTGCTGATTTAAAGGGCAACTCTCCGTCAACTCTGAGTCATGTGTGAGCTCTTTTGTGCAATGACACATAGGTGCCCGAGAAACACGTGCTGTAGTAGAAGTGTCCAGTCACTTTGAACGCCTAGACCTCTTGAATGTTCTGAATCACAGAGCATGAAGAAAAAACAAACAAACATGAAGTCAAACAGTGAAGTCCAATAAATCATTGGCTCAGTTTACCATTGGTGGAGTTAAGGCCATCATCACAGTCAATATCAATAAAGGAAGTTAAGCCACAAAATACATCTCACACTTATAAGTGTTAACTAACATTAATACGTAAATGCAAGCTTGTTGTTTTGCTTCAGCTTCTTGTACTAGAACCGGTCCGGACTACAAGCACGATTAATGCTCTCTGTTCGTCTCTTTCACCTACTGTATGTCTTCCCTCTTTTCAGGCTGCTCATGTCTGCGTCAAATCGTAATGAAGACCCTCAGACAAAGACGAGAGAGAGAGAGGCCATCATCCATGAATAGGGAGCATTCAACCTTATTCCCACAGAGACTGGGCCTGGGCTGGAGTTTCACCTCGGTCTGGCCTGGTGAAATACAAACCCCTCTCGTCACAGACTTGTATTCCCACTAGAAACCCATTATTGATCCCCCCCACCCCTGCGACCCTTCCATATTTTATTATTGCTAAGGTGAAAACGGATAACAGGAAAGCTCATATCAGCTCGAATGGCAGAACAATGCTGCACTGTGGCAAAACGGCTCCACTCAACTCCTCCTGAAATCGCTCGTAGCGCCAGTGGCTGCACACAATTATGATCCTGTGCTGAGTCGAGCCCCCGTGCCAATAACGAATACATGGATACACAAACACAAGATGGGACTGAATGAATTAGCATTCGATAACAGCTGCTGTTGAAAGTGGAGCCCTGCTTGCGTAAGCTGGCCACTGTCCTGCTGAGAAACTATTAGGCCGTAGTTGTTGTGTTCATCAGGCCAGTTTCCACTAAATGAATGATGAAAATATGGCGAGCGCTGCCTCTAGCAGCGTGAAACAAGATGCAACATCTCCATTGTTTCGGTTTCTGTGAGAGGAATAAAAGCTTCTCCTCTTCGCTCGTGGGTTGTGTTCGCCTCTGGGCCGACATGTCAGAAAAACTTATTGTCAGATGCTGCTCAAGGATTCACAAGTCATGCTCTAACTGCAGGAGCAGGAGAAGAAGGCTGCGACTATATTATTCCAGATAATATTCAAAATCTTGTGCTGGAGTTGAGGGTGTGGATGATGATGTGACAATCCGTCTTGCTTCCTCCTGCTGTCTCCCCTCCTCTCTCACACTCTTCCTCTGGACTCAGGGAGTTTGACGCGATGACTCACCATTGTTGGAGGTGGTTTTTTAAGCAGCTTGAATGGCATCCATCTTTTTTTTTTTTTTTTTTTTCTTTTTCATTTTGCATTAACAACAGCAATCTGTCTTGTTCAGGAGCACAGATGCAGGTTCGGATTTGGAGATGAGCTACAGATTGCGCTGTGTGATTAGTACTCTCCTGAGCCACATTCATGAATTTCTATCATTATTTCTACAATAGACAGAACAGGTTGATTGAGAGGCAAAATTATTGATGGGGAAAGATGTGAGTGCCAACATCTGAGCGTTTACAGCTACTCTGTAAAAACACTCTTGGAGAGACTTTTCAGCCAATGAAGTAAATGGAAATAAACAATCAAAGAAAGATTGAAACTAACATAAAAATTTGAGCCTGATGTGAGCGATGACATTAAATGAATGAAACGCTCTTCTCACCCCTCCTAGCTGTAACTTATATGAGTTACAGCCATAGAGCAAAGAGGACTGTGGGTGGTGTGTGTGTGCCAATGTATGGAGAATTTCACATATTGTGTCCTCCAGGTGCAGCAGCAGTCACTGTGGTGTCTTGCAGTCTTTTCACACTGCCGGCCTAGCTGCACACAGCAAATAGACAAAGTTTCCTCACTCTCGCTTGTTTCAAGGACCTTTTCTTCTGGAAAATTCTTGAAATCACCGTAGGGAGAGGGTTAGCTGGGTCTCTAGGTTAAGTTTCATAATGTAGCTTATGGCAAAACAGAAAATGTGTGTGCATTTGTGTGGTCAGTTGATCATGCCCTGTTCAAATCCAACTGAGGAAGTGCATGTTGACCTCGTACACTCATGGCACTGTGTCCCGGGCTTAGTCATGTGGGTGCATCCCGCTCGCACAAACACACCACTTGCGCACGCTCTTTGCGAGCTAGCAGGGGGAGACGTGCTCTCGTGGACCCTGTTTTTTGAAAGCAGGTTTGCCCAAGCTGTTTGCACTGGCGTTGCTCCAGACTACAGCCGCTCACGCTGTGCAGAGAGTGGAACAAAATATAGAACATTTTATAGAAAGAAAGAAAAAAAAAAAAAAGGACAGATGAGAGGAGCAAACTGTCACAGGGAAAGAGGGCAAATATTAGAGAGCTGAGTGTAAAGAGGAAAAGGCTTTCACAACACAGTGAAGCAATAGATTGGAGGAAGAGATGGGCACTGTTGGAGGGGGGGAGGGAGCACACTGAGGTATGTTCGGGTTCTTTCTTTGACCTCTCATTTTGATCACGGCCAATCTGTGATAAATGGATTTTCACATGGACATGGAGTCAATCGCCACTTCCCTGTGACATTCTTCTCAATCTGTCGGCTCTTTCCCGGCCAGATCCCAGTTCAGGGCTCTGGGTGTCTTTCCGCCCACACTGTAGGTCATGTTGGACAGTAAACAACCCCGCAAAGTAAATGGCCGACCGGACTCGGCTCAGAAGCGGAGAATTAGATTGTGTAGGTACATCTGTGTGGGCTGAGGCACACGATAAGCAGCGTATCACATGTATGTAGCTGGGTGGATAAATGTGAAAGGAGTTTGTTTCTGTGCTGCAGGAGCACCACAAATCGTATTGCATTAATAGAATGAAGACATTTCCTTCCTAAGCTGTCAGTGTGGTAACTGTTGAACTCATGAGACGTGGCAGAGCTCACAAAGGGACACGAGGTTGGTTTTGCCCCCCCCCCCCCTCACTTGGAAGCAGGGTCAGATTATTTAGAGGTTTATCAACAGTGGGCGAGTTACTGACCCTTCACCAGAGCTGTAAACGCTGTTTATAGACACATAAACGTTAAATGAAATGAAAAGAGAAGTAGCTCCCGATGTGCGAAGCATTTATTACTCACTGGTTCAAAATAAATGTTAAGATGATTGATGGTGAAAATGTGAATGTGTTGCTCATTTGTTAGTCGTCAGTGAACTATTTTAACCTCTAGTGCGTGCAGCGTCCGTTGCCATCAGTCACATGAGGGAGCAACCCATGGAGAAATCCGGTTCACTATCATTCAGGTGTGTTACACACAGGTGTCGCCGTTTTTTCATTTATCATCCAAACCAGCTGAATTGACTGAATTGACCGTGTTGACTATTCACCCTAACACTTTCTGATTACTGGGCTGAATTGCACTGAATAGCAATTCCAAGCCAGAGAGAGCAATGTCACAATTACTCTCCTTCTCCCTCCCCGGAGATTACAGCATTGAGCTGCTGATGCAGTTGCATCAAGTACAGCAGCCCCTGAAAACACTTGTTTTCCTGCACCGCGGCTCTTTTTTGTGTTCTCGTGCTCTTTTTTTTTTTTTTTTTTCCACGCAGCCTATCGCCTTTCTCCATTTCTATCAAAGGACATCTATCAGCGAAATATGGCTCCACCTTCTCTTGTTACCCCAGCAGCACTGTGTCAGCTCTCTGGACCAGAAAGCACTGACGGCTGCTGCTGGTGGAGGTTGGTGGAGAGGAGGTTAGCGACACTGTACATATTTGTCTCCATTAAAATGTCTCTTTTTCCTGACTGACTCACTGAATATTTAACATACAAAGTGAGTGCGCGATGAGATCCCATTAGAACGTTTACAATACACATATGAGTGAATTAATGAGCAGCCCTCATCATTACCCTCTCCACACATGAATGATCATGATTTCCAGCTCATTATTCCTGTTCATTCTGTTTCCCCATTTTGGTCAGATGTTTGTGAAGGTAGAATGAAGCAGAGGATTAACCTCTCTCTCTCTCTCTCTCTGCCCTGTGCATTTTTCCAAATATATAAATATATATATATATATATATATATATATATATATATATATATATATATATATATATATATATATATATATATATATAAATATATATATATATATATATATAAATCCTCATTGCCATTTAAGAGACGAGATCTGACATTTGTCAGAAAAATAGCACTTGAGTGCTACTCTAGCTGTGGAAGAGCATGGGGTAATGTGTAAGAATAGTTGCCATGACTACATTGACATCATTTCTGGCAAACAGGTTTGAAGGCTTCTCAATAGAGGGTCTGTGCAAAGTCTGGCTGTGCATACACTTTGATAGGAGTTCATGTGAAAAATCCACGATTTGAGCTTCTGCAAATGTTATGTGACGATGATGCACGTTGTTTGCATAATCTGACATCATCCGCAGCCTGTCCAGATATGGATCTTATACCACACAGACAGGGTGAGAAGACAGGAGCAGGTTAGGGGTGTGGGTGGCGTGAGTAAAAATACAAATCACAATGACAATGACAGCCGGCCTACTATAGAATACTCCATTCACTATTTATGGAAATGTGACACATTCCCACTGCAATGGATGGCTCTCGCTCTCAAACCTATTCTATCCACAAGCACTGGCTGTTCATTACAGAGCGTAATTGAATTTCTCCAAAAAAGTTGATCTGACTGCAAGGCCGCAGCTTCGCCATCTGAGGCGGAGCCGCAGCGGAAAACATGGAGTCGTCTCATCTCCGTGCCATGCCTGTGTTATTAAGCTTAATGCGCCTCTGTTCTGTTCTGTTGGCTGATTCATGACACAGCACCCGGCATGCTAAACATAATCCTCTAACATGAAACAAGATAGTAGAGCAGACTGGTATTTAAATAGGAGGAGCACAGCTGATCCCCTATTGTGTAACCTTCTTTCTCCTCCAGATGGCTTGACATGAATCTTTCCAGGGGTCAAAAACTGTAACCCGGCTCAACTATGAAACCTCTGGGTGCTACACGGCATGAATACGCTCATTATTCCACATTAACACCACTTCATCCTCTGTGTTGATGTACAGCGCTCCGTGTTTGCACATGCATGCAGGTAAAAGTGTGTGCCAGCGGTGGCGGCAAATATTACCACTGCTTATTTTAATGGCATTCCTGGCACTGGCGTGAAAAAGAGCTGGCCTCCCTCGTTCTGACAGCGTTTGTAAACACCTCAAGAGGAAGCAGCACGTACAGTAACACCCAGCCACCCTCCCGTGCACACACACGCCAGACTCCAGAAGACCATCCTGCACCACAGTAAAGACTCGTTTTCCTAACTTTTAAACGATTCTCCTGTGCAAACAGTTCACAGGCGCTGCAGACAAATCACTTTCTGCTGCTGTCATCATCGTGTCAATTGAGGGTTTAAAGAGCGTCATTGCTTTGAATTTAAAGGAAGAATAAAGCAGGTGCTTGTGCATGTGTGCATGAAGCTATAAATTCCAGTGAGCAGTGTAATCTTAGATTGCTATCACTACAGAGCTGCTATGAATACTAATTGAGCACCTCCTCCTCTTCCACTGCTATGACTGTATTTCAATAACAGAGCAGTAAAACTTCTGTTGCAAGCAGAACCCCATTTATTATTAGTCAGCTGGCAAACGCTCAGAGAACTCCTATACCGATTACGTTACAGAATCTTGCCTCTGAGTGTGTTTTAATGCGTCATAATCTCACAAGCGAGATTTTGGTGACATATAAATGTGGGAACACGTCAATCTTCATATGAGAATATGTAATCATAACATCCACAAAGAGTGGGAGGACGACATGGACTGAGTTAGAGTAGTGTTAGCTAGAATCTTATGGACTAATAGGACTAGTGCTGTTGGTGGCCACACCAATCAAGCAAAATGTAATTTCCAAACCCACTTACTAAAAGAAGATCAATTTTAGAATAACTTGAAATTAATAGAGTTTGTCATACAGATCCTGAGCACTTAAGAAAAATTAAATGCTATTGAGCTGGAACTTATATATACTGTTATATTTACCAATGCCAGCCACTTGGCAGCAGGCATTGCTGCATGTCACCTCTAGTCGGTCACTTTAGATTTTATTCAATTATATTCAAGCAAAATCAGCCTATTTACACAACCAGCAGATATTTAGCAACATTCACCTCCATCACAAATGCTCACTTACTCGGTAAACAAGAAACAGTAGGATTGTAGTAGGACACAGTTTCCTGCTATGGCTGGAAAGGCATTGATGGCAGTGGGGAATCAAAACAACGAGCTGAAAGACACTAAAATGCTCTGTAGAACTGAGGGGACGGGTCGGGTTGTACCTCTGTGATTCTGTCACTTGCTAGTGACCCTACATGTGTACTTATACTAATGATCAATGAAAATATTGATTATAGCAGCTTTCCTAAGGACACAACATCCAGCATACTTGAGCTGTTGATGTCTGCAGCATACTTAAAGATTCAAGCTGCTGCTCTTGGCTAGAGGTCACAAATAATAAGGGACAAAAACAAAATAAAAATAAGTTATTATGTTTCCAAAGACGCATGGGGATTTAATGAAGCATCGCAGGAAACTAAGAGCCTGTAGTTTGTTGCAGAAGCCTTTTTATTTTAGCCTGAAAAAATAGAACAGTAAGCCGAGAAAGTTACCACAACCTAAAATTGAAAAGGAAAAACAACAAAAAAAAATCCTTTAGGTGACATGTTTGGGCTCAAGATACAAAGAAATGGTCACATGATGAGGCACGAAACGGTGAAGTCATGTTTGAGACCACTGGGAAAGAACAACATGTAATAAATCTGTCCAAGCCATCTCAGGGTCGGTCAAATAACCAAAAGAACCAATCTGTGGCAGCTTTCATTACACGGCACCATCACATGAGCAATGCTTTTGAGCCAAGTCTATTAATTCATTGCGCCAAAACCCAGTTTCATCCCATATAAAACATCTGTCTTTGGAGCATTGTGTCACTCTTCTCCAGTAAACAACCAGAGAGTGGCACGTTATTATCTATTCTTCTATCAGTTTTGAGCATGTGATAGTGGATGTTTCGGATGAAAATTCGCTGACTACATTTGGGAATTTTAGCAGAGATGTTGCGCAGCTCCAAAAGCCAGAGAGTAGAGAAAAGGATTTCACAGCTTCACAGAGTGGAGAGAAAGTGCCTGTGTGGACTGACTTCACTAAAAAATTTGCATGAGTCATGTTAACACATCTCACTTCATTAGCTATGTTTACCTCCAGGTCCAAAGCCAGACGGACTCACAACAACAGGCGGAAACTTTCGCCAAACACCACGTCCATACTCTGGTGAGGAATAACAAAGAGGTCATTTTTTAAGCATGGTGTCCGAATATTATTCCACCTGCCCTCAGCCAAAACTAACACTCCCTCACTGTGTATGCACGACGGACGTTAGAGCAGAAGGATTCCTGCCCTGCTCAAGCTACTTCTTACAGTTCTGGGCAAACGTATTTTCTTGCTAAATAACGATGCAGCCTGGTGCAAATTCAAAAACGTCTGAACATTTGGTCACTGTCGCACATTTCCTGTGCTGTGAGGTGGGGGGGGGAAACCCTGCTCCAGTGGCCTTGGTGTGTCTCCAAGGCCCCCACGGTGTGTTTAGTTTGTGCCCGGGTCATCCATCACATGAGATCCTCTGTGGTGGTGAAGACTCATCTCTCACCCCTGCTGAGACTCAATCTGGAGGCTGGAAGAACTCTCCATTGTGCCTGCAGCATCCTGCAGCCCTCAGGCTGTGATCTGACTGCATTTTATAGCACTTTGTTTACGACACTGGGATGCGGTTCTGAGCTAAACATCAACCGTGGTATTGTGGAAAATCACAATTAACCCCCGTATGTCCATACGGCTGTTGATGCATACATTAACTATTCTTTTCAGATAGCTGCAGGGTTGATTAAGACAGTGATCCTGTGAATACAAAAACATGTAAAGAGACAAGAATGACTTTAAAACACGGGTGAACTGCATCTATTTATACTAATTTTCTCACTGAGGATGTAGCAGACTGCCCATAGCCACTTTATCATAGTGAATAACATACTTTGAAGCATATGCGTTCATTAGAGCTGGTTGATGAAAGTAGTATGTGTCCACTTTTTAATTTTATGGACATGACTTGGCTGAAAGACTATCTAAATGTATTATTATTGATTTAGATCAATCATGCCTCTGAAATTCTGATTTGCTATGACTCCCCTGCTCTTCCCTTTAGAAAGCCTGTAAGTAGCTGGCAGATCTCCTATAAATCAGCTCTCAAATGTAACATTTACAGACATGTCATACAGAAGCTGAGTGAGTTTTCAAGTCAGGAAATACTTTTGTATCTCAGCTCACTCCCCCCCCCGCCCTCCCCAAACCCACCCAAAGAAACAGCCTGTCGTCTATCCTCCTCTGCTGCTTTGCCACCTCCCTCCCAGCAGTGTAATTCATGTGGCATTATATTTATTGTGCAAACACACAGTGCGGGAGCCCATGTTAGGTAAGAACAGACTGTGGCGTCAAACACCTTGAGGCTGACACGGGAGAGCTTAAGCCTTGCACTGCACAGCTGCAAAAAAAAACAAAAAAACAAAAAAAAACAAGCAGCCAGGGACGAGCTGGGAATCACGTTACTGTTCATTCTCACGGCCCACAGAGCTCATAATGAAGAGAATTTTATAACAGGTACATAGTGGAAGAAAAATGTCAATATTTACACAGATGGCAATTATAGGATTCCATCTGTTTAGTCTAAAAGTGGTGCAGATTGTGCTGTAGTCTCAGGGAGGTTTAGATACAGCTACAGCTGGCTCAAGAAACAGATAAATGTCATTGGTGAGGAGCAGGGAACACAACCAGTGACAGGTGTGTCCCTCCGCCACAGTCACTTGTCTAGCTGCGTTTAACCCTTTGCTGCTGACAGCAGTGCTGTTTGTGGCCTCGCTTCACTGCAACAATACGACTAATGAGCATTATTGCATTATTATCACAAGGTACTCCTTGATCAGCCATTGTTTTCATGCATGACCAAGCACAACCTTTGGACACAGTGGACCTTTAAAGAGGGAGTGACACCTTAGAAGGCGTGTACAGACATGTCTTTCTCGCCCCCTTTAATCATATATGGCGTTAGAATTTGTTAGTATTATTGAAAGAATCATAATTTCTCACAAATAGGCATTTAAACGATATTTTTGCGAAACCGTCCTCAAATAAAATAGTGCGGATCTCAAGGCAAGGCAAAAACCACTACCGTAAATAGAACCCCTCGTTTGATTGAGCGCAGCATCATCCAATCACCGCGCTGGCTCGGGTGGTTGCTGGTGACGACGCCGCGCGTTAACCAATAGGAACACGTTGCTGTGTGTTGACCTCTGCAAGCCGCATCACCACCTCCTCTGTGTCCGTGGCGGAGGAGTACTATAAAAACAAATCGGCCCAAGTTTTAAAGGGCAGAGTTGTAAAAACTCCCAGGCTGCGGGGAGTTTGTCTGGTGGACGGTCACTCTGAATTCAGCTGTACCCCACAGGAGCAGAGTCGCCTGGAGCAACACAGAGATATAACGTCGACAACTGCATTTTTTTTTTAATCTTTACATAGCTGTAACTGAAGCTGTACCAGTGTAACGTTTTCTAGAGAGGACTTTGTCTAGTGAACCTGCTGTGAATCTCCATGTAAGTACATCTAACATACGGTCAAGTTAGCATAACGTTTGCTTTTCTGAAGACAGAACAGTCGTGTATTATTTAATTATTATCTAATATGGCTTCTTAAACTGTGACTGCGGTGTCGTTGAACGTTAGTCTGAACTTATATTCAGGCCTCGTAGCTAATTAAAATGCTGCATAGGTCGCTATCGATCAACACGATCGACAGACCAGATGAGATTGAGTTTTCGTCCCGTGTCACCTTTTACGTTAGCGTTAGCTAGCTGCCTCGTTGGTCCGTGGCCGTAACGTTACGTGTTTTGATGGCTACACACGAAATCGCTGATAACCAGCGTTAAACATTAACCGTATCGGGCGTCTGGGCAGCTAGCTTGCCACATATCCCCATACATGCAGCTATCTGGCACATCTGATCACACCCTTCATTAACGTGGCCAGCTAATGCTAGTGGCTGTATCAGAGGCGAACGGGACGAGAAAGCGAGTAGCTTTTTGTTTTGTCATTATCCAGAGACTCTCTCGCGTTGCTGTAAAACGGGCTTTACGACCGTGGTTGGACTTTGAATGAGGATTATGTAACAGCAATTCTCGTCGCCAGCCTGTAAGATACGTGCTCCTCTTCCTACTGTATGACACTAGAAAACCCGTTTTCCCCCTGCTAAACGCACCAGGTGGGGGGAGGGTTTACCCCAAAACCAGTCGATCCGTGATCCCGGTAGTGACCCCTGGCCGTAGATCCACCGCCAAGCGCCGAGCCCAGCCACGTTTATCTGTCACTGGACCGCTGGGGAACACACACACACACACACACACACACACACACACACACACACACAGCTGACACCGTCACTGAGTCAGGACACTGTTTATTTCTAGCTGTTGATATTGTACAGCTGCGTGTGAGTGGAGGGAAGTGTTAATCACCCAGCTGTCTGATTTGATCACCCTTTGCTTTGCTGTTAATATGTTCACATTGTTAACGCCTTATTTATTTATTTTTATTCCATTTCAGAATCCCGACCCTTCTGCAGGAAGGATATCCATTTTGGCAACAAGCACTCAGAGTTTTTCAGTGCTCTGATCACTGCTGTCTTGGAGGATTTGTGCAACACTCAGAAAAAGGCAACTCTGACTGAAAAAGAACCACCTCTGCCACTGAAGCCGCTATGCAGCTTGAAATTCAAGTAGCACTCAACTTTATTATTTCTTATTTATACAACAAACTCCCTCGGCGACGTGTGAATATCTTTGGCGAAGAGCTCGAGAGGCAGCTGAAGAAAAAATATGAAGGCCACTGGTATCCGGATAAGCCATACAAAGGTTCAGGGTTCAGGTGCATCCATGTAGGGGAAAAGGTGGACCCTGTGGTGGAGCAGGCAGCCAAAGAAAGTGGGCTGGACATCGAAGACGTCCGGAATAATCTCCCTCAGGACCTTAGTGTGTGGATCGACCCATTTGAGGTTTCCTACCAGATTGGGGAGAAGGGACCGGTCAAGGTGCTATATGTGGATGATAACAGTGAGAATGGGTCAGAGTTGGACAAGGAGATCAAGAACAGCTTTAATCCGGAGGCCCAGGTCTTCATGCCAATCAGTGACCCTGTCGGGGCTTCCTCAGAGTCCAGCTCCCCCTCCCCTCCTTTTGGGCAGTCGGCTGCTGTGAGTCCCTCCTTCATGCCACGCTCCACCCAGCCCTTAACCTTCACAACTGCCACCTTTGCTGCCACCAAATTTGGTTCCACTAAGATGAAGAGCAGTGGCCGTGGTAATAACAGCAACAGTGGCAGTAGCAGCAAGGCCGCCCGCACCTCCCCTACCAATAACCTGGGTCTGAATGTCAACACCCTACTGAAGCAGAAAGCCATCTCCACCTCCATGCACTCACTGTACGGGCTGGGCCTGGGGCAGCAGCAGAAGCCCTCTGCACTGTCTCCAAATGCCAAGGAGTTTGTGTTCCCCAGCCTCCAGGGCCAGGCCAGCCCCGGAGCCGTGTTCCCCGGGGAGGGCTCCCTGGGGCTCGGCCCGCTGCAGTACAACAATGCCTTTGACATGTTTGCGGCCTACGGAAGCCTCAACGACAAATCCCTTATGGATGGCCTCAACTTCAGTCTGAGCAACATGCAGTATTCTAACCAGCAATTCCAGCCGGTCATGGCTAACTAAACTCATCATCAAGATGTTCTTTATGAATGATGGTGGCTCAAAGAGAAGGAAAAACAAGACGCACACTCTAGAAACTGGATTCTGAAGGATATAGTGTCTAGTCAGTCAAGAGCATGTGCCCAAGGGTGTTTTTACTGTGCCCCCTTGAGTTTGTTTCTACTAAAAGCTTGTTGTACAAACACATCCAAGCTTGGTTACTTCAATTCAACATGCATCATTGGTTTTCTTTTTCCTTTTTGCCAACCAAGCACAAATTTTTTTACTATGTTAAGGAAAATACTCCAAAAAAAACAAAACAAAACAAAAAAAAAAACAAGCTTGAAGTTTTGGCCTCTTACAGTATTTTACAGGTGGTAAGACAAGGCTGATTTTTATGGATTGGCACTACAAAGTGGGGTTACTTGGTCTTTTTCTAATTGTATAATTTAATTTAGTACAGAGTTTGTAAGATATCAGAGTATATATTGTTTCTATGACATGGTGTTGCATTTATATCTTTTTACTACTCCAGTGATCTGTGATGGCTGCAGCAGCTTTTCCTTATTTTTTCTTTTCTTTCTTTTTTTTTTTTTTTAAAGATAATTGTTAAAGAAATCCATCTTTAAAAAAAAAAAAAAAAGACATCAAATATTCTAAAGATTGTGTACAGAGTATTCCTTAGTTGTGGAATTCAAGTGTAGGAATATTTGCTTTTTCTGAAGGACGAATTGTATTTTCTGTTAAGAGTTTAAAAAGATTTTGCTATACTATGGACAAAATGTAATCGTATGAATATTAATTTTGTACCTACATTGTGCAATACTTGATAAAAAATACGGTATAACAAAGTATTTTGAGTCAGTGTCTTACATGTCAAGAGGGACTGAAATAGTTTATATTGTTAAGTTTGTATTAAATGCTTAAAAATTATATGCTTGTCTTTATTTTTTTTAATTTCATATTTGCACCCTGGTCTTTTTAATAAAATAAACTACAGTTAAACATTATCTGTGGAAAGCTCACTCATTTATCGTCTGTTTAAACACAAGTCTGACTTTATTTTTTTTAATGTTTAACCCGTAGCCGACTTTGTCATTGGGCCGTCCTCTGCCCGAGGAGATAATGGTCACCTGCTGTGGGTTACCACTCGGTATCATGAGGGCAACTTAAGTGTGGTGTGTCTGTGTGAAGCATGGAGCTCATGCACTGTAAACTTGATTTGTTCAGTGTGGAGGTGGAGGTTAATGTCTCGGTAATCAGGAAGCGTATCCGTGGAGAGCTCTTTATGATCTGTCACAGTCACTGGACCACGATGAAACCATCGCACGCGTTTCATTTCAACAGCCTCATTCGGGGTTTGTCAATCCGCATGACCACAAACGGTAACATGGGAGGAGGGTGCTAATCAGGCTGGTGGTGGGCTGTCTCAGGAGCTTTGATGTCTTGTGACGTTAACAGCCAGAGCATTTACAAAGGTTTAGAGTTCCAGCAGCTTAACTGGCAAAACACGCAATCACATTTGTAATTCTATAGGAGTCAAAGGGTCTGAGGAGGGAACACCTTTTGTGTCTTTATTCTCAAATGTCACCTCCTCCCTTCTTTGACAAACACTTGTTATGTACACGGAAATGTTTTGGTTGAGAGGACTTGAGCTGCCTAAACACACAGAATGCTGCGTTTAGTTGCTCTTGAATGACTGAGGTACATGAATGCTTGAGTTTTCACCTGGAAGTCGCCCTCTTTTGTTGAATCCAAATGTTCTGTGGTTGTTTGTTCACCTTAAGCTAAAACAGTATATCCATGCTTGTACTTGGGTACATTTTTTAAGTATTTTAATTGTATTTGAAGTCACAGGAAGTAGTAACTCATTGATTATATAATGATATCACATATATACAATATTACATTTTGATATTGAAATACATCTTAAGGATCATACTCCTTTCCACAGCAAGGTTTGCAAGGATTTCTACTACCTTTCTAAAGTTTTTTTTTTACAGTATACTTTTCTGTGATGGTACTTTTACTTTACATGAAGAGGTATTTGCATTAAATGCAATCATTTAAGCACCTGTGATATACTTTATTGAACCACCTGGGGAAACTTTGCAGACAGCTGAAGACATAGATGTCCAAGGACACCTGGACATGTGGCCATGAGGAACCGGGATTCAACGCACTGACCCTGTGGTTCGTAGAGTAAACCTCTGGTATGTCTGTGCTTTCAATTATACTGCTTAGACAGTTGTAGTTACTTTTCACATTATAATTAAGATTGTTTTAGATAATAGGCCCAAAGAGGTACACTTATCCCATATTGTAGTATTGTATTGCAGTATTACAGTATCCAGTAGTATCTTAAATCAAATATTAGATTAGTCCAACAACTGAATACATACCTCACATTTTTATTTATTTTCTGTATTTGTACTTTTACTTAATTTAAATACCCGAAGATGTCTCTTCTCAGAATCAGACACCTATTTCTGATTTCTGTTCGTGGTAACACCTAAATCTCTGTAACTTGCCTAAATACTGTGGCGGCCCGTTAACACTCTGTTTCTATTTGTGTAACTCATAACTATGCAAAGCGAAGTCCAATTTGCATTGTGCGCCGTGCTGTAATTAATTGGGTCGGCCTGTACCAGAGAAACTATTTTAGTCCTCGCTTTCAATAGGTATTGAAATCATTTAGGCCTTGCAGTCCAACAGGAAAACAATATTCAAACACAAGCGTAGATGATAACACACACACACACACACACACACAGTCGGCTCCACATGACCAGCACAGCTCTCTGGGATAAACAGGCCCACAGATGGTGTGGTGTCACACTAGCTGGGAGACTCCGATGGTGTGGGGTGAAACCTTGCTGTGACTCCATCTTGTCTGTTGCAGGGTGTGCTCTCCCCTCCGCTTCACAGACAGAAGCTGTACGTTCCCAACATGAGCTTCACGTATGACACACAGGTTCTTATCATGCAGTATCCCTCACACACCCAGCAGCGTGTGGTGTTTGTTTGCACTGAAGGGTGTTTCTCAAGCCGCGGGGTATGATCTGTTTGTACATTGTCCGGAATTCATGCTAAGAAGAGTATCTGTGGGACTAAAGACAGACCAAAAGAACTTCTAATTTTTATAAATACCAATATGCTGAAATGTAAAAGGTGTAGGGTTTGACAGACACGGATCTAAGCGTCAGGTTTTCAAATTGAATTTTGCTGTTGGAGCTGAATACTGGGCACTTTTCGCATGAATTTGTTTGAAACCTACAAACACAGTACTAATGATAATAGTTTTCTAACTTCTGCAGCTAAAGAATATTTCAAAATGTAATAGTTGTCAGGAGTCAGGCTGATATTGAGAGCACCTTTATGTAGCCTACAGTATGTATGTTAAGTATTAAGCATGAAGATTGGACACAGCTATTAATTTACTAGCATCTCTAAAGCTCAGTACAAAGTGCAAATGATCAGTACTTTTTTCTTTTATATTTATTATCCTTATTAGACTATGGGATTGACCATGTCTTGAGCCATAATAAAAGCCAAATACAATGCCATTTATATATATATTTATATAAATATATTTTATATATATCTTTCTAATAGAATATATAAGAAAGCAAATTAGACAAAATGACAGATTATTGCTGCACAACCTTTACCTTGGTCGAAAAATTCAAGCAGCCTAGCTTAGCTTAACAAATTGTGACCTTAGAATTATAAGTTCTGTCATTGACATTGTTCTCAAAGATGAGTTATCCACACAAACGTGTTCTTTGCTACGTTTGTGTTTTTGTATTAGTTTCACTTTAGTTTAAAAAAAGGTTTTATCTGAAAATTCACTGTAACCTGTTGCTTTAAGGTGCTATCTGCAAAGAACCAATCAGGGTTTGGAATGTTTATCGGAGAACCAATCAGATTCAACCTTTTTATTGTGTCCCTTAACTGCTCTGTCAGCGACAAAGAGCTGAAAAGACCATTGATCAAATACGACTTCACGAACCCCCTAAAACTGAGGGGTTTTTATTGCAGGTGGTAACTCACATGGGTACAGACTAAATTTAGTCTTTTGTAAAATCTTGTTTAAATTTGGTTAAAGTGGATTTTAACATTAGTTATAGGCTAATGCCTGAAAACCTTATTCTGATGTTTGTAAGACAGAGCAAATCTGAATTAGTTGGTTAGTAACACAAACATTACAGGTGACAGTGTGGCTGCAGCTTGGATAAATCTGTGGCAAATGTGACCAACACGCCCCTATAGATTGTACCAATGTAATATGATAGGATTTTGATCTTACATATCTACAGTGCCTGCTGTTTTTACAAATAAAGGCTCTTTTCTGTATGTTAGCATTATTAAAGATGTGAAATCTTTAAAGCTTAATAACTCAAAACTAATCAGATTGTAGCCACAACCTATAATGTGAACAGCAGAAATAACCAGCTTGGCTGGTTGTTGTGAGGTTTCCAGTCAAGGCTTCAGGAAGTCCACATTTTACAAGTGTTTTACAAGTTTAAATGATACATAACATGTTATTAATGAGTTTTAAGCATTGATTAGTGATTAGTTTTTTCATGCTGCTTCCAGTCGTTCTGTCTTTGCTGTCACGATCCAGAAGACCAAGTGAAAACATATGCTGATGAGATAATGCAATTTAGTACCTATTTACTAACTTTAACAAATGCTGCTGCTGCTCCAAAAAAAAAAAAAAAAAAGCAACTTGCTATGAACGCATGTTAAGCCTCTTCTTCAGGATCCAAATAGCCTATGTGCTGTAAACACAGTGTTTACCAGGCAAAGGGCAAGCTAGAGTGAGTCACACTAATGTGCAGATGATACATTTCAACTGTGTCTTAACACAGTGGTGTGTATCACAAGGCTTCTAGCAAGGACAGATGGAGCCAAGTATTTGAGAACAATGCCAGGGAACAGAGAGAGGAGCCGGGAGGGAAGTCCAACAGGTTTTGGAATGTAGTTGATACCAGATGAGGATTTTAGATCAGTGGGCCAGAGGTGAATCCCAGAGAATATTAACTTTTCAATAAGACAAGAAGTGCTCACCATCACTCCAGATGTTATGTTGAAGCCAGATTGCTGTTGCTTTCATGTATGATAGGGAGCGAAGATAGCACCTGGTCCTGGTTATTGAGCTTGGTGGTGGTGACATTTTGGAGGCTCGTGGGCCAAAGATACTGCCACGCGGGCGGGAAGCACATCTGCAATTTAAGGAAGCTCAGCATTGGCTTAAAAGAAAACAAAAACAAAGAGAGGGGAAGATAAAGAGGATACAAAAAAAAAGAAAAAAAAAATCTTTATCCAGTCTGTGTTATTCACTGATAAAGCCAGAGCTGAGACTTTAATGAACACACGCTGTGCTGTGTTTGGCCAGGACAGAACCTCAGTCAGTTGCTGCTTTCAAGTGCTGCCAAGTCATTTTAGTGGGGATCATCCATTCGACCCTACTCTTATACTGAGCCAGACAATCATTCAACCTGAAGACATCAAATCTCAGCAATGTGGAGTCATAATCCCCATTTCATCGTGGCTCTATACGCCTGAGAGGTAAGGAACATATGCATTATGACACTTCTCTCTCTCTCTCTCTCTGCTGCTTTGCCTCTACGTGTCTGTTTGTTTTGGTTTGAAGGCGCAGCTGAAGGTTACAGTACCTAAAGGGTGTTGCACACATCAGTAGGTTTAAAAATAGCCCTTGCAGGGTTCCTGCGTCATCGTAGGAGAATCCTCTCCTCACATACTAGCTCCCCCTCCCTCCTCCTCCTCCTCCCAGCAGCCAGCCATGCCTGACTCTACAGCAGGGACTACTTGTATGCTAATATAGCACTGAACAATTCTTTCCCCTCACACCTGCATCATAGCCTACGCAGAAACGCAACGCCTCCAGAGGAATGAATACCCTTTTGAGGAACCTGGGTGGGACCTACTCTAGAGCTATGTACGCTGCCCTCTCAAGTCAGAGGTATGAAGAGAGGCTGGAAAAGCAGGCATGTCTGCAGGAAGCAAAGTGAGAAATAAAGACAGACAAAGGAGGGAGATGCTGCACACAGATGTTTTTCTGACTGCATTAATGGCACGCCATGTAGCCATGACAACACATTTTCCTTCACCTTTTCATGCTCATAATGGCTCGCTGAAGCAGAAAGGAGCGCGCCGGTTGTTAAATTGGGGCCCGGGCAATTCAGCACAAGCAAATAGATGTTTTGCCTTCACAGATATAACCTCGTTTATGATAATGCGGGAGGTTGAGAAAACACTTTTTGGGTCCCTCAGGTATTGGCTTCTTTACAGATAATCAGTGGGAAAATGGAAGTGTCAGGAGTTTCCATGGTGGTATATACTGGATATAATGGAGGCACGATCCCTGTACTGCAGCTAGATGTGAGCTATCAGAGCCTGTTTTATCTGCACAGCTTCCATTAATTTGAAGAAAAGGATTTGATGTGCCTGTAAGATGGTATCGAACTGCACTTACACAGTTGTAAGATATAAATGAATACTGATATGCAAATGCTCCTGTTTTCTGCATCCCTCCCAGGTGGTCAGCTAGTCATCCGTGGCTGTGTTGACAATTTATTGTTGAAGTCACTGGACAAGCAAAATACCAAACATTATCTATTGCTGGACCATGAAATGTGCTAACCCACTGAGTGTCTGCAAAATTAAATGTCTTTGGATTTTGGGAGTAAAGGCTGGACTGTAGGCTGGAGCCAATTATAAATGTCACTGTGCTGGTGGCAGGGTACATCTCGGACAGATCACTAATTAACCTGCATGTCTTTGGACTGTGGGAGGAACCCACACAGGCACAGGGACACCATGCATACAAACTCCACACGCAAAGGCCCCGGCTGGCAAGTTTGAACACAGAATCTTCTCACTAATCACTGGAGCACTGTTTTAAATGATCGCTATCGATCCAGCAGTGGCAGACAGTGGTTCTGATCAGCTCAGATAAATCCACTGCACACTACTTGACTAGGACAAACACAAAGTTCTGAACTTACATCCATCAGGTGACCAGAAACGTGATTCCAAATTATAATCATTTTTTCAATACTGTTCCAAAATTCCCAAATCTCATAGATGGCTGTTTCAAAACATGGGAAATTAAAGCTGCTTAATTGTGCTCGTGGCTGTGTACCACTAGGTGATAATAGTGCTTCTTTGACCTTACACTTGTGGGATAGTATCTGTGTCCTTAAGTATTCATTGAGGTCTACATGTCTACACATTTGACTGATTCCTCCTTTGTTGGTGGTGTGCAACGAAGCGGAGAGAGGAAGTGATGGAGGTGAGTTCGGTGCGACATATCTCTCTCTCGCACCACTCCGATATCTCTTCCTCTCTATTCCCGACTCATCCAAACACCATCATTCTCTCAGGAGCCTGGAAAGTTTCTCCTGTATTTGATGTTCCCTGTCTGTGTAATTTAATCTCAGTGATTCCCTGCAGCTCTCTCCGACTGTAAACCTCTGCTCTAATAATAGGAAGCCCAGGCAGTCTCCTCTCTAATCTCAGCCTCTGTGTGTGGATGTTTGTGTGTAACTGTTCTTGCCTCTGCACCATAGAGATAAGGCTGCATTTGTTTTGGCCGGTCCGTGTCCAGACTAACTTTCACTCGCAAATTGCCATAGCGATACAGAATCAGGGAAGAGGGAAGGAAGGAGGGAGGGGTGTTTGATATTAAGGAAGACATGACTTTAAACCATTAATGTTTAGTGTAACTTTGCTGTTGTTGCTCTGCAGGATTTCTATTGTGTGTCCCATCAGTAGACTGATAACATTTCTACACTAGAGGTGTTTTACTGATTCAAAAGTTAAGAAGGGGCTCTGTTGGCTTTCAGACCTTATCGTATTTGTCTGGAGCAGCCTACTTCCCAGACTCAGCTCTGGCCTATTTGGGAAAAACTCAAAACATGTCGACCAAATGAGGTTTCCTGATGCTCTATTTGTTCATAATAACAGGGAACAGGGAGAAAGGAGCAAGTAGAAAACACGGTATCTTGAAGGCTGAGGTCACATTCTTCATCCTTTTTATGTCCCTGTAGAAAGCATCATCATATTTGGGCTTTGGAAGGTTTTTCATGTGAACTGTTTTCTAAAAAAATTGACTCATTTATTTTGCAATAAGAAAAACACAAGCAAAAACTCTAAGAAATGGATTATATAGTGTGTTTGACTGCTGTTACATAACCTGCAGATGTTAGTGTACCATGCTACATCCAATGCCTAACAGCACTTTAGCAGCTACTGACATAAAAACCCATTTAAGATGGAGACATTCACTGTGTCCAATGTGTGTGTGCCTGTGTATCTGTATACTTATTTACAGAGAGGGTACCACCCCAAGGTGACTCACTCATTGAGAATTACACTGATAGACAGAGTCTGGGTAAAATGTGGCCAGTCAGTTGCTCCGATGAGTATTAGGAAAACCATCCATCACTATTCCTCTGCCGGTGCTTATGCTATTCTTCCATATTATTTTAATGACTGATGGAATGGGAACTGATTAGGAAGACAGATATGCTGAGAACAGATGTGAAAGTTGCTTGCTTCTTGATATAAGCAGTGTTTGCTCTTGGTAACAGGCCAGTGAGGTTGTTTTGAGTGTGAGAGAGAGAGAGAGAGAGTTCTGACTGCAGAGGCAGTAAATCAGAAATGTGAAGACTTTACCAAAATGCTTTTTGTTTGTCCATGTTTTAGCTCCATCACCCCACTGCAATGTTTCATTTATGGCCCACATGAAAATAGATGTAGCACAGTCCTCCTCCTGCCCCTCCCCCTGTCATATTTCCCTCAGAAAAGAGAGAGGCGAGCAATAGTCGCCGCACTTTAAGCTGCCTTCTGCTGCAGTTTAAATATTTCACTAGCAGAGAGAGTAAGTGGCATTCAGATGCACTACACCATATTCAGCAAAAAGGTCAAGGTGGAATGGAAAGATTCACATCTGTGCCATTTTTAGGACTCATCGAGAGCAAGTTCTGCTGGGAAATCAGTTGGCTGGAGTAACATCAGCCTCAGATCATTGCTCTATGGGTCGATATAACTTTTATCACTGCTCCAGCTCCAAATCCTGCCGTGATATTGACCCATCTGGGGTCTTCTTTGACTTGTGGCCCTCAGGATGTACAAAAAAAAACATCCCGCTATTTCACGTCTCGCTTCGTAATACGATTTCTCATATTTACTATTGTTGTCCCACTCGTTGTGTAGTGCTGCCAGGTGACCGCATGACCTGAGCCACAGAGGAGCTGAGTGCATCATATCTTAGCATTCACAGTATCTGATCTAAGAAGGAACACACCTGTGTACTTTCTGCCGTGCTTTCTCGACAATGACGTGAACTCCCTGCCTCTAAGTGCCCGGGTTACAGCTACTGGCATGCTTTTTTGCGCTCCTGCATTCTTCTGAGTCACACACTCAAAGAATGACACACAATAAAGGCCGACACTCCTCTCTCCCACGTGGTTTAGTTTGTTACCTTGCATCTATAACACATTGTTTGACTGCACCTATCCTAGCAACCACAATAGACATTGTTATGCCGGAGTGGAGTAGGATGACAAAGTATCAGAAATGATCTGTGATGTGAACAAGGAAGTACATTCAACTACAATGAAAGTATTAGTACAAAAAAAAAAGGTTTCTTCATTGGAAAGAACTGGGCGCCGTAGCTGAAGACAATGTTTATTAGCGCACACATCATTGACCCACATCAAATAGGAAGAGCAAAGAGCTGCAGAGTAGGGTGATAATTCTCCGTGGGCCTCTCACTACAAGCAACCACTTCCTCATACAAATAGTCATATGATCTAGTGGTGAAAAATACAGCAGCTTTAAAAGGAAAAAAGTAATGCAGTCAACCATGAAGCACATTTGATATAGTTATATAAATAGCTGCCATTGGAACGGGATCACATGTGTTACTGGTAAACTCACCTTACCGTCATCTTAATGAAATGACTGTGTTTCCTTAATATGTTTTCCTGGACACGGCTGCACTTTATATCACTGTACGACTTCACGAGTGGTCAAAACCTGCAATCTATTACAATATTCAGACCATAACTAGCCCAAATCCAAGCAGACACTGTTAAATGTCTTGATTTGCCTGCCCAAGACTTGAACCCGAAAGTTATTCAGTTTGCATTAAAGTCAACAAATGTAGAATGAAACTAAATTTAAATGAACTGTGATTTTCTACAGGATGTGATGATTAATTAAAGACTGATTAACACACATTCACTGTCCAGCTTGTTGAAAATCTTTGAGATCGCCATGTTGCCAAATCTCAGATATACCTTGGTGGCAATTTCTAAAAAAAAAAAAAAAAAATGTCCCTTAAGCTCCCATGACCTAGAAAACTCAGAGCTCCTCTGTATGCTATAACACACTCATAATACCATGTGCCTTTCATCTTTCAAGTACTGATGTGCTGGAGGTCAAATTAATCGAATCTGTGATGCAAGTGGATGTGGTCATGCCTAATGAGTGTGGACTCACTGTTGACTAGTTTACAAGCCCTGCTAACACCCATGTCAGATGTGTCCTGCTGTCAATAGGCCAGTTCTGTGCTCCGAACATATGCATGCAATCCATCCGCAACAACCGAGAGTGATACTTTGAAATTGCATAACCACTTTAACTTCAACTTTCATGCGGGCAGCAGAATTTCAAAATAGCTCGCATTAGACATGCAGCCGAGCTGCGAGCAGAGCAGCACTGTAAAATTCACTTTTTCAAAGCAGCCGAGTGTGTGTGTGTGTGTGTGTGTGTGTGTGTGTGTGAGCGCCTGTGTCTATGTGTGTGTGTGTGTGAGAACCAAACAGTTTCTCGGCATTAAGATTCTCATTACAGGATCAACTCTTTCATCCTTAGGTTCAAAGCGCCGCCCTAGCAGACGGCAGTGGGCGAGCAGATATATACTACCATTTGATGGAGGGAGAGGAGGAGGAGGAGGAGAGCAGGAGATCATAGGAGAACAGAGGGACACGACAGAGTGGAAGGACAGATGAGGGAGGAATATGAGGTGAGGAGACAGAGGGAAACCCCGTGGTGGGTACCAGAGGGGGTGAAAGAGGAAGTTGAACAGGGGGCAAAGAGAGGCGGTGCACAGGGTGATGACTAGATGCTGAATTATGTAACCACAGAGAGGGCTGAGTCTGCATTCATGCATATGCTCCCTGGCAATTCGTCTCGTCGTTTGGTAAAGAACAGAGTCATGTATTAGACGCCAACTGAGAGGCAACACAGAAATCTAACACGGTGTGACTCTGTTATTCACCCGTGGTTTTCAGGGAGAGCGCTTTGCGCCTGCTCTCTGCGCTCGGGCACCTCTCATTCGGCCTCACCACTGGGCTTTTCATCAGCAGCTCGGCGAGATCACGTTGCATGTCGAGTGTTTTTCGTGAAATTGGTTTTTTATTTCCTCTCCTCCTCTCCCATATGTTGGCCTTTTCACAGGGCCAGAGATATTTTCTCTTTTTAATAGCCTACAGTTCCTGCTATAGCAAATCAATAGAAATTTCACTCTGCTGGCAGCAAAATGAGTTGCCCTGCACACAGCTGCTGACATCTGCCTGTCGACGTAACAGAGCGGGTAGGATTTCAGCTTTGCATCAATCTGCAACACATGAGCGTATCGAGATGAGACGTGTGTGTGTGTGTGTGTGTGTGTGTGTATCTGTTTCTCGCCGTCGTCCTCCTCCTCAGTGTCCCCGGCTCCTTTGTGATCAGGGGATACAGAGCTGTGAGGGTGGACACTCTGTGAGGAGGTGTCACCTTCCATCATTCCATACACTGACCTTCTGAGTGTGTGTGTGTGTGTGTGTATTGTTTTCACTTTGTGAGCCAGTGAATCGCGGGGACAGCTGCTGTGATGCGTTTGAAGCACTGAGAGCAGCATCAGAAGAGAAGGTCAATTTTCTCATGTTTCTGTCAACTCCATGTTTTCTATCACCTTTAGTCCATTTATATAGAAACTCCTAAAACAAAGTGTAGATTACAAAATGAAGTTACTTTATTGAACGTAAAAGCTATTAAGTAGTAATGCCTTTTATGATAGGATGTTTCCAGTAGGCTACACTTAACATAGCTTTAGTTGTTAGCTAAAACTTACATTCATCCATTTTATTTGTTTTAATTTTTGTTAATGAGTATTATATGATTAATACTACATTTTGAGAAATGTGCTTGTGTGATTATATCACATTGCAAACGTGCTTTTTATACATTTTGCCTCCAAATTTCTTTAGAAATTAAATATGAACATATGAATCTTATGTTTATTGCTCTTATATAAAGCACGAGTCAGATAGTTTTGTATAGATAAGCATTTAACGGAGCCTGGGGAAAAGCAGCTAGCATGTCTCTGACCACAGTAAAACGCTATTGCTAATGTATATTTTAAGAGCTTGCTCAAAAGTATCTCTCTTTTATATCACATATTGGTGTTTTTACATTTCTGTTGAATTACAGGTTACACAAACAAGGTCCCCTAGGTTGATTTGTGACGATGTCTGTTTACTTTCTTGATGCTGCGGGTCTTTATAAATCTAGGCTAAAATATTCCTGAGTCCAGCTTCATGCAGACATAAGATTGTTAATCTTCACATTTTCCTACTATGCATATTTCCAAATGTAATATGCAACTATTCTTCAAAGTTGCAAACTGCTTACATAAACTGCACATATTTTAAAAACCTAATTGCTTTATCTGCCACCATCTTTTTATTGTGTGTAGTATGTAGTCTTCATTATCTTTGTACATGATCTTTTGTATGCGTCTGTTAGTTTTATTGTTGTTAGGCACGTCTGCATATGGCTGTTAAGAAACAGGAGCAAAATTAAAGAAAAAGATATGTACGAATGACATAAGAGCATAACAAATTCAGATGTAGGCTACTCCATCCTCTAATGAGGATGAGAGTGATATGAATAATATATAATCACCTATTCAAGTCACTTCAGTCATCAACAACCAGGTAAAAACCTATGAGAAATATAATAGAAAGAACTCTGAACTGGCTTCAAAACAGCAAAATAGAGAAGATCTCTAGGAGGATTGTTGTGACTCCTTTAGCAGAGTTCAGAGAGGGACCTGATACTTTTTTTCCAATTAAAAATGAGCAGATATACAGCATATAAATTCTATTTGCCAGAGGTTTATACACAGAAATTGATATCCACTAAGTGTTTGAACTACCAAATGTAAAAGCTGTAGATAAACCAGAGCATTATACAATTTGTATTTCAGAGTATCCCACAGTGAGGGTGTGAGAAAAAATGCATTTACACCACAGTGACACTACCATTATTGTCACACACACCATTAATACATATGGATTATTATGTCGCTGCTTTGTCATTTCCTCATAGCAGGAGCTCATCTTTGTTTTGACAGGTTGTGCTCTCTGTCAGGACCTGATCAACCTGCTGAGTTTCTGAGTAGGAAGTGTTTGATTTGTGCTACAGTACGTGTTTGCTGTAGTCGTTCTGGGAATCACCACAGCTGCATCACTGCGAGGAAGAAAGGGCTGAAAGTGTGCTGAACACGTGTTTCTTTCCTCTGCGTTATTAAGGGTAAAGCCTAGACAGAGTGCCGGCGTAGGCTACATACAGTATGCACTTGTAAGTGTGAGAATTTATACCACACCACACAGGCCATTCATGATGATTAACTACTGTATTTACTTCTCTCTGTGTATGTTTTTATCTGCTGGTCTCAGCAAAGTGATTGTGTTAGATATTGATGCAATGTTCTTCACGCTTTTATGGAGTGCAAAATTAACGAGCTGTCGGCTATGCGGCTAGGATTAAATGTTATCTGCGTGTATGTGTGTAAGAGTGTGCATGATTCATCGGCGGTGGGCGTTTTGAAGAACTGCCGCTCTGCATGCTAAACTGACGCCACAAGTTGTGAGGGTCAGCATGCACAGCTCAGGACGCCACAGTCGGGGGCAGAAACTGACTTACAGTCTCTTTGGCTGACAACAACGCTCCAAACCATCCACGTATGCCCACATTATTAACAGCGTGCAAGGAAAAGCAGCACGTACAGTATGTGTCACAACTAAGACTAACATCTCAAGCATTATATAAATATTTAAAACTATTTTAAATTTGCTCACAACCACATTGCTGTGTGAACATATGACTTCTCTGTTTTTATAAACAGGCAGGCTTAAAAGTGCTGCGCCGCACAGATGATTTTCACACAATTTTCAGTTCATACCCTTCTCATTAATGTTGATTAATACTTTAGACACTCAAATCTGTCACTGTAGTTCAGGGTCAACTTTTCCAGGGTCCAGGGTTACTGTGTAACTCTATTAGCTGCTTGCATTCAAGCGATAAAAATCACACCAATCTTTGCAAATATGAAAATTGCTATCCCCCTAATTTGAGGACTTAAAGGCAAACAGCATGCGAAAACACCAGGCTCAAACTCTGCTGAATCTGGCAGCTGTTGTTATTTAATGCAGGAGGTATTCTAGGGTGGTGGATGAATAAAACATCAGAGCACCTTGTTTATTTCCATCCTTCAACCGTAACTTGTTCTTTACATAATTTAATTCTAGTCTGTTCGAGGCAGTGCATCTAATTGAGCTTCTATCCGTTAGCCAGGGAATGATTTGTTTCCCCGCTGACTCCAAACTCTGATCCTTGGAGAGCTGCTTCTCACCGAGGAGAGCGCTTCTGGATCACATAAAGGGTGGGGATCAGTGTTTCAATCCTGTTTGTGGAATGAGAGTGGGCTGTTTGCATCACCCTCCCTTCTTAGTTGTGGATTTTTAGTGCATTGCTCATGCTTGTTCTAGTGTCTTTCAATGTGTGAGAAGCTGGCAGCCATTCAACCGGGGGATTTTACACACCAACTATACTGCCCCATTCCCTTCTCCAGGTCAAAACATCCCCCTCCTTCTCCCTCTTCCTCTTCCTTCTCCACAATGTGATTTCGTTGATGTGTGATTTGTTGCTTAATCTGTCATGTTGCACATTACAGAGGAGAGCGCTCCCCCCCCCCAGGCAGCTTTGATTGTGAGAGATGTTTGGTCCATTGTGCACTGAGGTTCTTTATGCGCAGCCATGCCCTCTCCATGTGGACGCCATTGTGGCTCGCAATTAATGATCACATTCAACTCCGACTTCCGCTTTCTCACAGTTAACAGCAACACATTAGCATTCTGCCCCAACATGTAGCGAGTGAAGCAGCAGGGTTACAGGTTAACATGTTCAAATGCAGGGAAAGGGAGTAACGCTAGATATAAGATATGTGAACAAACCACTGTGTTGTTAGGGTGTAAATGTAAAGGTGCAGTTACATAGCTCTCTGTTTGTGTAGGTATTGTTAGCTCCAATAACAGATGATGTTTTATGGAAGGAACTGAGGCCCTGTTAGGCCAGTTGAACAGCCTGACCTTGAATAGATGTACACTATGAGTCACCTAATGGACAAAATACCATTTGTAAAAAAGCAGAATAGCAAGCTCTGCTACATAATTGCATGCAGACAAAAAGCATTTTAAGTATCGATCAGTAGTCGCCTTTTTTATTACAGCTCAGTGCTCCGATGATCATGCTTTATAGTGGACATGTGACAGTTATTCTGTTATGTATTAGTTATATACTGTATAAGTTGGCTTTAAGAGACACATCTATGTTTGATTGTTCCTGATTGTTTTCTGCTAAAACATACAGTTAAAATGTACTTGCAAATATTGAAATTTGTTAGTACAGTGACAGTAGTAGTAGTAGTAGTAGTAGTAGAAGTAGTAGTAGTAGTAGCAGTTGTTATTGGAACGTAAAGGTTTTTTGTTGTTGGGAAACTTTTAGGACTGAAAATTCAAGCATTGAAATGTGAATTATCAGTAGAATGGAACGAGATAAAAGTATGAGTACTAGATGAAAGCAATTAAAGCATAAGAAGAAGAAGAGTAGTTGAAGCGAAAGAGATGAAAGCAAGTGTAAGTTAATAACCATGTGTGAACCTGACAAGCCGATTACATAAAAACTGGAAAAGGTTTTGAAGAGTGGTAGCTGGTTTAAAGTTTTAAACATTCATTATTATTATATTATAATGTTTGTTCATTTATGTAGGATAAATGCTAAAAAAACAATATACAGAAATTCAAAATGGGTCAAACATTTCATACTTTCTCAATCTCTGTGCAATAATGAAATAGTTGGACACAAAAATGGACAGAGTTCACTAGAACATCAGTAATCCACTGTGGTGCAAGTAAAGAGAACTGGTTGTGTAGCTGACCTGTGTGACTCCAGTCAGCTGGGCCCTAAGACACTGACCAGGCCCTGTCGCTCCTAATTAGCTAAGTCAATCCTTTTGCTGAGCTCAGCCTGGAGTAAAGGACTCACACACTTCACTACTTACTGCTAACCCACTAACTGTGAGGAGGTGTGTTATTTCTGCTAACATTCCACTGTTCCTTACTAAAAAAGAAACTTGCATCAAGTTTGACTCAGTCAAATTAAATCAGACACCTCTGTAGAATCATCACTAAGTATTTAATGTCATTTTCAAAATAAAAGACTTCTCAAAATTAACCAAATAATGCCTTGAAGGTTGTGACGGTCTTGCACACTAACCCAACACTCAGCCCAACATATCTGTTATCTTGGGAAATTTTGCTGTGCAGCATGCAGTTGTATGCATCACTCACTATAATAATATCTCAAATGCTTTTCCTGGGTTTATCTCCAGAGAGTTCCCATGTTGGAATGTTGCCTGCCTTCACCCAAACCCATCTGTCAGAAACTCACTTGTAATAAGTCACTCGAAATAACAACATCCACTGAATGTATAAACAGTAAATGAAATGTACTGCATTCTGGGCTCGCTGTCTGTGAGACTACTTCGTAACAAAAGGTCACAGGCCGAAGGCTTGCAGTAATAACCAATGTGCCCATCAGCAGTCGTGTGTCCTGTCAAAGTGACCTTGAACAAAAGAACTGGCTCTCTATCTATTCAGCTGTTGTAAGCTGCTCATGGGCAGATTGTCAACTTAATGCCTCAGATGTAAATATTGTAGTTTTTTTAACCTCTTCCACAAGCTCATATTTCAACTTCTGCCTCTGCTTATCCAGCCCGTGGAGGTCGGGTAAAGCCGCCATAGAAAAATAATATGGTGGAGAAAAACAAAAAGTAAGCTGATCCCTTGTTTTGGAGGAAGGAGGATGTGACGGGGGTAGAGGTTACGGTGGAATGAATGAGAGCAGCCTCTTCACCAGTGGGACATATGGGGATCATGCATGTGCGTGTTCCTGTTGTGCGGTGGTGACTGACAGCCGGTGTCAAGTGAACAGGAGAGAAACGAGAGACGCGGAGGTCAACCGACCCCGGGCTCACTGGCTCAGGTTGATTTGGTCAGTGTTTCCACTCACACCTCCCCATCCCTCGACACACTGAACAAGTCATTTAATCTACAGCGTGGCAGCACTTCTTCTTCCAAGAAGTGAAGAAATCTGCTACTCAGCTCGTTCCAACAATTGTTTCAGCTTACCTCAGCTCTTCATTTTCTATCATACTATAGGATCAAAAAGTGAATGTGCAGCTAAATTGCAAAACAGCGACAATAAATAGGCTTCACTCTGGGTTTGTTTACCTCTTTGTGCTGTTATCCCATGATGCATGACTTACTAAAGGAATTCATATAAACTGATACCTACACGGCTGTGATGATTACCGCAGCTCTTTACGGGGACGCGTCCATGAGGATCATGCAAATGTGTTCTCTCTCAGCTGCCGGGGATGAGGCTACAGGATCCTGGGGAAGAAGTTAGTTTAGTATGGGACAAAAAGCCCAGGGCAGCAGCAGTAAACAAACTAAGACTTGACAGTCAGACACAGTGACAATGCTACAGACACCCACAGGTCAAATCTGTTGCCACTTTCTCTTCTCTTCTCTTCTCTTCTCTTCTCTTCTCTTCTCTTCTCTTCTCTTCTCTTCTCTTCTCTTCTCTTCTCTTCTCTTCTCTCTGTATATATATATATATATATATATATATATATATATATATATATATATATATACAAATGTGATGCATTGAGATTTTTTTGGTCTTACAAACTGAAGGATGTAGTGTTCCCTTATGAGTTGGGAGAATTCTCCTACTACTGATGCTACAGTAAATAAAGCATTTAAACCCCCACTGGATTAGCTGAAAACTCTGTTGTCGCGCAGCTGAGGACAAAGCTGTTTTTCTCAGCTCAGGATAGCTAGCCAGTGATATCCCTCCCAATTAGCAAAAGCTGAAAAAAAATGTTTGCACACACTCACAAAGACATTTGTTTTGCCAAAGCATTTACAGAAAAATAGTGAACAAAGAAATAGTACACAGTCATGATTACAGTACAAACTGGGTACAGTAGATAACAAGAGGATATGAACAGTGAACATGAAAGAAAATCATAGTGTGCCTATTGCACAAAATATACAGTATATACAACAATGCATATTTCCTGGTTGTTGTAATCACTTAAATATTTTGTCACCATAATCAAGGAAATGAATAAATCCAAATAGAACGAATACCAGAAATATATAACATAACAGCAAATTATAACAACAAATTGCAAACAATAACAACATAAATACCATAATAATAATAAACAGAAACAAATACATACTTGAAAGGAATTAATAAATAATTCAATCTTGGTAAATAAAACAAAATAAAAGGACTTATTATTGGTGTTAAAGCTAGGCTACACAAAAATGCACAAATTAATTAATTAATTCAATTTACATTGATGTGTATTTTTTTATTTTATCACTTATCTGCATATTTATTGTTGACTTCATATGCTGTATTTGTCAGAACAAAGCAGAGATTTCAGGCACAACTTTACCTACTGCCAAGGTGCATGGATAAAACAAATCTCCAGCAACACTTGCAGATTGTTAAACGACTTTATTATAAGACTAACACGTTTTGGTTCATGGCCTTCAACAGGGTCTGTTAAAAGTACAAAACTAAGAACTTCTAAATAGAATAGAACAGTAAACTAAGTGACGCCACATAATCTAATAAGGCTGTTCTAAGTGTTGCTGGAGATTTAATCCGTTCAGATTGGTTATTTATATCAGCGATTGGTTGTATAATGAGGTCGGCAAACGAGAAAGCACAAACAGGAAGGAAGTACACCGCATATCAATTGTTTGATGAGATCATTTTAATATCTATGTTTTAATCATGAACTCATAAATGTGTGAGACAGTATTACGAATTCAAGATTGAAAGAGTTAAAAGCTCAGTAGCATAACCGACTGCGGTTGACTGCGCACGCTCAAACACACTCACACCCGCAGAAACAAATAATATCTCATTATATCCCAGTAGTGCCCTGCAGCATAGTGAGTATTTAGACAGTTGTCCTGAGGAGTTTGGAGGGAGTTATTATGTTAGATTGTGAGCAAATTAGTTTGAACCCTGAGGGCTAAGCCTATGCCAGCCTTGGGGGCTCTGTTAATGTGTGCGTGGGTGTGTTTGTGTCTCTTAGAGCTCTGCATGTAAGAAAGCAAGTCTGAGTTCAGTGGAGGTGGAGGATATCATATGTCCCTGTGTGCCTCTGCCGGTGTCCAGAAATAAATGGGCACTTGTGCTGACCCCTTTTTGATGAAGTCACTGACGGGTAAGCAGCGTGCATCGCGTTCTCCTGCTCGTCCTCTTCACTCTCCCACTAACTTTAATACACTAATTCGCCCCTTCACATTTTCTACCTCTCGCTCTGCATTTGCTGTGGCAGCTGCAGTTGCTCTTTAATTTTAGCAGGCCCGTTGGCTGCCTGGTGATTAATTGGACGGTGGGGCTCAGGTTGTAAATAGATGTTCTATTCTCATGCTTGTTTTCGCTGGTTGGGGAGACCTCACAACTGATTAGGAGACTCACTGAATATGAAACACAGCAGGTGCAAGAAAGCCCAAAGTTCACACACGCATGCACGCGCGGATCCACTTGTCTGTGTTTGCCCGCGACAGATGCGAAACATGTGACCATGAGCTGAATAAAGAGGTGCGAGTGATTTACATGAATGTATTTTGGTCTATTCAACCCTGTCGCCACGCAGAAGGCCCATGGTGTTGCTGCTGAGTCGCAGCCCTAAAATGAAAGCTGCAGTCTCGTCACTGCAGCAAACACAATATGAAGTAAGCATCGCATTTCAAAATGGACAAGTGCCAACGGCGTGCAGTAACCCGCTGCAGATGCAGTCCTCGTGTCCATCAGCAGGCAGCCGTCTGTCCCCAGAAAGGCATGGCTCATTAGCAAGCATTAGCATGACGGTCATGTGATTGACAGCAGCAGCCAAAAGCGTTTGTTACCGGGTAAAACAGCTGAAGTTTAATTGCTGGAGGTTTCTAATTATAATGTTTTACAGAAATACAAATACAATACAAATACAGAAACTAATGAATTCATCAAATGCTCTTATGTTAAGAAATCTGAATGTACAGGGTCCGGATGAAGCTGTCGGGATCCTGCCCCTCACTTCCTGGCCCATGCTTTTATTTTGACTTTAATTTCCTGTTCCAGCCCTGTCCTCACTTTTCCAGCTTTTCCCTAAATATCTCTCATTGTTTCCACCTGAGTCGTGTTATCCTCCTTTTAAAAACCCTCCCTCATCCAGTACTCACCTGTCAGATTGTCAGTTTCAACACGACCTTCCAGCCGTTTATCTCGCCTTGTGTTTTCCCTCGTGTCTCGACCCTGTTTCATCCTGGACCTTGCTATTGCTTTGACCTAAGATCTGCGTGCCCTGTGATTTGGACCTTTTGTTCTCCTTCTTGGATTAAGTCTTTGGATCATAGACCTCGTACCCTTGCCTTTGTGAGTGGTTTTGCCTGCATCTGAGCTGTGATTTTCTCTTCATACCTTCCCCGGCTCTTGGACTTTCTAGTCTTGTTGTTACTTTGTGTCCTGGCCACTTGCCCTTTTGTGTGTGCATTCATGCATGTGCACATCTGAGTGTGGGAAGACAGATAAGGGAGCTCATGATGGTTACTGATGAAAGCTACCTGAAATGACCCTTACCTAACTCTGGGAACTAAGGTGCTAATTGGTTGCAGGCGAGTGCGTAGGAACACGTGTGTTCACATTTGGTTCGAGCAGTGTTATATGATATGATTAATGTGGGAAAAGGACCCAGAACAGACTGTTTATTTGATCTACTGATGAGCATCACCCCTTGTTTGTTAGAGTCTCCTTGCAACCACTTTCACCCCTTTGCCTCGACTAAAACTGTCTAATTAAAACAATTTCTGATTTATTCCTTTACACCTTTTCCCCCACTGAGACCCGTCAGTCTTACTTTGCTATACAAACACACATTTGCTTCATTCTTTCGGTTCTAGTCTTATCTCACTGGGTTTTAAAAGACTGGGTTCCCATTGCAGGCACACTCTCAAATGGGCAAACTCTTCCCACACAGCCACACATGAATTCAGTTTGAGCTCTCACCTATTAATAGATCCAGTTAGGTCCACTGCCTCACTAACGTCACTCCTCTCCTCCTGTCAGGAACTATGTGCCTTGAAAACAGCACCCATGACACCACCAGCCTATCACATGATGAGGAGAAATAGCCAGTAATCCAGCTGCCCTTATCACCCGACTCACTGGAAAAAAATAGCCAGGACCCATTTGGTGCAAAGGCGCCATCAGCCAAGAAAGGAGGTTTGGCACAGGCTGCTGTTTGGACCACCCTACCAACATGCACGATGCCAGAGCCTGAAATAGTGCAATTCATCTGTCTTGCATTTTATTATTTACATCTGTGCTTTTCCTTCTGTGACGTCAAAATGTCTTCCTGCAAAGTCCCTTTATCAGAAAGTAATTGTCAACTGGTAATGATACTCCACCCCAAAACCTACCAACAGAGCCAAGCACAACAGAACACCCGCAGCAACACAACAAAACAAAGGCAAACTGTGGTGCTAAGGCTGAAGAAAGGCTTTGGCTGGAGAGGGAGTTGCGCGGATGCGGCGACGACTGTGTTGGAACGACAGCGTGGTATGAAAGATGACGAGTAACGAGCGAAAGCAGTGCTGTTGTTTAGTTGTTGTTGGTTACTGCTGCAGATGCTGGATTTAGAGCTAACTTGTGAATCAGTGGGATTATTTTGTTAACTTCATATATAAGGGCAGTGGTACAGACGTGTTGTTAGCTGGGCCCAGGAACCTTTGTTAAGTAATCCAGGTATTTTCCACCAGGTGACTTTAGGGTGTAACACCTTCCCTGTGCTCTGTGTTTTAGGCACGTGACAGTAAGGTTTGTTAAGTCATTGTAAGAGTGCGTGCTTTGTTACTTAAGAGTTACAACAGAGGGAAATATCTAAGTATCAAACTTCTCATGTAGGAAACATCATACAAAGCAGCTCACGCCCTCTTTCTCTCTATCTCTCTATTTATATACATGCAGCTACAGGATGTCATTCACATCAGTGAATTCAGATTCACAGAAATCAAATTGATAATGAATATATGTTGTAACATTTTAATAATGTTAATGTTAACTTGATACAATGCAGCTTCAAATAAACATGCACCTAAGTGAACACACCTGCTGAGCTGCAAGCCGCAAGCATGCATGCTCATGCTGCATGTGTGCGGCATGCAAGAGCATGACGCACTAAAAGATGTCACAGGCTCAGGAGCTAAATTTGTCTTGCTCTGATGTCAAGAGACAGACACACAATAGTGACTTGTAAACGACAAGTAATGTGCGTGTCATCTCGTGTTCTTAACTCATGTCGACACACAGCACATCTCCATGAATTTCCCAACACAGCCGTTTAGACTTCATACTAACAAGGAGAGGGTTCCACACGTCAGCGCTGTGTGGAGCTTATCTACAGGAAAGATGATGAAGTGGAGGAATCTCCAGCGCAGCCGCCACGTTCTAATATCCGATATGACGCAGACCTCCGTCTGCCTCTCCATTACGCACTTTTGTTGGCTTTATCTATCGCCACACACACAGCGACTGGAAAGGTCACAAGTTCTGAGTGCACTCTCCCACTGGCAGAGGACACTCAGAGGCTACGTGACACACAGGCACACAAACAAACATACACGTGCCCGAGGCTGCCATGCAATTGGGATTTGACATGTCCACTCCTGCACCTGAGAAGTCATTATTCTCAAAGGCTTGTGCCGCATGACATGAGCAAATATCACTTGTTGTGTTTTAAGTTCAAACTAGTTTACATTTTTGAGCCACGTGCGGTGGTTAAACGCTCACACATTCAAGAAACACAAGAGGAGAAGTGGCTGAAGGAAAAGACAATGAACTAAAGGCTCTCTGTAGTTGTGGTTTTAAAAAAAGAGAACAGTTAAATGCGGTTTGGGGTTCAGTGTCCAGAAACAGGAATCGGTGATAAAGTTAATATTAATATATTAATCATTAATTGTATTTATTATGTGAATAATTAGTCAGTTTATTTTCCTATAGAGATCCTATATTAAATCTCATATGTCTCATTCTGTTTCAATGCTTCTGCTTATTCTGCTGGTTTTTATTGTCTCTGTGTGTTGTACAGAGTTAAACCAAATAATGGAGAAGAGATCTGTTTGCCATGTGGCCATGCACTAGTTGCTTAACAGTGTATTATTCGTGATATAACACACGCATAATGCAGCGATAATATGGCAACAATATATTGAGTGTTTGGAGACTGGTTGACTAAAAACATATAAATAATAATATAAATATATAATATAATAATATTAATATAATAATAATAAATAATTATTGGTCATTTGCCATTTAATATTCCATTGCTAATGTGCTTCCAGTGATGAGAGACAAAATCCACAGTTGTCATTGTGCACAAACATGTACTGCAGAGTTTATCTGAAGCTAATACAGTATGAGATGCCAGCTGTCAATTCAAGTGCAGTGTTCTAGTACAAAATCCCCTGTTAGCAGAGAGAGAACAGTTAGATTTTTTTTGGGATGCCAGGTTGTGAAAAAAAATCTTTGACATGGTTGAACCATTGAAGCAAAAGATCCTTTCACCAATAATTCAACATTGTAAACAGTAATACCATCTAATCAGAAAGTGAAATACTAACATTTAATTATTAGTGTAGACATATAAAAAGAACATTCTTCACAACCTGGCAACACGCTGTTAATAGCTGATCCGTAAAGCATAACAAAGTTACTTATTAACTATTATAAAAGGGTTACAAATTAGACATTGGTAGTGTTTTTATCTTCATCCAGAGACGTGTTCAGTTCTGTTGTGACATATTTTTAAGTTCCTGCTACAGTTCAAGTCTGCAGAGTGTGTTAGAGGCCCCGACCAGCCAGTTGCTCTTTCCTAATCTTCAGTCACACAGCTGTTACAATGGCTGTTTTTATTTATCCCCCTTAAAAAACACACACACACAGAAACGCCTGAAACTATCTCCGCTCAACAGTGAAGAGATTCGATGTGCTTGCCAGCCAATAAATGAATTTGATTTTGATCGCTGGCTTCATTTAGCCGAATGAGATTCTTGCTTAGCTGGGAGACAATTAGAGCCAATCAGCTATGAACACAGCCTTTCCATAAATCTTATTTTCAGGCTGTGCTGTGCTGACTCCCATGGCTCATTCTAGTCTTACCTCAAACAAGACACCCCCCCCCCCCCCCCCCACCCACCCACCACCTCCAGCCCCTTTCACTTAAAGGAACTGAGAGTATTGATTTTGTTGTGAGATAATTATAGCTTTCTTTAATGGAGGCTGCAAAGCAGACTATCTCTAGTCATTTCACCCCAAGGACATTTGTATGTGTGTGTGTGTGTGTGTGTGTGTGTGTTGTCTCCCATAAATATGACAGAGTGGATCAGATTAATTGATTTGGAGCAGCTGGGCAGAAGTTATCAATAACCAGGTCAACTTTAGCCTAATGGATGTAGCGCATCCTGTCCAAGGTGTGGAAAATCAGCACTACCAGAGGAGCTGGACGGCCTGCTGCTGGTGATGTGCAGTGATGTGGTGTAATTCAGTATCATCTGCATAGCAGTGATGAATAAAAAAAATATATACTGCAGCACGAGGCATACCATCATCCTATAAAGTTTTAGATACCCGGACATATCAATCCACCAAAGTGTTATTTTACTTAGGACCAAAGTGGTGACTCGAGCAAACAGCCAGGTTTGGTCAATCAGCCTAAGTGAGAGACAAAAACCGTGCAAGAAACCAGACGTTCTTAGTTTCTTTTGCTTTGTTTCGCCTGCACCTCAGCACAGGAAGGAGGGATATTGGGATTCCGCTCCATTCCTCGTCCTCTGTTTTTTATTCTGTCTGTGTGAAGCAGAGAGCGCGGGAGAGATAGACTGTTCTCTGTATCAGCACTCCAGGGGCTGCATGGCAGGCAGACACAAGTTGGCGGTTTCCCCGTTGCATGGAAAAGCGTCTGTGTGCACAGTCAGAGCAGCCTGGGTGTGTATTAGTTCTGCTTGTATGCAATATTGCAAAGTGACACAGCATCTGAGAACCTTTTGCATTATAGCAGTGGGAGGGTAGAACTCCCTTATGGGAAACATATGTTTCAATGCACCAAAGCTAACCTTGGCTTGTCAGAGGAGCTGGTTCTTTCAGGCTATCATCTCTGTGTGTGTGTGTGTGTGTGTGTGTGTGTGTGTGTGCATGTTTTACTATGACTATGAGGAAGTGGAAGTTTACTATTGTTGCAAAGAAGGCCAGCGAGATGCTTTAGGGTTAATTTCACAGTTAGGTTTAGGGATTTTTAAATTCTGATAATTAATATTATGGTGAGAGACTAGCATAAATAATACGGCCTCCCAACTACATAGCGTGTGTGTGTTTGTTAGCAGGATTTACATCATCCCTCCTCTTGAGCAGCATCCTGCCCTTGGGTTACTGCAGCATTTCTCTCTCTGTGGTCCTCTATTACTCTCTCTCTTCCCAGTAATTGTATCAGACATAGACATGCAGACTTGCTTACTTGCATATTCACGCGCCACTGCAGTCACACACACACACACACACACACACACACCCTCCCAGGGCAGATGTGCAGGCTTGCATGACCCGCTGTTTCCTGAGCAGATGCTAAAAAAAGCAGCGCGCGCCGCTCGACACGATGGCATTGCATAATGAGCGTGATGTCAGCACTGTTCTTCCCACGGTAACAAGTGACGCTGGTGGGCAACCGAGGCGAGGAGCGTGGGGTGACTGAGGTAGAGCAGAGAGAGAGAGAGAGAGAGAGAGAGAGAGAGAGCGGCAAGAACATAAAGACAGCTGCATGGAGTGAGAGGAGCATCCTATTAACACTGACTGAGATGATGTACCTGAATTCATTTTATCAGAATGACACTCCGCCGCTGGTTGTGGACGCTTCTGTCCCCAAATGAAATGACGATTGAGAATTATCTTCCAACAACAGCATGTTTGTGACAGCTGGACTCATCCGTAAATATCTGACCTTCTCTCGATCTGCTGGTTTTAAGTGTCCAGTCCAGGGATGAGCATGAGCACACAGCTCACTGCAGCAGCGGTATTCAGAGCTACAGGTCACAACAGAAACAACCCAAAACAAAAACACTTATATGATACTGTATGATATGAGCTCAAGTCCAGACGTAAGCAAATGAAGTCACAATAACTCATTTTTCAGACGATATAAATACACTAAAATGATATTGCACCGTTCAGTTGTTCAAAGTGTGGGTGGTCTATAGGTGCCCCGAGGTGTCCGAACTTCCTATTAAGACCAAAGTGAAAGTTGCTCTTTTCTTTTTTCTCGCAGCGGCGCTCGTCACTACTGAGCTCATCTTCGCTCACTAATCTCAAATGGTTTCTCAGCCTGGCTCATCACTGCTGCAGGACAGTTGTTCATAAACACACGTCCCTCTGGAATCTTTCTCATCCCCCCACCCCTCCACTCCCCTTCCCTCTGTTACCAGGGCATACTTGGCATATTTGTATATGTAAGCAGCTGCCCTAAATAGAAATGTCTTTATTCTTATATATATTTGCTGTAGTGTCACTTGTGCACACTTCTGAGCCTCGTGAGGATCAGTCTCACTCGGGGAAGGCATAAATAAGAGGCTTTCCCTGTCGATGAATGTCGCAGGACAGTTATGGATTGACCAAAGAGGCCTTGTTAGGCGTGTGCAACGCGAAGCAAGAACGTCGAGGTTCCCATCTGACCACTTACCATTAATATAAGGATGCAGCTACATGCAAAACAGAGGGACAGAGGCTGTCCACCTCCCACCTCCTGCTGTTTAAACCATATATAACATGGCTATCAGTGCTGTGCAGCTCATGCATGAAAACATGATTTCACAGAATGAAACATTAGCAACATTAACCTGACAGAAAAGAACAATAACATCTGGGCTGTTGCTAATCAATTCCTAAAGGATGCTTTCAGTTTTTCTAATGGATGTGCCTTCAGGAACCCCATTATTTCCTTCATTTCAGTTGATGGAAACACAGGTCATTTAAATGTAGCTCCTATGAAGAATTTCAAATGAAATCACTTAGCAGTCGTGGAGAAACACAGGTGCGACGCGATTCTCCGTGTCATGAGTTTCTGATTAGTTCTCATTGTTCTCCTATTGGCACAAACAGGTTAGATGACATGTTCGCTTTATCTTGACAGCAGCTGTAGGAGGACGTTTGTCTCCCAGCTCTGACTGGTTGATTAGCGTTGCCAGTTACAGTGAACCTCCCTGTTGGCTGATTTTCAGACAGACACACACATCCTCTGTTGTACACAAGTGATTTAGTCATTTGAGGAGGAAAAAAAAATCATATTTCTAATTCTTTGAAACTGAAAATGAGTCTTTGAGAAACGAATGAATATAAGGATATAGGGATACATCCTGTTTTTGGTCTCATAACAGGCACAGGAATTATGCAGGCAGGGTTTTGGCAACAGGCAAACAGGCACAGGGAAATAGGCCGGGGAGCTAAAATAACTTGACAAAGATCGAGGTGAGAGTGAACTGGTAGATTTACTGAGGGAAGTGACTGGGGAACGGGGAACAGGTGAGACGTGTCGAGCAGAGTCAGGCGGCTCAACTGGTGTGCAGGGCTGGGAATGAAAGGAAACAGGAAAAATGATTGCTGAGAAATGAAAAACTCGTAGCTGTGACACTGAAACTTCTGTCTGAAACCAACTGCAGTCTGATTTGAAACCAATTGTTTTCAAAGCATTGTTTTCTCTGGAAATTGGAAGAACTTCTACATAAAGTTTTTGCCTTTTAACAGATTGTAAATGTTTTAGAAAACTCCTGTGCAGTTTTACAGGCACTGAATTTTAAGACCCCTGTTCAGCAAATCCACAAACCCACCTACGGCACAGCGACTGCTGCAGTGTAACTTTATCTCTCTGCGTTGGCATTTTACTTGATAGAGTCAAAGTGCAGCAGTAATGCAATCACGGCGCAGTAAAAGTCACAAGGCAGCACTGATACAGTAAGTGTCTCTCTCATAAAGCCGCCCTCAGTTCCTCTTGTCAACAGGGTTTAAGCTGAATGTCTTTAAGTAACAAACGGTGTACTCTCTCCTGAGTTCTCGTGCCGTCATCGTGCCGTGACACGGAGCAAAGGTGAGATCAGTGGATTTTGGCCATGTTGTAAAAGGAGCAGGCGTGCTGATGGGGAGAAATAGATATTAAATGACTGCGTGGGATTGGAGAAATAATGAGGGTTAGCACTGGAACGCGGCAGGAGGTGGAAGCCGATGCTCAGAGATCTGTTGTACAACAGTTGAATAATGCAGAGAAGGTGTTTTAAAGGAAACACGGCAATGGATTTTGTCCCTCTGTGCCTCCATCCTTAACTTCAACCTTCCTTTTTTTATATTTTGACACATAGAGACTTGCAAAAAACAGGCTGTGATTTATTTTGGAGTTAGAGACTACACTACTGTTGTTCACTTAAAATCCCCCTTGTGGTGCAATCAGTGCAATCCTTTTTATTGCTTCCAAACAAGCCGAACACCAGGCTCATATCGGGACCTGGCACGGGCGCAGCGGGTCCAAACTCGAAGCATCATGATGGACTGTGTAAATACTCAGCAGGGACGTGCACCTCTGTGTACGAACAAGCCGTGTCTCCCCATCTCTGACGTTTCCTTATTGACGTCACGCAGTTTACACGGAGCGCACAGCAGGAATTCTTCCAAGTTGTGAATGTAATCATGTCGCGGCTGCTCCCATAAACACACACACACACACACACACACACGCTCGCACACAAAATGTGTTCTTCCTCTTCCTCCTCTTTCCACGTTGGATTGTTTGGCTGGAGCCTAGAGATAGGTCCAAATATAGCATAGCAGGGAGAGTGGGCACAAGTGAGTCATCAGGCTCAACTGAACAGAAATGTGTGTGTGTGTGTGTGTGTGTGTGTGTGTGTGTGTGCACGTCCATTTAATGTGTAATGTCAAACATGGGCACGTTCAGTGTCTGAATCAACAAGTGCTGCTGTTATTTGCACACATAATACAATTACAGCAAAGATCAGATTTTTTATGTAGCATGCCCCAAAATACAAAATGAAGTTTGATGCCAGTAAAGTAAAGCAACTCTCATCAGCTTATCAGCCTTCTTTGAGATGTACCAAAGTTGAAGCGACTTCCAACACTGCACAGCACACAGACTGGATAGACTAGGCCAAAAGCACTGTACAGCTTGTCCTCACCAGAGAATAGTCTGCACCCAGGGCAACTTCAAAACGAAAGAGGTAAAATAATAAAATACTGGAGCAGTAGAAGATGAACATTTGGCTCATTTAACTCTTTCATGCATAGTGGTCACCACAGTGGACAGCTATTCAAAAGCTGTTCTCTTGTATATGGATGGGTGAGGGTGAGTAATACATGGACTGCTCCTTTAAGACCTGATAAAAATCCAGGTTTTCTTCCCTGAACATGCACAGATTCATCCCAACAAGAATTTATCGTACTAAGGAGAGTCTGATTTCACAGACATTAGCATTTGCTGTAGTGCAGCAGGAATTTCTGCCACAGCAGAAACTTGTGAACAAGAGTTTGGCCCGAGGTTAGTGTGATAGAAAAAGAAAGTACTGGCAGCCTCCCCTGGAGATGAGTTTTTTTTTTTTTTTTTTTTTTTACCTTAAACCCTGAGAAGACTCAATGAGAAACATGAAAAAGGCAGCGAGTCATCTGATTTGGTTTCAGCACCGTCTCCATCTGTATTCATGCAGCGCGGCCGTCCTGGACTCGGTCCCTCTGTGGATCCACGGTGCCGCTCCTCCGTGAGTTCACACGGAGCTGTCGCTGCCCAGGGTTTCCCCGGTTAAGTGGATGTGCTGTGTCACTGCAACTCTAATAGAGTGGAGTGTGTGTGGGTTTTTTTTTTTTTTTTTTTTTGTAAGACAGACTCATTTAAGTTTCATCAGACTGCTCCTGAGGGGCCCGGTGGGTGGGGGGTGGGAGGGAGTCCTGATGGTGGGAAGGAGAAGAGAGGAGCAGGCCATGGCTCACAACCAAATCTAACAGAGTGCTGCCTCTCTGCACCCTGTCCCGCTACGCTCCTCTTCATCACATTAGGACCAGTGTATTGAGTGGTTTTAGTTCTGAGGATGAGACGCCAGGATCACAGAGAGGGGCCAAATGAAGCTGCTGAAGGACCCCAGCAGAGATACGTCCACCTGCAAACATCAGTCAACAGACTCCTACATTATATTCCTGCGTATGTTGTCATTGCAACAGAAGCTAGAAGCTAGCCGTTCAACCATCACTCTGTCATCACGGCCTCTGCAAACTCCTGTTTTTAGGTAGATTTCCACCGAAGGTCACGTTTGTGGTGCTGATCCCTACCAGAAAAACACGAACTGTGCAATTATAATGTGTTTACGTTCCTCTGAAGAATGGCTCCTGTAATAAGCAGGATTACGGGAATATTTCCCCCACTGCTAAAGCTATAATCTGCATTACCTCCCAATCACGTCTTGTGATGCTGACGACCAATCAGACGATTAGCTGCACAAACGGTTGCTCAATTTGGAGTTATTCACTGGATTGTGTTACTGATTACAGTTTACATGAGGTAAACACTGTTGGTGGATCTGATGTGTGTGTGTGTGTGTGCCTTAAAAGATTGTTTTTTTTGTGTTTAGACTGTTATTTGTGTCAATATGTCTCAGCAATTCTGAACAAATTTGAGCGTGGGAGTGTTGGTGTGCTGGCCCATGTGTGCTCAGTGTGTGTGTGTGTGTGTGTGTGTGTGTGAGAGAGAGAAATGAGAGAGTGAACACAATGTACCCAGGCACAGTTTTCCTGGGCTGCATCCAACTGTAGGAGGCTGCTTGCAGCTATGTAGTTAAAGGACACCTCCTATCACGTCCCCCCCAGATTCTCTGTCCATGCTCTAACCTGATCTCCCCCTGTGACCCCCCCTCCCCCCCATCTCCCAAACACATACTGCCACTAATAGCTCTCTAATGACACCCTCTCCTGTCCCCTGATCTGCTCACGTCTTGCCTCTCTGCTCTAAACCTGACCTGACGTTTCACGGTTTTCAGCAGCCCCTCGACGACGCCGCACAGCAGAACCCCACAACCTGCAGGCTCCTCTGTCTCCCTCCTTGCATTTCATCCCTCTTTACCTTTCACTTTGTCCTCTGTGGAGCTTAGTGGAGCGGGTTTTGGTCACGTGAGGTGAAATGCTGCCTCCCGTGCCAACCCTGCAGCCTGGCGCCAGGGGCATAGAGACAAAACAGAACCCCTAAAATACACGCGGACACACACCCGTAAGCGCTACACCAGCACGTGCACTGAGAATTTAAAGTGGTAATCCTTAAGATCCTCTTGATTTTATTTTTTCCAGCACGCCCGGTGTCAAGCAGCCATTACAGCAGTGTTGAAGTGATGAAGTTCTTCATCTATTCCTCCCCATCCTAAAAACACATACACCTCAGTGCCAGGGTACTTTTCCCAAGAAGGAGCAGAGGAGCTGGGCACCATTTGTTGCAGCGGACAGACATGGCACTGGAAAATCCAATCAATCAACCATATAATCAGCTTCAGCAGGAAGACAGAGTTTTAAAAGTTAAAAAAAGGAAAGTACCTCACTACTGTGTGTGATTGTATTGGTGTTCTTTTCCTTAACGATGCAGCATTTCAGTGTTGTAGCAGGTGGAGGAGGACCTCTGTCTGCTACTCTACGTGCTGACCAGTAAAGTTGAATCTATAAAACTGGATCATATTTATAGAATGACGTGCTCCCTGGTCCTCAGAGAGTCTGTGTGCAGCACTGGATTCATATCAAGGCAGCAGCAGAACTCAAAGGGAGCAAAAGACGTGTGATTCCACAAAGATGTGCTAAGAAACCTGTTTCAGTAGTTTTGGAACGAGCATGGAAGATGAAGGCAGATCACTACAAGCATCAAGGAAGTGAAAGTTGATTAAAGAGAATCCCTGCATCAAGGAGGAGGGTTTATGTTCGAGACAAGTTCGATTGTTTCAAGTTAAACTGCCGGGAGATCTGCAGCATCGGTGCAAGATTAAAACGACTTGTTAAGATGGATTTCTTCTTTCTTTTGTGTTTTTTTTTTTTTACTCTCCCAGATCAGGGAGGAGGGGCCGACAAGATATGCGAGAAGAGGGATGGGTGGAAAGAGCGCGAGGGAGATGAACGAGGGAAACGACGGGATGAGCGAGGGAAATCTGGGTTTAAGAGCTCGGCTTTAACTCGAGCAAATTACTCCGAGCCGCCAAACAACAGAGCCAGGAGAGGAAGAGGACTCAGCTGAGATCAACACCATGTAGAAATTAATGAAGATCCCCGCCAACACAGAGCCCAGAGATTTTCCAGTCTGGAGGCTGGAGACATTCTCCTAATTGTGTTTTGATGAAACAAATGTCTCCTACTATATTTTCCAATTATAACTCAGGCACTGATTAAGACGGGATCATTTCTGTATGTTTTAGCGATTAGGGAACATTTGTTTGCAGAGAGCCCCGTTTACATTGGTTTTTATTTAAATAAACGTACTTTAATCTACGACGGGTTTTGTCGAAATGTGGTGGAACCAGTGCTGAGACCCCTGACTTAAAGCTGCACAGTCTAATGTTCTTTTTAGTGTCTTTAAGCTCAGTGTTTTGATTTCGCCCCAGCAAACCTCTTACAAGTCCGATATTTTATTTCTTTTCTGTCTGATTGTTATGGTCCTAACGTGATATAGTACTTGAGTAAATACGCATTTCGCCACTTTCAACTGATTAAAGTTTGGCTTTAAATAAGCATGATTGGTGCTGAAACAAGCCTTTCTTTCAGAAATTATGTCACACAGATTTAGATCAAGGTGGATCAGCTCCACCGAACCAAAAATAGGTGGTTTGTTTTAGTTTGGCTGAGTTTATATCCTACAGCTCTGGTCCGAAGCCAAATCAGGCTTCTCGGCTCCGGTGTTTACGCTGCTGTCTGTCTGCTGGGAATGATGAGTCCATAACATGGTTCAGTGTGCAAACACCACTGATAGATCACGTATTGATCCGTCTCTCTCTCTCTCGCACACTCTCACTCTGCGCGTTCGCGGCCTGCCAGCATCCTGATTAAACTTCTAAAGCACATTGCATAATACATGCAACAGAAGCGGGGCAGTGGAGATTTAGAACAGAAGCCTCTCTTTCCCTCTCTCCCTCTGATGAAGGGATTGCATAAGAAAGGAGAAGGGATGGATTCAGGTCACGGTGGCTCTGGGAGCCAGCGTGAGTGATTAGACCAGACACACTCAGGCAACTTGAGCTCGCGCTCTGTCTGGAGAGGGGGGACGGAGGGGAGAGGATAGGAGACGCACAGAGAGACCGGCCTTCGAGGCTGTCAACCCATTCCACTTGACTGCTGTTCTATTCCTGACCAGCCTGTGTGCTGTTCCAAAAATAAAACACTATGAAGAAGTGGGCGAGTGCTTACATATGCGCCAGTGCCCCCCCCTCCTCCCCTAAAAGCAGACACATAGACACTGCTACACACAGAACAAGTGGAATAAGTCTTTACCAGACAGTGCTTAGGATGAGGCTACGCTCAGGGTAAAGTTAACACAGCTTTAACTACACTAAAGGACATGCTAGTTACTTAATGCCTCTTTATTTTCTACAGGAAGGTGAAATCTTAAATCAATAGTCATTTAACTTATTTAACACAAATACTAACCTACACCTTCAAATACAATGCAACATTGATCTGATTATCTGCTCCCGTCATTACTATATAAGTATAAATGTAACTGTGTGATCTGATGACAGTTCAGGTTCTTGTATCCTTGTAATCCAACACACGAGATTTTGCTCTCAATTAAATGTTTAATGTGAAACACACTCCAAGCGTTATGTAACCTTTGCTGATGTTTACCGTTCTGAGGATTTCCATAACATTCAATCTGTATTAGGATCTTATTATGCATGAACAAAATACTGAAGACACCGGTGAAATATTCAGGAGGAGTCGATCGAGGACAGTAGAGTCTCTTCTCAGAGTGTCACTCTGTGATCTTGTCGCCACATAACAGCAGAATAAATGATGGTAGGTGCACTTTCCCCCCTCGTTTCCCACCTGTCAGTCACTGTTTTGCTCCGAGCAGTGAAAGTTGCTGAGTTTGCAGTGTGTGTGTGTGTGTGTGTGTGTGTGTGTGTGTGTGTGTGTGTGTGTCCTTTCCTTTACATTACATAAGGACTGCAAGCAGTGGAACGGAAGTGACCGCAGGCTCAGTGACCGGTTTACAGTGAGAGCTTGTAAAACGCATCACCCACAGCTCGATGGGGGACAGGAGCCTGCGTTCAGCGTCTTCATGACACGGTCAATTATCTGATCCTTGGATAACAGCGCTTTTCCCACCAGAGGACAATAAAACCCACGCAGCACCACAGTCACGTGTCCCTGCATCACACTGGACCACTGGCTCACAACTTCAAATGCTGCCTGAGTGTGTGAGAACACAAAGTGAAAGAAAGGAGGTGAAAGGATGTCGCCTCTGGACCACTATGGGATGTCGGTGGTCACAGATTCTGTGAGCTTGTGCTGCCCTCTAGTGGAGAAGGATCATTCCTGCAACTGTTGATCACATGATCCCTGGAGCTTAGCCGGATCTGGACCCGCTGTCTTTATCTAGCTGTGTTTATGTGTTAATGCTCCTTATGAATAGTCAATAGTCCGGACATTAATAGAAGGTTTATGGCCCCTCTGATCATATTACAAGACCAAATCAGGAGGATATGGATCAGGGAAGCTACCAACAGACTAAAGGCAACTCTGGAGGAGGTACAGCCTCATAAGGCCTCAGACCTGTTTGTCTGAGTGTTTGACAACTATCTCACAAGCTGTACATCATCCTGTCTGTGTGACAGGGTGAAAGAAAGAAGCCTTTACTACTGCAAGTACCACGAATTGTCTTGTTTTTCCAGTTGCCACTGACTACTGCAACTGGAACTGAGCAGCTGGTTTGACTGGAAGGAAATGGATGCTGCCACATATGCCCATATTTCTGTGGGTTTCTGTTAGACAGAGAGGCAGTTAGTTCAGCTCCCTGCACAACCCTTAAAACAGTACAAAAAAAAAAAAACTAAAATAAATTCTCTCCCGCTGTTTGATTTTTTAAATTAACACCAGAGGATGCTGTGGTTCACAGTACAAGAGAGAAGAGAAGGAAGAGAAGCAGATTCACTGCCGTGCACTAGGACGTCAGATTTATTATCTTAATCCCCTATTAAGATTCAATAAATGCATGAACTAAAATGACCTAATTAATGCATTTACACTTGTGCACAATTGTGAAATACAAACAAACACATCATTTTTGGTACATGTACATATACAGTAATATTCATATCAGTAGCTGCTGATCTGAAACCAGCACAAAGCTATAAAGACATTTAGCAGGAGCACCATTTATGATTTCAGAATATTGGAGATTCATTTAAAACTAAGGTTGTAAATGAACATTATCATATATTTTCCAGGCTTGCGAGTCAATGTGCTGATTGAGGGTTCGTGAGTGAAGCGCCACCTCGGACTGGGGTTCAGGGAAGTGACAGCACTTCTCCATCAGTTTCTCCGCCCGCAGCAGGGGATTGGAGCTGTCCTTCTACCACCTACCACCTTCAAACCTTTCAACTGCTGCGGCCCCACAGTGAAATACTGCTGTGGGAGTTGCTACTATATCTCTTCCATGTTGTCCATGATGTTCAAAAATGATATGACCATAGCAGACGCAGGTCATGAATCAGAGGTCTTAAACCACCCGGCGAGCTGATTTGTTCCACAGGTGCTACTGTCCGACCTCCTCAGGAAACACATCATGGAGGCTCCACATAGAAATGCACACAGCCTCGCTCACGCTGCTCAACTGTCGCAGGCCCTGCTGTCTTTGTGTCCTTTCTACCTGGAGCAGGTCTACATCTGAGCTGCGCATGGACCACGCCGACTGCTCCTGCCTCGAGTGAACTGAGCTCATGAACGCAATGACCCCATCCAGTTAACAAAGCTTTAGAGGCAGGAGAGAGAAACTACGGGTGAACATTCTGCGCAGCATATCAAAGCATAACTCTTGTACCCTTTCGGTCGGCCCAAGTCAAATTAGAAAAGCATAAAAGTGCTTGAAAAATAAGGATCACACATGTTTCGAATATGCTGAATTTTAATTGATAATAAATTGTGCTTTTGTAGACCCCAGACTACACATTGAAGTGGTAAAAGGTGCTTTTTTAATGGACATCTGCTGGGAAACCAGAGGAGAAGAAAAATAATTGATGGCCTTTGTGGTTGTTTTGACGAGTTTTAGTTTGATAGTTGAACTAGTTCCCTCAGCTGAACTGTTGGTTGCATTCACAGGTGCGGTTCTATAAAGTTCACCAGTTGGACGCAATTCAAGCTACATTAGAGGGACAATAGTGGGTGCATATGGATCTGAGATATCATTTAGCTCTAATCCAGAGGCTCCCAATTGTTTTGGTTGGTAGGTTGATGAACAAACAGTTCAGGGTCAGGGTTAGGGTTCAGATGAACTAACCCGATGTCACAATTTAATAAAGACATTAAAAACCCTAAAGACCGTCAGTCATTTGCATCAATTAGTGTGGTTTCTAGATGCCTGAATGTTAAGTTGGACTTCACTTCGAAGTAATGGAACATGTTATAATTATTATGTTGAAAACTGTATTACATTATCTTTTAAATGAAAATACAAATACCACCTCTAAACTGTCCATCTCCACTACTCATCAATTTGAAGTTAAACATGAAGATCTACAGCACTGGCAATTAATCCCAAATTAATATTCGGTTCATCGTACCATTATTATAATGGCAAGTTACTGAATGTATTTCAGATTTGAGTGGTTTGATTGGTCCAACATTGATACTTGACAGTGTAACATCATGTAGTGCAGGATGGACTACAGCGATATCTCAGCTCTTCATAAACAAGTGGCACTAATATGAAGAGTGTTCATGCATGAGGCTCAATATGTCCAATTACTGACTCATACTGAAGTATTTTTTATCAAGCATCATTTGAGATTAATGTGCCTTCTGCTTTTCCTGGTGGACATGAGCTTTCATGGTATCAAAACAAAACTCATAGTGCACTCAGACAATCCCTATATTTCCCTGTGTTCCCTCTAAGCGTATCCATATGTATATGTTTGACCGGAGGCCTCGGAGTAAGGAAGGAACTAATCATTTTGTGACCCGTTGGAGGTGTCCTGATCTTGAGGTTTAGTAATACCCCAATCTCTATATAACCCTAAATCATGTGTTTCTTCTCTAATGTAAGCAGTGGATCATCACAATTAAACCCTTCAACGTACCTACAGCGGTTTGATCTGCTCTTCCTGAGAATTGAAACGTGATCAAACAGCTGGCAAACAAAAAAAAAAGTTTTGTTTTTTTTAAGTTTGTGTTGCTGATGATGAACTTATAATGTTGAGATCTCTCTCTGATGTGATCCAAGGCGCTGCACATGTCTTACTTCTCAACAGCTGCTGAAGTGCAGGTCTAAGCTCCCCGGTGGGTTTTGCCAGAAAAGGAGCGCAGCACACGGGCTGATCTCCCACCTCCCTCGCTGCTCTGGATGGGAGAAACAGAATCTCATCTGGGAAGTGGAACACCCTCCTTGAAGCCCACCAAGGCCTGTTCCTAGTAACCCAGAGATGCCGGCTGGCACGGCATGAAACACATAACTCTTGTATGGGAGTGGATCTGAAGTTTACAGCTTGGGCTCCTTACCCAATTAGACTGGATGATGGAGGCAAAGCAAAATAGGGTGAAGTTTTTACAATGCCACAGGGGTCTTTAGACTGGATAGGTTCTGTTTGGTGGTTTTTACACAGGAGGTGGGAAACTGGGTGGGCTGGGGATATGCTATTCCCCAATCTCTTTTATCACAGCCTGTCAGAACAACCACACAGGTACATGGAGCAGCTGCTCTAGGTAGAGACATCAAAACCAAGATAAAAAATGAACTTCATTTAGCCATAAATAGATGCCGTGTAAATTAAGCCTCCTAATTACAACCTAACTGACTATTACATATTTCAAAATGATCAAATGAGACTGAAGAAAAACTCAAAAGGTTTATTTTCTTCACACATAACTCAGAATTTCAGAGAGACAGTGAAGTACAAATATGACAATAAAGGCTTACGTGATAATAAATATATACAGTGGTGTGAAAAAGTGTTGGCCCCCTTCCTGATTCTTGTTTGTCACACTTTAATGTTTCAGATCATCAAACAAATTTAAATATTAGTCAAAGATAACACAAGTAAACACAACATGCAGTTTTTAAATACAAAACTACTTGGCCCTGTGTGAAAAAGTGTTTGCCATCATCATTCTCCTGCTGCAGAACCCAAGTTCGCTTCAGCTTGAGGACACCAACAGATGGCCAGACATTCTCCTTCAGGATTTTCCATTTGTCACCGAAAGTCTTCCAGGCCTTAAAGCAAAACAGCCCCAGCCGATCACACTGCCACCACCATATTTTTATTTATTGTTTGTATAATGTTCTTTTTCTGAAATGTAGTGTTACTTTTCAGTCACTCACATAAAAAGATTCAACTTTTGTCTCGTCAGTCCACAGACTTATTTCCCAAAAGTCTTGGGGATTACAAGATGTTTGATCTTTTTGCTCAGCATGGGTTTTCACCTTGGAATTCTGCCGTGCAGACCATTTTTGCTCATGAACACTGACCTTAACTGAGGGAAGTGAGGCCTGCTGTTCTTTGGATGTTGTTGTTGTTTTGATGATCTGAAACATTAAAGTGTGACAAACATGCAAAAATTTAAGAAATCAGGAAGGGGGCCAACACTTTTTCACACCACTGTATAAAATGAAAAAATAAACAATTGGTGGTTAATAAAATATGTTACAACTCATTCATTTGGATAAATCAGCTCTATTTTGTCGTACTGTAATATGTACTGCAGTATTCGCACAGGGGCTGTGGAAACATTAAAGCTAAAGAACATTCAGGCAGCGAAAGCTTCAGTTAAGAGAAATAAACGAATCAAAAGAACGGTGACAGATTATGTACATGAAAAATCAGATTATGTCTGTTTTGTTCTTCAGTGCAAGTCTGCAACCTCCATTTCTGCTGGAGGCTGGAGAGGGCGTGAGGGAAGACAGAGTCTGGGGGATTAAGGTAATGAGAGGATAGTGATGAATGTCTCCTGTGTACATGGTATTTCAATCAACAACAGAAAGCCTCAGCTCTAAGTAGAGCACATAAAGACACACTTCAGTACAAACAGAATGCCAAATGACAGGGACCCAGATCAGGAGCAACATGAAAACAAAAAAGAAATCCATTAAATGTAGCATGATCATGCTCTAACAGTCAAAACAACACAATTAATGTTCAGCCTGTTGCAGTCGAGTCAGGTTATGTGCACGGGACACCTCTACTCAGGGCTGTTAGTGATCAGTTTGAGGATGTCACAAGTGTTCTTGGAGATGAGCTCTTTCAACTTCCGTACACGCCGCGGGCTGGAAATGCCCACGTAGCTCTCCGGATGGAGAACAGCCATGCCGTCGTTTACGTCGCCCATGATGATGACCTGTCCCTCTGCGGCAGCGCCCGTGATGTTCGGGCACGGGCAGTTCCAGTCCATTTTGAGGAAGGTGACTTCCAGAGGCTCCTTGCCAAAGAAGCGGAGACCCATCTTCTGGTCTTTCAGGATTTCTTCCACAGTCACAAGGGCGTGGCCCGAGTCCTTCTCCTGTGTGACCTCCGTCATGCGGCCCAGGATGACGAAGTCACTCCGACAGAAGCTCGTCACTATCTTGCCCCTCGGCTTGCAGGCCTTGCAGTGGTGGTTTTTCGGGTAGGGGCACATCTCCTCGCAGGCTTCTTTAGATTCAAAGTTGTTGTCGTTTCCCTCACATCCTCCATAGATGAAGGACTGACACTGCTGCAGGGTGCTGCTGTACGCCCAGCGTGGCTCGTAGGCTTTACAGGGGCCCTGCAGGCTGGGGAGTCCGCAGGGGCCTGACAGCTCTGGACCGCAGCACTGCATGCACTCCTCGTATGTCTCAAAGACCTTACTGGGCTGCTGCCTGTTGCTGTGGCAGTGAGTGAAGGAGAAGCAGGTGTTGGTCTTTGGCTCGTAGTACCAGCTGACTCTCTCCAGTTCACTGCCACAGTCCTCTGGATTATCGGGGGGTTTCACACACTCCTCAGACAGGCAGCGCGTCATGTTCTTGGCCTCGGCTCTTCTGGGTAGCTCTGAGGGCAGCACAGTGAGCGGATGGTTGACCTGCACTGAGCCAGAGGGATTCTGGGCCGTGCAGGTGTAGACACCTGAGTCGTGAGGCTGCGCGTTGTAGATGACCAGCTGACCAATGTTAGTGACCACCAAATTCCCTTGCACGTGATTGGGCCTCATGACCACCCTCTCTGCACCCACTGGCAGTTGCTTCTCCCAGGTGATCTCGGGTTGGGGGAGACCTGTGACATCACACAGGAAACTGGCTGTGTCGCCCACATTTACAGTCTGGTGAGTGGGGCTGCTGACCACGGCAGGTGGCTGAGGCTCAGTGGGAGGCGGGACAGTCGCCTGAAGGGGAGCAGTGGTAGGGCGAAGAGTAGTCGCCTGGGGCAACGAAGGGCTGGTGTTGGGCCAGGTGAGGTGGAAGCGGCAGGTGACAACAGAGAGGACGATGCCCTTGGAGCACGCTTCCGCATCCATGTAACACTTGTTGTAGTAGGTCATGCCATCGGAGGCACAGGTGAAGTGGGGCTCCCTCTCGCAGCGGTCGCGGCACTTACACACCGGCTGGCCGTCCCAGATGTCACACTCGGACCCCTGCTGGGTGCACATAAAACTGGCACAGGTGGCTTCTTTGGGCATTCCCACGGGGCCTTTCGTCCCATCCACATATCGAGCTGCCACACAACTCCGACTACCACACACATTTTGGCAACACTTCTCGAAGGATTCACACTCCTGCAATAGAAAGAAGGAATTAGAGCTGCAGGATGACGATGTGGAGAGCATTTTATACAGTACGTTCAGCTTTAATGAAGAAGAATATCACCAGAAATAGAACAAAATAAACACTGTGTACAGCTGCAATGTGAGATTTAAGTAGTTAAAACATGATGAGACATGATAAACCTTAAGTGTAATTAGTGACTTAACGTTACCTGATCAGATTCACATTCTCGTGTGCAGGTGCTCATGGCGTCCACCCACAGGTTGGGGTTCATGTCATTAGGGCAGATGCCCGCGTGAGAATAGGTGACGTGAGGCAGAGCTCCGACCCGGAGCTCCATCCACACTGACGCGCACGCCAGGAACCAGATCCACCGCGGAAACAGCATCCACCACATGTCCAGAGAATAACACAGCTCAACAAGTGGAGGAGATCGAAAATAAAACAGCTGGGAGATGTGCGCTCTGTGATCCAGCAAGGAGACGAATTCCACGTCTTTCAAGTTAAAAGTAGGTGAACGAAGAAACAAATCATGCGTGTGTCAGTCCGCGATTCAGGGCGGCGTGTGTTAGCTGATAAATCCAGTTTGTTATCCCACTGCTGCACCGATGATGCTCTATTTATACCACCCATCTGCAGCCATCACCGTTAACATGACTCGCCAAGTTTACTCATGACAGTTCGGAGTTCTTTTTTTTTTTTTTTTTTTCAAAAGTCAGTGGTAAGCTTTGGGCTGGGACTGGCGGGGCACCTGCCTGTTAAAAGGATTGCTGGTAACCCCGTTTAACCCTTAAAGCGCTCCACCGGCGCCAGGGCGCGCTGTGCGTAAAGACGCACGGAGAGACGCGAAAAAAGAAAGAAAACCAAAGATGTAGAAATTGTTTTTTTGTGTAACGTGTGAAGGCTGCTCTGTATTTTTTTTTTTATTGCAGTTAAAAATAATTCATTGATAATATACTTTTATGTCCTTTTAATGTATTTAATTTAATGTGTGTAAAAATGGTCTTTGAGTTGAGTTAGTGGCTTCAGATGAGATCAGTAAAATAGCAAGAGAGACGTTATTATTACACTAAATGAAAATGATCACGATTATTTTGACACATTTGTTGCAGCAAATTATGAGATAAACCTTTGTGGATTTTAATTTGAATTCATTTAAATAGGATTTTTAGCATATTTCTATATAAATGTATCTCAATCACGCTGAATAATCTCTTTAAAAAGCCCAAATATATTTGATTTATAATACACACTATATGCAGATATTCCTGAGAGAATTAATATTAGAAACGGCTGCTCATTCACAGTACATTTTTACAAATAGTTAGAGAGCAAATGCTGAAGTACTTTAAACAGGGAAGAAAGAACTAAATGAGTGTTCAGTATAAAAATAGCAGAAAATAAAAGGTAAATTCATGAAAACTAAATGAAATGCAATGCTTCTCTGAGCTTTGACATCTGATAACAGTTTGGCAACACAAGTAAATTGAGCTTAACCCTCGAGGCACCTTGTGTGTGAAAATATATTTTGTGTGTGTGTTTGTGAGAGAGAGTGAGAGTGCGAGTATGTGAAATTTGAGTCCCAATGGGCTTTGTCTCTTCTTTATTAAGAGAGAACCTCGTCTCTCCTATTGAATGTGTGGTAAACATAACCATGTACCTGCATAAACATGTAAGGAGAATAGTTTGCAGCCTTGTCTGGCGGGTCATTTGTCCAGAAGACAGCCATCAGGGGATGTTTGAAACTAGAGGAGGCCCCTGCTGCAGTCTTGCAGTCCTCTGAGGAGAGTGAGAATGTGTTACCAGCAGTGAAAAGTCAGTCCTAGAGTCAGGAGGGATGGAGAGGTGGAACTCCTGCAAGGCACAGAGGGGACCTGCAACTCGGAGGAGGAGGAAGAGAAAGTGGTAATATCTCAATAGAGATCAAAAAATGGCAAAATCCTCCCACACATGAAGAGCCCGCCCTCCCATCTTTACCCCAGGACCGACGTACACTTTGCCAGGATCAGCAGCCCTGAGATTACATTTGACAGTATATCCCCTCCAAACCTGGAAAGTATGGGTTGACGATATGCGCTCTCTGTGACATGCAGACATCGTATGCGTGTAGGTTCCAAGTATATACATGGATATAACATAATGGACATATGTTACAATGCCTATGTCCTGCTCACTTCTGTGGACGCCTGCTGGAACAAGGATAAGTGCTACAGGTGGCGTCTCTTCTTGGAGCAGGTTGACAGAGCTCTCACTGCCCCAGCCATGGCAAAGAGGAGCCATTTGCCCAGAGGACTAGACAGGACAAGACACACAAACACACAAAACATGACATGTTTTGACAAAAATAAAACATTGTTAAATATTATGCTGTGATTTCTTTTCTGTTCTTATGATAAAAAGGGCATAAAAAACATAAAACATATGAAAAGGTCCCGTTTTGGGACCTAAGGGTAAAAAGTGCTGTCAATAATAATAAAAATCAACAATGTCATCAATTATTGATCTAATCAAGGCTCTAATAACCTCAGATCAAATATTTCCCTTTGCATGTCATGTTAGGTAAATACTGCAGATTTTGTGTTCTTGCCCTTTCAGGGCTTCATATGACAAAAAGGGCATAAAACATAAAAAGATTTAAAGAATAATAATAATAAAAAACTTTCTATATACATATGGTTAGGTCTGAAGTCGTTGAAAAGATTTGATGTGTGTAACATTTTTATTTCACTTTTATTAAATGGACACGGGCTCCACATTGTACAGAGCACCTCTTTGTATACAGGATTAGTTTTATTTATGCAGGCACTTGAGTGGATTTACGGAAATGTACAGAGTCACCACACACACACACACACACACACACACACAGACTAAACAACCGTAGGCACAATATACGGATAAGAAAACCTTGATTGCAGAAGGTTATCACCTAGACTTCTTCAGGAGTCTGGCTTCATTCCTCTTAACTTAAAATAGCAAACACAGCTCCAGCTCTGAACACAGCCCTTCTCAAATCTGTCTCGTAGGCCAGCCGAGGTGAAACGAGGACAATACTATTTCCAAAAAAAATTCCTTTGAGGATCAGGTGATGTGGTCCACAGTCTGTGTGTGTGTGTGTGTGTGTGTTGGCAGAGCATTTAATGAATGAAGGTGTTGTTATAGTTTGCACTGCTCATTCCTCTCCTGAGTAAGCTGGTTTCCTCCACAGTTCAGCTGAGGACACGCGAGCTATTAGACTGCCTTCCAGCGCTAAACAGTGGACTCATGCTGTGCCTAAGCGTTTGTGCGGGAGATTGTTTGTTCTTGATGCAGACACGATGATTTCTGGCATGACATAGTGTGTGTTTGTGTGCACGGCAAGCAAATAAATAAATCTTGTTTATCTCGTGCTTGCCAAGCCTCCAGAGCTGCAGGTCTCAATCCTGTAAGAAGGATTAGTATATTTGCTCCATTTCAGTGCCAGTGACAAACAACTGCACATTAGTCTGCATGTGTGATTAACATTATCAGCTTATTTATTTACAGCTATTTGTTGCGTGAGGGTCTTTTTACCGGCAAGACCGCATCGTCGTGTTACTCATGTCAGGCCACCTTCTGTACAATCGACCTGCACAAACGCCTTGTTTTCATTAGATATAATGTTCTACGAGCTGAAGTAAGTGATATTGTGTATGTGTGTGTAAGACAAAGTAAAATATCCTGTCATTTCCTCAGGACAGGAAGAAGTCAGCTCGCCACCCACAACTCTCACACAGTCTGAACCTGTCATTTACAAATGAAACGTTTCATACCAAGGTGGAATTAATAAACTCCTGTCAAACCCAGTGAGGAAGGATACATCTCGGGGCTACAGATACAGAGGAAATGATAGGCTTATTCCATGAAAACAAATAACAGGAACCCTAAAAAGCAGAGAATAAGCCAGGCGGGCCCTCCGGCGAGAGGTTATTTGAGGTTTGGAGCTTCAGTGGAAGTTACAGTTAGTGGTAACTTTCTTTACCTGCAGAATGAGATCAGTGCATGTTCAGGTTTAAGCATTAATGTCAGCTTCCTGGCGTCAGTCTGTGAAGTGAGATTTCATTCAGTAACCTTCTCAAAGCAGAACAAAAACCCTGCAAAAGTGAGAAAATCAAATCGACTCCATATGGGCATGTTGGGGAGCGAGATAGCAAAGAAGAGAATAACTCCGGATTTACCAGGTCATGCACAGCACTCAGTGATGTGAAATGTCTTGTTGAACTCAAGCAAGAGCTTTGTTTCTCAAAACGATATACTTCACTGAAGCAAAATGAATAAATCCTCCTTCACCTTTTCTGTGCAGCCAGCTTGGAGCAAAGGTAAAAACCTCTAAGACTTGCTAAATATTATCCCAGCCAAGAAAAAGTACCTCCCATAAAACTATTATTTAACTTGTTTTTATGAATAAAACAATCAAAATGTGTCATAATATGCATTAAATCTTTTGATTTTGCTTCCTTTGCACAGAGCCAAGCTTTCCAGAAATGCTAAGCTAAGCTAACTGGCTGTAGCTGGATATTTAGTATGTGATAATGACCTCCTGGTTGAACTCTCAAAAAGAAAGCTAATAGGTGCATTCTTTCCTTCAAGTATTAAGTGTTCCTTTATTTGATTTTATTCTTTTTCAACTGTGGGTGGCCCAAAACCAGCAAAAGAACATCCAGAGGACTTCAGGTTGGTATTCGTAGACATAACATTGAGCAACACTGAAATCCTGAAGAGAAAAACAAGGAGCTTTGAGCCTTGTCACCTCTTTGCTGAGGTGGTTTTCAGTCTTCCTCCCCTGGTTTCTGATGAGGCAAGTCAGCAGACGGCTAGAGCCAATCCTCTCTGCCACTTCATGCAGCTTCGCCCACAGGCAGGGACATCACCAAACAAGCTGGCAGCCGAGCGCCCGTTCATCCGGGGCCATCGGCATCTGTCAGTTATAGCACGTCAGAGATAATCAGCATGAGAAATTCGAGAGAATTCGTTACCACAGCTTCTCTGTGAAACAAGAGGTATCTTGCTGTGAGGAATTTGAGTCCTGTCATTGTGCTGCACTGTTTCTATAAGATCATATTACATTTCATAAATCCTGAACTAATAACACCAAGATAACTGTGATCAAATGAAACACATTCTCTGAAAAATATCCATGCGATCGTTACACACACACAGTGAAAATGCACGTATACTTTACGTGCACTGTAACTTCCACAGTGGTCATAACTGTAGCCTTGTTATATTGTGACCTGCTGAGTCCAAATAAGAAATTAGGGTGAAAAAAACCTCCTGCCAACATAATCAACACTGCAGTACACAGGTTTATATTAATACTTTCAGAGGTTATTACAGTAGGCAAGTGTCTGTGGAAGAGACTGGAGACAGCAGCAAATTTTATTTCATTAGTTTTAATTTCCAGTGGATTGCTGGTTGACCGTGAGCGCGCTCTAGTGGATGACTGGAGTAACTGCACTCAATTTGTTGACTATTGAATATAGTGACTTTAAGACATCACACAACCAGTGTTCTAATTCTTCTTTTTTAATAAAGGCATTGTCATACTTCATATTTGGTGGTACACAATTCAAGTTTTTTTTTTTTAATAGATTTGGTTCACAAAAGAATCACATTTAACTGAGCAAACTTCCCTAGATGTGACAGATGTTTAAAAAGTAGCTTAAATAATGATACAGTACAAAAATAAGTGGGTTTTTATCACAAAAGTGTATGTTTTCTTATGAGGAAAGTACAGTGGCACAGGATTAGACGTCGTAGAAAAAATAAAACTAAAACATATCCTCCTTTTCGTGCTATTTTTGCACCATATAGCCGATTAATAAATGATACATTCACTGGCTTTTTTCATCTTATTGGCAGAAGGCACTACAGAACAGATTTGGATCAACTAGTACTTGCACATATGGCTTGTTTTTCTTTTTTTTTGTCTTTGCAGAACAGTACAGTCAGTGCCAGAAACATAAGACAATCACAGAAGAGTGTGTAAATGTCCTGTAGTGGATCAGACCAACGCTGCTTGTAATTGGTAACTGATCCAAGTCTGTAAAGGTATTCAGGCTTAATACAAAACCAGCAGCAAGTGCGCTGTAAAACTACCAAGTGCATGTTAAAGTTCCACTGCCAGGTGTCAAACTCCTGATCCTCAATCATGGCTTTTGTAACATTGGGGAAAAGAGGAGGTTTTACTGCACCAGTCCAGCATCTTTCGCCATGCCATAGAAGATCCCTCTCTGTGAGATGAGGTTCGTAGGAGTGTCAAACTCTGCAATCTGTCCCTTGTCCAACACCAGCACTCTGCAACAGAAGAGAAGACAATGATTTAATGTCTGTGCACATTTCAGACCTATGAAATACTATTTCATACTGAAATATTCTCTATGAACTCTAATTAAACTTTGATTAAGAACCATCCTGCTTTTCAGACTGTCAAACATAGAAGACAAACAATCCTGACAAACATAGAAGCACAAGGTGTGGAATAGGGACTCATTTATAAATTTTTGCTGGAGTGTTTAGCTTGATGTTTAATATTTTATCTGAGGTTAATTATTCCTGTGAGTGAAGGATTTTTTTTGTTTCATTATTTTGCCTTGTGTTTTGAAAGAAAATCTAGTCTGACATGAGAAAAAACGGGATCTAAAACATTTCTTGGTTCTTCAACCCAACAGACCTTCTAATAAACTAAAAAGGAGAGTCCAACCACATTTTGTTAGAGTGTGTGAGACTGCAGAGGCATGAGCATGTAGGTGACACAACACACAGGCCTAGCAAATGATCCAAATAATTTCACTGAGCTTCAAGTGACAGTAACACACCAAGAAAATGTAACAATGCACTAACAAGGGGAGAGACGAACAACAGTGAAACCAGGTGAGCACAAATACACAGAAACACACAGAAAATCTAAGTTCTAATTAAGACTCCTTGTAAGAGATTCCCCTTTCCTTTCAATTTTCAAGTCTGAACATATCCAACCTTGTGTAGTCCATGATTGTGTTGAGTCTGTGTGCGATGGTAAAGACAGTACAGTTTTCAAACTGAGTCCTGATGGTGGACTGGATGAGATCGTCTGTCTCCAGGTCTATAGCAGCTGTGGCTTCGTCCAGGATAAGGATCTTGGTCTTCCTCAGGAGAGCTCGAGCCAAACACACCAGCTGCCGCTGTCCCACGCTGAATAAACACAACAACAAACATACAGTTTTGAAGGGAAGATTTAGCGAGCACTCTGGTAAGCTGCTCATCCAACACTGGTTTACTGTTCTACTCCTCTGTGATCATACCTGAGGTTCTCTCCTCCCTCTGAACACTCCAGCTCCAGCTTTGCTGGGTGGTTGCTGACAAACTTGTGGAGGTCAGAATGTTCCAGAGCTTTCCACACCTCTTCATCACTGTACTTCTCAAAAGGGTCAAGGTTCATTCTGAGGGTCCCAGAGAACAGAACAGGCTCCTGTGGCAGAGGAAAGGCTGCATGTTTAGACAGGAAGACTCATACCTGTACACTGGATATGACGCTGTAAATACTGGCTCTGACTGAAGCAGACGTTCACCTACAAACACTTCTAAAGCTAATTAGCTAAAACTATTTATGGCTTTATGGAAGTTACATGCTGGAATTGTTTCTTGGCTGGGCAATGGACCTCCTGCAGTCTCTGCTGGTTGCCAAGACCCCATGAAAGTAAGAAATAGTTCCAGCACATAACTCAACATAAAACCACACATTCTGTTTTGTACATTTTGGTCTGGTCTTTATATAATTTAAACAAAATACTGTACCATGTATTTATCAGTGTGTATTAGAGTTGCTGGAAGATGATCCTATTTGCTTTGGACAGAGCCAGTTTGGCTTTTTTTTTTTGTTTTTATGTTAAGCTAAGCTAACATCTGTTGTCCATTGCTACATATTTAATGTACAGACAGTGGTGTGGATCTTCTTGTCGCACTCTCAGAACAACAGGAAACAAGTGTTTTCCCATAATGTCAGTGGCTGGATAGCACAGTGGTAAGATCACTGCCCTCCATGGAGAGACTAGGGTTCAAATCCTGACTGGCTACCTCTAGTAGAGGTCCTTAGGCAAGACCTCCTCGCGCTTACCCTGCCACTCACTTGTAAGTCGCTTGGGATAAAATCCTCTGCTAAATGTAAACGTGTCAAAGTTGTGTTTAAGTTAATATTAAAACTTCAGCACTAATATTTTCATTCAGTTTTCATTTGCTGGAGCCAAAAACCACTTACACACATTTCAGAAAAGTAGCCAAAAAAAATATTGTTGGAAAATCTGGGATGATGATTCTTAACACTCTAGCCCTCTGCTGTGATGAACTTTACAGTTTGATGTCTTGTGAAGAGTGTGTGTGAGTGGTGTGTACCTGTGGAATGATGGTGAGTTTGGACCTCAGGTCGTGCAGACCTATCTCAGCTATCTTCACCTTGTCGATGGTGATCTCTCCTGCCGCAGCTTCCAGCAATCGGAAGAGGCAGAGAGTCATGGAGGACTTGCCTGCCCCTGTACGTCCCACGATGCCAATCTGTAGAGAAACACAACAAGAGTCATGATTAGTGAAGCCATTATTTTTACCCATGATACCTTAATGATTACTCCACCACACCTCCCCACCTTTTCTCCTCCTTTGATGTCCAACGTTAGGTTCTTCAGGACGAGGTCCAGTCCCTCTCGGTACCGAACACTGTAGTTGTAGAACTGCACATTCCCCTCCATGGGCCATTCTGGAAGCGGCTTCTTGTCCTCCACATCCCAGGGGGCCTGTGAGCACAAACAAAGAATTTGGGACAAGGAAATTTTTTTCAACAGCTCGTTGGCCTGCTGGGCTTTTAGCAGAACTAATTTGTGTGTCAGTCAAGATATGTCAAGGATGTCTGTGTGTTAAAAGTCACTCAGAGTGGCTAAAGATTTACTACACTATGAGGACACTCTACACTAACAACTACAGCGGCTATGGAAGGGCCACTTATTGAGCTGGTTGGTGAAAAGTACACTGAGTACAGTACAAACGCTCTGTCTGTCTTATGTAACAGAGGGGCGCAGGCTGGCACCAGGTAATCTAACATTTCTGGATCTAGTTAGAGTTTATAGGTCTTGTGTTGTTTGAAAACAGGACTTGGCAGTAGGACAGTTTTCTGGAATGTGGGTAAATACATACTTTACTTTTTACTTAAAAGCAGCACAAAGCCAACACTGTTTTACTTCTGGAGATAAACACATGGACTGTCCAACTCTGTAGCTTGTGTGATATTACAAAGAAACAGAAGTGGACACATCGTGTCCGTACACGCTCAACACGCTGCATTTATAATTTACCTCTGTCTTGGTCTCGGAGTACTCCTTTACTCTCTCCACTGCTACTATGTTACTCTCCAGATCTGAAGTCATTCGCACCATCCAGTTCAGCGACATTGTCACCTGCAAAAACAATAAAGGCCGGTTTGTTGTATATAAAAGACAGGAGAATATTGCATCTAAAAAAAAAGACAATTTATAATTTGATTTTAAATGTTTTTTCACACATTTAATGAGTAAAAAGCAATTATATGGGTCTGTACATGAGTAACGGGGGAATTGGCTGAAACAGCAACCTGAATTTAAGGAGGAGTTAGCTAAAGGTATGATGAAATAAACTTTTATTTTTATTGGTGTTAAACATGAAAACATGCACAGTCATACAAACATGATCATCTTTTTACAATGTAAAAGAAGGAATAGAGCATCTAAGAAAAGTAAGTACAGATTGATGCTGCAATCATTGATTTTCTGGCCACTTGGGGGCAGCAGAACAAGCTGTCACTTACAAGGCTCTGACATACTGTAGCTTCTTCTTTAGCAGCTTAATAATCCAGTATGCTTACTGGCTAGTGGTTATTTGGTGCTAGCTAAGTACTGTACTGATTGATTGATTGATTGATTGATTGCTTGATCACTTTTGCAATTTGTGATTCTACTGATCACAGTGTGAGTGTATGTGGGATGAAAACATAATAATAAACTAGAAGAAGCTAAATTAACTCAACTGACAAGAGAAAGCCCTATGACAGTTTGTAAACAATGATACACGTTGTAAAAAGTATTCATCAATATTTTAAATACAAACATTTAAAGTGTAATCAGACATTACTCATTTTAAAATACGAGTCATTAATGGTAACGTACAGTGTACAGTGCTTAAAAGTCTGTAAATTTAGAACTATATAAAGGGAACCTAATTAAACTAATAAGACAAAACTTATAATAATAATATGATCATTGATACCTTGAAAATTTGTGCAGCAAACCCTTATGACCCTTATTTTCAGTAAGTGGTGTGACCCCCTTTTGCAGGGATAGTTTATCAGTGCTGCACTGCACATCAGCTTAATAGGATTTTAGCCCATTCCTCCTCAACAGCTTCAACTCAGAGATGTTTGGTTTCCTTGCTGAACTACCTGCTTCAGGTCTTTCCATAGCATTACTATAGGATTATGGTTTAACTATTGCTTTAACCATACACCTTTGGTTGCGTACTTGTCTTGCTGGATGATCCACTTTCTATTAAGCTTTAGTTTGTGGATAGATACATCGACTGTTTCCTGTAGAATTTGCTTGTACAACTCAAAATAGCTCAATCAGTAAGCTGTCCTGGTCGAGAGCGGCTCGATAGTGAGCTGGTAAGATCGCTGCCCCCCATTCAGGAGACTGGGGTTCAAATCTGTAAATGTAAATGTAGGGAGCACCCAAAATCGTGACCCTGCCACAGCTGTGCTTCATAGATGGGATTAGTTTTTTATGCTGGAATGCTATCTTTAGTCATATACATAGCCCTTCTCATTTAAGATAAGAAGTTCTACTTTTGTCTCATCCATCCACAGAGCAGTCTTTTAATCTTCTGGATGACCACAAACTGTAGCAACTGACAAGCAGCCATGTTCTTTTGGAGACCAGTGGCTTCCTCCTTGCAACTCTGCAATGTACACCATTATTGTTTAGTATTCTCCTTATGGTGGACTCATAAAGACTGATACTGACCACTGGAGAGGCCTTTAGTTTTCTAGATGCTTTCCAGGGGTTCCTTGTGAATGCCCAGCCTATTACATGCCTCTTCACACCACTTGAATTTCATCCCAACCATGGATACATCTGACTCTAAATAGCTTATCAAAGGAAATGATAATCCTGGCGGATCACATACTTGTGCTACACATAATACTGGATCATTTTCCTTAATAAATAATGTTCTATATATGTTTTAAGTTTTAGGTCATATTCATGCAGAAATAGAGAGAACTCTAAAGCGTTCACAATGTTTCAAGCACCACTGAATATCTTAACCTTCACCCAGGGTATTTATGTTAGAAATAATAATTTATGAGTTCTTCACCACATGCAGACCAGATCATATTACAGAAGTTAGTAGTGTACCTGTAAAGCGTAGGACACTGACAGACCGACAAGGCCAGGGTTCAGACTTTCCTTCCCAGTCACAGCAAACAGGGCAGCAAACAACACAATGCAGTTCCCGATGAACTCGATACGTACTCCGAGCCACCTGTATAGCAGAGTAAGAGGTTATCAGGAGTCTGACCTGTAGGTGAACTCAGCTTCTGGTATAGATATGTCTGTGCAGTAAGTGAGCACTGTAGCAAGTGAACTCATATCGCATTATGTGAATTTCTAATATTTGATGTGTAGTTAAGTAAACTCTGGCCTCTGCAGTGAGTCTCTATGATCCTGGTGTATGTTTATATAGTGAAATTTGTTAGCAGCTGTGTTCCAATGTTGAAATGGTTTAACCTTCGCCTCTTTCACCTTCTGCACACAGTTACTGGTCTGTAATAACTGCCATAGTGTTTTAGTGGAGAGCTTCCAAAAAAAAAAAAAAAAAAGATTAGACTTATGTATGTTATGAACTTGTTGATATGAAACACTAAACACTAACACCTCCATCATGATGGATGTAACTCTCCTAACTCGCTGTCATTTGATTCGAGTTCTCACAGATTATAAGGCTGATAAACATGCTACTAGAATTAAATGTCTACTTACAGCTCTCTTCATCCTGCAACTGTTTTCACTGGATGAGGAATTATATTAAAACTGAACGAGAATAATATAATACATATAAATAATAAGCACCAACCAACAGTTAGTTACCACTGTAAACATGCTGTATCATCCTGTCATTGGTGCGAAGAGCTTAATCACCACACCAGTGGCTGTGTGCAAAAGGATCAACGAGAGAGAAAGAGATAAACCCTTTTCAACAACATTGGAACACAGCAGCTGTCCTGCTGAGCTGAAACAGAAGACGTACCTGTTGGACACTATACTAGGGTAGTAACTCTTTTGGTTCTCATCCACTTTCATATCACTCATCAGAACAAAGGCAGAGTGTCGGCCATAGGCTCGGATTACACTAGAGCCAGTGATGGTCTCAGAGAAATGGGAGTATATGGGAGAGCGGCTGACTGACTCCAAACGCTTTAGCTGCCGAGAGGTGGCAACATAAAATCTCTACAGGCGGTGAGGGGGAGAGAAACAGACAAAACATTACAACTGAACAAGTCACATGTGTTTCATTCAAAAATGATGCACATGTAAACACTCACATACACACACGCACACATACCTAGATAAAGAAATGCAGTGTGAACAAAACACCTGCAATGCTCATTTGATATTCCAATTTACACATTGTTGCCTGCTAATGTCGCATCAGCTCCACACAGGTGGTGACTTCTACGACTAAGCAAATGCAATTTGAATTGCAGATGTTTTGCTTTTTTAAAATCACACATACCTTTAGCAACAAAATCAGAGCAATCCAATTATTTTTAAATGTCAAAAGCTTGAAGCAACATTTTGTTTTTCCCTTAGTGCCCGCATGCTTCAAACAGAAGCCCCTCTGACAGTCAGATGACAGACAAATGCAGCAGAGATAAAGGTCATGCAGGATGGGAACCACAACAAAACCAACAGAATGAGTTTGTGTTAGCTTGGTTGATTTTAGTCATTTTGGCTAGTACAGAATAAACAAAGTATGCACACAGACCCAAAACACCCCACAAATCTCTGCTCTAAAATCACTTTATGGACTTGCCCATATATTTATTGTACATTGTACAAGATGCTGTTGACTGACTCTTTGGAGACTAAATCTTTTTTTTTTTTTTATCCTGTAAGTCTTCTCTAAAAACTACAAAACCTACAAGTCAGTGAGTTGAAACTATGCATCATACAGATTTATATGAAATGTGCTACTGTATGATTGATGAACTGTTGGACCGATGTCAAAAGGTCGAACTGAGAGCTAATGTGGTTTGGCAGATAACTAACATAGCATCATATATAGCCAATGAGGTCAAAGACGTATCTCCAGAGGTTTTGTATGTTACTTCAATAAGGTTTGGGGACTCCCTCCAGGATGGTTTTCACAGGCATAGTTGTACTAATTGTTATGAGCAAAATGAAGATCATGTGCTCTTTAAAATTAATGTACCAAAAGAAATCTAGCAAACTGGGTCAGCTGAAAGCCAAGTACAGCTGTGTGTTTTGATTCACCTGATCTATATTGGAATCAAAATGGCCATAGCTGATGAAAACCATCTACTCGCAAGCTATTAACCTCAAATAATGCAACACAAAGAGAAGCCATAACATAATTGACTATAAATCAATCTGAAGCAGTCAATCCAGCTCTGATATTTTTTTCCTGACAGACCTGTAGCCTGAGCCTTAACATATCATCACTTCTACAACCCTCCAGGTTATTGACCGAATATGAATTAGATCAGTCTACAGACATATGGTATAATCCTGTCTCCAGATCAGCCCTGTCACTGAGAATTTATGAATTATTCATTATTATTTCTATTTGCCAATATCAACTAATTCCAATTTAACCGTTATGTTTTGTATCTAATTAAATGCTTCAAAGATTGTTGGTGTAACCACCTGAACTTAGAGATGCTGCTGACTAAAGCTCCCACTATGTCAAACTACAGACTGAGCAACGAAGGCCACAGTCAACTATGACTACTGGACTAGCGGAGAACAAACCACACTACAACTACTGCAACAGAGCAGCAATGATCTACTGGTCTATCAATTAAACCACATGCATCAGTCTAGCAACACACACACTCAACAGCACTCTCAGACATGCATGTTGTATTAATGAGTTAGCAGACTCAATTCCTATTTACCTGAACCCACCAATAGAACACCATTAACGGGGCTATGACTATGAGGAACATTGGGGTGAGGGCAGAGCATATGAGCAGCACATTCAGTGTGTACCAGAAAGTGCGCATCCATATGTCAATATTTTCTGGGATATGGGAGTCTATAGCATCCACGTCTTTGCTGAAGCGGTTTAGTAACCGCCCAGTGGGGGTGCTCTCGAAAAAGGCCTGCGGAGCTCGCAGGACCCCATGGAGCAAGTTGCGGTGTGTGAGCTTGGCTGCCCGCAGCATACTGTAGCCCCGGCATAGCAGGCAGTTAACCAACAACAGCACACCTGTGAGAAGGGGGGAGAGGAGGGGGAGGAGGTCAAGTGTGATAACACAGCAATACCTGCATTAAATGGATTAGGACCTGTTCCTAATGTCTAATGACAAAGTAGCTTTCTTTGTAAGTAATGAAGTTACTACAATCATTTGTAAGTAAAATAACATGAGGCCAGGGATCTAAGACTATTCCTGTAGACAGTTTCTTAAACCCACCTATTATTCAATTGGTATATAGTTTTAAGTTATTTAATTTCCAATTATCTACAAAGATGCAAAGTCATTGCCTAATTTAAATTTAACCAGATAAGAAGAATCACTGAAGGTCACCTTCTCCCTTCATAGTAAGGATTTAATCAAACCCTGACTAACTTTTAACTTGAGTTTAAAAGACTCTTTAAATATTCTCTAAGTCACACCAACACTTTGAAAGCATTGAACAATTTAAGTAACTTACAGATGTTTTGAACCTGAGATACATACACACAAACTATTATATAGCCAGACAGCCACTTTCAGCATTCCAGTCAGATCCATTTTCCCAGAAAACACTCATGTACAGAGGTTCCACAATAAACACGAGCATAGGCACACACATTACTTGTAACATAATCCCTAAAACAAATTCACCCTGAAGTTGGTCACCATGGAGATACAATGAGTAAATGTCCAGTAATTGTATTAACACTGGTTCACCACTAGAGGGATGTTATGGCTCGCTTATGACTAATACTCAAGACTAGTATCTTGTGCATATTGGGGACAGATCATATTCAACAATATGGCAGTGAGCATATCTGTGTGTGTGTGTGTGTGTGTGTGTGTGTGTGTGTGTGTGTGTGTGTGTGTGGAAGGGTGTGGAAGCAGGCTGTGGGCAGGACAGGTAGCATTTCAGCTGCGGAGAGAGCAACATGAAAATATAATTGGAAATAGTGATAATCGCAGCAGCAGATGCTCATCACTGACAACATCACAGGCTGCAGAGAAACAAAAGCTGCTGTGCCACGGTGCATGCATCATGCCATTCCAGGAAGAGGAAGACTCACAAATTTGCAAAGAGAAATAGGAATAGAGGGTTGTTTGGCACATGAGCAACATTTTCAGCAATTTTCCCCGAGTACCTGGACAAAGATGTAAATGAAAGCCAGGGGTGCTATGACAACGGCAAAGATGGGTGTACTGGAAATAATAACTATCATGGTGGAGAGAGAAACGAAGAAGGTGCCCAGGAACATGAGCACAGTGGCTGGCAGGGCCTCATCTATCACGTAGATGTCCTTGGAGAAGCGGTTGATGATACGTCCTATAGGCGTGGTATCAAAGAAAGACTGGGGCGTGTGAAGTTTGTTGGTGAGCAGGTTATGATGCAGCTTCCTGGCTGCGCTCATATTCCCCATTGCTAGTGTGAAGGAAGAGATCAGGACCAGAATACCTGGGATAGAGTTGAACAGGATGAGCAGGAGTGGAGGAAAAAAAAAAGAAATCGGAGAAGGAAGAATTTTATTTTACAATGTGAGAACAATGGAAGTACTAGTAGACAAAGGCAGCGTCTGTCCTGAATGCAAAGATGTCAAGGTTCACTGAAAAAGGAATAGAAGGAAAACATTATGCATCACATACGTACACAGCACCCATGTGGAAAACAAACACAATCCACCAAACATTAGCAATGCATGCTAATGATCAGATGTTCTACTGGTGCTTCAGGTTTGTGTATTAAAGCTAGGTTTGGTCAATATCCTGCGGCCCACAGCCTCTCTCCAATGAGACTACTGTATAAAGAAAAAAAAGCCCTGCAAAGCAAATAGTTCCGTTTATTTCAATGAACTGTGCAGCAAGGAGCTTTGGGTGGAAACAGTGTTTGGCATCATGGAGTTACACTAGGTGTTCGGGTTCAAATAGATTTGTTTGTTGTGACCACACAATAAAACTGTAAAGACAGTATGTACCTATGTATAAAAGGCAGTTTCTACAAAATTGTGTACATATAACAATAAATGTATAAAATAACAGGGTCAGTGATTTAGTCTGTTTATAGATAAACTACTGTGTCCACACTGTTCAGAATTAAGAAAGCTGTCACTCAGTCTAGCGGCATATCTTACTGATTGTTTTCAAACAACACTGGAGCACATATGAGCTAAATTAGGGTCTATACTCACAGACCTTACAATGAATGTACTCAATTCACTGACACAAGTGTTGGTTTTAGTGCATTCATAAAAATCACCGGCCTTGTTTCAATTGCTTTTAAAATTATCAATTCTCTCATTCAGTGTTTGTTGTGACACTTACCTTGTGCAATGCCCAGTGCTGCATACACCCCAACCCTCATATTAACATTTTCCTTAGTTTGATTTCTTGTGGCATCATTGGTCCACTGGCTGAGCCAGATGTTTGCGCCGATAGCTGCACCACTCTGGCAGCCATACAGCAAACAGATGACCACTGATAGCAGTGGTCCCACTGCCTTGGCATACTCCAGATAAACTTTAGTTTTCACCTGGTGAGGACAACCAGGACAGAGTCAGTTTGGTCGAAGTCAGTTTAAAGCCCATTACAAAAGCTTAAAAATATGTTTCAATGTGGATAAGATTCTGTGATGTTACACTTCTATGAAATAATAATAGTACTTGTCTGTTTTTGCATTATTATGGAGCTGGTTTGAGCATGTTGATTTTAGGATTTGGACCCAGTAAATAAACCCTTAGAAAAGTGGAGGCCAAAGAGTAAAAAAAAGGCAAATTGTATTTCTGAAAATAAAATAAGTTAAAACTTTGTATATGAGCTCTGATAGACGAACCCTGCCAGTTTCTGCGGTCTCTGCCTGGATGAGTTTCTCCATCTCATGTGGTTTCTTCTTCTCTTGTGGCTCGCCGTGTTTCCTCTGACTGCAGCCGTGCCTCCTCACTGAGCGAGACCTTGTGCCCTCTCCATCTGCTGAAATGATGCTGATCTGTCTATAAAAGGGAGAGAGCGAATAACTTCATGTCAAAACAGTACGGCACTCGTTTGATTTAGATTTTATGCTGTAAGTTATGCAAGAAAGTACTGAATCGTTTATGCTTATATGCAGGACTTCAAGCAGATTAGTACTTAAGTATTTAGCTGTTACTGACCAAATATCCAGTCTGTCACTGGTCTGGTGTACCAATGTACTTCACAGGCTACAGACATTATGATCACTTTTTATATTATAATCATTATTAGTTATCATTATTAAAAGTATATTTACAATGTAGTTAAACTATAAACAGTAACAGTGTTTAAATATTTCCAATACCTTATGAAATTTCTCTTAGCTTCATTGATCACTGGTTCACTGTCTACCATGTCTATGTGGTTGCTAAGGGCATCATCAGGGAACATTTGCTCATCTTCAATTAAATCCTCTGTAAAAGCAATGAGAAACACAATGAAACAATGTCAACGAACAGGCTCAGTCACTGTTATGCTTTGCACTCATACTGTATGAGGTGTCATATAGAAGGAGGAGACACTCTACCAGTGGCCTCGTCCTCCTCTATGATGTCCTCCAGAGTGTAGTTCCTGAGAAACTCTGCAAAGGCTCCGTTCTGTTTCAGCAGCTCCTGGTAGGAGCCCATCTCTGACACCCGGCCCTCCACCATCACCATTATGTTATCAACCTGAGGCAGGAAGCTGATGCCGTGTGTCACCAGTATACGTGTCTGGAGTCAAAAAACAAAAGATACCCCTATTGTTACCTTATACACTACACAAAGAACTAAAACAAAGCAGACACCCAGACAAACATAAACACACCTTTTATTATAGGCTCAATGACACAGTCAGTGGTATCATATGTGCTCTTTCTCAGCAGAATGCTGTGACGCAGAAACACCCCTAGTTCTTATCAGAAATTGGTATCATAAATATAAAAACACAAGTAATAAACTGATAAAAGCACAAACTTCCTCTACTGAAACAAGACTAGCAGTCTACGGTTATGCTAAGAGCTGTATGAGGCTGTATTAGGGCATAGGTACACATATGCTAAATGCTGAAGCTAACATGCTGATGTTTTGTAGCAACATATGCAGCATTTCATTTACCTCTACAGGGGCTTGAACTGTGAACCTATCTTTAGTTAGACTCTCCTCACCTTGCCTTTCAGCACCCCCTCTGGACCAATGAGGTTGTCAAAGATGTGCTTGGACACGTGGGCATCCACAGCAGACAATGGGTCATCCAGCAAGTAGACATCAGCATCGCTGTAAAGAGCTCGAGCTAGACTCACCCTCTGTCTCTGCCCACCAGAGAGGTTGATACCCTGCAACATTGAGACAGATTTCCTTTGACCACCAATGTAAATCTTTTCAGTTACACTGTTTCTTAAGGCAAAACCTAATGATACATTTTTAGGAAACTGATAAAATGTCTAAAGCCGGAGATGATTACATACATCAAGAATTACTGAAAAGAAAGCAGAACCAATGCAAACTGCTGAAAGCGGTCACCTAGTAAAAGAAAGGAAAACGAAAGTGCTTGTCTTTTGTACCTTCTCCCCTATCTCAGTCATGTCTCCTCCAGGCAACACCTCTAGGTCAGGGGTTAAGGCACAGGCTTCCAGAACGCAGCGGTACTTCTGCTCATTGTAGGGTTTCCCAAACAGGATGTTGTCCCGCAGCGTGGCATTCTGTATCCAGGCCTGCTGAGGTACGTATGCCACTGATCCCTTAGGAGAGAGGCCGACAAATGTTTCTTAACACCATGAAAGATCCCATTGTTGTCAGGTCATTAAGTTCATTTCTATATAGTGCTTACAATCTATTCTATGAAAAAATATTTTTATAGTCCAGCTTATTTTATTGTCCTAGCTGTTTCTTTCCCATGTCACTGATATTTTCAGAACTGATGTTACTTATCTTATCTTCCAAAATGTATTTGTGCTGCTCTGTAAAGACAATGGAAGCCTATTATGTATTAACTGAACTGTTCATCCATGTACAGTGCAGTGGATTTAGGGCTTTTTCCCTGAAAATGCGATGAGAGAGGATATACTGAACCAAAAGAAGTTATGATCTTTTTTTAAGATTATTATGATTATTATTTTTATGTCATTACGGTAACTTGACAGTGTTGAGGCAGACAGGAAATATGAGGAGAGGAAGGGGATGTGATATGCAACAGTAGTCACCATGCTCACTAAAACTGGGGATGTTGCGGTTATGTGTCATGAACAATAATCATTTTGGCTGCCAGTGCGCTCCAGCCTTCAGATTTTGGAGATAATTCATCAGAAGTATACTGTAGTCCTACCCGAATTGAAATGTCTCCCTCCAGTTTCTCCATTTCACCCAGCAGTGCAGAGATGAGGGAGGACTTCCCACAGCCAACGTGGCCCACCACTGCAAGCAGGGAGCCTTGAGGCACCATCATGTTAATGCTATATAAGACATAGTCAGAGTTCACACGTTTTAAAAACAGCCTCACTTAGCACAACACAAACAGATTAAAATGCATATATACAGTACATAAATCTAGATGGCATACTTATGCAGAACAGGAGGATCCTCTTTAGCCCAGGTGAACTTGCCATTGACAACTGTCACTGAATACTCTGTTGATCAATAAAACATTATGTGAATTTATTTACGTCATGCTTTGATGTGGTGTCAGAGAAACTGGGAAAAGGACTGGAAGGTATTTCCCAACTACTGTATTAGTCATTCAAAAGCTCTTCAGGGTGTGAGTCACTTGGTGAAAGGTGAAAGAAGCAGTGACTTTGCAACAAAGGTTTGTGTTTTAAGAGTTTACACAAAGGAAGGTAATTTAAAAGTTCTCCTGAATGCAAAGTCGTTATTAAGCAAGTACACTGAAATCAGAAATGTAATAAAATAATAAATGGACACCTGTGGCTGTGTTCTTCCTGTCTACTGAATTTGGATCCAGCTCATCATGGCTCAGGAAACCCTGGACTCGCTTTAGTGAGACACTGGCCTGAGGCATAGAATAAACACACCTAATGAAACCTCCTAAACAAGCAGGAAACAAACAAACAAACAAAAAAGAAACGGAAAAGAAAAACACCAACCCACCTGTACGATGCTGCTGATGACCTGGGGAAGCATGTTAAGGGGAAACCTGAGGATGTTGAAGAGCGAGAGCGACACAAAGGCCTTCTCTGCATCCAGGACGTGGGTCTCATCCACATACACATACACGGCAAATGTTGTCAAGGCAACCTGGAAACACAGTGACAAACAGGCCGCTCAGACATCCAAATCCATCCTTTTGGCAAAGATGCGAACACACGCAATGACCCCATTAGCAACAGCTGCTGATATTCACCACATTACTGGAGTTTATATTCAATGACATTCGCCAGATGTTTGCTGGCAAAGAGTGTATTTATCTGGCAAATGAATTAAATGCTGTCACGTGACCTATAAACCTTGACATGACTGCAATAGGCACCTTTCAAAACAAAAAAGGAGCAGAGCTTTCCTTAGCTGTCATGCCATATGCACAATCAAATGCTTTTCTTTATACACAACTAACACTCCTGATTCAAGTCATGCGTTTCTTTAAGTTTATGAACTGGGTCAGTAGATGGGCAGCTGGCTGAAGTGGTGAGTATTGCTGCTATGACATTTGTACTTGAGCTTTGCAGTAAATTATTTTATTATTTTAACTAGGTCAATAGAGGGGCCAGTAAATTTGACAAATTTAATGTCAAATTCCTATTTAAACAAACATAACCTATATTCTCTTAATAAAAGTTTAACATCTTGTTAGCATTCAGTTTCTGAACAATCAGTTCCACACAACAAAGCCAGCTTCCAGACATGTGGACTAAGCCTACCAGGAAAGGAGCACTGGTCCAGGCCATAGTGGACAGAGCTCCCAGGTAGGCTGTCTTGCGCAGCACGTTGAGCTCCTTCTGTCGAATGGCCAGGACCTTTTCTTTGAAGGAGTCCTCCCAGGCGTACAGCTTTAGGACTTTGATCCCGTTCAGGATCTCATTCATGAGTTTGATACGGGAGTCCTTGTACTGCATCTGCTCCACCTGGGAAAGGGGTAGAGGGGGACGATGGTGAGGACAAAAGACAACTGCTCTTTGTCTGCAAATTAATTTCAAAAACTCAAAAACCAAATGCAAAAATAAATCAAAGTGGCAAAGTGGATTACTGTGGATTTAAGTTAAAATATGTCAAACCATGCAAAATTAACCACACTAATTAGTATCGTGAGATTAATTCAAATTTTCAAAATGTACCAATAGTCACATATACAACACTCAGAAATGAAAACTTGATTTTTAAATTAATTTTATCTTGTCAAACGGTTACACTAAACTGCCTCATGTCAATTGAATGTATACATTGAATGTATAATTCAATGTCGTGGAACCTGTTGACAAGATAAAATTAATTAAACTCAAGGTTTCATTTCTTGATTTAAAATTTTTTTTAAAAAGAAAAAGACTGCTGAGTCCTAGTTTGACTGGTTATACCTGGTAGGCTCGGGTCTTCATGGCAATGACAGCATTGAAAGGGATCAACATGATCATGACAGCCACTCCAGCCAGCACAGAGGCGCCGAGATTCTGTTTGAAAATGTGGAAATGGAAATAAATGTGTCTCACTGTAACTACCTACAGTTTATTACTGACCAACTAATTCCTGTATAATTTGAGGACACACCTGCCAGAGGAAAAATAGTGCCAGCATAATCTGAAAAGGGGCAGACCACAACATGTTGAGAAAGGTGGTGAGGTCCATGAACCTCTGTGCATCCACAGACATCAGGTTGACTACCTCTCCCACAGTAGTTGAACGCTTAGCAGCGTTAGTTATTGCCAGTGCCTGCAGAAAACAAAACAAAAACTATCTGGTAAGTCTTTTCTTGAAGCACACTGCATGTCGTCTAGAATGAAATTGACAATGAAATGTTTTTGGGTGTGGGTGTAAAAACTAAACTAGATAACAAAAATATGAACATTGTTGCACGCTGTACCTTCCTGTAGATGGCTCCAATGACAGCTGTGCGTACATTCATGCCAGTGACAAAACAGTACTGAAAGTGATGGTGGAGGATGAGAGTCTGCAGGAAAGCTGTGAAGAACATGAGGAAGGCCAGAGTGTAACCCCACCAATCAGGAACACCCTTCTGTTTAGTGAAAGAGATCAGCATCCTAGAAAAGTGACAAAAGGAAAAAGTTAACAGTCTATAGATAAAAATAGAGTAGTGCCAGGAGAATAATTTCAATTTCTCACATTGACAGAAAAGTTAACATTGCCCTGCATCTCTATGTCCACCTAAGGATACAATCTCATCTGTGGCATGTCTGTTGGTTGTTATTATAATCAAATCTGCCTCATATATCCATTTGCTAGTTTGCAGCAACATCTAATTGACACCTACAGTATTAACAGATATCAACAGAGAAACTACTGCTGATTCTTCTGATAAAACCTCATCTTTGCTGCTCAGTTTCCTCAAAGCACTGGGGAAATTATCTTTGTGGTTTTTATGTGTATATGTATGTGTGTTTTGTCACATGTCCTTGAAACATAAAGAGGTTTATGCTTTGCTCATTGCTAAGTTGACATGGGTGACTTACTGTATTCAGTGGTTCAGGAAGCCTGCAGGTTATTTTAAATGCTCAAATTCTTAACATAGCATACCATAGTTTGGCTTGGTTTATTTGGGGGCTCTGGCAACATGCAGCACCAACCTTAGCATGCTAATTTAGTATGCTGTTGACTAATTAATTAGTTAATTGTCATTTGGAATGCTGGTTTCATATAACATCAGCATAATAGGATCACACATTATTCAAGTTGGTTACCCTAGTGCTGACCTTACCTTAATTACCTTCTTTTGTTGCATTATGTTTTTGGAACAGTTCATTACCAAGACACAAGAAACAGTGTACAGCTCATCACTTACCAAATTAATAAATGAACATTTTTTGTTTGGTGTTAATATTTTATTTAGACTATTATTTTGATGATGTTAGAGGTTCTAAATATTCAACAATTCTGTCAACAGCTGTTGACACATCTGTAATTCTTTTAACCAAAAGAGAGATACTGTTGGCATCAGACACTCATGTAGTATTTAGAAGGGTGTGTTTTCTTGCATACTAAGGTAAGGAAGATGATTACAGTAACACACTAGTTAGCTGGTGGATGTTGTAAGCTGGTGGTTGGTGGCTAGCATGATCTGAGAGGGTGATGTAGATAAAAGTAAATATAATTTTGTTTTATTTTCTGAAACCATGTTTTATTTTCTTTGTTTAGAATGGTGAAGGGATATAAAGTAATTAGTAGTTGTCCACACCAAAATAATTTAGAATAAAAAACTATTAATGATCAGCCATTTATAAACTTAGTTAGTAAGTTTAAAAAAACATTTACTGGAAATGTCACGGGAAATTTTATTAATCTATTTGGTCAGATAATTCAGAAATTTGCTATAAGTGACAAACTGTGGATTTATATGCTGATATAGAGATAAAATCTTAACAGTCTCAACAGCAATCTTACACCTGTGAGTGGATGCTGTAACAGAAATGGCTTCCTTTCACCTTGAACGAGAAGTTAATTATTATATTTAAATCTGGATATATAAATTATATTCTTACAAATAATAGGTCAGCACTAAGGTAAACAAGGCATAGGATGAAGAAACTTCCCAATTTGTGAACATTTGGTGATAAGAAAATAATTAAAATCAATGAATTAATTATTTGTTGCAGACACAAACCAGTATATGCATTAATATAACAAAGTACAAAATACTTCAAATCAAAATGATTCTAATATGGTCTCTTATTAATAATGTTGTTGAACCACATGACAGTAAGTAACAGAATATATACAGGAAAACTATGTGGTGAGCCATCTCTGAAAACTGATATCACTGATACACTGATACTTCTTTAAAGATAAGGCTTTCACAGAAGAGCTGCTATCAGTAAATTTCTACCCTGGGCCATTAAAAGGTTGAAGCGGAAACAAATTATTTTGCATCCTGAACAAGTATAGTGAGCATAGTAAACAAAGACAGCTATTACACTTTGGATAAACCAAACCAACATGCAAACACACAAACACAACATGCAAACACACAAACACAACATGCAAACACACAAACACAACATGCAAAAACATGCAACCCGAAAATAGGATTTGATAACACTGGAACAATGGGATGTTTGTTGGTGTTGGTGCAAATATATTGTAGCCAGGGAAGCACCTACAAGTAACATGTGACCTTTCTTTTTACCTGAGTAGCTGAGGGTTGACAAAGGTAATGAGGTCCTGCAGGAGCTTGAAGCCCGAGCCAATCAGAAAGTAGGGTCCGAAAGCTTTTATGAGTGCGCGTAGGAAAGATGGCTGCCGGGAAGCAGCTTTCTGATTGGACAGCAGCACCTCTACTTCCTCCGGGCTGCTTTCACCTCCACCCACTCCTCCTGTGACGTGGTTGGTGGTTGAAGGCTGTGGCTTAGAGTACACAGCTTGGCTCGCCTGATTCTGCTCACTGTGGAAGGAGATTTTGGGAAGTAGCCCAGGGTAGGAAAGAGAGAGAGAAAGGAACAGTTGTGAGAAGATGAGGAACTGAGTGGGATAGGGAAGTGATAGTGTTACTAATTCACATTCGAATGTATTTAATCACAAAAGTGATCAAAAATATCCTTTATTTTACTTGCAGTTGGGGAAGTGAAGCCAGGATTTGTGAGATTTAGCTGAGTTCTGTTTTACTGATTTTCTTGATTGAGTTTTATGACTGGATTTCTCATTACAGCCAACATGTAATTTCTTAATAGATGATTTACTTGAGCTGGTGAATAAGTTACAGATGTGTTGTTCGAATGAGAAAAATGCATCAATAACATAACAGTACACAAATCTACACAAATATAACCTCAAATGAATGCTAGATGTGCCAATATGTGACTGTCTGCTAACATGTTAGCCATAGATTGTGATACATGTTTCAGCTGCTTTCAAATGCTTTTTAATAAGACAGGTTTGAATTCAGCGCATCTTTGGTCATCTGTTTAACAGCTGAGTAGCAGTTCGGAAGGACAGCTAACCTAACTGTTTTGATTTAAAGGAGAAAAACATCTGTTCAATAACAATAAAAGATGCAGTAATTAACTGGAAGGAAGTTGTAATAAACTGGCTTAAGTTGTGGCTGAATTGCAGTAGGACTGCACCTGTTTGTCACTGCTAAATAATTTATTAACTTTTTAGCTCTAAATTGTATCGCATCTAACAAACACCATTATAATAAATACCTTTAGCAAGACTGGACCGAGCAGTAATATAAGCACCTTGACAACATTCAGTGTTGTGCTGTATTTCTCATTGTGCTCTCAAGGCAGTGGGACAAAATGCATGAAATACTTCAGGCTTTATGTGAAAGACATGTTTAGCAAACCTCACAAAATGCAGGAGTCAGATTCCAGCAGTGAAGTAATTGGTGACTAAATTTCAACAGGAAAACTGCGAAGGAGTTCAGCTCGAAGCCAAACAGGTTTCCAGTCCTCAAGTGAAAAGACCTAATCAGGCTTTCCCATCTCATTTTACAACTTGTTCTCAGTTTGAAAGCACAATGAGGCTCTGACAGGAAAACTGCAGCGCAGAGAGAGGAAGCTGCCTGATGGAGGTCAGTTTAGCAAACTCGCTGAGTCTGTCTACATGACACTGGCTTTTTGCTGTAGTAGTACAATGTACAGAAGCGCTGTTCTCAGTTAAGATAACAAATCTCATTTCTGTTCTATCATGTAGCAGAACTGTTATACTGGAAAGAAATATTATAAGGAAAGCTTTGTGCCGAGTAGTGGGCGATGGAGTTGAACTTTAAAAGACAAAAATACTCCTCACTAAAACAAAGCAATATGTTTCACATATTCTCTCTAATATCTGGATGAGATATTGTTTATATTGCAGTTAATGTGTTTGAATCTGTGTTTTGTTTATATTATTTTTACACAGTAAGACAAACAAAGTATGTTGCAGGAATTGTACTAGTTTCACATGCTGGATTGGAGGTATCCTGCTGCTAGGGTAAGAAAAACATACTCATGGTTTCACTTGTGCAAAAAGGGGATAAACATTCAGCTGCACGCACGCACACACAAAGAGCCCTGCCCTCTGAGAAAACATCTTCTCTCTTCTCTGTTCTGACAAGGAAGCAAAAGGAGGGGGGAAGCTGACTATGGCAAGATCTAATCCTCGACTTTTTTCAAATACAAAAGCAAAAAGGAGCATATTATCATTATGTATGTGGAACTGTAGTTGCAATTGTACATCCGTCTAATCTCCTCCTCTTTCGTAAACATACCTCTTTGCCTTTGCCTGCTCCTTTTCCCATTCCTTGAGGAGTGTGGGCACCATCGCCTTGGAGCTGTCACGTTGGTTCAGAGACCACAAGTCTTTAGCCTCCAGGGGCATTTTGTAGCCTTTAATTGCCATGCTGAGAGAGGGAAACTGCAGTTTAATTCAACTTGGTACATTAAGCAATTCAACACAGTTCAACAGCGCTATTTACTGTAACAAATGGGGTCTTGCTCACAGAGTTTTCTGCCTCCTCTTGCTTAAATCTTTTTTCAGTATGTATTCTTCTGTCCCTGTGTAAGTTCCATTTGCTGGTCAAAATTAGATTCTAAAACTAAATCCCTTCATCTTAGAGCCAACTTAGTAAGAATTGCTTTTCACAGGCACTTAATTGAGTTTCCAGGATTTCTAATCATCATTATGCACTAGTGGATCTGATTTCACCGGAAATTGGCTTGATGCATTTTCCGGCACAAGGGGAGATTGGCTTACACAACAAAATGGGAAGAAGATGCTGTACTTCCATCAGAAAAGAGGGATACACACCAGAACAACAAAAAGACAACTGTTGTTGTGAGGCAGAGGCAATGTTATTTTGCTGTGTTATGTATTTGTAGTAACTCATTGCCATTATATAGTTTTTAGCTCCTACAGTACAAAACAACTTCATTTTTATTTAATGTTGAACAGGTTGAAGCTCTATATGCAAAACAAACGACTTTACTCTGTTGGTACGTCTACTGTGTATATAGACATGTGGTGCAGTGGTAGAGACCAGTGGGAACCCACCTCGTGAACCACCAAAAGGTCATGCGGGATAGAAAACCAGCTGTGGTTTCAGGGCAGGGATTCTGAGGAGAAAAAAAAAATGTGCAAAAAAACAAGGCCACAGAGGTTAAAAAGGGATAAGGATGACACCAGTTAAGTAACAACTGTGTCATCTGTGTGTATTCATTAGTGTGTGACCTGCTTTAACCAACTGAGAGTACATTTATTATGCAATGTAAGCAGGAATACTAGATATTCTCACACACATATTTCACATATGAACACATCTCTGAGATGTGTAACTCACAGGGTCAGTGACAACATTGGAGAAGAGAGGCGGCTTCTCGTTGAAGCAGCAGAGGATCAGCTCACAGACCACCAGGGTGAAGTAGAAGTAGAACGTTGTGAATCGCAGCTTATCTGTCACTTCGCTCTGAAATGTAAAACACGGACAAACATACACACATGCACACACACAAAGAGGCAAGTTCAGACAAATTTATGGGCTTTACCTGCCAAGCTGTGCGTTTACATGCAGGCAAATTAGACATAGGTGTCATGAACAGTACAGAAGTGAACGTTTTTCATATGAAATAATGAATGGTCATAAAAGATCATACAAGAAGAAGTCAATACAGATAAAAATGATAAAATACAGATAAAATGCACAGCCTGATTGCTGGTAGTAGCTAACAAACCCAGAACAGCAGTGCTTTAAGTCAAATGCTAACATTTCTTCTTTATTAGTGTTTTTTTATTAATCAACACTTTACATACACATGAACTGAAGGTCAACTTCCCTCCATTCATTTTAAATTCACAGAACAACACCCCTCCAGAGACAAACACAGAGGGAAGTCATTCATTTGTCTTCCTTCCTCGTTCGGGCACAAACGTCTAAACCAAGTTGAACATAACAATGATTAGATACATCACCCCTGACAGCACTAAATAATTTTCTTCTTCTGAATCATATTTGTGCCTGGTCTCATTTTCTGGATCAACATGATTATAACAGCAAAGGGACTGCATTGGCTGGAGCTGGCCTCAGCACGTGACTGCTTGGTAAACTGCCTGTATTACTCACACTCTCACTAATTGTTTGAAGCCCTGCCTACATGTCTCTCTCACTGATGCATTGACTATTATTCTTTTGACAGTCAGACACACCTTTGCACTCTGACATACTCCTGCAGGCTGAATAGCTGTAATCTGCTGTGAATTGACATAGTAGTTGTTTAGCCAATACGCAGAAAGCATTTGACTGGATGAATAGAAGTCTTAACTAATCAGATGTATGTAGCCTATGTGTGGTATCTGAATGACTTGCATTTTTCCATATATGAAATGGGTGGTGACTACTTTAATCACTGGGAATGCATTTTTTTCACATGATTTAGTAGACTAACCACCATAAAAACAACAAAGACATACCATGTTAGCACCATGACAGAAAGATCAGAATGAGGTGAGGTTATCCCTGACTGCACAGAGAAAAGAATATGAACCAATGTGTGGAATCTACAGCTCTGTTTCCAAGAAGGTTGGGAGACAAACAATGAGCTTGGACAGAAGGCAGCAATGTTTCCTATCAGGGATGCTCTTCTGATACCAATCACAACACTGACCTGTTGACAATCAACCTTTCTTAAGGACTACACATCCTTTCCAGTGTAAACCTGGACAATTTGGTTTGGACTATAAATTCATTTATTCCTGAATTTTCCACATAAGCACTTTTAGATCACGTTAGTTTCTTCAAAACATCACTTGCAGCCTTCGTAGTAGGCTGGATCAGTTTTATAGGTCACTAATCACTTTGCACCCAAAAGAAAGAAGGATTTATTTCGGAGTCTTGTAATTCCAGTAGATTAAAGCTCTGCAATTTTAAAAGCCAGGATTCTGAACACCTAGCCAAGTAATGACCAAGATCAGTGGTATTTATCAACTCTAGCGTGTCAATCCCCACGCACATTTAGCTGCTTCTCGTAAACGGTAAAATACTGAACATTTTTATCCATGTTTTCCATAATGTCATCCTTATTCTTGTGTAACTTTCTCCAGCCTGACGCTTGTCTTTCTGCCTGCAGGGTATGTTTCGTGTTCTGCTGTAGCTCTGCTGGTGAGCTATGCAGAGCTACAGGTGAGATAAGTATGCTAGAAACAACAGGCCTACTATTCCCTCACCACACTCTGCTTAACAGTGGCCTGGGCTGACCCCTCCAAAACATTTACTCACTGTAAGCTGCAAACCAAATGCTGAGACAGCAAGACGAACAAAATGAAGAGGCAGAGTTGACTGATCCAGTACTCTTAAACATTAAGAACACTAAGGTGTATAACAAAAGTCAAGAAAATGGTGGTTGTGAAAATATAATACGAGATATATACTCGGGGTAAAGAATAACAGGCCGAAGTTGATGACATGTAAAAGGCATCTGAGGCCTATAGTGAGTTCTCACCTGGCTGGAGGCCTGTAGGATCTTGGAACGGAAAGGCACGATGGCACACAACACAGACAGGAACCAGAAGATGAAGAGAACTCCTGAGGACTGGACCCCACGTAACCTCTCAAACTGGATCAGAAACGTGGCCAAGAGCTGAGAGAGGATGGTAGGGCACATTACACACAGGAAGAGAGGGGGGCAGCGGGAAAGACTGAGTTAGATTAGCCACGACAGAATCACTGAGGTCACGTAAGGTAAACCACAGTCTGACTGGGTCTTTCATGCTGTCTTTTCCTCCACAAAAAACATAAGTCAGAAAAGTCCTGGCTTTTCTAACTTCTCTTTAACCCAATGTAGCCTTCAGGAGGGCTTCAGACAAACATAATGCTCTATCTGAACACTTGCAGGTTGGCTGGTACTATTAGATTAGATTAATACTACATACTACTGTAATTCTAAGAGGGTTTGGTGTCGTTTGCAATGTTTTCACACCGGTGAAGTGGGTTGAATCTTTTTATAGTTCAGTATTGGTAAAGTTTTCTTTTATTGTGTTTTCAGATACAATCTTCACCTCACTGGGTGCTTTGCATCAGCTTGTATTTGTGTATGTAAAAAACTGTATAATTTATTCAGGCAAATATGCATAGTATACCTGTAGTGTGCCAATGTTGTTTTTAAGTTACAAATTATGCAAAATGATGTTTACAGGGGATTGACTATTACATGTCAACCATAAACAAAGAGTGTTACATCAAAAAGCAGGACCACACATGATCTTGAAAAGTGGCTTCTGTTTTAGGCGTGCATGTATATTCCCATGCAACTGTGTTTAGATGGGGACTGTATTCTCACCATGGTCATGCCGAGAACCAGCGGGGTGACGAAGTAGATAGGCGGCTGGCTGTGTCCATGCCGCAACTCGTGGAATGTGTAGAAGAGATCTATCCAACACACAATCCATAACAACAGGCCAAACACCTGAGAGCAAACAGACGATGGCAATGGGAGGAAAAATGAAACAACAAACATGAAATATAAAATAACAGAGGGAAGCTAAGGCCATCTAAGCATTAGTGTGCATGTGCATTAAAAATGTATCTTATAAATTTAGAGAAACACTATCACTCTCCATCAGAATTAGTGAAGTACTGATTAAACTGACTCATAAGAGAAGCTGAGGGTGCTAGGTAACTAACAGTAACCAGATATATCTAACCATACATACTGTGATGGATCCTATTACTCTTCAAGAGAGAGGGTTAGAGTTTGCAAACATTATATGGACAGTTTGCCTGTAGTAAATTTACACCTACAGAGGAAAAATGTGGAGTCTCGCAAGGGTAGTACTAGTAGCACCCAACATACTGCAGTCTGTTTGCACTTTTGTTCTGTGACTATTTAAAGACATGTTTGGATGTTACAGAAGTTAAACCCAAAAAAGTGCAAGTTATATCACATTTTTTTGTTCAATTGAGATTATTTTTTATTGTCATTGGTGATGTTTGAAAGTAAAAAATATGTATTCAGACAGAGAGTGCGCATTTGATTAAAGACTGTATCTTGCATTTTGTGTATGAGGTGTCTGGACTGAATGAATAAATGAATGAGTGAATAAATGAATCAATGGAAGTCCCCTCTCACCGTTTTGAACCTGTTCTTAATGGACATCATGATATAGCCTCTGTTGTTCCTCTTAAGATAGAAGAGATAGATTGGGCATACAGCCCATAGGTAGATGCACGGCAGCCATGACAGGACAGAGAGCTGAAAACACTCCGGGAGGTCGGGTCGATCTGTGTGGAGTGTCTCATTGGCTACCTGCAGAACCAAACAAAGTGGGGATAAACACTTTAGTTTACGGAACATTATGTTTTATTAAACAACCCCAACCCCTTTAATAGTAACCACAAAGAAGCAAGTTGGGTCGGAGTCACATAGGTCAGTCAATATTCTTCTCACACAGAAGTTTTATTTACTGAGAATGTTAGTCAGGCTTCGCAAACCAAAATCTGGAACAAAAAACACAGTTCAGTTCAGACTAAATTTCATACATGAACAAACATAACTCCATAATATTTACCTATTACTTTAGTACGAGGAAACAAGAATGAGCTTATGTGACACACAAATGTAAATCCAGAGTTTCAAAACATTTTACACCATTTTACATCAGCAACACAGATAGCAAGGCTGCGATATTGTTCATTCATATGAACAGATCTTTCAACAAATAAAGGCATGAAGAAATCTAAAAGGTTAAAACATGTGGCGGACAACCTCCATGTGTTAATATTAAACATTTCTGTGACACTGAAGGAAAACAGTAGTCATTTATTTTGCTGCTGAACAATAACTGACCAATGCCGACAACCGGAGGAGAAAGGTAGACATAAATCATAGTAAAACGCAGCCCTGACACAGTTGTTATAAGTGTTCCCCTGGACAAACACAGTTGAAGGCCCACCCAGAGATAGAACCAAGATAAACACAGCTGCTGGCCTTCAGCCAGTCTCTATGCATTACCACACCCATCTGCTGAAGCGTGTGTGAAGAGCTAAGTGTACGTAAAAGTGTTGTTGTGGTAGAGAGGTGACAAGTAAAATTAGTCGTGCTGATGTGTAGGCAAGCTGTAAAATGTCTCTACTGCATATCCTTCAAGTTCTTGGAACTGGACAGCAGAGATTTAGAGAGAGAAAGCATCTTTTTTTTTTTTTTTTTTTTTTTTTTTTGTTGTTAACAATATTTTGGCATCCACTTATTTTTTTTATCTTGATATTTGATTATAATATGGATGCATCCAGGCCCAAAAATGACTACACAGTAAATAGAATAAACACTTTTTATCAAAACATATGAGCCGCTTAGCTTTTTTTTTTCCATTTTACAGTAGCAAGCCTGGAATTTGATTGCTTCCAAATGAATACTTGCCCTTTAAAATACAGAAACATGGAAAGACTCACATAGTGATGATATTGCATAATTGCTTACAACTGATACTGCTCACCAAATAGATAAAGAGCTGAATACTCAGGATAGTAATAGTAAAGTCTTATTAAATGTGTTATTAATAATAAATACGTAATTATTAAATATTTAAAGAAATGCTCATGGGTACAGAGGCAATCTCATCAAGGGAAAAGGTATGAAAACTGTATTTACTCCCAAATGAACCCCTTTAGTTTACCTGAGGTGCTACACTAGAGCCAAACCAGACATATTAAAATTTGCCTGCACTATAGAGTTTTTCGATGTAGTAGCTTCTCTGGTTTTTGCATTGCAAATGTGTGCACAACACAACTTCTTTGCCATTTTAGCTTCATCCTGGTCAACACGAGTTGCACGGGGGCAGCCAAAAGCACATGATTCACCTCCATACTGAATGTAATCCAGTCTCAGTCAGAATGAAACACAATGCTGAAAGGTAAATGTCAAATTTAAAAGCATTCAGTTATCTTCCCTACTCACTGGGGAAATGACAGTGAGTAAATACCATGTTTAATGACTGACCATACTGCACAATGGCTTTCTCTTTGCTCACAAGCACTGAATGTACATAAGACGGGTTTAATTAGTTTCAGCTATGGTGCCTCACCTTTCACATGCACGTCAGTTTTCAAGACAATTGGGAACATTTTGTTACATTTGTCTATGGATATTAAAACTTGGTCTGTTCAATCGCAAGTGAAAACCTACTGAACAGAAAATAGTTTTGTCTGATGAATCTATGGTTTGTAAGCTCTTTGACTGCTATGAAAGAATGTGTGTTTTTTTTATAAACACATTTCTGGACCAGAGGCAGTTTTCTTCTGGTGCTTACCAAAGCTATCCAACGTGAAACTGAACATTTTGCACATTGAGCCCTTAAAAAGCTTGTGCTAAATGCTCAATGTTGAGCCTAATATACTTCACACACCTGTAGGGGGTTATCACTATGCTTGAGAACTGAGATGAAAAGCGTGAGCCGCTTTACGATAACAGCCATCCAACATAAATGTTTCTCTTAAGTGGGGAAAATTTTACAACACATGATAAGGGAGTCCGAAACAAACCGACTATGAGACAGAACAGACAGTGGTTACCTAAAGGTCTGACACTTTCCTCCGCTGCGAATCTCAGCCTTTATCACTCGTGGGGCTGTTGCATAGCACCTAGTTATCCCAGGTTGGTTTCAGAGGCACAGGGAAATAAAGGTAACACGTGACTTTATAAAAGCTGTACGCGGCTTGTACGCGTTCCTTTTCAGTGACTTGACGTTATCTGTAGTCATGGCTGCAAAAGACATGAATCATTCAACACATCCTTGGCTTTGAGAATTTTGCATTGTACACTTCTGTCCTGCATCATTCAAGTTAAAAAAAAAATGAGCTCCACTACATAAACCTGTCTAATTTCCAGTGTCTGTGAGCAGTCTGCATGTCTGATGTCCCATCAGAATAACAGAGCACAAAGAAAAACTTTTGAGTATGTACATTAAGGCTAAAACACCATATTTGGCAATATCTGCACTCTTGGATATATCCTGGATGAAATCCAAAACATACTGTATGCAGTGAATAGGTCTATGGATGTTATGCCACAGAACGCTATAAGCCTTTAGTAAGTGGACATTATAGAGAATGATTGACTGAGAGCATTAGTGGTAAAGCTGTTAGCATCAAGCTGCCGCCAAGTCAAAAACATTTCAGTAAATCTTACAGACAAAACTTAATTTCCACATGTGCATACATCAGTGCTTCACACATAAGTTATTTGTACATTATAGGCCAACAACAGCACTACTGAGCAAACCACCAGTGTCAATAACATAGGTACAAGTGTATATTCTTTATAGAGTCATCTGTAATGTCAATTACATAATCCTACTGTTTGCTATCTAGATCTTTTCTACTATTTATTAATACAAGAGAGAATAAAATATTGCTGTAGTGATAAAATGTGAAAACTCCTTTGTCATTATATGACGTGTGTTGGCTCTTTGGTATGCTTTAAACCTCTTCCTACAGGACTTCCTGGCTCGCATAGCAAGTGTTTTTATCAGAACCTGTAACAACATGCCCACATCAAGACAGCTCCTTGTATTTTGTAATACAGAGGTAACTTCAGTCGAAACCTAGCCACAAACTTGTCAAGTTGCCAGAAGCATAAGTCCAGCGTCAATGCTGCATAACCTCTGCTGGGTGTGGAAGGAGGCAAACCTGCTAAAGCAACAGTTAAAGGCAATAATATGTGGACTGTGTCTGTCAGTTCATTTGTTTTTCTGTCAAGATGCCAAGAGCAGATTAACATAGCTTTTAGAGTATAAATAAGTCCTGTTTTTTCAATCTGACCTCAGTGAGAAAACACAATTTCCCTGTGTCTGCTTCACAGTAAATGTATTCCCAAAGATCACAGGTGGAAATTTCTTAATGTGAAGCAGCAGTAGGTGAACTTGCTCATTTTAATGACCAGTGCCACGTCACAGCTACAAATTCAGTCAGGGTATAGGGAAGTAGATCAGAAAGCAGTGGAGCTGAAATCAGCTGGAAGAGGAACAAACCTCCAAAACTACACTCGTGTGTTGCACAAGATAAAAATAGCTATACCGTATGAAACTGCTGCTTTCTTTGCCTGAAGGATTAATCAAGGCTAACGCAAAGATATAGCTTTACAGTGAGGCCACATTAAAGTAGTGTCCGTCAAATAGTCACTTTCCAATTCACCCGCATTATACATATATAAATGCTTAACATGTGGTGGGAGTGATGACTTCACTAATGTTTTCTAGTGCATTTAGAGGTTGGAGAAAATAAAGTGCAGCAGGCTCTCCATCTGTTGTCCGTTAAGAATGAAAAGCTGTCGAGTGGTATGAATGGAAGGCGGACAACAGTAAAGACAGGAGGACAGGAACTGCTGCTGGACATGAAAACAGCAGCAGTGTTATTTACAGGGCTGTGTTCATCATAGTTTAACACTATTGGATTCCCTAAATACAGATATTAGGACTGGCATTCCTGCTCATTGTGGAGAAAGGTTGGGGGGAATTTGCTGTCGTACTTGATCTTGACAGCCAATAAAACTGTTACAGAACATACAGGAAGTGACTCAGACTGTGCAGACTGTAGGTTAATAAATCACAGATTTGCCTGCTGTAAAACTAACTGTAAATAAGGAACTACACACATTTGAAAATTTTCAACATATTTTTAGTTTTTCTAACATTTCTGCACATCATGTTGGAATACTGACACTTTTTTAGCAACATTATTTAGGTTCTCACATTCTGGGGTGAAAATTGGGCCATTTCACAATTCTCAATTCCTGGTTTTTTACTTGCTAAGCAGTCTTTCAGTTCAGGAAATGGCTACTACAGATGGGGATTTTCTGTGAAAATATTAAATGTTACAAACAATGTTTGGATAGGAAGTGGTTGAATTGAGTTAGGAGTTAGCATACCTAATTCATTATTAAATGATACCATGTTGTCAGTATTTAACTTTAACTTCAGACTTATTAAGAAAATCAGCCTTTAACTTTACTGGGATCTAAAATTACTTTATATTTCATTCTAGTAATTACATTCAAAAGTAAAGGTACTATATATTTAGTGATGACTGAGCTGTAGATTTGTTATTTTATTTATTTATTCAGTAATCACCAGTGCAAAGGTTTGTCTACAGTGAGATTTTTCATTCAAGGCTTTAATCTACTAGCTACAGTGATAGATACTGTAACTACTGTATCTCTGCGTCAATATCTCTGCATTACACTATCTTAATTGGAGATAAAGATAACACACCTTACTAACTACACATTAACTACTGGGAAACATTAAACTCTTTCACCAACCACCCTTTGTCACCCTGACTGTAACTCAATTACAACAATTTCCTCTTTTTCACTTTCAATTCAATTTCAGCACTTAGCCTGAACTAATGAAGGCCAACTACTCTTTACACTTCACTACAGTCTGTAAAAATGGTGCACGAGGTGAACTCTGCTCCTCCTGTCTGGCTTTACTTTCAATGCACAACTGTAATCAAAGCTGCTCCTGACAGATTTAATTGTTGCTATACAATGCTGCTGATAAACAGGCTTTGGATCAGCCTGTTAGTGAGTGTACTGTACGTCACAATCTGCTTCTGCTACAGCTTTTTATACTCCTTTTGTGTTTTTACACATGGTCAATACATGTGTTTACTTCTTGATGTGAGCATGTGTTACAGGCAACGTTTACATTAGGGGGATGACAGTGTAATCAATATTACATAGCAGCGGGTTAGAAGCTCCGGTGCTTGAGCAATGGATACACTTCAAAAACACCAGCAGTCACTGTACATCAAAGATCAAAGGCATAATGTTTAGGTTTTCTCCATTTTGGAATAAATTATTGGCATCTCTGTGAACATGCACATTTTTTAATGTGTAGCCTTTGGGCTTCGAAAAACTGTGCCATTAAAACTAATTCCATTAAAACTTGTTCTAGGGTCAAAACAACATTTAGTTAGAACTAGGGTCTGGTTGAATAATGACTGAGATTAACAAGAAAGCAATATAACATAGTTTTTCTGTAAAGCATTTGCCATTCATTAACACCATTCTGACGACAAGAACTACAACTGAGTCAAACAAAGTCAACATGTCCAAATGTCTGTGTGTAATCTTACCAAACCTCATGCAACAAGGAGTCATGAAAGGTTCATGGTGCCAATGCAGGAACTGACATCAATAAAGCAAAGACATGATGCAACCCAGTCAATTTTTTTAATTTTAACAAGTTAACTCTTTTAGTTGTTGATGTGTAAATCCATTGATAAGACTATCTCCTCTCATTCTCATCCTCTCAAAGGTTGCTTTAAGCTAATCCTCCAAAGCGTGAACAGTAAATATGGGTCCAGCATTACACGCTTGTGGAAGCACGTACAAAAGCACTGTTACTGGAAAACATCAGTTCACAAACACTGATTTATCTTAGTATTATGTGATTGAGTTACTAGATTGCCAGAAAATACATACATTTTTCTAATTTCTCTGAATTGTTGATTGACAAAAGGTGTTTCCCACTGAACTGGATTATACTTGTTGGCAGAAGAAGCCCTCTCTCAGAGTTCAGAGGTGTTTTAGAGTGATATCTCTTACCGCGTACAGACAACCAGACAAACGCTTAGCTACACTGTATTGAAGCCTGTCTCTCCACCAATTTGGGGAAAGCACACAGACCAATGAGTTTGACCCTCTGGTTAATGGATCACGGATGGTGTTGTTCTTTTGGACAGATAAAAAAATGGCCAACCCAAGTAATTGTGTGGGACTACACTGCCATGCTCAAGGCAGATCGTATTAACCTGTTTGCTTGTGTCATTTGAGGAGCTTTTAGCCCACACTGCCATGACGAAACCACCGTATGGACCAATCTCAAGAGCTTTGAGGAACTGAGTTGTTTAAAAAATGATTAAGACCATGCCACCAGACTTTTCCTCTGGCTTGATATTACTCCAAGGACTGGCTTTTTTTCTAGGTCATCTAAGGTGACTACAAATGACCGCTGGTGTTTACATACACTTCAAACTAACTAGAGGCCGTTGTAATCTCCTACCACTCTTTACACTCAATTGTGCGTGCTCAGTGTGGGTCAAGTTAAATGCAAAGACCTGGTCAAGGACTTATTGATAATCCCATTGTTCATAAATGGTGCTGTATGTAACATGCACATTTATCTTTAGCTGGAAACAAGATATGTATGTGCAATATTAGCACATTTAACTCCTCTTTGTTTTTTTTGTTTGTTTGTATGTTTTTGGTGGAATTTAATACTAGTCATCAAATATCATAACCTTGACAAGATCAACATTGATTTTATCCTCAAGTATAGTCATTTGTTTGTTGAAACTGACATTTGTGTTAAATCAGTGTTCCTCAAACTATAAGGCCATGTAACGTAATGAATACATCAAATGTGTAAATCCTGAAAATGGTGTTTTCACTGTTCTTTATTGTTTGTGACTGAATCAAAAGCTGAGCTTAAGTTTTCACACATTAGGTCTGCAAATAATTCAATTTTTTATTGTATTAAAAAATATATAGATTTATTATAATTTTAAAAAAAAGTATTTTACAGCTGCTCAAGTATATCTGGCCAGCTGTTTTGTTTGAATGTGTTCAAGAGGACAATGCCAGCCATGACCCATTAACTAGAGGACTCTTTCCCCTGCTGTACCTGCAGGAATCTATATCCAAGAATTCTCAAAACTGAGTCAGACGTCCTCTCCAGTAAAATCTTCAGCTGATCTTGCATCAGTTTTAGAATCTTCCGTTCAAATGTCCATTTATAAACAAATCAGGACTCATTTTTAGTTCAGAATTGGGACCTTCAGTCTCATCATCTGCACCATGGCAACCGAATGCCAAAGAGGTAAAACACAGTGCAAGTTGTGCCTCTGCTTGGCCGGAAAGAGGGAAAGAGGTCAGTCACACTAATACAATTATATGTAATGTTAAAAAATAGGGATGCGCCAGTCTGACTTCTTCAGTTCAGATATTGATACCTGAATTCTGTGTATCGCTTAATTCCTGATACGGATTCAATCAGAATGTTGCCTCGTGGACGACAATGTAGGCATCAGCCTTGACATAAACACCACATAAACACGACTTTCCTGACTTTTTAAGACTAAATGTAACACATAAGTAAATGTACTGATATTTCTTATTTAAAAAATATTATATATAATAATTTATTATGTATTATTGGTCATACTGTCTCCTTTTGTTTTGTTCAGCAACAGGCACTTGGCGTGTTCTTTAGCATGATGCCTTTGGAGGTGCATGTTTAAGTCTCAAAGCATTTCCTTTGCAGATATCACAAGTAACTATCAAACTTGTCAGCGTGGCAAGCATGAAATGCGTCCATACAACTGAATCTTTAGCTCTCTCCATACTGTTCTTATGGGTCAGGTCTACTGGTGTGCTGCAAGTGCTACCGATGTATATTATAAGGGCACATCACAAACACAGAACTGAAGAGAATGCTCCATGGATCAGCTCATATGGACTGGCTCCATTATCCCATCTACACGGGCCATACGGATCTGATAATGGGGTCAATGTATCCATTAACCGATCTAGCCCTTTAAGCAATATTGTGGGCTGATTATCAGATATTAATGTTGGATCGGTAAATCCCTATTCAAACATCACTGTTGGAGCCCCTATGTGCACTCGACTTGTCTTTTCCAGCTTGATAAGTTGTTTTTAGCTCTTCTGATGACACAATACTTAAGAAAAAACTACTTAGTGACTAACAGCAGAAGGTCAGATGTTTATGTTGCCATGTGTGCAGGATGTTTAAACACACACGCAATAACAACTTTATAAGTTTATAATGTGTCACTGTTGTGTTTACAGTTTGTTTCACATCCCACAAGTTGCCAAAAAACTGTTAGTTTAGGATTTTTGGAGCTTTACATTTGCTGTCCAATGCTTCACCAACAACGGTGTCTGGGGGAGAACAAGAAGTCTTCCGACCTCCAAGAAGCTGTCACAAGAAATATTTGATTCTTATACTGTGAAGCACCTGCAGACATATGACATACAGAGAAGTGAAAAGGAAAGCTTCATTTATGAATCTTTGTTGAATCTATGCAGAGTCTACACTGTAGGCTTTTACTTAACATTTTTTTAGTACATTATTGTTCCAAGAAATACATAATACATAACAGGTTACATACTGAACATACTGAAGGATGTAATCCATGTTTAATGTTAGATGCAAACATTTGGCTTGTAAATATTTGCTTTTATGAGACGTAAGACAATGTTAATCGCATATTTTATTATGTTTATGTGTTTTATTTGCTGTGCATACATGAAGTATTTTTGTCCTGTGGTTACCACAGACACAGTTCTATAAACAGAACTCCTCATTGCCACACTGACATAAATACGACCCTCTGTGATTTATCAATGACCTCTCAAGGCAGCATTTGAAATATTAAAACCGGCATGTTCAAGGTAAGATCAAAAGAATAAATCTATGTATGGGACAGTACGGTGGACTGTAGGAGCTGCTGTCACCGCATCTCTTATGGGCGTACGAATAGAGGGCTGCAACAACCCAGCACCATGACAGCTTGCATTGGTTTTATTATTGTGCAAGATCAAATCCAAATGACTATTTCCGGGAGTGAAAATGACACTAGGCGTGACCCCTGCTACAACTAACAGTGTGCCATCAGCCAGGCAAAGTCAATGCTACTGTGGATCTCTGTAGTGAAGCTCCTACAGTATCTCAGTTAAAAGGCAATGGCATATATTACATCTAGGACCAGACCCTACTGAGCAGTAATGACCTTGTCCTACTGCAGACTATGGTATTTCCCCATCTCCTATAATGTTCATGAAAACAATACTCTGTGGGCATTAACGTGATCATTCGTGTCTCGTCTGATATCTGTGTGAGGTGACTTATCTCAGGCCTACAGCATGTGATTTTATCACCATGCACTAATAATCCTAATGGGACTATCGTGTGTCTAACAGGCTCTCCATTAGCTACTTCCTTCTCCATGCATGATATTGCCATCACTTTAATATCCCTACAGGGACCCAGCTGCTGCTGACTCCGACACGGGCCTCATCTGGACCTGAATGCTGCAAACACTACACTAAGTTTGAGCTCAACTTGCTCGTTTGTGCACTTCCTCGAAGTAAAGGTGTCAAAAACGAGAGCTCGCACGTCAACGGGACATCGACTGGGAGTTGGAGCAGTAGTTCGCTGTTAGCTAGGTGGCGTTTTATCAGAGGACACGGACGAACAGCCGCTGTCCGACCTCGGCAGGTAGCAGGAGGAGTGGACACAGGGCTAATGGGTTTCTAACACGGTTCAAGCGGGAGTTGACACCGACCGGCGACGGAAAATGTACTCACCCAGAAGGGGAGCTCTGGTCCGCAGAGCCGCTCCATCTCCGTCGCGGCGGGAGACCGGGAAGAGCCGGAGAGCCCCGCGTCCCCTCGACAGGTCGAGCCCTTGTTCTCGCCGCGCTGCTTCCCCCTGATGTGTCGTGCGAGGAGACGCTCGCTGTCCGTCACATACCTCACACACACACACACACACACACACACACACACACACACACACTCTCTCAGGTGCGTGACGCCACCGCGGAGCCGCTTCCTTCAGCGTGCGTGGACCGACCCGCGTCGGAGGACCAGTCGCGGTGCGAGAAGCGGAGTGTCAAGTCGCCCGAGCGGAGACGGCTTTCTGCGGGGGAGGAGGGCGGCGTGAAGACGGGGCAGGGCTGCTCGCTGCGCCCCGCCCACCGCTCCCCGGCTGCCCGCCTCCCTCCCTCCGGCCCCGGACACGCGCAGCTGCTTCTCACGGAGCCCACCAGCGGTCAGAGATGCTGACATGTCCCAGTGGACAGATTGAAGTTGTCCTCACTGTGGTCAAAGTGTCAGTTCAGACGGAGAGGGTGTTAGGTTGGTTAAAGATAAACACGCTCCTAAGGACTGAGCTCAGGCGAACAAAGTCTAGATGTGATATTAAACACACTCTTCACCCTGCCTAATCCAGTCCGTGGCCTTCTGACCTGGTTTGCTTGGAGGCTTTGGACTCAGGAATCACCATTTAACCTAAACATTTAATAAGTAACTTCAGCGCAGTGATCCATCCTTACAGGCACCAGTTGATCTGCAGAAACAAGAGGTTGGAATGAATCCTCTTAAACCACGTAAGCCACTCCTCATCACAAGGAAACTGAACTGTATGTGCAAAAGTGCAATACAGTAAATGTAAAGTAAAGTCTAAATAGTGTTTCATCCGCATGGATGTCTCCCACAACAGCAATCTAACTCTACACACTATACACACACAGAGCTCTATACACTGCACTAACTACAACTCTATTAGTATCTGAATAACTCTTTGTAGTATCATTCTAGAAAATTAGAGCCCAAACTGAAGAGTGAAACAGTCCAGTGCTAAAGAAGCTGGGCGCTCCATGCTAAAGGTCTCTGTATGCTCCACGTTTTTTTTAATAACTCTCTCTATTACCTAAAATGTATTCTAAAGGATGTTTTGGTTGAGGCTGCACTCGTTTGCCCTTGTAGAAGTGTTATATTATATATGTGCCGGAGATAAGGAACTTGGAGATACTGCGCTTCCAACTTCTCAGTAATCTTTGAGATGTGTGGTGGCAGCTTCTGACCACAAAACATCAGATAAAACTTAAAGCACCATCATCTCACACTGAAGGCGCTTCAACACAAAGCAGTAGAGAGAGAGAGAGAGAGAGAGGCAACTTCTCCAAATCTGCCTTCATGACAGCACTAACTTCAACTATTTTGCGCTGGAATCCCTGCTTTATGAGCTGCACTCAGCAACTATGCTAAGTCTCCCGGCCTCGAGGTATCACTGCTCCAGCAGGTGATCTGATTACCAGATAAGCCCTTCTGTTCGCTGCCTACATTCCAAGAAGAGCTGACCTTGCCCCACAGGCAGATGCTTCTGTGTCCACAATTAGTTGGATAATCTTTCTGATGTAGCGCAGGTAAATAAAGCCACTCAGCAGAGGAGCTGCCGAGTACGAACGCACCATGACATGTGGGGGAAGCCCTGTATTTTACGCCGCGGGAGCTGTCACAAGTGATCAGGCGTCAACAGCATCACCTTATGAAAGTAGGGCCTGTAAGCCCTGGTTCACTGGGTGGTGAGGTTAAGCACACTATAGATCCCCATGTGGGAAATTCAGATTTTACAGCAGAATCAATATATATATATATATATATATATATATATATAAAGAAAAAACTACACATAAGACATACATTATAGTCACATACACAGTGTCAAAGTAATAAAACTAGTACTACGACTATCTGTAGTCTTGTGAGGTCTTGAGAAAGGACTATGTTGGTGCCACTGTATTAATGCATAAGCATAATAAAATGCAGTGAACAACTGTAAAACAATGTGATAATCATAAAAATTATTATTATCCCATTGTTTTTCTTGTTTTTGGTGACATGTGAGAGCTTCTCCATTCAAAGTGTTATTAGAGCAAAGCACGCCCTCTAGCGGTCAATCCAGTACACAAATAGATCAGCATTATGTGTAACTTGATGGGCAGTAGACATTGTTATAAGACAAGTTATCTCAACAGTATTAACATTAGATGTAGTCCTAACATTACCTTATGTCGTACTTAAACCATTTACCTATAGTAAAGCAGTACTCCACTGAAATCAAAACTCCCTTACACCATGCAGACATTGACTTGAAGGGACAATCCAGTATTACTCAACCTGTGGAAGCAGCTGTGTCTTGTGTGTCTGTGGAGGAAACTTGTCAAAACAAATTCCCCGTGATAACTTCATCACAACCTGGAGCATGATGGTAGAGCACAAACCAGCAGGGAGTCTAGTGAAGCTCATAGTTTGAATTCTTATTTATTTATTTATTATTTTTATCATTATAATATTTTTTACTTTGATCTGCTTCCTATGAGGTACCACTTTTGTGAGACTAAACTGGTGCAGGACCTCTTAAGCGTTTACTATTTAGCAGCAGGCTGCTCCCTCTGAGTACCATTTGCCTTCAGATTACTGATAAGAAAAGTCCTGTTGATAGATTCATCTGCCAGCCCATTATTTCCACGTGATAAACTTCAGGTTTTACATTTGACTGTAGATTTCTTGAAATGTCACTTGGGATTTTTGCGCAGCCAGAAGGTGGAGTCATCACCGCAGTAATGTCTCTGGCTTCAGTCTGTGGGGTTCATGGTGCACATGCGGACTGGGCATGTGACGTGGGCTGATGACTAGTTCTACAAACTTTGCAGATTCGGTCCAATAAAATGTTTCAACTCGCTGAGGGAACGTTAGGTAATGGACTTAAAGAAAGAAAGTGAAACGCGCTCTTTGGAGACGATTTTATTTTGAAAATTCAAGTGTCTGTGGGCGGGTGTGTGTGTATATATGTGTGTGTGTGTGTGTGTGTGTGTGTGTGTGTGTGTGTGTGTGTGTATGTGTGCGCACTTGGCATATTCCAGCAGCTGCGCCGTCGACGCACATCTGGAGAGCGGCTCCGTGATGAATTTGAAACAAACTGCCTCATGCGCTAGCGCGCGTCATGGTACACACACGTCATAGCGCAGACGAGGACCAGGTCTCGCTGGACGTCTTCTCAGTCCACTACATTCATCTCATTTGATCTGTCAGCGAGCCAGAGGCGGCGTGAAGTGAGGCTGTAACCTGAGCCCGCCGGACTGCACAGCCTGTCCACGGCAGCTCCAACAGCTGGAGGAGGGCTGGACACATCTGCAGCGCCTGTTCCGGAGTGCGTAAAATGAAGCGGCTGCTGAATGGTTTTGTGCAGCTCGTCCTGGATGAAACATCTCAGGAATGAAGCAAAGCAGTGCGTGTGAATGACGGGCTGATGGGACGCGATAGGAGCTCTCTGTCTCTCTCTCTCCTGACTGCTCTTAGGGATCTGCAACAGTTGAAGTTGAGCACGAAAAGCAAAACAGCTCCGGGCAGGAATGTATCAGATGAAACTGTCCTCAGAGGAGCTGCGCTCTCTCCCACCAAGACCACCGAGCGTACACGAATCTTCCACAAGGAGACGGTTTGCCAAGCTGGGGAGGAAGACAAGTGATGGCTCTCAGCAGTGAGTGTAACTTCACACCTCAGTTATGATTAGTTAGAACCAGAATGAGAATAATCAGTCCTCTAGTTGTCTTTTACTTTGAAGGTCCCACAGTCTGGATGGGTGAAATCCTTCTACAGATATAAAATCATGCATGTTTTCTGATCACATCTTCTTCAACAAGCTTGTGCCAACTGGCAAACACCACAGAGTTCTCAGAAGGCTCTAAACGCAGCAGTGCGATGTGACAACCTGCTCATGTGCCATCACTCCACTGCATTGCCACAGAGTTTCACCATCACTAATGCTATTAATTAGAAGTTACATCCAAGCGGTGGCATAGCTGGGGAGAACCTTTGAACCGTAAGGAGCTTACAGGCTTGGACACTTGAAACAACACTTCATTATTTTCAGCTGAGGGAGGCATGGTGAAGGAGACTGGACAGGGGGGGTGGCAGACGTATGTATGCACTGCACTGTAGCATGGTAATAGAACTTGATTTGAACTGAGGCGCTTCATTTTGATGTGCTGTAGTTAGTCTTATTCAATTCTTTCTCATTTGCTGTTGCATCACTTGTATTTCTCAGTTCTGCTCTTCAACATTTTCTCTTCTTCTTTTAACTGTTTATCTCTCCTCTTCCTATATCTGCCTCCTAACTTGATGGTGAGATACTCGCTTTATCCCCATTACTCTACTTCTCTCTTCCCTGCCATTTTCCTTCCTGATGAATGTTCTCCGTCAATCATTAGATCAGCTTCGTCTGCAGGCAGCTCATCCACCAGCAAGTCGGCTGAGGGTGTGGTCATCAGGCAGCCGAGCAAGAGTCGCGTCCGTCGCCATACCAACCGCCTCTCGGGTGTCTTCCGTGGCCCCACATCCACCTCTGCCTCAGGATCCATGGCGCTGACTGCAAGCATCAGGTCATCGCTGTCCATTCAATCCAGGAAGGCCAGCAGTATGTGACACCTATTGACGTTTGTGGTTTGTCTGTCTGTGGGTGTTGTTGTCACAGGAAGGTGCAGCTATGAGGTCTCTGGTGCTACGTGTACACACTCAACATGAAAACACATTGCTGTTTTCATTCTGAGATATGTTAAAGGTTGATTTATTAGTCACAGGAAGTTAGTTAGGGAAAACAGTTGCCTTTTGTTGCTCTAGAGGAGATGTCTAAAGTCTGAGCGTTAAACCTGATGATGTCATCAGGGTTTATTCTCTAAGCTTGGATTTAGAGACTACAAATATATCACAGAAAACCTGCATTACAAACTGAAATATTGAAGGCATTTACCAAGCAGTGTGGATCAAACAAAAAGATGTTACGTGTTGCTTGCCCCACTACTAGAGTGTGTGAGTCCCCCGGCCTCATGGTAGCCTCATACGACAGAGCTGTACATTGGGGACTTTGATTTCCAACACTCAGTAGTAGCACAATATCACTAAGACAGGCTTAAATTGCAAGATTTCCAAATGGGGTTTTGAATGGCACTACTCTGAGATGGAAACAGAGGAACCACTTTAAGTCATATCAGAGTGTATATATTCATAATTTCACATAAACAGTACACAGTGAAGACTGTGAACACCATAGTGAATGTATTGTGTTAACCTATCTGATATTTGCTGAATGTTTTTCCAATGGGCTTCTATTGTTAAATGTTTATTTGTCGCCTGTGCTCACGAGCTGCAGTTAAAACGTCGCCCCTGTCTCCTCATGCAGTGATCTCTGCGGATGCTTTCATAGCCGATGACCCATCTGAGCTGTCCAATCAGATCACTGCTCCAGGAATCCTCAAGATCTTTGGAAATGAAATCTGCGAAGGCGCTCACTACAAGAGTGTCCTGGCCACCACACACTCTAGTGCAAGAGAGCTAGTCAAAGAGGCCCTTGAACGGTAAGACCATGTGTTATCTGAGCATGTGTGTGTGTGTGTGTCTGCCTGCCATATGTGTCCTTGTGTGTCTACTCAGGATGAGTTATGTATTCATGCTTCCTCTGCTGCACTATAACTTTATGCTACATCACCGACAAAGCAGCCAGAACTGCCTTTGATGCACTAAACTGCGGTTTGTGAGCAGCTGATTGAAGGTTAATGTGTCCATGTTGTCGTGATTACTATATTTCGGACGAACAAGTCAGAGTTGTCCCATTGTTCTGTTTGTTATAACTGCGGTACAGTGTGTGTATGTGTGTGTGTGTGTGTCAGATAGTTTAATAGTAGTTCTGTAAAGTCTGTCAAACCACAGACAACCAGTGTCTGCCCAGGCTCTGAGGCAGCCGCTCTGGAAAGCAAAAGTCTGACAGGCTTTGCTTATCTTTAAGCTAAAAATCTAATGGGATGATTGATTTAGTGGTATTCAGCATGTAGAGGAAAGAGTAAATCAGTTCTTTTCCCCCCCTCAGCAATAACGCACACTGTAGCAGCGACATTTAGCTGTATTATTATACAGTTAGTCATGGATTGGCAAATACATTAAACACATGGAAACATTAGGACGCTTGCTGATTCGAGGTTCAAGGAAATATGATAGTAAGAGATTTGTTTTATCTGCAAATTTCTATTACAATTAGAGTTATCAGATCTCAAAGTTTTACATGAAAGCTGCTCCAATCTGTATATTTAGACTAATAATGAAACACATGACTGCATATTATGTGAGTTGCGTGTAGGGAAAGACCCACAGACTCAGCTGTTGTGGTTTTACGGCTTAAAACTATGAAGCTACATCGTGTAAGCTTTTGTAGCATATGTGGGTAAAAAAAATATTAGAAAAAAGTTGCATTTATGCCAAAAGATGTCAAATGTAGGATTTAATTTACAATGCAAGAAACATAACAATTACTGTATGATCTGTGCTACTTCATTATGTTATGACTGTGTCATCCAGGTATGGCCTGGGGAAGGAGGAGGCAGAGTCCTATGTCTTATGTGACACCATCGGCTCCATTGGTGAGCATCAGTGGAAGACCGAAGGATTCAGAGTCGTGGGTGACAACGAGAAGCCTCTCCTCCTGCAGTCGCTGTGGAAACCCAGAGAAGGCCTGGCGAGACGCTTTGAAATCCAGAGGAGGAGTTCGGTGGAGGAGAAGACATCCAGAGACAAAGACACCGTCACTGCTGGTACATTGTCTGAGTTTAGGCCTAAGGCTGCCTTAGGAACTGATTATTTCTGCGAATACCACATCCTGATTCAGGGTGCCTGCATGTCCGAGAAATAGAGTGGTTCAATAAAGCATTGTCAGTATTAAATACAGTTTTAGAGTTCTCACAGTGAAAATGTGGTTTGTTGCCATGCTGTTTTTCCAGTGAAAATCTGCCAAGCCACATAGGCCAAACTATATTTTAATAGGGCTACAATTTCTTTTTTGTTCATTCTCTTCAATTTCTGGCATAAAATTGGCTTTATATTTTATTTTTGCTACCATTAAAACGGTCTAAGAAACTTTAAATTGAATTAACACATTGCAGACACCCTTTGATTTAATTGAATTGCTACTAGTGACACACCCACACTTAACTTTAACACTGTTTTTAAATCTCGTAAAAGCCTTTACATGGCATAATATCCTGTCTAATAAGATTTTTAAATCATGATACAACAGAAAAAAAAACAAAAAACTTTCCATGGATGCGTGAGACGGGGAGGATCACTTTCTGTCACTTCTACTATCGTTGTTATTGTGGTTGACACAGCTGCGGTCATGATGTAGAAGTGCATCCTGTTTTGTGTTTTGCATTTGTGAATGGCGCAGCTTGTGATAGCCTTCTGTCAGTGTCAGCTTGTGGATGCCTGCTGTGTGGGTGAACTTTTTTTTTTTTATTTCCATGGGCTCTTGCTTTCTTTCCACTGAGGTCTGTTTCCTGTGTGGGGCTTCTCTGTGTTGACTCTGGCAATCACACATGATGTACGAATGACAAACCCACACACACCTCACCTTACTTCAGGAAAAAAATGGGCGTTGCCCTATCACATTCCACTACCCCTGTGCTTAATGTATTTGTACAGCAGCTCTATTAGTACAAAGTGTAACAGGAGTGCTCATAAACCTATGTTTGTTTATTGATATCCCTGTTAGGTATCAATGCCCAGGCTCGAAAGCTGCAGAAGAGTCGCTCCAGAGTGACCTCCACCCTCATAGAGAGGACTATGGGTCGGGGTCACAAACTGTGGAGGAGCAAAAGTGAGATGGACCTCTTGGATTCTGATCTTGACTCCAAACAGGACACAGCTAATGATAAGCGTGTCAAGGAACGAAGCGAAAGCCTGAATGAAACCTCGCTGCAGAGCTGCGAGCGCCCAGAAACGAGCCCAGAACAGAATCACATTCATAGCCTTGCAGCTCCCTCTGAGGGGGACGGCGGCTCGCAGGCCAAAACAGAGACCCTCTGTCCATCGGGGCCAAGAGACGAGCGAGAAGGAGAGGAGTCGGAGAGGGAGGAGACGGAGAGCAGCGACGATAACACCACACAGTACTCCATTCATCCTCCCCATGACTGTCCGTACCTGCTGCTGCTGCAGGGCTGCAGTCCCACACAGGTATGTCATTCAAACATGCTCCCTACATCTGACCATTTGCCTAACCCATCCCTCAAACCCTGATTGTCCAATCATAGGCTTTGGCAACAATAACAAAACACAGTAGGCACATACTGAAGCAGTGTGCATGAGGCTGGACTAATAATTAGTATTTACAGAGGGTGGAGGGTGGTGTACTTTTTTTGTAACCTTTCCAAAACCAAAAGACGAGCAGTAAATTGAATGTATGTGTGTATTCATGTGCTCTGACATAAGCTCTCTCCTTTATTTCAGTGGCTTGTACATGGATAATCAACTGGCGGGGGCTTTTTGTGTTTAGCAGGAGTAACTAAGGAAAGAAACAGACAAATGATCACATGTGCGCTGAATTACATTCTAACAGATTCACAGAGCAAGTACTGCATTGTGCTCACTATTAAAATATGCCGGGGCCGAGGTTAACAGCGTGTTTTCACAGGGTAACGAGAGAAGTTCGTCACACTGTTTGCAGAAAAACGGTGTCAAAACACAGATCAGGAAACTGAAAAAGACAACCCTGGTACTGCTTCCTGACTGATTGCTAGTGTCTTTTAGCTGCGGACAAGTGTCACACACACCTAGAGGGACGCAAACACAGAGGTTCATTTTCCCCCTAAAGCCCCTTTGTAAGATTATATTTGAATTATGAACAAGGTTTAGGGAGTTTGTTTGTGAATTAATTTAGCTGGTTAAATCTGCCCTGTTGGAAAAGACAGGCATCACAAGGGAAATGTCAAACATAATAATCCCTGCACGTTGTGCCTCCCACTCACTGTGATTAATAAAACATTGTTTGTATAATCAGGGTTGGATCAAGGATATAAGTCTAAAGCCTCCACGTGAGGAGACTGTTAAGCTTTCACTGAGAGGGGCTGTTGTTATGTAGCTGGTGGTGGAGGTAATAAAAGTCATTGCGTACTCTTTTTTTTCATTCTTTTAAATATTAGTCTTTTTATGTAGAATATGCTGTAAACGCTTCTAACCAATCATTAACCAATCAGGATCCTAAAGAGGAAATAACGTCTCCAAAAGAAACATGTCAACAGAAAACCCAAAGAAGTAGATGTTTCAGTACTGGGCACTAGTGCAAGACAAAATATGCACTCAGTCGTTGCAGATTACATATTAACTTGCTGTTTTCTGCACTCAGGATTTTGTCATCTACCTACTTGTGGCGCCAAATATAGTAATCGGTCAGCAAAGTAATCACGAGGACAACTCGAAGCCTGACATCTTCCTCTTTGCTGCTGATATTCTTCCGAGACACTGCTACTTCTATCGCCGCGGCGCTGGCAACCCCACAACGCTCTGCCCTTATCAGGGCGCCACAGTCATGAGGAATGGCGAGATACTCAGAACAGAAGTGCAGCTCACCCCTGGTGATGTTATAGGCCTGGGACAACACTACCTGTTTCTTTTCAAGGATCCCTTAGCTGTGACACAAAAGGTAAGACTCTGATCTATACCAATGTCGATGCAGATTTTATCTAAGTTATGTTATTAAAAGGTATCGTCTGTATTTGCTGTGAAGAGGGAAACTTTGTCAGCATACAGTATACCTCCAGCATGCTTTACAGCTCTTGTTTCTGCTTTGGACGTGAAGGAAGTTAACTGTGCTGCACCTGAGCCCAGGATGCTGGATCACCCCACATCTGCCACTACAAGCCACACCAGAGAAATAAGCCTCTACAACACCTGCATATCGACCTGCACAGACTTTCAGAGCCTCAGCAACAAACAAGCCCAGAGTAGAACCCCTCCTCTCCTGAAATCCCCCGAAGGCCACAGCCTGACTCTGAACTATGAGGCTGAGGATGAGGACTGTATCGTCGAGGAGATCGTTGCTATGGGAAGTAGCAGTCACAAAGACAAACCGCCGCTGACTGTGGCATTTCTGCTGTGCATATGTATTCAGTATTCATCAACATGTCTTCATACCTCAGACTTGCGCAGGCTTCTGCTGCTTATTGCCAGTGGAGTTCAAAGTGCCATGTGGGTGAGTTGTGGTGAAATAGATCTCATCAGAATCTTTAAAGATGCTGTACTGTGAAATTGTCTATTGATCCTATTGGTAACTGTGCTTTGAGTTAAAGGAAGCCAGCATTTATTATTATATTTAGATTATTATTATTATTATTATTATTATCATCATCAGAAACCAACTCACATACGCATGCCTCAGCCATGTTATAGGTTTGTGAGATTATCATTAAATTATCACGTCCTGTGCTCATGTACAAAGCCTTTTTGTCGTCTTACAGGAGTATACCAAGGATCTAGCCGCAGCTCAACCTGAAGTGTAAGCGCCCCTTAATGTTTCTCTTCAACAATCAATTATAAAACAATCCACAGACAAACACAGAAGATCTCTTTTTCTTTTTCTGTATTGCAGACTCAGTGGTGAAGACTCAAACTCAGAGGACCTCCAGCCATTACAGGATGTCCTCTCGGGACTCCACCCTCTGGTGGTGTGGATGTCCAACAGTCTGGAGCTGCTGCAGTTCATCCAATACCAGGTGCCTCTTATTCTGGAGTGGAGAACCAGAAAGGAACAGGGACAAGAGCAGGAGGAAGAAAGACAATATGATGAGAGCAAAGAGGTGGAGGACTTCGGTTAGTTTCATGTTAAGCTTCATTGACACATAATTGCTATTATATAACTGTAAAAGTATTAATCATTTTGCTATTTTTACCCATTTATACTACCTAAGCAACTAAAGGTTTATTGACATGTTAGAATATCTCTGAGCAGTCTAATCTAACCTTTTTCATGGATGTAAATGTGTATGTTTTTTAGCCATGTTGGAACTTCATTTATCACGTGTCCGTTCAGCCAGTGAGGAGACAATGGTTGTCCTGGAGGAGGTTGTCATGCTTGCCTTCCAGCAGTGTGTCTATTACATCACTAAGGTAAGAGGCTGCTCAAACACCTACTGTAATAAATGTAGTATTTACACACTGGTGGTGTGGTATTAAATGCACTGGAGAAATCAAAGGCATGATCCTCACTAAGCCCCGGGCTTGTCCAGTTGGGTGTAGGTGCAATGGGGCAGATGTTTGATGGTGTCATCCACAGTTAGGGTTGACAGGCTAAATGGAAGAGGTCAAGTGAGGGTTTGACCAGAGGTTGGAGGGACTCTAGGATCAGCCTCTCAAAAGCCTTCATAATGTGTGAGGCCACTGGTCTGTAGTCATTGAGGCCTCTGGGATGAGGCGTCTTATTCACTGATCTAGGCAGGACTTTTTCCACCCAAGAGCATCTCTTTCAAGGTGCAGGCTGAGTTTGAAGATATGTTGGAGAACACAGACTTTTAGCATCCTTGGGCTGACTCTATCTGGACCTGCAGCCTTTCTGGACCCTCTTTGCTGCCTCCCTGTCACCTGACCTGAATGCCCTCTCTTTGTCACTGAGGATGGCTTTGATGTCTTGAGTGACCCAGGGTGTATGGGGATACAGTAACATACAGTGTTATCATGGTTTTTTGAGCAACATTATGCATTTGTAGCTGCTGCTTGCTTGGAAAAGTCAATACCTACCTAAGTTGGCACTTTCTGGCCAAAGAAGAGTCATGTAACCAGGCACCATCTGGTCCACTCACTGGAGATTATGATGTGTAGCTTAAGACAGAAAAATAATCAGAGACTGGCTGAGAATAAAGGGCCCCAGTCAGCTGCTCTGTCAGCTTTCTAATAGAAGGACCAGCCACACTGCCAGACCACACTGGGGGCATTATGATATGTGAGAGAGAGACAGGACACCAGGGGTCTTTGTGTGTATGTGTGTGCTGGGGGAGGATAAAGGAAACACAGCAGGGGTGTCTAAGTGCTGCCAATGGGTTTTTGCATTACAACCTCTAATATTTCAGTTGATGAAGTGTGATAAGATGCTAAATACACAAATGAAACGCAAGATGTGTTTTACTTTCCTAACACTGATGCAAAAAACTATTTAAGGGACTGAGAGGCAATGTAACCAGAAACAGTTGGTTCCTAACCAGTAAAGGCTGCATGAGCCTGATTTGCATTAAGGAGTGAATCAGAGAATTAGGTGCAATATGACAATGGCTGCTTCTTATAATGAAACCTCACAGAGTTATTATCTGACCCTGCAACAGCATTTATTGTTTTGGTTTTATAGTCTGCAGCTGTAATGTTTTGATGAGCGTTAATCAAGCCGGGCTCTGCAAAGCTGTAGTTCTAGTGGGTGTGTTACATGCACCAGACATACAACCAATGCCAGCAATTCATTTTTTATTCTGTCTTGAGCATTTCTCAGCTTTCACCTGGGGCCTCGCTGTGGTTCTTTTGTCTCTGTCTTGCACAGCAGGATGGCAGCTGACACCAGTCTTTGCCATTTGTACTGTAAACATAGTGCTACTCTTATTGTACTCATTACCGCTGTTGAGTAAAAAGGCTGTGATACCTGCTCAGGACAGTAGATGATAGTAGATGAGTAGCATCTGACAGCCAGCTATTTCTGGAGATTGTGATTCTGCAGAGAATTCCTGTGTACATTTGCTGAATAAAGCAATTCAGATTTTGATTACCTCACCATCCCCACTAATCAAAAACATTTTTTCAGTCTGCGGAGCGGTTTACTGACAACACTGGTTATCTGGGTCATGAATTTTTACTTGTGTTTCCAATTAAGGCTGCTTGACTGTGAAGATGAGCATAGGTGTAAATGCTGTATTTGATTGTGCGAAGTTGGCGTCCTTCTCTTTTTTTCTCTTTCTCACATGGAAAAAAGCAGAAGAAGTAAAATGGTATTTCATTCTAGCCACAATATCCAGTTGTGTGCAGTTTCACTGGAGAACCACACCCATTACATGGAACAGTGCTGGGAAAGTTTCAGACAAATTTCCATTGGAGCTGTGTGGGTGTGGGTGAAAATACTGTCCAAAAAGTACTAAAGTGTTCGTACAACGACATCAAACTCTATGATGGACATTTTTCCTCCTCAGTCAGTAGCTGCAGTGGACGTGGTAGCTGATGGCCGAGGTGGACGTCCACTCATATTGTTTCCAGTCCGGCCCCTTGAACGACTTAGATGCTTTAACCCAACAAGGCCTAAATAAAAAAGGGATTCATGTCATGTATGGAACCACATCAGAGATATCATTAGCACAGTGCTGGTCTGAATGGAGCAGCAGCCAAGCTAAAGTCTCATATGTCCTGCCAGTTGGAATACAGATGGACTGTGCCTGACGTACCCGGCTCGAGGGATCTTCTACAGCAGTTTCCCCATGCAGGAAGCACGTCAGTGATATGACACTGTGACTCTAAAGAAGAAACTATAGAAATTCCTAGTGGCTGCTTTTGCCTGCCAATTTTTGCCCAGTGCAGGAGGATGTGGTTATCTAACTACCTGCTCCCAAACAACACACGCTTCTCTCAACAAGTGTGCCTGATGAACCAGATGACTTCCAGATGGGGTTTTGTCAGTAAATCCATAAATAATTCGGAAACATAATACATATGTATACGTTCATGCAGCTTTTGCAAGATCTAATTCGTATTAGACATTTAGTGTGTTATAGTGAGAATTCCAGTTTCTGGTCAGTACAACAGACGATGTTACAGTAAATGGAAAGCTGTTTTAAGTCAAGATCACCACGTTGACAGAATAAGGCAGCTGTTTTCTGTCAAAGACAAATCTTTAAAACATGTGACTCCTAATTAATACTAGTGACACTTTGCAACTAATATTTGACTGTTTACTGACTAATTTAATATATCAGCATACAAGGTGACAACTTGGTGATTTGGTTATTGAAGGTCCAACTTTGTCTCAAAGCCAGGAAGAAAAGACTAGATCTCCTACTTGCTAATCTATGAAAGTCTTTTTGACAATGTTTTAAATGAGTTATCTTCATTATGTAAATGCGTTATGTCTTGTAAACAAGAAACAGTGATAACAAGCCTAAGTGTGAGGCTGTGAACAAAACACTAACCTCAGCATGCCAACGATGATATCACTAACAATAACTTGCATATATTAGCATGTCTAATTTATTTATCAGGTAGCACAACTGGTGGAATTTTTTTTTTTGTTTTTTTTTTGCAGGTTTGGGTCATAAAGCATCTGATAAATGAAAACAGACAAACAACAAAATCATTGGTGATCATGTAGAAGTGACCCAGCACAGTTGGCTTTTAGCAGGATGGCTGCAGCTTATCTGTCTCATGCAGCAGTCACTTGTGTTTGGTACCTGCAAAACAAACATGGTGTCTGTGCAGCACTATACATTTCTAAGCTAAAGCAGATGTCAAAGGTTTTAAAACTCCATCTTGCAGTCTTCTGAATAGGCCGTATTTACTACATTTTGGCTTTGAAGGGCAGTGTTGTTTAGTCTGAGAGCCTTGTGCAAATGCTGGTCTACACTGGTAAACAGAATTTTTCGGTAGCAGGTTTTATTTGGACATAGTTTCTTTGTCTTGCCGGTTACTCCAGGGATGTCAGGTCATCGATCATACCTGTCACCTCACAGCAGGCACTGACTCTCATTTTCCCTGGACTGACAGACTGGAATTTGTGAGGAATGTGTCAAGCTAAGAAGTAATCTGGTTAAGGCCTAATGATTTACTTTAGCGTTCATCTTTTCGCTTCACTAATGCGAAGAGTTCATGTGGTGATGTGTGTGGGTGCTCGGTGTGGAACCATCCTGACCCAGGTTTCCATTTTCCAAGGGTGTAAACGAGGCAAATAAAACCATAAAGACAACTTAGCTCAGCTATTTATTCACCATCCAACGAGACAGTGACACCAACGCTTCCATATCCGGGGCAAATTTGGTTTGAAATCAAAAATGGAAATAACATTTTCTTAACTGGGTTTATTTTGGGGCTTTTTAATGCTCATCCATCCGATGTGAGGGTAATTACAGCGGGACGGAAAACAAAAGGCGCCACTGGTGAGCAGCTATTCCTACTGAAGACATGTCGTGATGAATACAGATGCACTGAAACAGGCTCGTGGTCGGACTGCATATTTACTTTTCCTTCACAATGAATAAGCAGACAACACAGCATACACACTTAATTGTTTGACTCTGGGATAATATGTGCCATGCATGCGGTACTCCCAGAATCCAGAATTGTTTTTAAATGAATGAACCCTCTCTGGCTTGGCTCTGCTGGGTGATATTTTCCAACCAGAAACACTGCGAGATTATTTGGCTTAACGTTCGTCCATTTCCACTGTCTGATGTGTGATGGGAGCCACGACTGTACTGTTCATGTTCAGCCTGCCCCGGCTGCGGGGCCGTGTAGTAAATGTAAACTGATCTCCTTAGGGTGGATTCCTTCAGAACTCTTCACTCAGCAGTCCTGCTGCAGCACCATGCCAAGCCCACATGAGCCATATTCAGCTTTTTAGGAATGTGGATCTACGGCTGGCGCTGGCCTTGGAAGATTGGTGGGTGTAAGAGCGAGATTGGAGGGGAAAGGGGTTGTCTGTGTACAATTAACCCGAACAAAGCTGTCGTTGTGTTGTCTGGGCTCACCCTGAAGAGCAGGGAAGACATTTGGCAGGGAGGAAATGTTACAAACTCCATCTTCCTTTATTTGGACAAATGCTGTTTGTGTCCAACTAACTTTATGTCAGCTTATGTTGTAGTGTGAGGCAGACGTGCAGCTGCAGTATGGGTGGTCTAAGATCATGGTTAGAGGGTTACGTGCTTTAGTTCATCCCAGTGATCAGACCATCCACCACGCAACGTTAACTTTTCCAACCTCAGATTGACCCACAAGAATTGCCAACAGCCTCCAGCTCCACATGGACAAGTGAGTCACTCGCAGATGCGCAGTTTGCTTTTATCCGAACACTTCTGTCTTATCAGGTCCTGTACCCCATTCTGCCGGGCCTCCTCGACTGCAACCCATTCAGACAGAGCCCCGGCCATCAGGCGATTGGCGAGAGCGCCCAGGCGCTCGGCAGCGGTGGCCTGCAGGTGCCAGGCGAGATTCAGCAGATTGTGGAAGTCCTGACGGAGACCTGGAGACTCCTCTCAGACTGTCAGCTTCATCCGGAGATTTCTTCTCAGCTCACTGGCTACCTCTTCTACTTCATCAATGCGTCACTCTTCAACTCGCTCATGGAGAGAGGTATCATTTACAGAACCTACCTCCCAGGGGGGTTAACAGGGGGCACACACAGTACCACACGAGGGACTGTCCTGACACAGAAAGCCATGATGCCTTCAGGAAGAAACATGTCCGTGCATAAATGCCTTGCAGATCAGCAAGACAGTTGACAGGAATCAAGAGAGAGAGAGAGAGAGAGAGATTGTCAATCAGCAGTTTAGCTGTGACTGCCCTGCTCCCCAGTGGCTGCAAAGAGTCATGACAGCACCCAAAAAGAAAATCCAGTCCATTCATTTTAACTCTGCCAATAATATATAGTTAAATTTAATTTATAACAGTTCCTAAAGCAGCTGGACAAAGTAGTTTATATGTTACAAACCACTAAACAGGATGGTTCAAATTGAACAGAAATCCATTTTTTCCAATATTTGAAACTTAAAACAGTAAAAATGGGAGCGAATGAACAAATTGCTGACTACAAACATGTCTTTCTTCTGATGTGTGCACAGGCTCAGAACCAGGTTTCTACCAGTGGTCCAGAGGTGTGCGAATGCGGGTCAATCTCGACTTGCTCCTGGACTGGGCCCATGCAGCTGGACTGGGAGAACTAGCCTTGGAGCACACTCACGCGCTCTCGTCGGCTATCAATCTGCTGGCTACACCTAGAAAGAATTTACTGCAGGTAAAAGGCACACCCCCTCACACACACACACACACACACACACACACACACACACACACACACACACACACATTCAGCCGATTTAGGTTCAGCCAAACATAAATCATCACAGTAGACGTAACAGAGCCAAGAATGTAATGGTTTTATTGCTGATGATTTCCTCCTAAAAGAATGCATGCAGCACGACCTTAAATATAACACAACTGAACAAAGAGCTCTTTAATAGAGCTTAATTTTATTGAAATACTTACTGAGCACATAACAAATACACTGATCAGCCACAATACTGACACTCCTGACAGATGATGTGAATAACATTATCTTTTTACAGTGGTACATGTCAAGCGGTGGGTTTTTTAAACTGGAATGGAATTAGAAGCAGGAAAAATGAGCAAACGCATGGTTCTAAGCACCTTTTACAGGGTTAGGGTTAATCGCTCCAAAGCCAAGTGGTTTGTGACATTATAACTGTGCGTGCAGACATCATGGGCGTCCTTGCGGTCTGACTACCCCGCCCTCAACCCGGCCCAGCTGAACCACCTGCTGAGTCTCTACAGCCCAGCATCTCCATGCAGACACACCTGGACCCCATCAGCACACGACCAAGCAGCGGCTTGTAAAACTGGTGAGGGGGAAACACATTGGAGACCTATTATTACTAACAATACTGGTGCTGCACATAGAATTTTCAACTGTCTCTTCACTTTATTTTAATGCAATATGCTGTGTTCCTGCTTCAGCTGATATCCTGGTGAATTTTGACACCCACCATCCTCTGGTGCTGCCTGACGGGGAGTACCATTTCCAGCTCAGAAGGGCAGTGGCAGACTCAGCGTTGAGGGAACAGCTGGACAAACTCAAAGAGTTTATTGCTACCCTGTCTTACTGCCACTCCAACGACATCACAGGTGCTGGGAAACAGCAACAGAATGACCCGTCCCCTCCTGCTACCCCTGCTGTCTTACCTCCATCACCCCCGTCACCGCCCTCCTCTCTCTCCTCCCACCACCTGGAGGAGTTCAGCTCATGTGGTGCCCTCCTCTTGTCCCAGAAGCTAAGAAATCTGGAGCTGCAGACCAGAGAGATGAAGAGGTCAGCTCTGGACCCCTCCTGCCTCCTCACCCCACCCAACACCCCACACGTCATAGATCCTGGTGACTTGGTGAAGGCGGAGCAGGAGAAATGGATGCAGGATGACAGCGAGACACTGCCCCAGTCCTCTGGTGATGAAGGTATAGAAAGACATTACTGTGTAAGGCTTTCTTCTTCCTTTCATTAAATTGACCTCCCATCTTATTTTTCCCCGTGGTAGGTGGATTAGTCTTCGAATGTCTGGCTGCACTGAAAGTAGACCACTTGAAAACAGGGTGCCCCAGCATGAAAAGAATTGTGGAACTAAAAGAGGAAGAGGATGAGCAGGATGGGGAGGAAGAGGCGGACGACCATTACGATGACAGCCATGATGAGGTGTTTAGCTTGGAGCTGGCGCGCGGTGAAAGAGGACTCGGCCTTGCTCTAGTTGACACAAGGGTGAGTGAAAGAGATGCAATATTGTACAATACTATGCAACGTGACTCTGTAGTAACACATTGGCCTCTTTCTCAGGACACTTCTTTGACAGTGAAAGGCATCTTCATCCGTGCAGTGCTCCCAGACTCCCCTGCAGCGCTGTGTGAGAAGCTGGTACCAGGAGACAGGATCCTGGCTGTTAATGGAGTTAGTCTGCTTGGACTGGACTACCAGAGGTATGAATGAGCTGAAGTCCAAATGTATGCGAAAAATCTAATTTGGAAAATTGAATTTCTGTCTTCCATGTCTGTTTTGTCTCTGTCAGTGGAAAGGAGCTGATCCAGTCATCAGGTGACAAAATGAGGTTACTGGTGGCAAGATCTGATTGGATGGCTAAGGCTATACAGACTGAGTGCTGACTGCCATTTACAGTAAACTACCTTTTTTTGAAACCCTGAACGCACCATGCACCAGCAGGGCACCTGACTCTAAGAGACTGAGACTTTTATTAAAAAGACAAAAATGCACTATGAAATAGAAGCAGCTTCTGCTGCTTGATGTAGTTTTACAGCTTTTAACTTTACATTGTAATAACAGATAGGTTGTTATTGATACAGTACTCCAGTGATTAGAGCATTTTGATTTGACCCCTTAGAAGACTGTGCCTCAGACATGATAGTTTTACTCCAGACATCTCAGCTACCACATGTTTTCGGGACCCCGCCGTACAAAACTTTCAAAATAAGAGCAGCATCCATGAAAGTGTCACATTGGGAACTTTGCATCACTCAACTTTGCTGTTGAAACGACGTCGCTGCATCACAACTTTTATCATATGTCCCATTGAAAAATAACAAACTTAGGCCAAATGTCATTGCAATTCTTGATTTCAGCCTTTTTTATTCATGTGGATAGAATGATTGAATATGATTGTTATATATATTGTTAATAAGCGTGTATTAAAAAAACTTTAATTGAGTGTTTTTTTTTATTAGGCATTTTCACACTACCTACCTACACAACCAACAGCAATAGGTCCTCTTTACAATTCACAACTGTTAGTTGGTCACCAGTCGCCCGAAACCCTAGGAAACACAACACACAAAATGAATTATGTTACATTTTTAAATAATCTATATTACATTGTTGTACATTGCATATATTTAACAATATTTCTGTGTTTTTTTGAAAGCAGATAAATGTAGTTAGTTAGTCCTCACCATTATCACTACTTCATAGGAGATGTACATTGTGTGGTCTTTATCTTCAGCATTCAGCCAGCCCTTTACGTGATCAATCCAGGAGCCTAAAACAACTAGAGGGTAAGAAAAGCCCAAGCACTTTTATCATTCAGTATTGATGGTCATTTCTTTAAATAGTGCCTGTGTTAACCACTGCCCACCTGTGTGGCCATAGCTATTTTACAATATATAGTCCAGGTGATTTGTCATGTACCATATGGTATGTGCAGTATACATTACCACAAATAAATACTGTTCATTAAATAGATGTAATAATGGGAAAGCAACCTTCTCCATTAATGAACTTGTTGAGGACCCTGCTCTGTGGGCCTGGTTTCACCAGGAATTTGGTGGTCTCACTGCTCTACCATCTGAGTTACTGCTGCCCCAATTAATAATTGCAAAGTTTCACATACCTTTTCCACTATCAGTATAATAAAGACATGAAAGATCTGAATTTTTGGTGTTTTTTTTTTAGGCAAATTGTATTTGTTAATACTCTTGACTTAAATGAAGGTCAGATCACATTTTATGCCAAATTAATGCTGAAAACCATGAAATTCCAAATGGTTTTTTGTTTTTTTTTAAGAAAAGTCTCCAATATGCTCAAATTTCTATAAATAAGCAACAGAAATTTTAGGATTCTTTTCTGGGGAGTTCTGTGAAATCTTTTGGGCCTATGGATCTATGGTATGTCTGGGGGAACAAGATGCATACGCTGAAAAGAACAACCTAAAGTCAAGCATCGTGGTGCTTCGGCACTGGAAACCTGCACCATGTGGAAGGCAAGATGGCTTCATTCAAGTATTAAGATATCCAGGGAGAAAGCATGCAAGGCTAGTCTGTCGCCATCCAAGTTTTGAGGATTAAATAAAAAACAAAAACACAAGCAAGATCTTGCATGCTTGTGACAACGCCTGGCTTGAACCCTGTAGAAAATCTCTGATGGGTTTTAAAGAAGACAGTCACAGCATCCAGGTGTGAAGGATATCATTTGACAGTCTATCTATGGCTGACAGTCATTTACAAATAATTTGCATGGATTTAGAAATGGACTGGTTAGAAATGTGCTATGATTGCAATGACCCAAGTCAGACACTGTAATCAGTGTCTTCAGCTGAATGTATTTTTAGTTTTAGCAGAAGCACAGGCCTCGGTGCAGGAACCATGGTAATTAGACGTGGGATATTGTTTTATGATGTTCTATATATTCTGTATTGGAAATGCTCAATGACATTTCTGCCTGTGGCTACAAACCACAATATCCTACCATTCTTCTTAGCTCGCATATGTTATTCTGAGCCTTTGCATTGACAATTGAAGGTTGAGACCAACCTAACTTCAGTGTCATGTTAGTCAGAAATAGCCTTCCAATAGTAACTGCTGTCATTTTAAAGGATGTGTTTCCATTCTACACAAGGCCACCGCAGACAAAGGCCAAATTAAGGTAGATTGGCAACATTTAACAATGCGATACAGAAACTTGTCACTAGATGGCACCAGCGCCTAGTTTTACATTTTGTATTCACCATCTATTGGCTTGAAATAGTCAGTGTTTGCAGAATGATGCTCCCTCATATTTGCTTGACTTTTACAACTAATAACTACAGCTGATTAACACCAGATTATATTTGCGAGGTACTGCTACTTTGAAAGAGTAAAAACAGTCTTTCTGTATTAGTCTCTGTGGTTTTGATGCTGCTGTTATGAGCTGCAATGGTCATTTAATGACAGACAGTGACAACGAATTTACATATTGCACATTAACATATTGCAGAGTTGGCAATTCCAGTGTTAACAGCACACATTGGTAATGCTTTAAACAGACGTTGTTAATGGAGCTTCTACTTAGCTGGACAGGGGCTTATTGTGTTCGCTAATCCAAGTTTATCAATTTAAAAGGCTAAGTGGTCATTAGAAAACCATTATACAATTGTATTAGCGTAATGTGCAATCATGTACAGAACATTTCCATGAAAAATAACTTTTCGAGTTTGTGTACTTGTTAATCATGTCTACCTTGCATGCAGATTGTTGGCTCCACTAACCCCCCCCGGGCAGATACGTCCACCTTTACAGCACATGGTGGCAGGAATGCTCCACCATAGCCCCTTAATGTGCAGTCGAGACAGGAGACGAGGCTATGGCAGCTCTTCTTCTTCTAGTCTACACAGACAACTAGAGGTTTCTCCCAGTTAAGGAGTGGGTATAGGTGGAAGGTGGTTATTTTTGTCCTATTCTGCTGCTACAGCCATATTAACCACACATTTAGAGCTCTCAGCATCATTCTGTCTTTGGTGAACCACCCTGATAGGTGTTTATTTAGATAACCGCCAGCCCTTTATTCAGCGCATGTTGCCCCAGTGCTGCGTTGTTTGTGGGAGATCGAACGGTTTGGAGCTGACTGTGCTCTTGTTTCTGTGTTTGCTGCTTTCTGGCTGTTACATAATGCATCCAGTGATGTCTTTATTCAGTTGCTGCAGACATTGAAATTTTGTTGAGCAAACAAAACTCATTTTCTGACAGGATTCCTGGCTATCCTCTTGTCCTATTCACTTCATCTTTAAACTTTTATGCTGTCATCCCTCACTGGAGTGGCCGAGGTAAAGCCAAACTCCTTTCTTTTGGCACCTGCGTAGCTCCAGTGAAGTAAGTGCTTTGCTCAGCGGCCACACAGTACAGTAGCTCTTGCTCTTCGCCACATTGCCCAATCACAAATGTGCAAGGACACAGATAAAACATCTGCTGCAGTGCTAGCTTTCCAGAGTAATAATATTCTGTCTTGGAGTATACGATTAGTCGTCAGGGAATGTATTAGTGAGACACAACTTCCTGGATTTCATGTTCGCCATGACAGGATAGGAGAGCATTCAGGTTGTCTCAGGATACGTTCAAGGCCCCTTTTTTTTTTTTTTGCATCACTGCACTACAGCTTCGTCCACCAAGGCTCTGTGCTTGCCAGTCACAAATATGCAAGGGCACACTCCTGCTAGATTTCTGCAGAAAGTGGAGGCGGTTCTGTTTACCTGGCAAAAGTTGCGACGAAGCACAAAATGACCATCATTCCAGAGCAAAACCATGTCTCAAGGAGTAGTTCAGCTTCTGTGCACGGTCGTGCGGCTTCAAATGGCTGTGACTACAACACCCGAACTTGACTTCCTGGATCATAATTCACAGTCTCATCTGTTCCCAAATCAACACGTCCCTTCCAACACAGCATGTTGAGTTTCTTTCAGACTGGGGCTATTTTCTGTTTGACTTTGACCTTAGTCTGGTGGATTTGAACCGAACATCCCTCCACTGCAGCCATCAGTCACTGCCTCGACTTCACCCCCTAAACATATTTGACTATATTTGCTGGTTCTGGATAGCTGGTGATGTACAGTACAGGTATACAGCTCTTTGACCATTTCGAAAGGATGTCAAATATAAGAAAAGACGAGGCTTAAATTGTCAATAGAGTTGATCTTTCTACTTTCCTGGAATAAATATCTCTTCTCTTGTCTTTCTTACCCTATTTTCCTCCTCCTGCTCGGTCCTTACTCTTTTTTTTTATCTATTCTCCAATCATTTCTTCTTTTTCTCTCCTCTCCTCTTCTCTTCTCTCCTCTCCTGGGGGTATCTTGTCCTCTTTCTACCCATCCAGAACGTTCCCTGGCCTTTGCCCAGTACCCTGCAGCTGGTCCCCATTGAGTTTCCCTGCGACTTTAACTCCCTCATCTCCTCTTCATCCCCCTTTTTCTCCTCTAAACACTCTAAAAAAATAAGCAAGGGGTTTGTTCACTATTTTGCTCTTTGAGTTCCAACAAACCCCCACCCCCCACCCCCCCACCCAAATTCTTTACAGACTTCAATAAGGTTGTAAATAGGCCTTTTAAGCCAATAAAGAAAGAAAGTTAATTTGTACTGTACAAACCTTTTTTTTACCCAACTGACTCGATGTTTTTAGAGTGTAGACTGAGAAAGAAGCTAAAGAGTGGTAGAGGGGGAAGCTGGAAAGATATTTCTGATTGAAGAATGTAAGTAATTAACCCCTCTTCCTCTCCAAACAAAAACACCCTCCTGTAGCATGCATGGGGGTGATTGGTGTGTGTGTGTGTGTGTGTGTGTTAGCGTTCATGGGCGTACACACACGCATTATCTACCATGCATGTATGCAAGGCTTTCGTCCTGATTTGAATCCATTTTGTATCCACATTAGTACAGTTGTTCGTCATATGTAAGGCCCCGGCACCCGCCCACACACACACACACACACACACACACACACACACACACACACACACACACACACATTCTCTGAGCTCCCACACCACAACAGACCCTGACACCTCCTAATTGGGATGGATGGATTTCATTACGTAGCATCAAGAGAGAGTGAGAACAGAGATTGAGGGGGGAGGAGGGGGAAAAACACAATGTGTTACAATAACAAACACTACAGAGAGCTGCAGTCCTCGGCTCCCTGCTCGCTTCACACACACACACACACACACACACACACACACACACACACACACACACACACACACACACACACACACACACACACACACACACACACGTATGATGTACACATTTTTATAATTTGGCCTTTAGTTGCTGAACTGTAACTGCGGGCCCCCAGCGGTCGGTCACCTATCTCTTTGAAAACTTCTTCTTCTTCTTCTCTTATCCCCTTCCGTGTCACCTCGCCAGCGGCGCCTCTTCCCCTTACCACAAATCCCCGCTGCTGATGCTGATGCTGCCTCTGACTCTGCGATGACTCAGTTCGCTAATGACCCAACAAAGTTGTCAAAGGCATCATCAAAGGCACAAGAGGACAGCGTGCTCAAGCATTGCCATTTGGCCACCATTAAAGCGTTTATGTAGATTATTTTCTTTTTAGAACAATATCTGTCACAGGCAGAGCATCAAACCATTTGCTTCAGTGGAATGTATGCGAAGGCATATATGAAGCCAAACCACAAAGACATAAAGGAAAATTATAGACAAACACAATAACAATGTCTCTTTCTGTGAATGTTTTGCATGAAATTTATGCACTTATTACTCCATTATTTTCTTAAAGTAAACGGTCCAGTATTATCGCTGCAGTGTATTCCTGTATATGATGGAGCAATGCAAACTGACTGCAGTGACACAAACACTGGATTTATACTCGGATATCACCTAATGGGTTGTATCTAGTCAACCAGTCATGCTGTAGCTTCACATGCATGTCTGTCCACACATAGTCTAATCAGTTCATCTATAACTTCAAGTGGGCATTTGTGCCAGAGTGATGAATGAATATGGCTCCAGGCAATCCTGAGATATTGCATTATTTAAGATTTAAGTTAGATGTTAGATGAAGACTAGAGCTAAATGAGACAGAATACTTCATAATACTAATTCATTTATCAGATTAACATGAGCACTGCTGTAAATGAAAGCTGGATATGTAATAATGGGTTGTTCATAGAAATTTTATAAGACCATAATTAAAAAGTCAATATTTTATTTACAGCTTTGTTTACGTGGCTAAACGATCAGTTCTGCCATTTCAACGTTTTTAGGCACTGGCAACTTGGTTTGTGGATCTTAAACCTGTCCAATATATTACAGTTTATGAGAAAGTGTTAGCATGGAGCACCACAGCTAATGATCTACAGGGGACACATGATTTGGGATTTCATGTACAGAGCGTGAGTTACATGGTTTTATTACAGCCGATTGTTAATAAAAAATGTCATATTTACAGTATTTTATGGCACAGAAAGAGGGGAAGGTTGGTCATTAGCAGCAGTAAAAGAAATAGTCTTGTCGTTGTCCATGTGAGTTAATTATAGTTCATGTCAAAAAGCCTCCACACCTCAAATACACTCATTTATCTTTCTCAGTGAGAGGAAATGTGGGTTGTTTGAGCAACTCGCGCGCTGTTCTGCTCCCCGTTCATCTGTTCTGACGCCAACTCAAACACACAGATGGCATGTTTAGTTATAGTTATTGAACATATGTGTGTGTAATCATAGTGAAGTCGTATGTAGAATAAATGTGCATAATGTACAGATGTGTGCGCGGGTACAGTAAGTGTAGTTAGGAATTAGCACAAAGCGTAAGTTAAAAAAGGTTTCCAATTCATCCGTTCTGCATATATTCAGTACACAAACAGACGCATGGTGTGATTGGGGTCTGTGGTACAAGTGGTTAATGTAACGGAGACAGCTGGATCCGGCACGGACTCGTTTCTTGCGTTGTTAGACGGTGGAGTGTGATAAGTCAGAGTTTGGACCGCTCACAGTGGGATGGTCTGGATGCTGTTTCATATCCTCAGCTGTGGATTAACTCTCTCCTGCCGCCTGAGCACTACAACACATGTAATATTTAATTTAGCAAAAACAAGTCATTCTGAAATAGCTCATAAATGAACTGAAATAAAAATTTAAATTTGGGTTCCTTCATGAGACTTCATCCATGTAGACACAGCATTAAGTTCAATAGTTCTGACTGATGGGGCTCTGCAGATAATGCCCTTCCACTTCAGAGTATTGCTGACACCACAGCCAATTCAGGATGCTGGTTTCCTCTTGTGCACAGTTTATGAGTGATTATTTTCAAAGCCACTGTCTTGTTGGCTACAGTATTTTAACCTGAGATTGGGTGAAGGACGGGGTACTGCCTAGACACTTGTAGTGCTTATACTGTATGTAGTGTGAGGTGAACCTGGTCATCCCTTGCATGGCTGGGGTTTCCGAGAAGATTTTGGAAATAACAGCATACCTGTGAGCTTCAAACCCACGAAAACACTCAGACAGAGACTTGTTCACCCTAATGACTATGAGCACTATAGTGTACTGTGTCCAATGCAGTGAAGAATGAGCTGTACATTGGAGAAACCAAACAACCGCTACACTAGAGGACGGCACAGCACAGGAGGAGTAACACCACCTGTCTCCTGCTTATCATGCTGCCTTTTCATCTATGCCCAGAAAGTTCAGGACCAGTTGGCACATTCACCAGGTGGTCTCTAACTAGCTATCTTCAGATAGTTGATATAACTCTTTCAGATGAGGTGACAGTGTTAACCACAGGTGACCTTAAGTACTTTCTACATTTAAGTAGCGTTTTCCACATAATGACAACAAGAATGCTGCTCAGAATGTTCAGCATTTAATGTCATTGTGCCCGCTCAGCTGGTAATGACTACCACATAGGCCCTAGGAGGTACAGTACAGACAGAGGTCATTTCTTAAATTAAGTATTGATTATGGTGCTGGAGTAAAAATAAACTGAAGTATGTTCATCTTCATATGTTGCAAAGCAAACCATCTGCTTCATTCATTCATTTTTGTAAGTAACATGAGTCCATGAGGATGTTCAGGTCATATCCCACCATGGAGGTTCCTTTCTCTTCCTTCTGACCTGAGACTCATCTCTCTCTGATCTCTGTGTGCCTTGGCAACACCCTCAAAGCCTCCCCTGGCACATAGCAGCAATCTTTTCTATTCCTGGGATGAAAAGGAAAAACCTCTCACCCAGTGAGCATCCTGGAAAGCTCTGGAAATGCTCCTCCACTTCTTTCTAGTCTTTGAAGTCCTTGCTTCCTGTCTACAGCGAACAGCTTGCTGAAGACGCTCAGAAATGATATGAGAATGTAAAAATGTTGTTCAATGGGCTCTTTCATTTGGTGGAGCATCACATCTTTGTGACAATGGATTTCAGTGGTCTGAGCCTCATGGTGGAGGAGGAAAAAGACCCTGGAACAAACAGTCCCTGGCTCCTGGGAAGCCACGCTGTTACGTCGAGACCTGCAAATCTATCATTCAACATACCATAAAATCTACCTTCTAATAACAAGAGTGCTAAAAAGAAAAACACCCTCAGTCACAAATTTGAAAAAATTTGAATCAACTCTCTGGCTAATAATATTATTGCGTACAGAAAAAGGCGTCTGTGAGAATGTATAGAGGACATTTAAGTAAAATGAAAATAAGGGTTGGTTTTATTGTGTAATAGACTGACCCCAGCCAAAGGAGTGCAAAAATAGCGACATAATGTGATCCACTGGTGTTACACAACTGGTTATGGGTAGGGGACTCTTGACATGTGTTAATAACGTCTGTAAGGCTGCCACAGCCAGTCATCGACGGAGTGCTTTGCTGCTGTTTAGTTTGACGTCAGAAAGGGGGAGTTGGAGGATGGAGGAGAGAAAAAGAAGGTCTAGAATTTCATTGAGATCCAGTTCCAGTACAGCAAACTAATGACAGGATGGAAAGAGATACCGCTTGTGTGTGTGTGGGTGGGTGTGTGCATTTATATGAATCTGAGTGTATGTTTGTAGCTTCATAAGGCTTACGGTCCAATGCATATAATTATATTAAAGCTGCTTAACAGCTAATTATTAAAGCTGCAAACACACAAAAAACTTTATATGAATAAGTATCCAAATGACTATGTGTGATGTGAAAGGAGTTCTTCATAATGACCAAATTAAAGTATTATGACAGAGCATCGTTAACAGGCTCCACAGTCTTTCACCTCGTCATTTTGGTTTTACAGCCCACAAATCACAGGTTTATTCTTGTTTTTTTCTCATTACTGTCATGAACGTTGTTCATTTTTTAAAATAGAAAAGGTCAAATAAATTCCCATTAGCTCTGAAGTCACAAATAGTGACTAGTTGGAGCATTTAGCAGCTAAACAGTTGTATTATATAGATCCTGGCTCTTTTAGCTTGTTTTAGTCAAGAGCAAAAACAAGCTAAAAGGAGGATGAATATTAAATTCGTCAGGTGTAAAGTACTCAAATGAATGCATTCAAAGGCTTCTGGGTATCTGCTACGTCAAGGCATTTATCACTCCAACGTAGATGCATGTGCAGACGTTTGAAACGCTAATACTAACTATAATAGTTATAATAACAATAATGACCTTTATGTGTACAGTAATGTAGTGTAATGTAGAACAGCGATAAGTCTGCAAATTAAAGAATATTAATAATAAAAATAGTGTAAATAATTGTGAAAATGATATATTTTCTGTGCATGTTATCATGACAGCAGGCAGGTGTAGGAAAAACATAACCTTTTGATGTCTGTGTCTTTTTCTGGCCATGTGCACATACTTTATTATTGGTTTGTGGACAGATAAAGTACAAGTCCATAAACACATAAAGTAGGCGCATATTCTCCCTATGCAAATAGTCCAGTGCATCTCCATCTCCATCTTCATCATTCTATGTATATTGTCTCTGGTCTTGGATAAACATATACCAATCATTTTTACTTTACTCCCAGACCTGGAACAGAGATGGATATTTAATTTAATCCCACTGCATACACTTCGCTTTCTTTCTCCTCTCGCTCACCCCAAAGCCATTATGGTTAGATGAAAATGTGCTCATTACACAATCCCCAACACCCCCACCCTGCATCAAGACATGTTTGTCCATCATAAAATGCCGCATTAATAACCCATCACATGTAGCTTTCCCAATGCTGTATATTTATCTTAGCCTTTGCCTAGCGTGCAAGCAAAACAAACACGCCACTGCGGTCAATCGGGAGGCGCAAGAGAATGGAGAATGCGGCCTTGGGTATGTACAATATTCTATGAGCGGTTTGTTTTGAGTTGCAAGCTTGGGGTGGTGAAGTGAAATACTGGAAGAAAAGTCTGCCAGAGTGACATGATGGAACATTTACCGGCAGCATTAGCAGGCGTTTAGACTCAAACAAAACTGGATTTGATTTTATTAATGAGCGATTACTTATTCTCAGCTTCTTAAAAAAAGTATGAACTTGGTTCAGTGTTTTATTCAAGGAACAACTACTGTATTTGCAGAAATGTTACAGCACATACACTCTAAGGACTTTTAATGGGGAATTTGACCGACTTTGTGTGGTTAATGGGCTTGGAGCCTAAGACAAAGAGGGTGTCTGAGGTTAGGACCTGAGAGTTCAAATTCTTTATGTTCCCACCACCATGTGCGCATCAAAGTTAATTGATTGCCAGTCCCTTTCATCATATCATTGGGGCGGTTGTAGCTAATAATAATTCTAATTGGGTTGGCGTCTCGACCCCTGGCTCCTCCTGTTCATATGCACAGTGTGCTTGGGCAAGACACAGAACTCCAAAGCTGTTGCAAGTGGGTCGGACCAGCGCGTTGCATGGTACGGGTGTGTGGAAGTGTGTCTGAATGGATTTCATGTCGCCCACATATCAGAAGAAATGCTGTCAAGTGCTTTAGTACTTTAGTAACTTCTTTTATCTTTTTCTGTGTTAATCGAATTACGAATTCCAATTCTCCGTCTGAATCTTAAAGGTTTAATGTTACTGTGTATCAACCATCTCAGATATTGATGGACTGGGGCACATCACCACATACTTTCCACTTTGTCCCCGCCGGACTCATTGAGGAAATGCAGAGAATTTTGCATGCTCTATCCCCAATCCCAGTTTTCCAGTCCTGGGTTTGAAACTGGCAACCTTCTGGTCACAAGCCTCCCTCTACATGTCTCTGACATACAGTGGTACCATTGCCTCATATTTTCATTTGGTGGGAGATAGTCCACCAACGCCGTGGCACTAGGAAGCTGGAATACTAACGTATTATTACTGGTCCATTGGGAGAAACTTTGAAAAGATTAATGATCGTTTCAGTCAATAGAGGGAGTTATAGCTGCTGCTGTTGTCGTGGTAACATGCTACAGTTGAGCGTAGGTGGGTAAACACTGTGGTTACTGTTTTGGATGTCCAACAAGGATCCCACGGTGTGTGAGTATGTGTACTGCATGTATTAGCAGTGAATTTATGTTCTTATGTCTTTGTTTTTATTTTTGTGCATGTAGATCATTCTGTGAGTGTGTGCACACATGCATGGTGTCTAGATTCTAATGTGTGTCTGTGCATGTGTGTCCGCATTCCCTGCACTTCCTCCCCCCCATCAGAGCCTCCACTTCTTGTCAGATAACTGTTTTCCAACAACTCCCAAACTTCCCTGGGATCTCATTTATCTTAATGCAAACAAGAGCAAATGACTGGACTCACCATGCACCGTTAGCCTCCCGCCCAGCAAAACATCAACCTAACCTCAGAAGTGGCTGCATAGTTTATAGTTGAACTGCACTGTAGTTCAGATCCTCCTAAGCAAGCACACATTCAATTAGCAGGCCTGACAATGTCAACAAAAGCACAGTATAGGTACTTCACATCTTAAATTAACCTAACATAAAATAATGATTAATTGAAGCATATGACAAATTAGGGTTGCACATTTTAAGAATTTTACAGTATGAATACAGTGTGTTACTGACCTTTTTCCTTTCATGTTGAGGAGTTGCATTCATTTTCTAATTTCTGCAGTGGGCTGTCACCAAACGCATGTAACACTATGTCACTAAAGAATAAGATGCACTTGCTAGTGGTGCAACTAGGTACTACAGCAGAATACAGCACAGTTACACTACACTACATTTCCTCATCTTCTGCATTATTGGATGTTTTTTATGCTAAATGAGCACGTTGTCAACAGGGATTGATTATTATAATTAATATGATCAATGAAAGAAATAAATTAAAGTTCCCCCTGTCAGTAAAAAATACGAACTTTACGTGACTGTCACAAATTTTTAAACCGCTGGGTGAAATGATCACATTATCATGGTGTGACAAGTTGTAAGCAGACTGTTTGTGAGCTAGTTGTCATATTCACATGATCCTAATTTGTTTATTGTTGGGTTTTGGTTTATATTTTTCCATTAGCTCATAAATGCATGTCTTTTTTTTTTTTTAACAGCCAGCTCCTCGAACGCACCAGCGAGGACAGTTTTTCAAAACAGCCCCAGTTTCCCACTACATTAAACGGCGCTTTGTCAAATAGGAATAAGCTGCTAGATTTTTACTATGATGAATAATGCGTGTTATATTCTCTCTCTTTTTTTTTTATACCTATTGTGAAATAAATCGAAACCAGTGGCTGAAGCGAATGCGCACTCCTCTGTGTGGAATCTGTGTGGTGGTTTATTCCTTTTTGACCCAAACAGAAATAAACAAATGGAAATCTGTTGTTTAGCAGTGTGACGAACAAGTGAAGCAACAAATAACAGATGAGAGCGCCTGAGAGGCGCTTCAGAAGTTTGGGCTGGTTAACTTCTCCAGGCCTGTGTTGTGCAGCTCAGCATGCTTACTCACAAAATAGAAAAAAAAAAACATGTTTTTATTACATAATGCCTCTTGTGAAAAACACCCATGAGAAGAAATATATAAAATAATCTGTGTCATCATGAATCTTAACTGGTACGCTGCTTTAAAAAAGTAACATATGCTGCTTTGTGCCATCGCAGCAACAGGTTTGTCTGCATGTGTACTGTTAGGGGAAAGTATTATGAGGGGGAGGAGGGGAAAGGAAGTGTCAGATCGAAACAAGCACATGCATACATTTATGAATATATATTTAAATGACTGTGTGGTGAATATAGTGAGGAGAGAGAAGAGTGAAGGTGAAGGAGAGGGTTGGTAAGAAGAGGATATAAATAGCAAAGCCAGTGTGTGGCTTTCTCGTTCTATCGCTCACTATCTTGCTCCTTCACTCTGCTCCTCTGGTTTTCCTCCCTCTCCCCTGTTCAGTGCCATCATAAACAGCACTAATGCTTACGGGGGTAGTAGCCCTGAAGCCTGTCTGCAGGGTCTGTCCCCATGGCAACAGGGCCAAACACACAACCCTGACAAAACCGCTAATATACTCTAGAGCAGAAGAGGCTTTTCAGCTGCCGAGCTGTAGCTCCTGCACACACACACACACACACACACTTTACCCAGATTCATACGATTTAATGATGCATATGCATGTGCAACTAACAGAGACAGAGCGAGAGGGGAAACGTCCTCATTTCGACACATGTACACAGTCAACACATGTTGTGTGTACACAGTTTGTTCCACAACTGGTGTCAGAAAGCTGCCGCCGCTTTTTTTTCTTCCTTGCGTACAACGTGTCCATGTGTTGCATCTGTTGGTCCGCGCGTGTTTGTGTCCATGTGGTTCCATTTAACCCTTTCCTTTGAGTATGACACCGTTTAACCCGTGGGCCGCTACAGTGAGACTCCAGTTAACACCACGTTTCCTGTTCGCTCAGCTGCATCTGGATGCAAATGGAAACACACACACACACACACACACACACACACACACACACACACACACACACACACACACACACACACACACACACACACACACACACACACACACACACATTAATCAGTGTTATTACCCCTGAGTCAGCTGCATCTGGTGATGCAAATGAAGACACAATCAGCACATCACTAACACATTCACATGTGCATGCACCTACACACACTAATCTGAATAGGATGTCAGTATGTATGGCTAGTTTTACCTTTAAACTTTCTATTTTGTATCACTTGAGTTTGTCCATCATCAGGCAAAAATCATGAATGACTTCATTTCAAGGTGTTTTTTATTTTTTTTTAATTAAACTGTAACATGTTAAAGCTGCATTTGGCAACAATTTTAATAGAAAAATAAAACTCAAAGAGCGCCCCAGCTCTAACAATTAGCAACATGATCATAAGGTGAACTAGTTTAAACCGAGCGGTCTGTCTGTATTTTGTTAAGGTGGTTGCAGCATTCCCACAAAAACAAGACTAGAAGCAGCGTGTGAAATCACACGGATCTGCATGCTCACACGTAACTCGTTCTTCTTATGTGTTCAAGTGCGTTTTCTCCATCACATCACACCACTGACAGTCCTGACAAGCCCTGTTGTTTGAGTTTTTAGCATTGGACCTATCCGTCACCACCCTTTCGGAGAAAGTTTGTTTTGAAGCACTTCCTCCCACCTCCTCCTGCTCTTTGGCAGGTGCCGCCATCATGTATTTCAGTAGGTGTGTGTGTGTTTTTTTTTTTTTTTTTTGCAGCAATCTGTCACCGTGCTCGCTGTTGCATTTCTGCAGACATGGGACTGCCAAGGCTGCTGTTGCAAGTTATCAAATAAGTAGTCAGCTAAAGGAGTCAGCATCAGGTAGCATTTGGCCAAGAATAATGAATGATTTGAGTTCAGGGAAACAGGTCTTTGAACATGAAGGTGGAGCTCTTAATCTCTAGCAGGAAACTGCAACTCTCCATTTCCCATTTATAGCTTGCATGTTATCGGCACTTCATATCGTTGGGCTACTTATGGCAAAAATGTATAAAATTATCTCTCGGGCCGGATATAATTGTACGCCGGGCCAGATGTGGCCCACGGGCCTTGAGTTTGACACACATGGTCTAGAGTCTTGTCCACCACCACCACCTCCCCCAAGTTCTGACAGCTGTTCTCCAACATGAAGAGTTTGTTTAGTGGCCTTTCCAGCATCACTTGGAGATGGAGTCACAGCTCGTAAACTTATACTTTTTGGGTCTGCTTGGCTCAGCGGTTATTACCACTATGATGGCCTAATGGTTGACTGGGAAGACTAATTGGGGCAATGCAGATGGAGAGGAAGGGAAAATAGAGAAGAAGGGATAAAGGGATATATGGGGCACATATAGATCACAGGGAAGTGGAGGATAGCTGGAAAAGTGGGGGCTTAAGAAAAAGTAACATTAGGGAGGCTGACACGCTGTGCTTGAGTTCTTTCTTCTCTGACAATGGCAACATTGCTGTTGTTTAGCAGACATATCATGTTCAGCATGCTAATATAAAGCCCCCTCTGAAAGTATGGGACATGGTAAACGTTTGGGTTTAAGGTCAAACAATGGATATGAAATTTTAGCCTTCATTAACAACAGAGAAGATAACACCTTTTCCATCGGACGACCCAAATTTTAAGTGTAGCTAATTAGAAAATGTGACTGACCAACCTATAAATGACTACTCTTGGTTTTGGCGTCACAGCCTTGACCTGTGAATGTTGCATTCACTGTTAAAAAAAGATTCATCAACATGAAAACCAGACAGCTGGCTATGGGAGAAAACCTCGAGATTTACTATTGCTGGACAGAGTCAGTACCACCATTTGGAATACACTGAAAAAGAAAGAAACCATTGGTGTGCTGAGCAGAAGACAGAATCTCTTGATTTTCAACCTAAATGTCTTTAATGAACAGCAAACACAGACAAATTAGCCCTGTCATAGAGATATCCATCAGCATATTTCAAATCACTTTACTCTTAAAGCAGGTTAAAGTCATTTAAATATATTAATAGATAATAAATTTGAAATTCTGTAGGCTCACGGCTTTGAACAGTATACATTGCCTTTCATTACAACATTACTACTGAGTCTGCTGTTGTGCTGGTCTGGTCCTTTAGAGAGATGTCTGGCGTTTTTATCACTGTGTGATATGAAGGGAATTCCAAGGACATGCTGTAATATGCTGCTGGTTCAGAGGGCAGCTGGGTTCAAAGCATGGGACCTAATCAGAATACACACTGTAGGATTCATATAAAGTCAGTAGAATGACGTATGAGGAGATAAAGACATGAGGGATCAGACAGTGATTAAATAAAGATCCTTCACATTAATTAAACTCAGCTTCACCTGTTTTTATTTCAAGGTCTATGTGCCACTTTTGACCTGCTTTGTTGTGTGAGTGTGCTGAAAAAAACTTAACTTGCAAATGCCTGGTTTTCTGCATAGATTGCTCCTGACATGTGATCTGATCTTCACTAAAGTCAGAAATATCAACAAGCACAACATTTCTAAGCTGATGTTTTTGTTGCACACATTCATTAAACATAAAGATTAATGCTTTAATGACTGTTCGAATCACCTTTGGCTGGTATAATCTAAAGCAAGTGCTGCCTGTTTCTGTTACAGTTCTACCACCTGACCAGCGGGGGCGCTCTCTCCAGAACGAGGTTTGTTTTCCCTTGTTTGTCTTGTCACTTCCGGGGGCTCGTCTCAGCTGCTCCTACAGGTGAGTGTTTCAGCAGATGTTTTGTATTTGTAATTATTATTCATTTGTATCTTGTGTCTCTCTCATGTCTTTGTTAATGTGTCTTCTCAGTTATCCTCCACTCTGGCTTTGTTCATTTTGGTTAGTAGTGTTTGAGTCTCTCCTGTGTGACTTTACTTAGTTACCAGTAGTTAGTTTAGGTTTTCCTTGTAACAATTTGTAGTTCCTGCCTCCTGCGTTTTTTGTTCTTAGTCGATTTCCAAATTTTCCTCCAGCTCTGCTTTGATTTAGTTTTAATTTTTAATCATTTTTGTGATTCGGTTCAGTGATTTTCTGTCCTTGTTGTTAGTTTTGTCCCCTAGTTTTTTGCATTTTGTTTAGATTTCTCTTGTTTCTTATCTTGTTTGCACTGTGGTATTTCACCAGTGTCTATTGTTAAATAAATTGGTGCCACTCCAGAAGGCAGATTTTGTGTCTCTGAATTTACTATGGCATAGCAAGGAAACCATGAACCAAAGACAAAACCATCATCCCAACACTAGTAGCAGTAGTACAACCATTACTTAAGTCAAAGTAAAAAAAGGGCCAAGCTTAAATGTGATTAGATAATTGGAATGATTAGACCATCAACTCATCAGCAACTCATCAGCAACCCACAGCCAGTGCTACTTATCTGATGTGTCGATTTGTTATTTAATCAACTGCCACCTCAAATACCAGGCTTGACAATGTGATGAATGGCGATGGCTTTTAATTTATTGCAATATGTTTTTGTTAACAAGCATTCAGCCTTTATTAGATATATATTTAATGTCTTTCATTATCTATGGATATTATTAGATGTTTTATCATTCATTATTGCTAATCATTACATTCCTTATTTGTTGTGGCAATTAAAGAGTGACAGCTTTAACTGTTAGATGTGACAATTCATTAATATAATGAATTGAGCTTGTAAGCTGACTAAGCAAAGTCATGCACATGAGTTGAAAAGGTTATAGTTGCAGTGAGTAAACTTCATCAGAGTAAAGCATAGATACTGTACATTTGACCAGATGAGAGAGGCCTGCTGTAATAAAGACAATCAGAAATCACGAGGCATGATGTCATGAATTTAGCTCGCTGCTGAGTGAGACACTTGGAAAAAAAATCCTGTATTCAAAATCTGAAACGGAAACTGCATTTGAAGAATCAAATCTTTCGGCACCTTGAAAAACTCGAACAGCTACACTTCAAATGCAATTCTCGTTGACGTCAGCTGTAATTCTATTACTGCCGCGATGAATTATTTTTGGCCGATCATTTCATTAAGAAAACAACTGGGAGTTAGTGGGAAAGAGGAAAAAGAACAAGAGCTTTTCTGAACGTCTTCTCATTATTTGTCTCCAATTGTTTTTTCCATCTTCCTCCTTTTTTAAAGCCTGACTGTGAGCTGAGGTCAAAGTTGAAGCCACAAGCTACACTCTACAAGTCCTAAGAAAGGAGGCCGCAGCTTCCTGCAACGAGCGTACAGGGAGAATATGTAATTCCTAAAATTCCTCCGGTGGAATATAGGATGTTTGGATTTTCTCTATCGTGTTGAGTGATCTTGACATGTTCATCCGCTAGAAGAAAAAAAAAGTCAAACATATGAATTTAAACAGGTCTTGCTGTTTGCATTCAATTGAAGTCATGTGAGAGACTTTTCAAAGCGTTTGATTACACTGATGGGTTCATATACCCTCCAATTGAATATATGCATTTATTTAGCTTATTTGCTAACTTCAAGAAGACATGTCAGGTCTCATGTAGTCCATGGGAAACTCGATTGAAACTGAATTGGTTGTGATGTGACATTTTCATAGAATTTTTCACAAGCCCCAGGCATATTAAATTATTTTCACATCAACAGACACTTTAGTGTGTAGAGGCATCCAAAGACTTTTTCATCCTGCCAAGAAAGTCTGACTAATCAGAAAAAAACATAAAATAATATGGTGCTTTGGCATAAAAATCTTCAGTTTAGTTTTTAAGACATGAACACTAAACCCTAATTTATATTTTTTTTTTCTACTGTACATATAATTATAGCTTTGCTGGTATATGATATCTACACATGTCATTTTACATAGATTTCTAACAAATTTATCTTGCATATAAAAACTAATTTTTTTTTTTTGGTCAAATGTTTGTGTTTAAAGGTTTTGTTGAGCTGAAACCTCTGGCCGCACCCACCCTTGAATGGGCAGTGTAAAAGAGAAGCGAACAGGCCATTTTTTAGTTTATTTTAAAATGTCCATCAGTGACTAATTTCTCTGTATAACCTTGTTAAATTACCAACATCAGCTGTCTACCCATCACTGACATCTCCTATGGTGCCAATGTGTTTGTTTCTGGTTGTCCCCAACCGAGGGGGGGAGGAAGGGTGAACCACCATGACTCACATTCACCCCTCTATCACCCTCACTGCTCTGCGTAACACAGCAATGATTCTGTTTAGGGCTGAAGGATCTCAGGGACCACTAGCGGACCCTGCACATACCACCAATTAAGTTTTTATGGGTTTACTGGGCTAACTGGTTGAACACTGTACAAAGCTTCACAAATTAGATTGCAGAAGATAATTGGAATTTCATGGTTTTCTGCATTAACTTGTCATAAAATCTGAGAGTATTGACAAATATAATGTGCCAAAAATAATAATAATAATTTCATGTCTTTATTGAGAACAACTGTAAAAACCTCATAGTGCTACTGGAAAAGGTATGTGAATTAATAACTGGCTGATATTAGTTCAATATAGTTTCATCAGTACACAAAACACACTCCCCAGCTTTATGTAAATCAATAATTCTTGATCGATTCTTGGCGAGGTATGGCTCATATAAGCGTATTGTTCTTGTGTGGAGCAAACTTAAAAAGTTTGAGTGGTTTTTGTCAAAGTCTCTCCAGTCCACTATTCCAAAGCAATAAATTAATCTCAATCTCTTTTGATGTCAATATTGATTGTTATTCCACTCGCACTGTGAGGTTTTTATGGTTGTCCTCAATAAAGACATGAACGATCAGAATTTTTGTTTTATTTTAGGCACATTATATTTGTTAATACTCTTGAAATAGATGAAGATCAGATCAGATTTTTATTTTATTTTATTTTATTCCACTACTTTTTCTTGCCAAACTGTTGCATTCCAGGTAACAAGCCACTCCTGAATCAGAGACATCATCACAAGTGTCTTATCTGGGCTAAGCAATAAAAGAATTGGATCATTGCTAATTGGTCCAAAGTCCACTTTTCACATTGAAGTAAATTTTATTCCATTTGGAAATCAAGGTCCCACATAGTCACACAATCCCAGTTGCTTGTCCAAAGTCATCACAGTTGTCTACCAGGAAATTTTTGAGCATTCATACTTCTGTTGACAAGCTTCACATAGACACAGATTTCCTTTTCCAGCAGGACGTAGCGCCTGCTCACAGTGCCAAAACTACCACTAACTGGTTTGCTGAACATGATATTACTCAGAATGATTGGCCAGCCAACTAGACTGACCTGAACCCTTTTCAAAAATCTACAGGGAATTGTCAAGAGAAAGAAAAAGATGAGAAATACCTTACCCAACAATAGAGACGAGCTAAAAGCTGTTGTTAAAGTAACCTTGTCTTCAATAACACCTCGTCAGTGCCACAGGCTGGGTACCTCCATGCCATACTGCTACAGGGGTAATAAGACTTAAAATACATGTATATGGAATACTCTGTTATGCCTTTTATATACAAAATGCAAATTGGTGTTAATAATGCTATAGTTTCTATATATTTTATAGTTAACAAACCAGTTTCTCTTGTGTTGGCATATGTTAAACTGATTTCAAGCAAATCAAGTAAAATGCCGGCTGTTTGAAGAATTTACTGGGTCAGGAGCTCTCTTCCTCTTTCTGTTTACATACTTTTGGACCACATGTGATAGTTAATTGGTACATTTTCCAGAGACTTGGCCTGGTCACAAGTGGAGGAAATCATTGACAATGAGATAAAACACTAAGATAAGATCATACAGCTAAGGGTCATATGTACATATGCTGACTTCCCGCCTACATACAAATTATATTGCTCAGGCCTTTTTTTCACTGTAAAAGTCTTATTGGACTCTATTGTATCACTGGATCGTGCCTCCTGCTCTTATGATCTGCTGGTGCAGTGTTGGTGCTGATTGCTTTACGCGCTGTCCGCTGCTGGCTTTCACACATGAAGCCAGCACCCTGCTGCTGCTGCTGCTGCTGGCAGATGCTTTTATATTTGATGTCCTCCAGGGTGGACATCAGTACTAAATGTTCTCATCATGTGTACGTGTTAAATATGTTGGATTTATATAGAAGGCAGAAATTAACTCACTGCTTGAGTCAGTCCTCCATCGGCCGAGCCACAAGAGCCACAGTGTTTTTCTGTGGGACTTCACAGGCAAATTGAGTAAGGTAATGGGAAGGAAAGGACCCAAAACATACAAGCATCCAGGGATGTACACAGGCATTTTAAGGGCAAGTGGGTTGGTTGTAAAGTCCACACCTCCCTCAACCATTGTGTCAGCAAAAAGACTAATACATGGAATAAATAGATTTGGTCTGAATTAAAAGTAGTTTTAATTTCTGATTAATCTACTGGTTAGTTTCATCAATTCACATTATATCCAACTAAAATAGGAGCAAAAATCCTGCCATGGAAAGTTATAAGGCTTAGGCAACCTTTTACTTTTTAGTTAATCAAGGTGCTTTTTTAAAAGACGCCTTCTGCCATGGGGGCACTGTCTCCCTCATTCTTCATTTAGCAGATGCTTTTATCCAAAGTGACTTACAAGTGAGGTACAAGGCAAGGAAAACATCTCAAAGGTCAGTGTTTCAGTACAGCGTATTTTTTTAATTGATGGTTGAATTTAAAAGCTGTGCTAACTCACTTTCCTCCTGTCCAAATTTAAGCCAAAATAACTGTGGTTGTTTAAAGATGTAAGTCACTGAATCTGCATCTCTGTGTATCTGTATGCATGAGTTTGTGTTTTTTATGGGTACATGTGCCTGTAAGTGTATCCGAGTACAAGTTTGAGTTTGTGTGTGTGTGTGACTAGTTCCCTCGTAACCGCCAAGCAAAGAGACCTTGCCACACACTGGAGAGCAATAAGAACATGATGGGCTGTTACTTACTTACCGGAACCGTAAAGAGTTTGAAATGGAAGCAGAAAGAAGGCTGCAAAAAAAGACAACCTGATCCAGAGAGTCTCTCTGAACAAATGAATAAATCAAGTTCACGGCGTGGAACACTTACAAGCCAAAACCCCAAGCACATAGGAAAAGTTTCTTAATAGTGAAACATTTTCTTAATAGTGGACGTAACTGTGTTAATGATAAATTTAAAGGTACTTGCACAAGCACTTGTGAGTGCACCCTTATACACATGCACATGTGTTTTGCTTTTGCTGGTATCAAATGTCTGAAATGCACTTTTTTTTTTTTTACACTTTGCGTGCATGTGAAGATCACGTGTTTGTGCACCCTTAGTGTGTGTAGATGTGTGTAGAAGCCGTGCCAGACCTAGTCACCTGTCACTTTTGTGTATTCGTTGAATGTGGGAATGTGCCAATGGAAAAAGCCGTCACTATTTTAATGCTGCTTATTTCCCCGCACCTCACACTGGTCTTTTCCTCTCTCTACTTTGGCATGAGACTGAGGAAAACCCTTGGTTTGTGTATGTGTATGTGTATGTGTGTGTGTGTGTGTGTCTGTGTGTGTGTATACGCCCTCGCACCTCGTCACCTCTGATGCTGCAGCGGGAAGACTCCATTGCCAGGAGAACCCCAGACTGGCAGGCATGCCGGACGCCTACGCATACGCACACATGCCTGTACGCACTCACACATGCTTTTGCACACACGTGACTTACACAAATGCACATTAACAATGTGCAGATGTCGACAAGCGCGTATGTATTTAAATATATATAACGCACACCTCTCATTTTCCTCACAATTGCAAGAAACATTTTCCGTACTTACACTGCCTCATCTGCTAGCTCATGTAGGAGATTATAGAATTGGATGTGGAATCAGACACCAGCTGACAAAATCCCAAACAAATCAAGATAACTGTTTCCAACAGTAGTAGTTGCCTTTACCACTCAGCTTGTGAAATATCACCAATTCCTCACACTGGAACTTATTCATCAGAATTTCCCACCATGGAAAACATAAGAAAATGCTGAAATGTTTGGCCAAAATCATGCATCCAAAATATCAGCAATGATTAATTCTTTTTCCTATAACCTTTACTTATCTGGGGAAAGTTGACTGTACATGTACAAGCTGGAACTATCCATGCCCTAATTCAATTATTCAGTCAGATTTGCTGTTTCTTTCATTTTTGCAACACTTGTTGCAAAATTTTCTTGGTTGTCTCATTTCATTCACTGCAGTTTTGCAGACAGTGCGCTTGCATCATCAGCACTCCGCTGCCCAGGCATATCATCAGCATCAACTCTGGAGCTTCAGTGATTGTCCCCACAAAGTCTGCCAGAAATCTTTGGGTCATCATAGATTGACCAACAAAGCTTTTCTGACTACATCTCCTCCATCTCGTTGTCATGCAGATTTGCTTTCAGCAAAAGACCCTAAGCCTAAGCAAAGCTCTTGAGCTCAGTTGTCCCACAATGGTGGAATATCCGACCTGAAAACTTTTTCACAACTTCCTATGCACAAAAACCTTCTGTTCTACCACACCTAGCACTTCAACTACACACAAAGTCAAAATCTCACTTTTGCTTCCATCTGTTGTTTAGGACGTTCCCTGTACTTTGGCAGTGTTGTGTTTGTCCATCCATATGTCCATCTTTACCATTCCCATGAAGGCAATATCTATAGAACGCCTTGACAGAATTTCTTTAGAATTAGCATAAGCACCCACTGAGACTGAAGGATGAACTAATTTGATTTTAGAGGTGAAAAGTCAAGGTCGCTGTCACCTCTGTCCTATTTTCTAGAACAGGAATTTTATTGCAAACATACTTGGACTCAAGTGTTGAGACATTCATGTAAACTTGACCGGGCTGTCATTGTTACATATGTTAGGTGCGTCTCTGTCTTGCAGCTCCATTGACTGTTGTGACAGGTCTGGTAAATGTGAGTGCTCAGTGTACATTTATCTCTTTATTGTACCAAATTTTATGTAGCAATATTACTTTTGCACCTGTTACTTAATTTACAATAATTCATTTTCTGAAGCCCTTAATCTTGGTCTAAAAAGTGGTCATGGAGATGCTGGAGCCAAGTCCATCTGTCACCAAACGAGATGCACGGTACACCTAACCTATCACCAGTACATAAAGATAAACACCCATTCACACTCACATTGACACTATAAACATACTACACTATATACATATGTATGTAGTACACTTTGCTATACTCAAGTCACTGGTTTCCCAACATTGGTAACATGGTATGTTCATGTTTCCCTGTGTATAAACTTTTACCACAATAAGCCCAAAGGAACATAAAGTATATCACATGTATGAGAGGGAAAATACTGGTGGTCAGAGGGTGTGACTTGAATGAAAATCAGCAGTGTGGATCGTTTACATCAAGAGGGTTGTGGGCACCGATGCCAGCCTGGCAATAAGGTATCTCTGGCCGGGGAAACTGGGATCAAATTTCTCTGGTGAAATGTCATCTGAATATTGTTACTGCCAGGGGATCATAGAGTAGCTGGGCACCAGTGAACCATTTCCGGATGGAAACCACTTCCAATGCTGGACTTCTCCCCAGCAGCCGGGCTTACTCTTTTCCACGCCACTCCTATAGATTCCTCACTGCCTGCTGGAATTTCCCAGCGTGTATGCGCGCATATGAGCAGCTGCACAGATGCTGACAAAACACAGATGCTTAGATAATGCACAAGAGGATTTTGTGTTAGTGCGTGCTTTTGTGCATATATTAGCAAGTGGTGAAAGAGGTTCGGGTTGTTGCTTGCGATGAGCTGCACTGTTATGTATGAGCTTGCAAACACAGGCATACTGAGGCAAGATGCGAGCTGGGCCGGTTCACAAGTGATACAGTGTCGCTGTGCTTGTGAGGGAAAGCTAACCAGGTGCGGCACAGTCTTGTCTCTCACGCAGGGTGGTCCTCCGAGAGGGGCTGAAATGAATGCTCATTACATTAATCAAGCTTTTACACACACACACACACATGCACAAAGAGCCAACCTAATCCCAAAGCACATGTGTTAAACTTCACACATACTGTACATGCAGCGAAAAAATTTAATTACAGCTTAACTATTGTTTTAATTACTTTGACACCTTTGTACAGTATTTGATCCATATGGTCTATATCGTCCAATAACAGAAACAGTCATGCTGATGAATATTGATAATACATAATCTTCACCATCACCATCAGCCTTCAAAATAATTTTATGCAAGCACAAGCAAGCACAGTGGCATGGGGCTGTGGGCTTGATGGAACATGGATTGGTGCTTTGTAGGGTCCAGCCTGTTGTAATCATTTGAAAAGTTAGCATTTTCAGCAATACTGTACGTCTCCATGATGCATCCACACAGGCGTTTTCTCTTGTTGCCTGATTAATTCTCTGAGGACTGTGTGGGCATGTACAATCTGTTCTTAACTGACAACTCACGCTTGGCTGTTAATTTGGTAGAATCTTATAGGGTGGGAAACTTTTTGTTCTCCCTCGTACTGACGTTTGGCATGGAGCCTTTAAAGAAACTTTTTACCAAATGGTGAATAAACATAGTTAATCATTATTTGAATATCATTTATTTTATTTGTTAAAGTATTAAGTATGTGCAATCACACATGACTAAAGCACAACTTGTTAGTACTGGCTATTGCTGTTTCTTGAGATCATTAGCTATAACAGCATTAGTAAAACTGCACAAAACAAGCCAAATATAAAAATTTTTCAAAAAGCATCCAATGTTGTGTTCCTTGTGCTAATAAGAGTGCATTTTACAGTGAATATTGTCATTGTGTGACAGTGTTTGGTAACAGAAAGTCCAGTAAACTTACGGTATCTATTAGAACCAACAACTGTATACAGACCAAGTGAATTGAAACAACCACTTTGTATGAATCTGAAGGGCAGCATAATTCTTAGTGCGAATGGGTATGACGCCAGTGTATACAGCATATCCATAAACATCCATGATTGATTAACACAGTACCTTAGCACAGCATGTGTTTATAGATACAGAGAGGAACATTTGCACTGTTGGTCATCAGTGCTGATTGTTCACTATAGGCCAATCACTTAAAACCCCAAAGTTTACACACCAAAGTAAAGTTGTCCACAATGTGTTGATCCTGGGTGAAACCCCCGCCTGTAATACCCTCATGCTGGTCCCATTTGAAAAATCGTCCACAGAGCAATATGGTACCTAATCAGTGGCAGAGCCCTGAGGTTGTTTTATGATGGTGGGAGACCACAGTATTATAACAGGCATCTGTAGGCCTTAAGCTGTTGTTAAGTATAAAACTAATTTAGTTTACCTTAATTCAGTTGAGTATGGGTCAGGTCTAGTTGGGTTTTATAGACCTAAGATCATAAAATCTCCTCATGCTGAAGAAATAAAGCACATCAGAAACAACTTACAGCACTGTATGTTGACACTAATGACATCAAAACCAAATAAATAATAAAATAATCAGCAACAAATGAGAGAAACCAAATCTACCGTGATTGTGTTCTTGAATACTGGAGCCATTCTGTCTTAGAAACATTTATATCAAACTAAATAAGCATAAAATTGCACAAAATATAATGGTAGGGTAAGAGTTTATATTTAAAAGCCAATTTGGAGACTTTTTAAATGACATCTGAAGATTTATACCTTTATTTCACAAAACACAAATACTCCAAGTCTATGGGTCTAAGAGTGAAATGAAAGAAATATGAACTGAAAGCTACATCTAACTGTGTAAGCAGCTGAAATATGAGGGATGAAGGCTATATATTTTTGTAAATGAGGCATGTAGGAAGAACACAGAGTAACACTAAGTATAAGTAGTAGTAAGTGATTGAGAAGAAGAGTGGCTGAGCCTAACGACCCAGCAACAGTTCTGCTTTGCTACGTTCTGCTATTTCCACTGGTAGGACGGCTTTGTCCTCACATGTGTTGAACCTGTTCAGTTTTTGTGCATTTTATGTGTGTGTTTATGTTGTTGCATTTGCCACTGTTGTTTCACTAATTGTGTCTATGTGCACTGGGACTTTTATCTCGTGTGTGTGTGTGTGTATACATATTTCCAGCGGCTCTCCCTCCAGGAATGCAGCATGGCTCTTCAGAAAGGGATATTAGTGCTGACCGCAGGGCCTCTTTCCCCTCTCCGCTTCCATCTGGTGTCGCATTAAATATTACATTTTTTAATTTGATTCAATTCCCAACGACAAACACCCTTGATTGGATCCAGATGCCAGCAACCAGTGGGCCCACCCCAGGCCAGGTCCGTGCCTGAGGTTTGGATACTTTTGAGCTCGGCACAGGAGCTGAAACTCAGAACCAGATTAAGGCTAGAACTGAAATGGAGACTGGAGAACGGCAAGCACTGCTCTATTGTGGAGTCGGGGTTGTAGTGGTACTTTAGGTAGAAGGGGAGGTGGAGTTGACCTTTAAAACGAGTGATGAAAATCAAGCGTGCATTTGGGTTAAAACAGGAATGTAAACCCATTTCAGAATAGAGCAAGATCATCTAACACTGCTCAAATTGTGCACATAACTTGCTCTCGTATACAATGTTCTTGTGGTGACTCTACAGTAAAGTAGATTTACAGTTCACTTGACATTTTCTTGGACAAAATGTTGATCTTTTCAACCCCCAAACACACCGTAGAATATGTTGGATTTCCATGAATTCTAAGAGGTTTGCATTTTCACTACGGTGGTACCTCATAAGTCATAAATTCCTCAGAGTAAATGCATTATTTATAATCACTCTACACAGGAACTATACATAAATAGTTTTGTGATCTGACATTTGGTCAGGTTTGGGTAGAAAATGGCTTGATTAGGGTTAGGGTTAGAGAAACATTCTAGTCATGATAAAAAGAACACAACATTGCATGTAGTTAGGTAACAGGAAGTGAACAGCTAGATAGTTACAGCTACATAGTGTAGCCCTGGCTTAAAATCTTGACTCACGTCAAATAACGTCACCTTTAATGAGTGTCCAGTGTCATTTTCCCTTGTTAATTTGCCATCCTCAGGGTTTATTCATTTGTTCTCTAGACTTCTCCATCAGTGCAGCACAGCGTAAAATAGCCATCAACTTCACAGTCTTTACATCCTATTTTTATTAAAACAACAACATCAATTCATTTTCCTTTCAACAAGTAGGACTAAACTGCAAATGGGGTGAGATAATATACTTTGTTGCCAGTGTAAGTCAGTTTTGCCTTGAACCGGTGCCTTGTGTTGATTCTGGTTGGTGCCTTAATCTCTCTTGCCTTGACAGGTTTTGCTTGTTTTTCTTGAACTCAGTGAAAGTACTTAGAAACCGTGCATTGTTATTTTATTTCATTAGGACTTTTGAAGGCCCAGCGTCACAGTGACCATGTTTAATTCGTTAAAAGCACATTTGTCTTTCACTGTTACGGCTGTGACACTGTACTCATTGCCTTCTCCGCTGATTTCTCCCAGTTGTAAATTGCTGTATCTCTAAAACAGTTCATTACATAATATACTGGACATACTAAAGCTCAAAGGATGAGCCAAGCAGGCCAGAGGACATGGGGGTTAATGTGACTTCCCTTGCCTGCGTGAAGGCCTGACAGCAGGCTTCAGTCCAGGGGTCTGTTCCCCACCCGCCATCCCATCTGCCGCCTTGATCCAGATGTCTCGGCAAGGATGAATCATAACTATTTCAGCTTGTAACCATTAATTCTGTGTTTGTGTTTTTCCCAACATTATATCCTTTCACAGTTTAGACAGAAAAGACATACAGTGAACGGGAGAAAAGCAGGCTTTAATCGTGGCCAGTGGACTAAGCGATGGAGCAGGACGCAATTTTGAAACAGTATTTTTTAGTCTCTGTTTTGTTGCTTATTGAATTACCTAACTAAACTCTTCCCGCAAACAGCAACTGCGCTTTTTAGCCTTTCAAGGTTTATAAAATTCGATGAAAAAATGTAAAGAATCCATTTAGGGTTTGATTTGTGTTAACAGTGCAAATTTACAAATGCTAAGCGGCTAATGGGTTGAATTATGCTGAAATATGTAGAAACGAGAAAGAGATAAAACATGATTGGAAGAAAGAAAGGAGAAAGAGGGAAAGGGGATAGGAAGTTGAATGAGTGAGAAATCGAGCGTTATTATTATTAGTTATTCAGTGTTTCCTCTCCCACTGGTTGACACTGGATGTTCGCCTCCGACCAGACTTGGCCTGCTGCGGCCTCTTACGGTCCTCAGCCATCAGAGAAAGCGACAGAGAGACGGGGTGTGAGAGACTTTTGCAGGATCTCCAATTAGCCTCTCTGTGGATCTTATGTAATACAATCTAACATTATCTAATAATTCACAGCATCTAGTATGTGCCTTTTTTTTTTTTTTTCACAGTCCAGCTGCACCGTTTGCACGAACAGCTCGTCTACGGTTACATTTCAATCAAAAACACCAAATGTGTATTATTGAATAAGTCCCCATTCATGCATTCTCTTAGAATCTCTCTTTCATAACTACTGCAGGAGGTTCCTTCCTGAATGTTATCCAGCTGAGCAGATTAGTGTATTGTTCCATAAAACTCTGCTGCACTGTATCTCAACCAACCAGCCCATTTCTTATAACTTCTGGCAGCGTAAGAAAGAGGAAAACCTTTTTTTTTTTCTCCCCATACCAATCCTCTTGGATAGAGGCCTGATGTGCTGCATGGGGTAACGATGAGGCTTTTAGATTTGATGAGATTAGATTAGATGAAACTTTAATGATCTCCCCTGACAAATATTGTTATTGCAGCAACAATAAGTAACAGAATACATCAAAGACAAATAGGATAGAAATACAATCAGAGTTAATGGGGGGGACGGGGGGGTATATAAACAATATAAACATATCCAAATGACAATAATTTACAGAAAGCGTCAACACCAAATGTGTAGTATTGAGTTATTGGCCATAAGCACTCCAGGCATCTTAGAAAGTGTAACATTTATCTTATGGAGAAGGAAAGTATAGAATATACAATTATATTTATGTTCTCGATTGTACTATTATATTATATTTTTGCATTAGTTTGTGCACTGCTGTATTGTTTGTGCCTGTGTGTGTGTGTGTGTGTGTGTGTGCGGGGTTGGCAGGGCTGATAAACAGGCAGTGGGTTGGGAGGTGGAAGGAGTCCACCGCCTCAGATTATTGACACAATCCTGGCAGAACGCAGCGCCGAGCGCTCCAAGAAATCTGGCTGGCGGGGCGCAGCGCTGCAATTTGATCCCCTCCATCCAACACACAGCGACGAAGACGAACAGAAACAGGCTGCAAGAGTACATGGCTCTATCCATTGTTATAATTCTCCTTGTGCCTCTTTCTACCTTCTGTGTAACAATCAGGAATAGGGGATTTTTTTTCCTGTCCTATTTGCCTTGCTGTCAGTCTCTCTGTCTCTCGCTGTCTGGCACTCACTGAGTCTGCCTCAGTCTCAGGGCACCACGCAAACAGCCACGTGCACGCCTTAAAGTCTGGATATTGGAGTGTGGATTGCACTTTCCCAGTCCTGCTTACTGTGTTTTCTGTGTGTCTCAAAGCACACGTGTGAGCTTTTTAACATCGAGTTTATAGTAAATGTGAAGCTTAGTAAATATGGGAGCTCCCACTGCTGTCACAGTTTGGGCAGAGCTGTGTTCCCAGTTAATGGTTGAATGAACATGGGAACATTTAGTTCCTCACAAACCTGTCACTTGACCCTTGGATCACATTTAATTTGCTAAACGTGCGGCTCTCAGATGGAAGTCCATTCCTTTCTTATGACAGATCGATTGCTCTGCAGATGCATTGCATTAATGTGCAGGGTTTATTCTACTATTGATTGCATTTCCATAAAATAAACTGAAACTTGTACCTCCCCCTCTCTGTAATGTTATCATTATGAAAGTATTCCATAAACAAGCCACAGGTTCCTTAACTTTTGCAAAATCAGTATAATCGGTAACGATAGGTGATCATATGCTACACCATAGCCTGGTGTGCGCCTCTCCAGGATTGTAACTACTCATTGCAGTGACACAGAGCGCTTCAACTTTTTAGTGCACTTGGTAACATGTGGTGTGTGTGTACAGGCCGTGCCCTCTGATGTTTCTGCTTTGTAGTAATTTAAGTAAAACTAACTGCTGCTCAACATCAATTACCCCCAACTCCAAAATGGCACACACCATTGTTAGTAGTACAATGAAAAAAACTAATCCTAGTGACAAAGAAGCTCAACAGTGTCATAGAAATCCCAGGAATGCAGACAAAAACTAAAAGCTATGTTAATATTTGGTTGTCTGTGGCTTGTGTGATTGTTGATGTTATGGTGAAACTACAAATGTTTTATTACGGGTCTGATCCCTGTAGACCCCGCACATGTTCTGTAGGTGTATTAGAAACTGACTACTTTCATTAGATCACATGCATTAGAGATTATTTTTCCATGTAGTCACATTCACACCTTCACGGAGAGCACTCACAGTGTCACTAAGCTGCTCCGGTGCAGCTCGAACATACTGTGCTTTACTCAGGAACAGTTTGACACTGAAGGCTAATAGCTGGCGGCACACTGCCAGTTGACTTGTCAGATTTCCTCCAGTGAGATTCTAACCATCTGTGCAATTAAAGGTCTATTAGTTGATCAAGAAACAAGCATTTTAAAGAAATCATCAGAAATGGACTTTGGTAACTGAATGGACAATACTCTGTGAGCCATTCACCATTCTCCGGTGCTGCTGTTTGGAGTCTAGGAGCTGAGTAAGGGTTAAGAGCATAAGCACTGCCATGTGTATGCTAGAGTTGGTCTGTATTGCCAGGCCAATCATCTACTGTTGGCTGTTTAAACTATGGAGCTGGGATTTTGTACTGCCAACCTCTGTTGCCAGTGGACCAGTGGACTTGGCTGAGTACGCTTCTCTCCCTCCATGGCACTTAGTGCAGCAGTAGTCAGCCAATAGACTATGATCTTTTGCAGAAATGGTCTGGAAACAGGACTGCTGAGGGCTGCAGGCCGGGTTATAATCTTCAGCAGTATGCTCGATACTCTTGGCTTAGCCTGAGCCACTCTCAAATACCCTCTAATTCTACTAATGCAAGCTCTTGGCTCTGTGATCTGCACAAACTAACCTTATGCCAGTTTGTTTGTTTCTCCTATCATTAATGTTAATTAACAAAATATATGCACTGAGTGTTGTAGGGCCCTTTAAGAAAGTGTCCACCATATGATGGATTATATCACACAATACCACAATCCTGAGACTGATGGTTCAATATGCATTGAGCTGGAAAGTGTTTTCTGAACAAGTCAGCCGCCCAACAGTCTCAGTAAGTTACACTTGTAAAAGACGCAAAGGTCTAAACTTAATTGGACAATTTAAGTAGCAATTCTCTTTGTTTTGTAGCTGTTTAGCTAAGTATCATATAACATAACCAACAGCTAAACATCATGCCAAATCACAACAACTGGAAACCCAGAGTTGATGATGTTACAACCCAAGTTTCATTTTGCACGTGTGCCAGTTTGGAAATCGTTTGAATTGTTTGCTTTTTTACATTTAGTCTTTGACAGTGATCACAGAGGACTACAAAGAGAAGGAAGTGTCTTGAACGTACCAGGAAGTGGTGCGGTTTTCGAAGCAGCAGCTTACTGGCTCCTTGTTTGCTGGTTTACAGTAGAAACTAAGTGTATAATGGGAGCTCTGTAAACCTTCAGTGCTGCGGTCAGAGTAAGCTACATTGCAGTTAACGCAATTAGGACCAATACCACTGTAGTACCACATGTAGGCCTTTTTCACACCGCCGGACTAAGTTGAGGTGACCTCTGTTGAGCCCATTAACTGAAAGAACAAGATCGAGTTTACGAGCCCTGACTCTGCGTCTAAAAGGCAAACACGACGAGTGGTAAAGTTTGACAAAATAAAAATAAAAAAGCATACTTTCTAAATGACCACCTGAAAGAAGATGACTTACAACAATTCTTAGGTTTGCCTCGAGGATTGTGTTTCTTTTAAAGCACTCAGATTTAAAGTTGAGGACGGCATTTCCTCAAAGAGGGATTCTGCTGGGTGAATATCATCCCTAACCATATTCAGGGCTTTTGGCTGAAACCTAAAGCCTGATTCACACTTCCAGCAGAACTCTGTCATCTGAGCTGGCACGTGGGCACAGTGAGGCCCGGTGCATACCTCCTGATATTTTTGTAAGCTCTGCAGCGTGGTAGTGCATTTCTTTTAGATGGCAACCGGCTCATTGGTCAGAGGGAACCCCCAATAGACCACTTCCTTCTCTGCTCCTTCCAAAGCACGGCGATACTTCTAGATAACCAACATATTTATAAAGACGCAAGTGGAACTGCTCCACCGCATTGTTTACGGTGTTGGAGAGGGAGTGGTCAATAATGTAATAATGTGGACGTAACTATTTTCTATAATGCATTTGTTTCAGCAGTGGTCCGGTTACCAAAGCTGACTCCGTGCATGCTTTTCAAACACCACACCTTGCCTAAACCAAACAAAGTATTTCCAAACTCCTGTTTCATTAAAACAGACTTCAACATGCTGGTATTTTCTGAAGAAGGCTGTGCAAAAAAATCCAGTATCATTTCAAACAATGTTTATCTCCTACATTGCTGGCCTAGCACACAAATGGGTACAGGAGGAGCTTTCCCAAACTCAATAATTGGATAACCTGCCTCACCCAGAGCCAGAGGATTTGATTGTGTATTTAACCACAGATTGTCTCACATAATTGAGTTTACAAAAAAACGAGGCACACGAGGGAAAATTGTGTTTTGAGCGTGGAGTCGCAGGCCAAAGCTAGATTAAAGGTCTTTTATTGTGAAGGTGGTGACAAGCTCTTGGTTTTTGCAGAAGTAGCCAGATGGCTAGTTTAGAGGAAACGTCTGAGACGATTAGATACGTCGAGCCAAACAACTGTTAAGTGATAGCAGAAGAAGTCCTGTGACAGAACGCTGTTGAGGGAGGATGTGTGTGTTTGTATGCGGGATCAACTTTTCTGTAAGTGTAGGTCTATATATGTTTGTCTATGTGTTTTGCTTTGGAATTTTTCTTGGCAGCTACTGTACAGGCCACAAATCTCCCCAGTAAATGACTGATCGAGCCCATTTACTGCAGCAGTGAGTGATAATACACAAACCCCACTACATTCCCTCTTTCACTGTCCCTCGTTCCCACACACTCGCTCGCACTCTTTCTCTTTCTCTCTCTGCTACTGCTGTTTGGCATGTCATCTTCTGGCTGAGCTCAGGATCGCTAGGGGTTCAGTTTTACTAGGAACGTTATCTAACTTGCATGGCAGCAGATGGTCTGTGTAACTCTGTTTTACCTCTGGGGTAAAAAAAAAAAAAAAAAAAAAAAAAAAAAAAAAGAAAAAGCTGAAGATCTTTAGGAGGAGTGAGATCCAAACATTCAGCGTGTTGCAACCTCATTTAGAGTTTGTTTCTGGTTTGTTGTGATTGGGGCTTCGCTCTGGGGAGGGAGATGCTGGAGGTTCCAAAGGTCTTTTAGACAGTGCGTGTGCACACACACGCATACACACATACACGGACAAGACTATTCACCTTCTCCTGAAGCTGCTGGAGGTTTGGCTGAGGACAGGAGATGGTGATTGTGGTCTTTCCTCAGACACTGCTGGGGGTAGTGGAGACGCCTGCCCTCTTAACCACAAGCCACGTGAGCCATTAGCCAAAAAATGCATAATGGGTCCAGCTGGACCATGGGTTGTGTGTGTGTGTGTATACTGTACACTTATTTGCTTGTATATACTGTACATGAGTTGTGCTTTTATTATTTCTAGGAGCTACATATTACTGTCCATCTTTAAACTGTTCTGTACTTTCAGTAAATAAAGTCCCAGGTCAGAAGGTTTATAAAACTTTAACTATTTTAAAGAATATTAAAAACACATCTGTACTTCTGCTCCACTACAATTCGTGTTAGTTAATGACTTAAGTTAATAGTTACTTTTCAGAACAAGATTTATTTAAGATTTAAATACATTAGTCATACTACAGATAGCCAATAGATTTGTTTGACAGATTATTGTTTCTCTTGTTCTTTACTTCGTTAATCATCTCAGTATAAGTAAATAGTATATAAGTAAAAATATGTAAATATGTAAAAAATTACATATTGAATGAGTATTAGGACTAATAATTGAATATATGATATTTATTTATTTTTGCTTTCAAGTACTTAAGTCTATTTTGATTAGGATAAATATGTACTTTTGATGGAGTGGTATTGGTAATAGACGCTATCTGAGTTGCTGAGAAGTCAAAACACATTGATGTGGCAGTGGACACATCAATGTAGCGACCATGCATCAGAAGGCTGTAATATAAAAAGTAACTTGCAAACATTCTGGTTTTAAGAAAATGTATTTATATCTGCAATGAGCAGGAGGTATTAGGATGAAGTGATGAGATTTTGGTGGTCAAAGGTCGAAGTCACATGTATCTCAGTCTGGTATACACAATATCTTATGACCACCTTGAGGCAATTTCTTCAAATTCACACCGACCCAGGTGCCAGTGTGAACACCTGGCCTTAGAAGTGGAGGAATCTGGCTCCGTTAATCCTGCACTACCTTGGTAAATTACATTTTCACAGACTTGCTTTTATGGAATGCTTTTGCTCACTTTGTCATGCTGTGTGGTTTCTTGTGTTTCTAATAATCACTTCTTTCAAATCTTCCTCTATTTTCATTTTTTAGTAGTTTTTCTTATGTAAAGCCTTTCTGAAAAGCACTTTATGTAGTCTGGTTTATATTACAAACCATCATGTCATTTTGATTACTTTATTACATCCAGCTGAACCCCTGCAGAATCAGCGCCTTGTACAGCAAAGTGAAGTAAACTCCTGGTCTGACCCTGTTTTACCTCATGTTGTTTGTTCTCCCTGGTCTTCCTAAAAGGCTGCAGGCCTGGAAACCTTTGCTGGGGATTCCTGAGATCTTCTCTCAGAGTCTTACAACAGCTAATTTCCACTGTTTTAAATGTACAATAAATAGACTAGAATGTATTTCAGCATTGAAACATGAAGATAGTATGTGGATGGGCTAAGAGTAATAATCTAATACAATGCAAATCCAAACAGGCTCTATATAATTTGATTAAAATGAGATCCAACGTTGATTCTTGCCATAAAAGTCAATAAATGACATATTTAAAACTGTAGTGCATGGATTTTTGATTATTGTTGACAGTAGTATTCCAACAGTTTAAGTAACTAAAACCTTGGTTGTACAGTCGGTTCACTGGCATCATCATATTGTTCTTTTAGTGTTCTACCTTCAGTCACCTCTTCAGCAGGTGAAATGCGTGTTGGACTGGGTTAAGGTCTATTGATTAACTTGATCAATCTAAAACCTTCTGCTCCCTCCGATGAAGTCCTTTGTCTAGTTGAGGTTGTGCTTTACATCTGTTTTTTTACAGTACTCACCCAGTCTCCAGAGGTATTTCTCTTTAACTGCTGGATACTGTAATTAAATAATATGGTCTGCTGCTCAGCAGTGATGTATACTATTTACACAGTCTACTGTTACATCCAGGTGTACAAGGGCGGGGAAAACAAACATGTTTTATCAGCTGCATCTATGAGACCATTAACAATGTAGTCACATTATTTTTTCCTTCAAAAAGATGCTAAAGATTAATATAACCAATTCCCATGGCCTTGGACTGTGACTGCAGATGGAGTTGCTGGTGATTTTAAATGAACCTGACAGTTTTAGAAGTTATTATGAGAGAAACAGATTATAAACATTGGTTTTGTCCAGCACATTTCACTCGGTTCCCTCTCATTCACACAAAAGACAGGAGGCAGGGCTGGAGGTAGCAGAGCTCAAGATGTTGAAGTTCTCTTTGGAAGTGATGAGGATGGAGAGGATCAGGAATGAGTCCATCAGAGGGACAGCACATGTCAGATGTTTTAGAGATAAAGTCAGAGAGGCCAGACTGAGGTGGTTTGGACATGTTTAGAAGACAGATTTTGAACATATCTGTAAACAGGTGCTGAGGTTTGAACTGCCAAGGTCTAGAGGAAGACCAAAGAAGAGATTTGTGAAATGGACTGAGAGAGGACATGAAGCTAATTGGTGTGAAAGAAATGGATGGAGAGAATAGAGTTAAATGGAGGCAGATGATTCGCTGTGGCGACCCCTGGAAGGGAACAGCTGAATGGAAAAGAAGGAGACGTTTTGTCCATCGAATCTGGTTTGGAGAGTCTAAGGATTCTGGAGATAACGGTACCCTAGGAATCAGGATTGTGTGATGTCACCTCCTAGGACTACGCTCAATGTTTGCGCAATGCCTCTTATTGATTTATCTGATTCCTCAGGTTCTAAATATCTTACTTTTCTCCGAAAGACATGTTGATTTATCCCTTTTACCAACAAAAGTTGTGGTCACAGATAAAACCTGAGGCTAAAACCAAACCAACCAATAGTAACAAGCAACACAACCAAGTCAGTCACATTACGGTACTTTTTCTTACCTAAATTTGGGCAACTGGATATAAAATGTTCTACATTGTTAATGTTTAAGATTTGTGGACATCAATATGAGGAAAAAAATGAAATTATAGATATAGTTTCTGTCTTAAATTTGTCTTTTTATTCTTAAACCTGATTGTCGTCATGGTGAAGTAAACACAAAAGTACTGGCCTTGCTGTTCCTTAATATGCTGCATATCTCCCGAAGACTTCCAAGTTAAATCTTTATATTTTTATAGCTGTTGACCACTCTAGATGTTTGGCGCTCAGATTTCACAAAATGTACTAAGCTTATGAGAGACATAGAGAGCAGACACTCTTGCATAATGAGAACCAGAAGCTAGCACTCTGAAGAAAGATTTCCACTGTACACCACATTGCAATGCAATTTCGAGATGTGACCTTCAGTCTCCGAACTCATCAGTAACAGCATTTGCAAATGACTCATGTGTTCTTATTGTATTTGCTGCATTATACAGCAAATCTCATGTTTCCTTAACATTTCTCGCCATATCCTCGTGCACCACGTTTAGTATGAAACACTCAAATGATAATGTCTTAAGTAACGTTATCTTGTGTCTAATTGAAAACAGTGTTGTTGCGTGCAAAATGGGTTAGAGTTCAAGGAGGACAAATGAGTACGCTGTTTCCCTTGACTGAAGGACTAGAAATTGTCTCTGAAGGCTTAAAGATTTATCTAGTTAGTATACAGTAGTGTTTTTACTATATAGTCACTAATTATGTTTTGAGAGGTAGACAGAGGATAACAGAATGAAGGAATCCTTACACAACTGATGCCACTGTATAGTTTTACTGTGTGCACACTGTTGTGGCAGAACAGCACAACGTGTTGGTCCAAAGTTTGATAAAGATCTCTGCTCCATGCCAGCATGGATCTGTTGCTTCTCACAGGAAAGCTTATATAGTTTTCAGTCTTGGATTCTACTTCCTAACTGACATTTAGAAGCATGGGGTTTTGGATTATCCACGCTCACATTGGGGGGGGGGGGGGGGGGCGTGGAACCATAACCCTGGGCTGTGGTGCTGGCACGCAGCTTGTGTATCTGCTGCACTCGGCTCTGCTCTGCTTGCTCTGGTCTTGGTCTTTGTTCTGGATGGAAATGTGCTCTCAAGCTGACCCACAACACTCCTGATCTCATACAGTGGCAGTGGTGGGGCACTTTTAGTTCTAGACAGTTGGTGATACATTATATAGCCTTTACCAGAGGTTATTACTGAAAAAATGACAAGGATTTTAAATTACAATGCTTTGCTAAGAATTAATCATACTGCACTGCACAATGCATATAAAGACCTTCTCCTTCAAACATTTTTGTTTGAGTTATGGATTGCAACAGTTTTGATAGATACGAATACGCCAAAACATATCTGAATGTTGAGAGGTGCTGTCAAAGGCTGAAGTGTCCTGGACTCACTAAGCAGCCTGGCACGAGTGGCTAGATATTTACTTATGTGGCTCATTTTTGAGCAAGGCTAACCTTTGGAATAAGTGAGAGAAAGGGGTGGGAGAACGGCTGTCAATAAAGTAGGTGAACGCACTTCATGTCTACTGCTATGCATGATTTCTGCTTTAAATTGTTGGGCCATGACATACCAAGCTGGCGGTTCCACTGGCCAGAACGCCCATCAAGCATTAAGGAGCCAGCCACCGACGGACTGATAGTTTTCTATGTCAGTGCAAAATGCTGGTAGGGAGAACACATAACGTTGTTAAACTTGGACCTGACCAACTGCAGCAACCCCAGATCATAGCACTGCCCCCACAGGCTTGTACAGTAGGCACTAGACATGATGGCTGCATCACTTCATCCATCTCACTTCTTACCCTGATGCTCTTCTATTGGACATTTCTTAACCCAGTTTTAGTAGTTTCAGCAATATCCTTAGATGTTTTCTTTGCTTGATACGCCAATCTGAAACAGATTAACACCACAGGATGTGTCTTCTGACATGGTTGTTTAGGAAATGAGAACCTACTCACTGCATCAGTTAGGGTTAAATAACTTTTTGCCAGCTGAAAAACAATCATCCATGCAGCAATTATCCAATGGGAGGCTTAACTATTTGCTTAGTTAAAATTCAGGTGGTGACTTGTTTTTTGGCCAGTGTATCTGATCAAATGCATGAGACTTACTAGAAATTCATTAAGTATGTGTGGTGCTAGTCTTGTTGGAACAAATGGTAATAAAAGATTAAAACCAGTCGTGTTTGCTGCATTCAGGAAGCCTTGAAGTGAGAATTGGTTGTGCTGGACTCATTGGTCAACATTGGATAACTAGATGGTTTTGCAGTGCTTTCCTTTTAACGCGTGTTGTTAAAACATAAGAGGCATGAATGCCATCTCTGTATTGACTTTTGCTGTCATGAGCCTGGCACCAGTTTCTCTTCTGTGCTTTTGTTTTGGTCACCCACCATGTTTCATGCTTCCAGCTTTAGTCACCCCTGATTGTTTTCACCTGTGTCTAGTTGTCCCTTTAGAAGCACCACCCTGTTTACCATGTCTCTTGCCAGACTGTCAGCCTTTATTGCTCTTCACCAGAGCCATGCTACTCTTGCCTTGTATCGTGCCCAGGGTTTTGGATTGTGTTTTTGATCTTGTTCGTTCCTAGGAATTGCCTCTGCTGTGCCTTTGCCTCATCTTGTGTTTTGGACCTTTGTTCTCTCCTGGACTAACACTTTTTGATCACCTTGGACAGTTCTGGACCTCAAACTTGAGCTCGGACACTTAGCCCCTAGAAGTTGGACCTTGTACCTCTGCCTCTGTGAGTTTTTGCCTGACTATTTGGCAGTTATTTATTTATTTATTTATTTTTGTCCTTCCTTTTTCCGGTTTACACTGTACCTTTTGTTTTTTCCTTTTTAATCTTCTTCACCAACTCTTTAGTTTTCCTTCCGTCATCTTTTATGATACATCCCATGGACTGAGCTCTCGCTGTGTTATTTTGTTGTTACTTTGTATTTTGCACCCTGCCATGTGGAGAACATCAACTTGATACCTGACATTTTGTGCACCCAGAGTACTGTTCCCAGAGTTTGCTGTTTCTCCTGACTGTTTCCTATGTTTACCTCCATTGTCGCATACATTATCTTGATACAATAAAACTTGTTTTGTTTAACCTCACTGTGTCTGGCATTATAATTGGGTCCTGAAAAACTAGACTCCTTACATTTGCAAATCAAGCCACAGTGCCTCACTATTATTGTTCATGCTGAATTTCTTATTGTATTCATTTATTTTTGTACAACTAACTTACCTGTGTTAGCAGCCGTGATTGTCGGGCGCAATTAAAGAAAGCAGAGACGGTGGGATGAGTAGTCCCACTTGTGAATCAGATGCAATTTAAGTCATGGCATTCAAGAGCTTACCTTTGTCTCAATCAACCCTTTGCATGAATAAAGATTAAAAAGTATATGCATTTTGAAATATCCAGACATAGAAAATTGTAGCTATGGATGTGAGGAGACAGTCTAATAGACAAAAAATAAAAGGTGTGTTCTATGGAAAGAAGAGAGAAATCATAAGTGGTCAAGTGGTTGGAAACAGTGCAGTGTTGAGGTGGTGACAGGTCTGTGTGCACGTCTGTCTTTCATTCTCTTTCATCTTTCATTCTTCAGGTCAGTGCCACCTCAGCCTGACACACCAGACACATTGCCAAGGGAAAAACAGGATGGGCCGCTGCTGATGACGTCATACCGCGGACTGTGAGGTGGTGACGGACGGATGGCCTGTGTACTGTATGTCTGTGTGTGTGTGTGTGTGTGTGTGTGTTTACGTGTGGTTTTCTAGGTGTAGTGAAAGCTGGGCTTGTCAAAGAGCTACTGTGACCCCACTTCTGCTTCATTACTCCCAATTTACCACTAAACATCCCCAGAAGTGTGTGTGAACTTACTTATGGGGTGATAGTAAGATGTCAATGAGCTTTCACCCACACTACCATGACCTAAAAACATTCAATGGAACGTTCAAAACCACTAATGGCTTCTTATGGTGAATGACATCACAGCTGTCATGTTCCTTGTTACTTTTCACTTTTTCTTTTTCATTTCAGACTCTCTGAATATAGTAATCTATAGCAATATAAAATGGACTTATTAACTTGTTAATATGTTGCCATACAGTATGCTAATGGAAATGTTGGAGTATAATTCTTATGTGTTCAGTGGCTCAAACGGAAACTAAACTTATCTTGCTGTTATCGGTTACTTGAAAATGAAGTCGCACACAAGGGATCAAAAATATGAATGTATTTGGCCTTTTTAAGACCTTACATTTGCATCCAGTGAGAAAGCAACTTACAGCTGAGCAACAAAGCTGTTCAACAATGTCATAGAGAAGACATTAGAGCTAAATGCATTGAGGTTAATTATATCTACAAATCAAATAGAAATGGGAATACAAATAGTGTGTGATGCTGAACTATGGTTGTTTGATTGCACAGCACAAGCCTCAGTTTTTAACTGATTGTTTTATCTGAACTATCTAAAAAAGAGTTGGTTCAGTTTTATTTATACAGCAAAGTTACTTCAGAAACTGGGTTATCTTTGCAGCACTGGCCACCTATAAGTAAAGTGAAGATGCTTTCAAAATATAACCTTTCATTCAAAATATAGTAATAGAACAAAATATCCTAAATCAACACATTCTGTGACCACCACTTCTTCAAGTTGTTCCAGCCTCCCAGCTTGGATAATTTGCAGCAGTTCTTCTATGGATTGAATCTTGCCTTTTCATGCAATTCCAGGCTAACTCATGATGTTGAGATTACAGCTTTGTGAGGGCAGTGCCAACTGTTTTTGACGGATTTGGCTCTGGCTGCTCTTGTCATGCTGCAGAATGGATCTGATACAGAATGCTTGTCTACATAATCATACTGCAGGACGAACAAGAGGTCTAAACATCTGAAGTGCCTGAAACTTTTTCTCAGTACACTATTTATATTAGATCTTACATTTTTATGTTTGACCCCCAAACAGCCAGGTCTCAACATGTCTTTTCATAAGAATAACAGGGATTATGCTGATATGCAAGTGTGAGCTTTGCACATCAGCTTTTGTAACAAGGGGTCATTAATTCATCTTGCCTCTTGAGAGTGAACATAATTATCGTGGCAATATTGGGATTTAATTTGTTTCTTGGAACCGTTTTTTTTTTGCTGAGGCACAATGATTGTACAACATCCATCTTTAATAAACAAAAACCCCAAGAATTTGGTGCACAGGGTTTAATTCACTTGAGGTTTTCTCACATCAACACAGATTTAAAACTACACATTCACCCACTCCAATTATAACTTCAGTGCTGCTGAGAGTTCCAAAGACCTCTTAACTTCCTATTAGTTATCATGATTGATTACAGCTGGTAGCTTCTTAATGCCAGCATGAAGCGGGTTTATTTGATTGCAGACATTGGACTGACCAACACATGATAATATGTCTGAGGGACTTCAGATCTGAGAAAGATAGTAGATTTACACAAATCAGGGATGTTTCTCGGAGCCATTTCTCAACTGCAAATTCCAAGATCATCAGTTCAAACAGCTATATGTTCTGTAAATATAGATGATTAGGAGGTGTAGCCATTTTCTAAAGTCTGGAAGAAGATCAACAATGTTTCCCTCAACTGAGAGGACATTGCTTCAGACGGTCAGGCACTATCATGACAATGGTCTGCTATGACCAGGTTCCAGCTCAACCACCAGTCTCACTGTCAGACAACAAGGTACAAAGAAAAAAGTCTTTATGAAGGTTTTCTTGTCAGATGACACAAAGCTAGGCGAACACTGTACCTATTGTTAGGCTTGATTAAGCTTTGATGCTCTTTTGCTGCAAGAGGATTTGATCCTTTTGCATTGAATAAACTAAATGGAACATTCAAAAAAACTCCAGGACAGTGATGTTCATGATGAGTGCATGTAAACTTTGTTCAGAACTGTAGGTTAACAAATTCTATTTTTTATCTTGCACAGTTATCCACAAAGTTTTGACCAATCAGTTACAACTACCTATCTACATATAGATGCATGAGGACGAACGTCGTCTCCAGTGGAGTCTTTACTGAAACAAACAGAATGTGAGGAAGACGGGGATAGAGGATGACTCAGGCTCTCCTCCCTGCTCATTTCTTCATCTATCCTTCCATCTGGTTTGTGTTTGTGTGGATGTCTCTCATCCTGCAGCTCCTACCCCAACAAACCCCAGTTCCTCAATCACCCCTGCCCATGTTCAACTGCTGCCAGCTCAGGACTAAGGCAGTGTAGGTTTGCTAGACATGAAGTAGAACGTGTCGGTATCAGCTGGCTCAGGAGCACAGCCTCACTGAGATCCACTAGACTGCAATATGGAGTATTGTCGTCAATCTGGAAGCAACGAGACATGTTGTTCTGCGTGGGAGCAACGTCTGATTGCCAGAGTGATTAAGTGTGCTAAATTAGACAGGCCTGGCTTCAGGATGAAGATTTGTGTAGGCTTTGGTTTCTATGTGGCCAGGGTTGGGATAGCCGCTGATAGTTCATGGCTGAAGATGGGATTAAAGGAGGGGGAAATGTACCTCCCTCTAGCTTGAGCTCAGATATAGTCCAAAGAGAAAAGTCTGGTTTGATGAGTGATGCATACATTATCTTAGGATGTCAGCAGACTTGGCATGAGGCACACAGTGATGATTCTGACGGAGCATGCTCTCGGGAATGACGCAGTAGCTCATCGATCATCCACCCTTCCAAATGGTGTTGATAGGCCTCCCTGTGCAGGACAGGAGCCCAGACTAAGTTGAGACACATTGTATTCCCTTTACCAAAATAAGAAAAACATCAATGAGCACAACAGAGGGTGTTCAAGGTGATGAAGACATGGCGGCAGTCTGAGAAATCTGTGGTTTTATGTAATTTAGTTGGGCTGAGTAAGCCTACGGTCTGGGATCGGCTTGCTTGTGCAACAATTCCAGATCAATATGTCAAGTGTCAAATCTTCTTCTAAAGGTGTTTTCAGACAGAGAAAGAAACAATGTCTTTGGTGAAGTTGGACATTTAAGTCCTGCATATATGTTTGTGCTTAGGTTCACCACATCCTATGTGCTTTAGGTTTACACATTTTTGCATGTGACTGACAACACGTCTGAACAAACAAACAGAAATCCTGTAAATCAAAGTGCAACACAGGGTTAACAGGGTAAGTTTCTATAAGCATTGTGGGGATCATACTAATAAGCTCTTTATACAGTAAAACTTGATTGATTACTTTTTCTGTGTACATCTGCTGTTGGAACAGAAATTGCTGTACTAGTTTAAACAGCTGTCCTGCACTGTGTTCCTGTTCTCGGGGACAATGGCAATTAATTCCTCAAAGTGTCTTGTGTAAGAATTATGGTTAATATACAGGGATTTATCAAGTTAAGGTTTTGGCATCACTTTTTGTGATCACTTTTTGAATCAAAAGTGATCACAGATGGGTCTTATTGGGGTATTGGCCGTTATACAAGACAGCCAGCAGCCAGGCCCAAATGCCCTGCACCTCTAATCATCAAGCACTGACTGTTTCATTTTTTTTTTTTAGAAGGGAGAATGACTGTAAACATTTCAACACCTGGGACTACTGGTAAGGCTTCTTATTATATTGTCACACAGATACAGGCCTCAGTTGGTGAAATTACAAGAACATTGTGTTTAAATAAAAAGTAAGTAAGTAAGTCCTGTTCACTAAATATCTTTTTATGTGCTTACTTGGTTTCTTTAAGGTAATCAGTTTCCTAAATTCCAAGATCTTTTTAAAGTAAGAACAATTTGTCAAAATGTACAGTGTACTAAAAGAACATGTCTGCACACCTGACGTTTGCCAAAGACAGAATCACATTTCAAAGCAGTATTGGGAAAATGTTTTGTGGACAGATGAAACTTTGTTAAACTATTTTTGAAGAACACAGCACTACATCTGGCATAAAAAGTTCACAGAACATCATCATAAAAACATCATCCCAGTCGTAAAGTATGGTGGAGGAAACATCATGATTTGGACCTGCTTTTCTGCATCAGGGCCTGGCTAGCTTGCAGTTATTTAAGGGAAGATGAATTCCCAGGCGTATCAAAAAATTGCTCAGAATAATTTGAGAATATCTGTACGTCAGCTGAAACTGTGAAGAAACTGGGTGATGCAACAGGACAATGACCCAAAATACACAACAGAAAACAAAATTTGCCTTTGAATCCGGAGGGTCAGAGCCCAGACTTGAAGAGAACCTAGACTTGGGTTGACATGACACATGAGACATCCAAAGAACATGAGAGAGCTAAAGCAGTTCTGCCTGGAAGAATGGGCTAAAATCACATTAGCCCACATCTAATAACCAATTAATGGGTTCACATACTTTTTCTTGCTACTGTATTGAAGAAAAATAGCACCAAGTATGATTCAGTGGTGCACAAGCATGCACCAACAGCATTTATCCCTCTAAGTTAACACAGCATGGCAAAGCATGATTACCCATTCGAAGCAGGCTGGAGTTAAAGTACAAAAGTTACCAGAAGTTATGTAACATGTCTGCATTTTTTTATTCCCATGCAGTGTCATTTACTGTAATATACTGGCAATTTTTGAGATTTTTCTCCCCCACAGAAACCCTTTTGAACCTTATAATCCCAGTATCAATTCACAAATAACAAGCGTTTGCTTCTGTTATATGATTAGAACTGGCCACTTATTTTGTCTCAGTGTGTTAAACTTGTTTACAGTTTAGTTTGGTAGCAGAAAGGTGTCTGGTTGTGAGATGGTGCCATGTGGGAAAGCTTCCTGCCTATTAGAGCACAGTTAAAGTGTTTTACTCCATCTCTGGAGCTTTTACCCCGTAGAGTAAGTGTATTTCATTTGGCTAGGTGAGCATGATGCCATTTGAACTCGGGTCCACACAAAATAATCACACCAACTGATGACAGCAAAATTGGGTTTCACTCCACTGGCAAGCGAACTGTGGTGAGATTCATTAAACCTGTAATCTGAATCAGCAACAGGAAACAAACCCCAAAATCTCAGAACGGTATGGTTATGAAGAGACGGATGTTGACATGGGATAGCCAGCAGTTTCTCGAGCTTGGAAAGTCGATCATAACAACACGAACTGAGGAAAACCGCAGTCTGGACGGATACATGTGTTCAGCTGTTTTTTATTTTTTCATATTTTCTTAACTGGTACACAGGTGGAACACAGGTTTAAAAACAAGCAACCAGTTAATGTGAAATGTGGACTATGCCGTCATGTCCTGGGAATGAGGCTTATTCAGTCTGTTTGCTTTCAGATATTTCAACAGACACGTTTATTCCTTTTGACAATGGGTCAGGACACTTTCAGTTCAGGATTTCATTCAAATCCCTTTTTTTTTTTTTTTTTTTAGTGCATGGGAATGGCTATTGTGACTTGGTGTGGTGTGGAGATGGAGTGTGTGAATGCACGTGCATCTGGACTGGGTGGGGTTGGCAAATTGCGGCGCGGACGTGTGCCTGTGGGGAGCGGAGCGAAGCTTCGGCGTGATGACATCTTCATTGTCGATGTGTAAAGGATTTAGCTTATTTACCACCCATGTAGGAGATGAAACATTAATATATCTTCTGTCTGTCCTCCCCTTGTTGTCACTCTTTCTGGGAGTCTGGGTTACCTTGGCAACATGCGCTAAGCAGGGCTGAGTCACTGGTGTTGTTGGACCCCCTGAAGTTTGACAAGCCGCTGTGTTTTTTGCTAAACAAACATCTTGATTAGCATTCAGGTCACAAGGAAGTGATCTGGCATGAGGTAACATATCGGTGAACAGCTATAGCTTCACATTTCCCACTTTTGAAGTTTTAATCATCAGGGTATGACAGCTCTCCTGTGTATATGCACACATGAGCCATCGCAACATGCACACACACATACACACACACACACACACACACACACACACACAGACACCTCTTTCTGGCCCTCCCCTCAGATGAGCCAAAGTTTGCTCTTCCCATGGTGCTTTGTGTTCGGGCGATATCCCAGCCGCACCGCTTCCCTCTGAACTCCCACAACTTCATCAAAGAGGAATGAGCGGAGCAAGGAGGGGCAGACAAAAGACAAAGAAAAAAAAAAAAAAACGAAAGAAGGAAAAGGGAGAGAAGGAGTTCTGTTTCCACAATCACGGCCCCATGGGGCTTCAGCTGCAGAGGTGAGGGCGAAGTAAACAATTTTGTTTATCGTGTTTTTGTTGTGTTGCTCTTTCATTTCGTGGCGTCTTTTGTTTCAAGCTTTTCTTTCTTTTTTTTTTGCTGAGGAATAGAGAGATGATTAATGCAGATCCCCTCCCTTATTACTCCCCGCTCTCGACCCGCTCCCTCTTCTGTTTTGGGAAGATTCCCCCCTGGTAATTAATTCACAGCAGAACTAATTAAAGTGAGTGGAGGGTGGAGGGGGCCGAAGTGCATCTTGAGAGAGAGGAGTGCAAAGATATTTAGAGAGAGGGAGAATGCAGCAAAGCGATGAGGAGGGAGGTAGTGAAATAGGGATAGACAAGTAAGAGCACTTCGCGCTGGTCCCTCTTCATGCTCGAGGCTCGCGTACGGCCCCTCCCCCTCATAACTGTGTCCAACAGGGCTGACAGAAATTAAGAATCTAAATTAGGTTTGCCCTGAGCCTGGTGGCACTCTGCAGAGCCCCACTGTCGAAAAAGACGGGGGCGATGAGGACAAAGATAAGAGATTTGTGTATTTTGATAGCTGAATAGAGTGGCTGACTAATGGAAACCGATGTGGATGATGTCTGAAAGACGAGACGAGGATGAATGAATGGAGGAAAACGGAGGAGAACTGTGGAAGAAGGAGCATGAGATGAGGTGGCTGAGAGGATTTTCCCCCCTTTCACTTCATTTTGCGTAAATTTGATTGGTCTAACATCCAACAAAAAGACATAAGTATTCCTAATTCTTTGAGAATTATTCCTGTCTAAACTCAATCAAGCACTTTTCCATTATGATTCTACATCGAATGCCAGTTTATATGAATATGGAGCCTTGATTGAGGCCGTAACGAATCTTTGGAAATGGCGTGGTGCGCCTTTTAGCTAATTGGCTAACTGTTTTAAGGAACTGAAATATGCTTACTCCTTCTCAGGTACAGTCTCCATCCCACTTTAACGAATTGGCCTTTTCAGCCTGCCACTCTCCTCCCCATCCCACCACAGTCTCACCTCTGTTTCCTTCATCTTTTTCTCCTCTTACTGGTACTTCCCCTTTCACCTTTCATTCAATGAGGTCCTTATTCTACATTCACCGAACTCCTGGAGTTGAAGACAGAGTTAGGTGCAGCTCAGAGTGCCTTTTAGTAGCCTGGGTCGGCTTTCTCCATTGCTGAGCGCCTTGCAGTTTGCCGCTCTATGTGCCCTCAATGCCTCCAGTTGAGAAAACTTAAACTCAATGCAAAATGAGTGCCTAATATAATTTTCCTTGTTTCCATTCTCCAGTGACTGGAGTAAACTATGATCAGCCAGAACCCTGTGACAGTAGATTGTCAAACTGTTCACAACTCATCCCAACAACCAACATCCAGATGAAACACTTGGACCAGCTGGTGGTACTCTGCATAATTTCCTCTTTCTGGGCATCTCATGTACCCACACCGATCTGTATACTATGCATATTCCTTTAACATATTATGATCCATCACCGATGAAGGAAAAAACGTGTTTCTGGTATCATAATCTTTGACTGTGACCTGCCAACATCAGCCATTTAAAATGTCATTAGGTTTGGATTCAAAGGGTTTCCCTAAATCCTTATTGGTGGTTGGATGAAGTCAGGTCATAAGGGCTCATTTGGTGTATCATGGGTGCAATGATTTACTGTACTCAAAGTAGAAGTACCTTAAATGTGTACTTCTACTTGTACAGGATGTAATAAAGGCACTCCACTAGTATTCTGCAGTACAAGTTCTGTGTATGTGATACCACGCCTGGGAAACCTACACTACCTGCTCCTTGTGACAGCCTCCAGATGTGCCCAATCTCTCACAGTAAGACACACAGCTGGCCTGGTCTTTGTCACTGGTTTTCAGGGGCTGATCAGTTTCCCATTCATTGTGAGCTAGGACGGAGAGGTGCACCCTGGTCAACTGTAAATCACCTCCTGAAGGCTTCTTAGTTAATACTCTACTCGGGATGTTCTTCTTGCATCTTTCATCTTTTAGTTTTCTTGTTTTGTTTTACAGGAGGACGAGCTGTAAAGAGCCAAACCAAGAAGCTTAACTTGTTCAAAGCGGGTTCAAGTTGAAGTTATTAAGATCAAATTCATCTTCTCCCTCCCCTCTCTCTAGCAGTCCTCTCTCCTCAGCCCTGAGAAAGCTCGGCTAAATGGAACTACAACATGTTCTCTGCTCCCCGTCTGACGGAGTGAGCTGCCTCGTTAGTTTATATTAGATCCGACGGAGGTTTGCTGGAGCAATTACACCACGGCTCACGGTGGGAATATGGCCCTATTTCTACACACTGATATCTCCTTAATCTATAGGGAGAAAATATTTGGAAAGCGTTTCGATAACGCTGCCTGTCTGTCTGCCTGTCTGTCTGCCTGTCTGTCGTTCTTTTGTTTGATCCTCGGTTTCTGAACTTTCTCTCCAATACCTCCTGTGTTTCCCACCTCCCAACTTTACCCTGTGTTCACATCGCAGCCATGTAAACACATCGCTAATCAGTATCTGTGTGTTTGCATGGCCCGTGTTTGCGTGTGCACTCAGATAGCGTGGGTGTAAAGCGATAAGGCTAAGTGAATGATTCCCTTTAGTAAACAGAAGGGGAGCTGGAGACGGAGCAGAGGGCAGGCCAACTGCCATGGGAATCTGGATAATCCATTCTGCTCACTTTATTAACATCATTATGGGGGGAAACAGAGAGGGCAGCGAGCGAGGAGGGGGTGGGGGGAGTTTGGCAGGTAGGAGGATATAGCAGGACAGCTGGAGGAATATTGTGCTGAGGCTGAGTTCATTTCAAAAAAAGAAAAAGAGTGGAGTGGAGGAGCACGTTACCTACCTGAAGCACTGGGCAGAGCGCTGTAGAGGGAAAAGAGCAGCAAAGGAGGGGGAGAGACAGCAAGACAGGACCGAAATCTTTGGTGTCAAGTGTGTCAAGGCTCAGCTGCAGTAAACGTGTGTTAAAGTAAAGAGGATGATAAGAACTGAGACTGTTCTCAGCTTCGCCGGCTCTAGAAAACACTGGAAGCCAAATTCGACGAGTCCAGAGTCGAAAGCAGCAGTTTGGTGGCCAGAAGCACTTGTCATGTGTGAACGCAACTGCCTGAATGTGAAGCCGAGCGTTTCCGAAAATGAGCCTGCATGCTGCGCCCTAACCATTTAAAATAAAAAAATACATTTAATAAAGGGAGAGAGGAAGAAAACCACAGGCAGAACTAGTTCTTTTTCTTTTTCTTTATTTGTGAGTAAATCAACGGCAAGAATTCAATTTGTCCGTAGCCCAAAGCAACTGTAAAGCCAGGCCCGTGCACATTATTGTGTTGGAATACGCTCTTTCATGATCTTATCAACTCAGTCCTCTGACTGCTTGAGGGTTTTTTTTTTTTTCTTTTCTCATTTGTCACTGGCACACAGGCATGATTTTAATTCCGCCGGTCTCTCTGCTCACATCCAGGAGAAAGCTTATTTTACAATGTTTTTCTTGAGCTGATTTAATTAATCTGCTTATCCTTTGTTTATTGTCAATTATGTCCAACTTATTGCCTTTTCTGGAAAATGCTACTCAGAGGACTTGAGCAGCCCCAGCACGTTGAGAGGAGTAAAGAGGACAGCCAGGGAAATTTCCAAATAAAAGTGGGCCATGCACAAGTATAAGAGTTAGGAGTGTCACACAAACAGCTTTCTCATTGTGGAAAAAGAGACGCATCAACAGACGCTTTTTCATTTTTCGTTTTATTTTTTTTTGGGGGGGTTGTGCGGGTTTTGAGGTTTAGCGTCCTTTGTGATGGCTTTTTATGAGCATGGCGACGCGGCCCGGTGGAGATGGAACACAGGCACACGCAGGCAATCTACGCATAAACACATTAACGCTGCTACTAAAAACCACATTGAAACTCAAAGGCACACCCTCACACACACACACACACACACACACACACACACACACACACACCTCCAGGCAGACTGCTGGATAAGCCTCATTTAGCCTGGTGCGTAACTGTCTCTGCGTAACGAATGGCTTGTGTCCTACAGTCCAGCCAGACCAGGGGTGTTACAGACCCCTCTACACTGACCAGACACACACACACACACACACACACACTTTAACACTACCCAGATATCCTGCATCCAGCTCCATCTATCACCTCCACGTCCACACTGCGCTCCATATCAGAGGCCACCTCAGTCCGTCTGGCCCCTGACCCATGTGCCGATTTGGGCCACGCCCGTGCCACACCTCCCCTCCTCTTTTGGGTGGAACGCCCCAGTTTTAGATGCACCATCACGTCCCCAGCCACCGCCACCACTTTCTCATTCTGTCCACAGCTACCGGCAACAGGAAATTATGACAAATGGCGTGGTTTTTATAGCCGTTTTTTTTTATTTTTTTTTTTTACATCTTTCTCAGTTTGTTCTTCTTGTTGAGAAAAATAATAAAATAAAAAGACTGAAAAGATTAAAACTTTCCATTTTTGGTGGTGACTCAACACTGCGCTGAGTTTTGTGGCTTGACCTTTTATGAGGTGTGCGTGTGTACAGATGTGCACAGCTTGGGTGTTTCTAGTCGATGTGTGGACTATGAGGCTGCGAGTGTGTGTGTGTGTGTGTGTGTCATCCACATGTGCCCATGGGTGCATGCAGTGGATGAACACTGAGGAAATCCCGACGCATTTTGAGTGTTTTCATTTCCTGGTTACTGCAACTGTTCTGTCCTTCACTGTACACGCAGGGCAACACGTGACGGCTGTTTGACTGCGTTACCCACAAACACTGGAAGGTGACATCAGAACAGAGTAGCACAGTGCCTCAATGCTTAGCACTGTCACTTCACCTGGATACGTAGCTTTCCAAGTTCTCATGATATAAAGTAATATGCTATTTCAGCATTTCTGACAGCTGGGTGTAACCATGACAACCAGCAGCCACGAGCTGCTTTATCATTAGAAGATCAGATGAAAACGAAACACATCTTGTGATTCTTTGCTCATTTCTTTCCCGAAAATTAAAAAAAATGTTCCAGTATCCTTTGCCTGCCTTGAATTAGTCTATGGAGGAGAACGTAGAGGTTGCTTTTTTTTTTTTTTTTTTAAATAGGGTTCACATGGTGAAGTTAACAGGTCATCACAGCCAGCTTCCAGATTTATCTTAGCTTCTTATCATCTCTGTGAAAACACGGCCTGTATTGATCAGTGCCTACCACACTGACAAGTATTGAACCGCTCTGACTTCCCACTAGACTCACCGATGAGAAGCAGACCACAGCGGTTGTCATTTGGCAAAGGTAGATCACAAATGACTCCGGTCCCAATGTAAACAGCCTTAAGTTATTAGGTTTCAGCCCTCTGCGTGGACTCTTCCCAACGTGACTTTAAAGGAAACCACTTTTTATGTCTCAGTCCTTAATGAAATGCTGTGATGTTGATTTTTTTTTTTCCCCACTCTAGCATCCGAACCCGCTCTCTGGGCGCTTGGTCCAAACGGCAGAGGCAACCAGGAGTGACATCAAGTTTTGTGCGCTAATGAATGTCTCAGTGGCTCTGGTCAGCCTTTACAAAAGCCTCTAATTAAAAAGTTTAATGGATGATCAAACCACGTCATTCAGTTTGTGTTTCTCATTTCAGATTCATTCCCCATAGCGACCAGTAGGTCCTAGGCCTGTGGTTTTACACACTCAACCACACACATACACACACAACCACCCAAAACAAAATAAGTTGTCTCTTCTTTTATTTCTTTTTCTTTTTTCTTTTCCTTCATTTCTCTTTCTCTCACTCCCAACCCACAGCCCCTCTACATGATCTGACCATGGCTCTAGCCAGCATATGCACAGGATTATCCAACGCTCGTCAGGAGGAGATAGTGTTTCTCTTGCTTATTGCATACTGCAATGATCTGTCTCTGCCTGGTGGCAGCCTCAGGTGTTGTGTTACTCAGTGCTGTGGGACTGCGGTCGGAAGGACTCTAGGGTTAAAGCCAATAATCCCTGTCATGTTCTGCACACTCGAACTGAAATGTTCTGCCTCCTCTTGAATCAAAGTGCAGGGTGTATAAATGACCTGCTGCAGCATTCCTGCTGCTAGTTTCTCTGTTGCATTGAGTGTGAAGCAGATGCTGCAGCAGGGTTTGTAGAGTTCAAATTAAATGAAGAGTACAGTAAATAAGAAAGGTTTAAACTGACAAATGTGCCTCGTTCTTAGCTGTGAAGAGCCTGAAAATTCCCAGATCAGTAGTAATTTATTGTTAAATTCAGTCTAGACTGGCGTGTGAGTGAGGAAATGCTCCAGTCTTTATGCTGGAGATGTCCTGTGAATGAATTTGTCGTGCATACACATTGTCATGTCATGTCGTTGCATGTAATGCAAGTAGCAAAGCAAAAAGCACAGAGAAGGTGGAGCAGATATAGGTACTGAGAGTTGTTTAATCAATTCAGCATTCACCCCAGGGCAGCAGCCCTGTACATAATAAAGAAGAAACAGGGATTATCGTTGTAATTACCTTCAGTGGAAAGAGGCTCAGACTGACCACCTGAACACAAACACACAGTGTGTCGCCTTTCTGCTGCTGTAACCTGACCCGGGAGGCGTTCATTACAAATGGGAGATCAACAGCATTATTAAAAAGAAAAGCATGTCACATCCTCCTCCGACCGGTTTTTAGCCGTTTCCCCTGCACGTCCCTCCTTTTTTCAAGCCTGATGAAATAATTATTACATCTTTGGTCAGATGAATTCAATCACGCTTTTTTTTTTTTTTGTCAGGTAAACAGACAGCAAGCAGGAACAATATTACGACACCGGGCCTGTCTCGTGTTTTTATGTTTACTTTCACCTTCCCGTCACCTCTTTGTTCAAATAATAATAGTTTTTCTTTTCAGTTATTCATGTTTAATCTTGTCCTGTTCTATCTAGATCTAAAAGTTTCAACATTTTTATCCTGCCGATCTCAGATGTGTGTCTCCTGTGTGGCTGGGTCTCAGACATGTTTGTTAGTGCGTGACAGGAGGAACATTAATGTAAAACTTCACCCTGAGTGGTTGACCCTTCTCCTCAAGGTCATCCAGAGGTTGTCCAGCTGTGGCCAAGCGTCATGGGAGCTTGGTGGTGGGGTTGAAATGTCAGGCTTGTTATGAAAGTTTTTTTTGTTTTTTTCCTAGGCTCGCTGAAGTGCTGCTCCGTGTTTGCTCATTTAATCATTAACATTATCAGTGACAACACCGCTTTTCCTGCTACGCAAAGTATGAATGACAAACTTCTACTGCAGTAGCCTGGATCCGTGCCAACGGCGAAACCCTAAAGAAGCTAATCATTTTCTGTCGTGCCCATAATTTAAATACTGCAAATGACATCAGTGGTTAATGTTTAAAGTGCAAACCGGTTCAGGGGCTGCTTCTGTGGGGTTAATGGTCTGGCTGCTCTGCTGGAGTGACTTTTCTTATATGTTTGATAATGCTGAAGAATCCTGCTTTGTGTTTTTCCAGCAGCGTTAATGATGACACTTGCAACCTTCAAAATAAAAGCTTAATCTCAGCAATTGTACAAGCACAAGAGTATTTTTAATTTGCATGAAATGTAAAATCATACAGTCACATTAATGTGTGAGTAGAATCTTTTGTTTCAGAAAAACAGGAAGTCATCCCTCACCAACGCCACTGTAACTTCCTCCTTGTTGGAGCAAGGTATCAGACTTCAGGTGTCTGCAGCTAATCCACAATGCTGCTGTTTGTCTCTCTTTCAACCTTCCTAGTTCCCTGCTGCTTGCACCCAGTTTCAGTCTCTGATGTGCTACAATAAAGCAGTGGAACCAACTAGACCTTTCTACATTAGACTGGTGGTCAACCTCTACACCTTGTGGTTTGTGCTTTTTGTTTATGCAAAAAACCAGGAACCTGAAAATAGTTAACTTCTTATATAGATGTATGTAGACGTTGTGCTTTCTTTAGACAAAATGAGTTTACTTAATGAGTGTTCTGTGGACTTGCCACTGGTAAATGCCACGGTTTTGTCAAATCTCTTGAAATAAAGCTTGATTTGTTGAATGTTTCATGTCAATGTCAGTGCGGGGGTGTACATTAGGCCAAATGGGATTGGAGTGAGGACATTGTCCCAGTGATTATGAACATGACTGTACTGTATGTATGCTGTTGTCATGTCTGACTGCATCAGCACAGTGTCTGAGGGTGGAGGAGGATGTTTTCTTGTAACTCAGTCCCACAGATCCACAGCAGGACATTTAACAGCTATTGGTGAAATGATGTCTATCTAATGGGAAATAATCCTAATGCTTAGCTTGGCTCAGTACTAAACCGAATGCTGTTAATGTTATTAGTTAGAGGATGGCAAGAACATGACAGATTTGCCTCGTGTTTCTGTGTCACATTCCGAAGCATTCGCTTTACACAGTTCTTCCTCTTGCGGTTCATTCAGTGTGTGCCACTGTTTCCCAGCTGAACCGTGTGGAATGAGCAGGGTGCAGTGCCAACGCACTGTTTTCCTGCCCTCAGTACACAACAGTAGCCACGGGGTGCCTTGTAAAAAGACCAGCTGATATGATATGTGTGCAAAACCATTATGAGACGCTTTGACCATCAGACAGATATTACCCTGTACACTGTATGGACAGTATACAACCAAAGTTGTGTGGTTTCATGAGGATTCCTGAAGTCCAACTTTGTGTTTTGTGTGGTGGTGAACATGTCCAACCACAGGATTCAGTTTGCTCCTGACTTGTACTTGGCATTCTGCAGTCCATTATACTTGGATTGGCACTGAACCGGTGTGTGTGTGTTTTTTTTTGTTTTTGTTTTGTTTTAGTGCAGGAACAATCATTATGGGAGATGAGGGTAGAGCTCTACTGGATGTTTTTTGCAGTAAACGGTGGCTTGGCGCTTCATGAGTGCAGTTTTCTGGGCATGGGAGTGTGTTAATGTGGAGATGAAAGCAACCGAGCAACAACTCTTGGAGGGATGCAATCACAAACATGCACATACGCCCCCAGAGAGGAACGTTCATAAAATACCAGGCTGCTCCGGGTGAGGAGAGATAACAAGCAGCGGTGCTCGCATAGACACACACACTCACGTTTCTACAGCTGACGTAACGTATTCCCAAACTCATTATCTTGACTAAACCTCTAAAGTTTTAACCGTCTAAATGACATTTGTATGAAAGTCAGGACTGGCCTGAATGTTCTCACACCAAAACTGTCTTCACTCAAATCGTATAAAATTCATATCGAACCATTAAAGTAAACACACACACACACACACACACACACACACACAGGTGTGCTAGTCGGGTCATCTGGGATCAGTTAATACTCTCCAGGATCAGTCCTTTAGTGCTGCTGCTGTTTAACTTTCTGCCAGCTGGCTTCAGGCCAGGACGCAAAGGAGACAATCAGCCTCCTTAGTGAGACAGACAGACACACAGGAAGAAATCACTGAGGCCTGAAATGTGAAAGGGAGCATCTAATCTCATATATAGACTTTAGAAAATAACTCATATCACAGCTTAATCAGAGAAAGAGAACATTTCTACAACATGCGAAGGTCCCTGGTGTAAGCTGAGCTACATATGCAGACCTAAGAAGTCAGACAGAACCGTGTTTATCTTGGCACGATGCATCAGTATTTACATAAATGCACAACGTAACGATAAACTGAGTTCATGCAAAGGATGCAACATAACAGCTTATTTGCAATCAGTGGGCATTTGGAGCGGTATCATGCACTGGAAAAACTCACTTCAATTTGTGAAACTTAATGAGCGCTTCAGTGAGAGTATAGCTAAATAAATGCGTTAAACATTCAGCTGCGGGAAGGCCGAACACTGTGTAATTAATGCTCATGCCAGCTGTAGCACATTTTTTCTACCCAAAGTTGTTTCCCAGCATGCCATGAAAGGCAAAACTCCATCCATGCAGCAGCTTCCTGACTGCACTTCAGCACTCTGAGAGTTCACCAGCCGTGTCTTTGTCACTTCTCTGTTCAACTACATGTTTGACTCGCTCATATTTCACTTTCTTAAACTTTCAAGACCTAACAAACATCATGTAATACCTTTCCCCCCATTATTTCAGCTATCACCCTTTACCGCAGATGAAGATGTAGCTTACAATTAGCTCCACATGTGGACTTCTCCTCGCTTGTGTCATTAGCATATTTTATATAACATTGACATCGTATTGTATTGTCAGATTTTAAGCATTGGCCAATGAACCCCTAAGCTGATTTATTGGCTGGTGTGATTTTCCAATCTCAATCACAGAAAACTTTCATGGTGTGTAATCATCCAAATCTCCTCTGTATAAATCTGTCCCCAGGCTCCGTCTGAACCAGGCTGTTTTTCTTTATTTTTGGCTGGATACTACTCTGAGTACTGTCTGAACAGACAATACTCACATCTGTGTACACATGCATGGATACAAGGCAGATACATAATAGTACTAATCAAAACTAACGGAAAAATGTACAATATAACCCCACCATAATCATAATCACATTTTGATATTATCAGAGGCAGCACTTAGGGGATTTTAAACATTACCCCTTTAGTCAGTTTCAGGAGTTGGTATCCGACTGTGGTTGAAGGATAAGAGACCAGTTTCTATGGCCACAGTAGCAGAATATAGACCAGTGCAGTGACCAGATATGATGCATCACCTTTTCTTAACAGGAAAAATGTCTCACTTCTTTTCATTTCTTTTTTTTTTTTTTTTTTACTGGAAATTGCCAAATGTCTTTCTGGAATATGTAGAAAATAACAAATGGAAGTAACATTATATCATAGTAAGAAAAGTGCAGGTGATACTGACAGTGTGACCGTGAGTCAGCATGCACATGTCCCTGAAACCAAAGTAGCTAAATGGAATTCAGCCATCATCGATCATTATCCCGCTGAGACATGTCATGCACCTTCCGTGTGAAAGGTCTACCTGTGCGTGTCGACAGAGTTTGTGTTGCTGCACCAAAATGATCAGCTGAATCATGGAGGCAATGGAGGGAGGGCGGGGGGTCGTGACTGAACACACAACTTCAGCCGTGAACTTAATATGACATGTGATATTTTGTTTTCTGGGTTGGTTTAGGGCAGAAAACCTTGAGTTACATAATAAAGTCTGTTTCCTGCTGAGAATCATTATAGAGACATCGTTATTTATTAACGTTTAACCAATATGATGTCTGGAAGGAAACAGGAATGAGTTGAGCAACCCATAATGTCCACACAGTTTGGCATACATGTTGGCTTCATGAAATATGAGCGACAAACGCATTTGTTACCATGTGATGGATCTTAAAGTTCAGTAGTCCAGTCAACATGTAAATGTGAAAATACAAATTACATGTCATACGGTTTGGACAGTAGATTATTAGATTCTGCTGGTTTGAATATTCTGCTCATTATAGGGAACAGATTTTTTATTCGTCTTTATTCACTCTCATGAGGAAATCGTTGTTTGGACAACTGCACGTATAAAATTACACTTCTGCAAGATTTCAGCATCTTATCCAAGGAAGCAAATGACATGTGGCCAGGAGGAATTAAAAGTCATACAACTGACCCTGCCTAACATAGATGACTCTATGGTGAACAGAACTGTATTATTAATGGAGACATTGTAAATCGAAGTAATAATTATCAGAGTTTTGATGGACTGTATTACCTGTAATTGCTGGACATGACACAAATGATCTTCAATGCAGCCTTTCTCACTTCGAACTAATGCCAAATGCAGTAGTTTACTTTGCTAATGATTTAGCATATTGATTCAAACTAATTTGATAGCAATTCATTAATAAATAGTTATTTGCTTGACTTTTTGTCAAATTACATACATCAAAATGACACCTAAATACTGTTCGTTAAGACAGTCAGCTAGCTACTGTACCTGGAATTGTAATGCAAGTAACATTAGTCGGGGCTGGGGGCCCTGTATAGGCTTCTTTTCCCTGGGTCCCCCAATTGTCTAGATTTGTCACTGTGACCTGCAATTGTGTGACAGGTCGTGTGAAATTGTCCCAGTCTGCAGGCAGCCATGAAAGAATTAGCTGCCTGGAAGACTGGAAATAAATCCGAAAAACGTGCTGTTGTGATTGGTGTTTGGCATGATAGCACTGATCGGAAACCTCATTATACTGTATGTTGACAATAGTTTTAATGTAGTTTAGTTTTCAAATACAGTTTTGAATATGTCATGTTTGAGGCACATTTCAAATAACTTCTTGGCCTTTTAGGACTGCAGACGAGAACCATATCCAGGCAAATTAAACAAAAAAAAAAGTTAGACCGTGAAACAACCAATACATATTTTGCTGAGAACTGATTGTTGTGGTGGAAAAGATGAGAGAAGTTTAGTTTGGCATTGTGCTCCGAATGTAACTTCATTAGCTGTTTGTCTATGTGATGGCCGAGTGGTTTCGGTGGATGATAGAAGGGAGAGAGTGAGCTATGCGTGTCTAATGACCACAGAGCGTATAGCCAACCAGCTGGCACAAACCTGCATGCTGTAATATCTGCAGCCAGTAACCCACTGGCACTACTGACCAACTGTCGTCATTGCCTTTACGAAGTATGGAAGCTGTTACATGGCGGCACACAATCAGACAGACCTTGTTGAGCTGTCACTCACATTAACAGCCCAGTAAAATCCCACCCTTGCTGTTGCAGGGGCGGGGCCTCGGGTAGGGGGTTGTTGCCCCATTAAAGTTAATGAGAACTCATATCTTTTACTGGCAAATTTTCACCTGCGTGGCATGGGGCTCGAACACCACCGCTAGTCTCTTTCCCAGTTGCTGCTGCTACTGCATTTCATTAATAAATGGATGACGCAAGTGTGTTGTGTATGGTGGATGAAGGTGTGAACAGACGGTTGTTTTTATTTTAATTCCTCGGTCCCCATGGTGTCACTACCCTCTGTGCAATGATGCAAGCTACTTCTTTAATATCTGAGGTGGGAAAAAAACATCTTAGCCAGTGCTGTGATGACGCCCAAATGCTTAACACATGTCACACATGGTATGTCTATTGTCAGCCTTGCAACATAGGACTTGTTTGTCTTCAGAGCTTGTTACCATACAGAAATACAAATGTTGACCACTTGATTTTCGACAATGGGGCCGCCGCACCGAGCCCCAGTGCATCGTATTACAGTATTTTCCTTTCCTTTTCCTACAAAGAAGATAAACCAGACTCCAGTGGCCAGTGCTACTATTTACCTTTTAGTTGTAGCAATAAATAGCTGCTCTCCATAACTTTCCAGGACTATAAAATTATGTTAGTGAGTAGAATAAAATGTGCAGGATTTTGGCATTTGGCAGTTCTTCATTGTATTTTATGTCCCGCTTATCTACTTAATAAAGTTGTTTGATTAGTGACGACTATTTAGCTCATGTTTAAGATCCTTTAGATCCCTAACTCCACCATAGTGTGTTTCAAATCATGTCCCTAACACTGCTTATTAGCAATTGCGAGTGTATTAGAGCAAAGCTGGATTTGGTTCGTCTGATTATGACACGCGCAACAGTTCCGAAACACTGTGCGCTGACGTTTGCGTTGGCTGACTGTGGGAATTTGCAGATCTAAAACGAAACAGTATTGAACTCTGACATGCGAGGTTGCCGGAGTCGACCGGGAGGCTACACTGAAAGAGAAAACACATGCTAGAAGCTGTCAGCTGTACAGTGAGGGAGTTAAAGTGAATGAGAGTCTGTGGGGGAGCAGTGTGACATGGCCGTACCTCGAGTTTTCAGTGCGCTGAACTGATGCTGTTTAAACGTCCTCTGCATTTCCTCGTACTATTATCTGCATATTAGGCTAATCCTGTGCCATCTGATTATTTATGGAAAAGTATTTAAAGGGTCATCAAAAACTGATTTTCCATCCACCATGAGATTATGTGTTTCTCAGCAGCTTAGCTGAGGTTTCTGAGCCTTTTATGCACTCGTGTGGACCAGATTTGATGCTGTATCATTTTGCTGTTGAATGTGGGACAAGATAAATAGTTGTCATCTTCACGGGATGGATGGTGAAATCTGTGGTTTAAATTTCCTTGGCTCACTATGGCCGTTGCCTTGACAACTGGGAAATGTTTTCATTAAAGACAACATTGTGGTTTTTCATCCTCGTTCTTTTGTTGCTACAGAATGTGTGTACGAGCTGTTGTATGGGCGTATGCTTGTGTTCGGTGTGTACATGCTATTTGTTCCCAGGTATTTGTACGTGCGGGCGCCACACTGACCAAACAAACCTGTCGAGGTAGATGTGTGACAGAGCGTCCACATGTAAACCTGATCCTCTGTTTGCAGGGGAAACCAACAGCCAACAGGCTGTGTTAACCATCCACTCTGATGTTATCTGAGAAAATTTGATCTCAGTCTGTGGTGGAGGGGGGAATGTGGTTCAGCTTGACTGAGGTATCCCAACCACACACGGCGAGGACTCAGCGTCTGACAGAGGAGGGATCCTGCCAGCTACAGTATATTATTTTCTTTACTCTGTCATATTTGTGAAATGAAGGGTAACATAAAAGATTGAGGATGGCAATATGGAAATCAGATTGAATGGTTGAGATCTGGCGGAAATGAGGTGGAAACTACATTTGGACTGACAAAAGCCGACAAGCTCACCGAGATCAGTCAAAACTTTCAGTGTCCGTTCATTCTTTAAGGGGGCAAACAAACTACATTCACTGTGAACGGTTCTTTGAACCTATGTTTGGTTTTAGGGACGGCGATATTGTTCAGTTGCTCACTTTACCATTGAGTCCTGAATTAAACATCTTGACAAATATTTACTTATCCAAATAAAATCCAACAGCATCCACTTGAGGAACTGACCTTTATACACACATTCATGCTTCCCAGATGATGAATCCCAGTGATTTTTTTCTGATTCTCCGACCTATGTCAATGTCAATTGGACATATTGGATGCAATAATTAACAATTAACTATTGGATATCACAGGATGTGGTACAAACAGTCATATAATCTTTTTGGATGAGCTATAATGACGCAGATATAACTCATTAAACGTGTGAGTTGCCCAGTGCATGAAACAAAACAAATAAACAATGTTTTAAATGCCCACAGAGGAGGTTTCATACAGTGCGGATCGGGGCACTGTGCAGGTAGCAGTGATAGTTTATAAAGGAACAGAATCCAGGTTTGTTTAAGTTAGTTATGGAGCATGACCAAACAGAGCACATTCCTCTGTCGTCCTCTGTCTTTTCCCGCTGTCTCCTTCTCTCGGGGCTGTGTCTCTTGTCCCTGCTCACACTCTTGGCCTGTGGCATTAAAACGCAAAATGCTGTTCCGCCACTACAATTGTTGTACAAGTCAGTATCAGGTCTTTCTGTTATGGCTCCTTGTCCTTTATGTTAATGCAGTAAAAGCTGCAGCGGTATGTCAAATAGAGTATGACCACTAACTCAAATAAATGACCTAAGCTTTAGATTTTGCCATAGTAACAGATTAACTGTATTCCTCTCTTTTTTACGCACACACTGAGATGCAGATGCAGGTTATCAAAGCAAATCCATCATTTAACTCACATCCATTCTCCAGTATTTACTTTAAAGCGTGCAAAACCATTGTTGCTCCATAAACAGCATATCATCTTAAAAGTTGTGCTGTGTTCACAAATTATTTTCGCAGAGTGTCCAAAAAATCAGTTATTACAGTTTTAAAGTTGGAGTAAATCATTTTGCATGAAGTCAGATGTTTTGGTTATGGTCAGGGGAAAATTGTGGTTTTGATTTTGATTCTTTTTATATAAATAGAGGTTGAGTTCAGTTGAGTCAGTTCCTGTCTGTAAAAAATCAAACAACTGATACTACAAATAAAGTCTGCTGTGACTGTGATGTAATAAACTCCCTTCATTGCAGCATAAAAACTATATTAGTAATCTTGAACTATGCTAACAGCAGACATTATGAAAACATCTTCACTAATTTGACAACACACGTGCAGCACGTCTTGCACGATCATTTTGATCCAGTACCATTTGGGAAGTCTAGAAGAGCTGTAGGGACATTTTAATCTGTACTATTTGCAGTTTTTTGTTTCTACCATGTTCTATCTACATGTTTTACCTATGTTACCAACATGTTGACCCGTTTTCTTAATTTGTTTGTATTTTTTCAAGTTGCAATGTGTTGAGCTATTACGGCCACCATACCTGAGGCACACGGAAATACCCATTACAGTGGTTTTCAGGTATGTGAGTATGAAGTGCTAGACGAATGAAGAAATTAACCTGATGATGACACTGGATGGAATTTGAAGGGATCAGTGAGAATGCAAGTCATGGTGACGTCTAAAACCACAGTTGTCAACGTCTAGTTGGTGCTAGATGAAAAGTTAATGATTAACAAAGTTCGAACGTTCTGCTAGGAACCATGAATGTAGGTACCAAAATGAATGACAATCTGTTTAATAGGTGTTGAGAAATTGGAGTTTGGGCCAAGCCTGTGTACTGAGCACTAGTGTGGCTACAATCAGTGGGATTCTGGTGGCTTTAGTGTTCCCACCTTCCAGCTGTGTGCATCCACAGATTGGTAGATTACTTATTCAAGTGGTAACAAAGCCACTGTCTCTTGTGCAGCAGCACTGCTGTTGCTACAGCTGATACCTTGTTACTGAACCCAAGTAATACCGTGTAATATTGTGTCTCTGTGCGCCTACTCCAGCTCAGCCGCTGCATTTGATTCACTTGTTTTCCACACTGCATCCTGCCAGCGCTATAGTTAGCAGCAGAGACCTCTTGAGGGGCATGACTCTCTTTGGTTTTGGACCCGATCAACTTTACTTCCATTTAATGAGGCCCGTCTAAAAATGAGAGACAGAGAAAGAGAGTGAGAGAAACATATCCCTCGCTCTGCTCTGTCTGAACAGCTGCATCTGTGGTTTTCTCCTCTGATGGCCCTGTGGTTTTGGAGTTGTGCCCTTTAGACAATCTACCTCTGCTCGGATGTTTGATGGCAGTTCATCTGAGACCCGGAGAGAGAGAATGAGATGCACAGCATTGGCAAAAAGCAGCTCTTACATAATGACTGATAGCACATAATTAAAAGACAAAAGAGCACTCATTAGGGAGCTTGCTGTAACTGCTTGGTTCACAAAATGCCAAACATGTATGCAAACATGACTGTCGTCAATTAAGAAATACGGCATATTAAACTTTACGTAATAATTCTATCCCCAAAAGGACACAGAGAATTGGGGATTCTAAGTGCTCAAGTGCTACATGGCACTCGGCCTCGCCACAGTAACCAAAACACCATGCAACATTAAGCTTCCAGCTCCCCCGTTGCCAGAAAGTTTCAGCACAGCACAGATACCCAAGACCAGACACATGCAGGAGAGCAGCAGCAGCAGCAGCATGGAGAAACAATCAGGACAGAAAAAGAAGAGGGATTGGAGGAGATGAGAGAAGTAATAAAAGTGAAGCGTGGTGTCGCAGTGAGGACTTGTGGTTAGGCTGAGGTGTAGGCATTGAAAATAAATTTAGCGAGCACATTTCGTGAGCGTCACTCGGTTGGATCCTGATGACTAGATGGAAGTACAGTGAACCAGTGGTATTCACGATAGGCTATAGCTTTGTCCTACATGTTATCTCATATTATGCTATAACTTTACAATATTTAGTGATTTATATTGACTCTGCTCTCTGTGGCGCACTTTGTTGGTTGCTTAGTGCGTCTGTATTTTTCATCACCTGTTGGTATTGAGCATGGTCATTTCCCTCTCATCACTTTGCAATAGAGGTCCATTATTTAAAGTCCATAGATGATAGACAGAGGCAAGGTACGCAGATAGCAACATAACTGAAGGAAAACAGCAGATAAAAGAGATGAAGGCGCTAAATCCGAAACAAGGAGTGCAGGAAGGGAGGGAGGCTCATATGGAGTCAAGGACAGACAGACGGAGGAGAGGAACCACTTCTAGGTGTCTAAAGCAGGGACTTGTGTAACCTTGGCTTGATCTTATCAAAGGCAGGAGTCTCCCTTTCTTACTTTTCAGATATTGTTTTTTTTTTTTCTCTCATTGTGCAGCTTCTATGTGTTATGGCCCAGTCAGCAGTGCAACTGTATCTCTGTTGGCGATACTGTAGCTTTTCTGGAACTACTCCCTCATTGAGCGTTTCTAGTTTGGAACTGTACATGTACTTCACAGCAACGTAGAAGAATCATAGATGGAACTGGATTTAACTCGTTCTCTGATTTAGCTTGTAATGACACTTGAAATGTTTCCATTGCAGAAAAGCAACTCTCATGAACTGAATACTTCCTCAAACGCTGACCACACACTTCTCCTGTGGTGCGGCAGTATAACTTTGTCCTCCCATGTTTTATTTGTCTCATTGCCTCCTTCTAGAGATGCTGTTTCTCCCATCTCCAAAAGTACCATTCTTGCAATCATTACCAGACTGCTTCTTATTTATAGTTGTGTGATGTGGTCCTCAAGTGTTATTGTATGTCATTATGTAGATTCTTCAGGCAGCAGTCGTCCTCAGGCTCGGTGCAGATTTAATAGGGTGCTCACAGTAGAAGCTCCTCTGCCACAAAATTGAAAGGGATTTTTTTGTGTTACATGAAAACATTTTTCTTTTGGTAATATCAAAACATGGAAAATAATATATTCCCACCGTTAAGAGCATATAGCTTTTCTGAATGATCACTCCTACGTAATTAACACCCAAAACTTTACGCAATACACTCAGAGGTTGGCAGGATGACGAGTGAGCAGGAAGCCCCGTGGGGAGTCTTGGGTTAACCACTAACAACCAGAGGCTTTTCAGTGCAGACCACTCCACGCTTTAAACAGCCACTTTGCCAGCACAGTGATGGACGTGCGGTGCCAGCCGGGAGGGCCACAGTAGCTGGACAGCCACCAATATTCATTGTTCACACATATGAAAGGCAAGAGGGAATTGACAGCCCAAAGAAAACACAGTTGGAAAACGCTCAAGGACAAGCACGAAAAAAAAACAACCTTTTCCATCACTTTTCATTCTCTGTCCATCTCTTTTTTCCTTTATCTCTCCATCCAACAAAGCTGGGAACACAGTGGAGCGAAAGAAAAAGAGAGAAAAATTGAAGTCATGTCTCAGTAAGAGCACCACTCAAGTTCATAATCAGCTAAATCGAGTTTATTCTTACTGACAGGCTGTTCCACTGAAAGCTATGCTCCCTGCCAGGGGTGTGTGGGTAAGTTTGAGCTAGTGCGACAATAAAAACCATTGTTGCATTTCTTTAGACAGCCCGTCCAAATCTGACCCTCCCCTTTGGAATGAATGCCCAGGTTTGTCGGCCCAATAATGGCACCTAATTTGTACGGAAGTCGAGAGAAATCAGTGTAAAGCAAAATCCAAAAAACAAGCACTTTCTCTAGCCACCTTGCTTGCCCATGCTTGCATCCTGTTGTCATATGTTAAGGGGGATTTTTTTTTTGTCCTTGGAACCTGGAACGTGTGGTGATTTAAGTGTTGCTGAAAGAGAGTGACATTCAGGAGCTGTTATTTGCCAGGGAAAGGTCTGAGCTGCTTTGACAAGGTTGCTATGTCTGTGTCGTAAATACTGAGGGGAAGAAGATGCAGTTAGAGGTAAGAAAGAAGCAGAGGTACAGGAAGATCGTGTCCAATCACAGAGACACCTCGATATCCACTCGTTCACCCACATCCTTCCCACTTGCTTTGTCTTACCAGCTCACTGGATCCCATTTTCCCTCACTCTGTCATCCATCCACATGCTTGTGCCAGCTGTAAGCAACTGACAGGGCAGCATGCAAAGAGGGATTTTCCCAGAAACATTAGCCTCTCCAAGGACAAGGTGAGATTGGCAGGCGGGATGACTATCTGTCTAGCTGTCCGTCTGGGTCTGTCTCGCTGTCAGTCCTGCAGCTCTTGGCTTTAAACCTCCATGTGGTCTCGCAACAAGTTTAGAGTCATCCTCAAGATATATGGGGTGCCTTTCCACAGCAGCTTGAAAGAAGAAGATGAATAGAAGTAGGGTAAAAATGACTCTGCCTCTAAAAAAGAAACTTTCCATTTGTTTTCCACCCCATCTCACTTATTCCTCCTCCCCACCCTATGAACAATGGCACTGAGTCATTATCGGTCGTGACCCATTTCTACCATTCCAGGGGCTTAAGGTCTGGGGATCAACAAGGTAAGCAGAAATGCCTACTAAGACTATTTCCCATTCACAGATCGCAGCATTTTCCTATAATTATCCTTCTTTACAAGACAGGCTTAAAGTAATTTTGTTTTAAAAAAGCTGGTTTGGATCGGTTTCTCTGAGAGGTGCCAATCAGAGGCACTGCAACAAAGGCCACATTTCCAGAAACTAACAATAAACTACCAACTATGAGGATCTTTCCAGATTGCCACATCAGCTGATATTCCCTTAAAGGTCTGCAGTCATAAGGATTTCTATAAGGCACTAGAACTAGATAGTTGAAAGCAGGAAAGAGGCACCTTATTGGAGAAGGTGAGCGTTCATTGGTACCACACTACACTACACTGAGCCCTGAAAAGAGGGGCATGGGCAAAAACCAAGTGGCCAAATGATCTAATTGATTTAGGATTTGTATTTTATTCTGTGGCTCCATTGAGACAAGATTATATGATTGCAATTATACAGTATAATCCCTCTTTATGCAACAACCTCCTCTGGCCTTGAGCCTAGAAAGACTCTTTGAGACGAGCTAACTACCATACACAACATGAAGGTTGTCTCCACTGTACAGTTCTTGGATTGAAGTTTGTTTCGTAATGTTCTGTAATGTCTGTAACGTGTTTCCTCCCACACTCCTTGTTGCCCATCACACCAGAGACAATGCAGGAGCATGTCAGTGACCTCACTGAAGCACAATTGTTCCGCAGCTTTCTCACGCCCCGCTGTGCAAACCGTGCTCTTGAGTCACTTTTGCCTGTCATGACCCATCTCTGAGCTCAGCAACCTGATAGAGCAGAGTGTTAAAACAAATATCGCAGATTTCAGTCAAATCATGGCTCAAAGTGAGTTCAGCTGAATCTCAAGATCCCTTGGAGTAGGTTAATTGGTAAACCTTTGGGGCCTTTTAGAGGCTCTGTGGTTGTATTAATCTCCTAGCAACCTTCCAAGCATTTCCAACATGTGGGTTAGTGGATCACAGGGATACAGACTTGTCAGTACAACAACCCTATCAAGGTTCATAAACGCAGATATTGGACAAATCATAAGACCCCCTGGTTACATTTAATGACCACATTTGTGCTTGTACGTCCAATGTGTTTTTAAACTCACTTTCTGCAATATATCTGCATGTCAGATACATTCAGCTTAAGAAAGCACAGAGCCAGTGTCTGTTGTGCAGATATTACTTCAATACCACTCTTTTTTAAGAAATTAGGAAAGTGTTTTTACTGTATATGAGGTAGCATCAGGATAGTTGTTGATGTGGCAGTGAACAAACAGTCTGCTGGATGAAAGATGACATGCCTGTCCACATGGTGAATGGGTACGTAGAGCTCAAGAGTGCTGAACAAGTCATACTTATTCTCTTGTTGTGTCACATTAAGGATTCGTGTTTTCAATTTTGCAAGGTAAGAAATGTCTCCATGAAGATAATTGAACAAGTGAGCATGAAGGGAAGTATGTCCACTGATCTAAAGGAAGTTATCCGTTCGAGGATGGACAAGATGTAAGCTCTGAGTAAATATTTAAACAAGCTCTTCACTTGATAAAAAGAAAAAAAACTTCATGACATAAATATGAACTAATGTTAATTAATACCTCAAATATGTAACATTTTCAATCATTAACAACTTAATGTGTCCTAGTGTATTACTCACGAGTTGCTCAAGTGAATGTTTCTTATTACATTAAGAGTGAAGCTAATAGGGTTGTTATTTACATTAATACATAAACTAATCTCTTAGTTAACATGGAGATTTCTAGTCAATTAATATTAGATACGCAAGTTAATGGTTATTACTGCCAATTGTGCACGTTTAGAAGTAAATATCTCTGCATTGTTGGCTGTGCTGTTAAAAAAAAAGTCACAGTTAACAGCACCTCTTCAAATCAAGGCAGGTTTAACAGCATATAGTATAATAAAAAGTTGTATATGATGTGTCTGCCCTGCGATGGACTGGCATCCTGTCCTGGGAGTACCCCACCTCTCGCTTAATGACAGCTAGGATAGGCTCCAGCATTTCAGCGGCACTTCAGAGGATAAGCTCTCCTCTCATAATACTTCACATGCTAGAGATCTGTTTTGGGACACTTTGTGTTGGAAATGATGCTGTTCTGTATTTTGGGAGCAAAGTGTCTGCATAGTCGAGGTATCACTGTCTGCAAATACATTACTGTACTACATTTCATATCACACAAGCCCTGATCCCTCGAAATAAATTAACTTTATATAGCAAATGCATGAAACCTAATGAATTTATAAAACATACTTGAAGACGTAGTTTCTCATGATGTCATTGTGGTTTCCTTAGTAAAAAGGGTACATTTATATGCTACTTGTCTACATTGACCAGGAGCTGCACAGGAAAAAGTCATGCTCTTGTGTTGTTCTTGTGTTGTTCTGCTGCTGTTTGGTCCGACGCTGGAGCACACACACTGAAAACCCTTAGAGAGCTCATTTTAAACAGCAGCACTGACCTCAAAGTTATGGCTATGGGATGTGGGTAATGCCTAATACCCATCACGCTAACTATACCCCTGCTGGAAAAGTGGCAAAGAGAGAGGGAGACAGGGTGACTGTGACATTTGATTTTTTTTTCTGCTGTGCCGATACCCTCGCAATCTCATGGTTTCCTAAATTACAGCCTTGTGCTCTTGCTCAGCTTCATTATGGTTCTCCCACAAACGCACACACACACATTTCATTTTTCATTCTCACACATTGATGAGTGATGTAAGAGTTTAAAGGCGGAGGAAGAAAGTGATAGGATCTAGGAAGGAACGGTAATCTTTTCTGCTCTTATTTCATTTGCAGCTCAATCAGCGCAAATGTCAGAAAGCATTGTTGGTCGTGTCCACGTGTAACCCAGCTTTGGTAATAACATGGCTCGCAAGGCAAGCTGCCCAAAGACAGTACACCCAGCCAGTCACCAAGCCGGCTCCTGCTTACACACACGCCCGTGGACGCACACACACACAAGCTAATGAACACTTAATGCACGTAACATCCTCCTGTAGCAAAGGTAAATTCAGGTCCTGTGGCGACTTCACAAATAGACTTTTTTTTATTACATGCTGGAAAATATGACATCGAGCCAAGCAACACTCACCACTCTCGTTTCTTTCAACCACACCCACCCACCACCCGTGAAATGTGACGTCCATGGCGTACGATAGAGTCAATTCGCTGAAGGCGGGGTTGAGGCATGCACTCTTTAAAGGTGGTTTTCCTTTGGCTGTGTTTAGAGAAGAACCTAATAAACACCTCCCTCGTCCTCATCACAATAAGTATTTAGTCGAATACATGACACATTTTAAAGCATCCTATAGGTGCATCAATGACTCTGGACTCATTCTTAAAGACATTTAAAACCTTTTTTTGTTTGTGTGTGTGTGTGTGTGTGGCACCTTGTAGGTTTCTTCCACTCACTTTTCCTACTCAGAGTGGACAGGACACTGCGTCCTGTTCCAGGACTAGCAGGAGAACAGAGAGTTTCCATCAGAAGTCACACATGATGCTTTTTACGAGGGCACTTGCTGTGGATTGGTCATCGTTGTTATTGCAAGGATATTGAGGGCTGCTGTGAGGCACTGGAAAGCTTGATCAGTGTGTGTGTTTGTGTGTGTGCATGGCTACCGTTGTCAGGAGGCCCTTCCTTAGTATCATGAATTTCACGTCGTAATCTGCTCATAAATGTTTTGTTTACTGCCGTACTAAGGTATAGTGGTATTAATTACAGCTATTTTATTATGTGGTATTTCGGTAAACGTAGTGTTGTGTGTTAGCCGTGAATAAAGAGCAGCAAACGCGTGTGTATTAGGCATTAAAGTTGTTTTTATAAACATCGTTTCAGAATGTGCTACTGAGTGATTAAGTATTATCAGTGAACCAGAACACATAATAGTGTGTGTGTCGGTTGGGGTGTTTCAGACTTGAAAGGTGAAAGTTTACAGGTATGATAAGGAGGGTAGGGAGACAATCAGTGCAGTTCTACGAATGATGGGAAGAATTTATTTCTCATCGTGTAGAGGCTGATATCTCAAATGGAACGCTCCTTAAAGACCAAACACCAATAGGATAAAGCAGGAACTAAAAAAAAAAAAAATCTATGCAGCCAAAAAAACAGTAATACAGATCTTTACCCAAATATACTGTCAGTAGCAGAAGCACTTAAAGGGCAATTACAAACCTAAAACGGTGCTCCACTGAAAGCATAAGTACTACTTAAAGTCCTTCTCAAGTTGAAGTGCAGTACTAATGATTGTTCATGCTCTGAAAAGTTTGTAAGTACAATTAGCAGGAATACAAATAGATTTTTTTTTCGCATCAATCAAACTTGATTATTAATGAGTTAATATACAAACATCACATTGCAGCTGGTAAAGGTTTTTATCTATGTGCTGCCAGGAGACTCACAAATAATAACATATGATTACTTATTAGCTGATCTGCATCTGCAAAGTAACTAAAAGCATTTAAGAGAAATGCAAGAGCCTCAACGTTGAGTTAAATAAAGTACTGGAACCCGTGGGCTTAGTGTGCAGAATGTGTGACAGCATGCTGCTTTATAGCTACAGGGTCATATGGTGGTATTCACATGGTTGCATATTCACACACTCATATATCAGCCCAATTACTCTCAGTGGCTCTCGCTTCTGGAGCAGATCTGACTAGAGGGGCCAATTCCTCTCAAGTGAATACACGCTAAACCGGGTCGAGCCTAAAGCCTGATCCAAAACCTACCGGGGCCACGGGGGTGAAATGAGATCAACTTGTAAGGACAAGGACTGGGTTAACATGCTGCTCTACTTCAGGTGGTATCAATCTCACATCTATTAGTCTACCAAGCTGACTTAGGAGCATCTGTAATCATTTAGTGTCAGTATCCTTCATTTTACTGCAGGCTTGCTTTTCTTCGTCCTCAAGAGCATTGTTTGTCAAAAACAATTTTGGTCCCATTCCAGGGGAGAATTGACATCGAAGAATAAGAGCTGCATGTAACCACCTACAGTACATGCAGCCACAGTAACATGCACTGTGCACAAATATGACAGTGTAGACACACACGCATGTTGACACACACACTTACAGTCCAGATCCTCCCCTTCGGTAACTTGCACTAGCAGACCAACTTGCGGACCAACGCAACCCGGCATGATGGGAGCTGGTAGAATGGATGAAAAGAGGGAGGAGGAGGGGAGAAAACAAACAAATAGAAGGAGAGGGAGAGAGGGGCCATGACTCTTGACAAAATGTCCACCAGATGTTGTGGGTATTCTTCCAAGTCCATGTCCGATGGCTTTTTGGGAGCACACTTCCAATCGGGGGAAAGGGTTAGCGGTGCTTACAGTACGTTTCATTAGAGTGAGCTTGGCTTGTTTTAGCAGGTAATGCAATTTGAATTCACGTTGGCACCGCAGAGGACATTATGTTAACAACAATAAAGAGAGCGGAATTTTTCATTCCTATGAAATAAACTTGGGATTGGAAGAGTTTATTTGATTTTCTTCTATTGCCAAAATGTCTATTCTTGCAGGTTATGGATGACAAAACACTGCCCAATAAATGAGCTACTTGTGAGTCCATGTGATTTCTGTTTACATGTGCTGATTCGCTTGTACTAAGAAAGTGTGAAACTAAACATATCCAGTGATTTAAAACAAGTCTTGGGGGTCAACGCTGTACTAGTGGCTCTGTTCTTTTCTCAGCATGCTAACATTTAGTATTTCAGGTATTTAGTCATTAATCAGCTCCTACCAAAGTACTGCGGATAGAGAACCCGATGCTAAGGGTTCAATTAATTCGTCCTCTGGAGAACATGAATTCCATTTCACTGATGAAGGGATTACCAAACTCTTCAGGATGAATCGTTTAGGGTCCAACTATATCTGCACAATATTCAATTCAATCTAATTGATTGAATTTGATGTTTCAGATATTCCAGTCCCAGAAGTGGTGGACTAATAGAGCCACGCAGCATAGTATGGCTACAAATAAACTTTATTCCTAATGCCAGAAGCAACAAACTTGTACATTCGATCACATTGACAAGTAGAAATCCACATAAAAACACACTACACACACATATTCACTCCAGTTCATATCACTGGAGACACTGCTAACTCACTCCAGGCAGCATGTGTGTGTGTGTGTGTGTGTGTGTGTGTGTGTGTGTGCGTGTGCAGCTGAAGCCGACTATAATATTAGGTTATATAGTTTCAGTGCAGGCCCATAAAGGGACTGTGCTCCAGGGTAAGCAGGCTGAGCACTCCATCACACACTCCAAGGTGGACAGACCTGATCTCTATAAACCCACAGAGTGGAAGTTTGTGTGTGTGTGTGTGTTTGCATTGCAGGGATCAGAAGGATCAGTCTTCCTCTGCAGCTCATCTCACATTGTCACATAGCTTGGGGAAATATGTGGCATTTCATTTAAAGGCAACCGAGAAACTTAAGTTAGATGGGTGTTGCACTAACGTATGAAAGCTTTTCGTTTTTAAAAGTGCAGCACACGCTGCGTCAGGGTGGAGCTATGGCAAGCAGACGAAATCATAAAAAGATCCTAAACGAGGATTCATAAGGTGACAAAGCTCACAGAGTGACCTAATGTGACGGAGGGGGTTTGAGGAGAGCTATCCGGTTTGAATTAGACTTTGATCGTGGCTGCCCATCTTATCCAGCCCTTCCTCTTTCCATCTCTCCACCTCTACCTCATAGTCACCTCATCATCTAGCTGCTTGTTAGAGCGAGGCTTCAGTAGGCTTTTGACAGCCGGACATGTGTAAGGCGTTGCAGCTGCAGGTCGAAAACACGCTTTTAACTCCTGACTTCTTCAGTGAGCCTTTTTGATTCAGGGGAAGATGATATTTCAGGGAGAGCTTTCTGCAAAGCGTATCAACATTTCCTTTCTTGATCTTCCCGAGGACACTGTATGCTCTGCTTTCCTCTGCTGTTTTTCCACCTTTCACCCTCTGGTATTTTCCTATATTTCCTCCTTCAGACTTTGTCTCCATAATCTATTTTCCTGTCTTCTCATCCCCAGGCTCCTCTTCTTTCCCCTCTCCCGTGGGGTCTCATCTTCTCTCCTGTATCAGCCATTCATTATAATCCTCACTACCTTCCACGGTGTTAAGTGTAGCTTTGTTTCTGGTTTAAGTGTCCATGCAGCTCTTCTCCATACTCCAGAGAGGGTTTCGAAAATTGACGTTGTGTCCTAGCTATCATTCCAAGGGTCGAGAAATATTTTGTTGCTCAGCGTTCAAGCTCCCCGTCGTGTGTCACCAAACGCTTAAAGAAATCCCTCAGGGTTACCCAATGTGACGACACCGTTTTGAAACAGCGGTGATAAAGCTGTTGGGGAACCAAGAGGTTTCTCGTAATTAAAATTAGATATTGGCACTCGCTGGAGCTAGTATCAAGACTCATGCGAATGATGTTGTTGGCAAAGTGTTGTTCACCACAGATTGGAGCTCGGAAACTCGATGATCCTTTGGACTGTGAAACAACATTTTAGTGAGAGAGGGAGTCTGTGAAGCGGATAATAGCCATCTCTTGGACACACATGAGCCTCTGGTGGACATCAGTGCGTGTAGATGAATACACACCAACATGTTATTTTGTAACTATTGTGTTCCTTGTATTTCGTTCTGGGACATTATCCTGACTTTCCTCTTATTTTATCAGTAAGGGAATCTTAATTGTCTGAGGTTACCTTGACATCTCTTGTTCTGCTTGCTGTTGCCTTAGGGAATAACCACATCATCTTGTTTTCCCTCTCAGTTTGACCCTCAGCTCTCTGCCAGTGTCTTGCACAAGGCTCGGGGTTTGAACAAAGTTAAGGCTTCGTTGGGGGATCATAAAAGATGTGAGGGGATTGATTACGCGTGGCGATGATTATCAAGCGTGTGCCAAATGTTCTGCGAGTGAGTATGTTTTCATTTTAACCAAGCCGCTGATTTCTCCCATCAGTAAAAGTTTTTACGAGGGTGGGAAAAACGAATTACTGGAATCATCTGTTCTGTTGGTTTGTTTTAAAGATGCAGTATTGTAATATAACAAATGTGAAGCATGAAATAACTCATTTACAGTGAAGAACGCAAAAAGAATTATCACTAGACTCAGCATATTCAGATAACTCGTTGGTGCAAATTAGCCCCTTTTAGATCATTCTTTTGGGATTCCCATGACAGACACAAATCATAACCCTATAAAGATTATGTTATTGACGGTGGTGCTACAGGATAAACAGCTAAATATGTTCAAGAGATATTTTGGACTGCAGAGGAGACAGTTTTAGTTTGAGTCCACACAGGTTGCAAGTTGTTTATAAAGACTTTGCATTAAGACAAATTACTTCATGTCTGTCTTTCAGATCATTATTTCATTTTTATTCATATATAAAAAATGTAATCTATTTTTTTGTTGTTTTTATGCTTTTATGTGATTATATTGACAGAAAACATGTCAATTTTTGTTGTTAAATTTCTGCAAAGCACAGTGAGAATTAAGAGAGAAATGAAACCGCTTTATAATTCAGCCCTGTAAGGACCCTGAAAATGTGACAACCTATTGCACATACCTTGATTTAGCAGTTTTCATGTGAAAAGAGACATTACTGTATTGTTTTTCTGTCATAATCTATAGAAATAAAGACTAAAACTACGACAGTAATTCCCAAGTTGTACTCAAATTATGGTTTAAAGTTCAGATAGCAACTCATGTATCTCTCCTACTCTGTTTTAATCCACCAGTCCGAGCCCTCTTTTAAACGCCAGGGGTGGAAAAACACAGTTACTACAGGCTTTAAAAATGTTCAGTATCACCAGGCGGCTGCTCACTGAGAGCAATTAGCTTTCCCTCTCTGTCTCCCTCTCGCTCTCTCTGTGCTAACAGTGTGTTTCTGGCCTACAGCAGTTTGGCTCCGACTACACTGGGTGAAAAGACACACAGGAGAGTCAGGGTGGGGTAGATACACAGGGGAGGCGAAAGGTGTTAAATACAGTTGTGTAGCCATGAAGTATGTGTGTGCGTGCGTGTTGTGATTGCAAAAATCAGCCTAAAACTGGGGGAGGGATATACCCAAAGAGGATTGTGATGGATTTGTATCCATTTCCACTCATTTTTCACTCGAGAGAGGATTTAGGGGAAAGGTTGAAAGAGTTTTGCGGGGTGCAGGGTCAGTATAAAGTATCTTTTCTGGATTTGTGGTTAGCACAGTTCCATCATGCTGTAACCAGGGCTTGAATAACCCATGACTGCGAATTGAAAATCATGTTTGCTCAATTGTAATAAATGGAAAGAAATGATAGTCCAAGTAATATTTTCTTGAAACCCCAGGACCAGAGAGGCTTTTTTTTTATACCTCCCACACAACAAACACTATCATTAAGTGCAGCTATAGTGAGCATTGTGTGTCTGTGCGGTCAGATGTTATTACCCAAGACCCAACCGTGAAATTTGAGGTGCTGTGATCTTGAAGACTTTGAGGAATGTTTGCTCACGCACGCACACAGACACACAACTGGTTCCCAGTTGCTGGAGTGCTCGCTATAATCAGTAGCCCAAAAAGCACTACCAATCACTATCAGTGGCCCTGCAATCACTGCAGCTGTTGTTGGCCCAGCGGTGATGTCACCAGGATGTTATCATCCCATTGGCTAATGAGAGGAAGTTAGAAGAGCAGAGGTCACGACCTGTAAAAGCTTGTCCGTGTGTAGTAATGAAAGTGATGTTACAGAAAATACTTTGCCTCCATGAGTTTACAATGTCAGGGGGGAAATCTTTGTGGAAGCGGAAGTTTTACCATGGAGGTAGTACTCTATCATTAGTACTTCATTTAATTGTGTGCAACTGTGCAAAGAATTGTTAAAATAAAGGGGACAAAGGTAAAAACAAATTTACCTCAAAACGCTTGTCATTCAGAGGTCAAATGATCAACTGTCCTTCCAGGAATCTGCACCTAAATAATTTTCATACTGATTAACATTGTAGTAGCTATTCACATTAAGATCACTTTGGTTAATGACACAAGGTTTAGCAAAGGCTTCCTCACATCACGCACAGACAGATACACACAGTGTGGGAAGGTGATTAATCAATGCCAGACATCTCTGTTCTCCTCCCTTCATCCATCCATCCCTCACTGTCTTCATCCATCTTTTCCTGCCACGCAGCTGTCCATTATTTTCACACTCTAACCTTCAGTCTCTGTATCATTATCCATCTGTCAAACCCTAATTGTTTATGCTCTTCTGAGTGAGGGGCTCGCTGCACATTCACTGATGAACTCTTTCACTTTCAACTTCAACTTTGAAAAGACATTATCTCTGTCGACTTGTCAATAAACATCATTAACATAACGGCATCATACTTACTACATATTACATACTGTAAAATGAGACTGAGCTGTGTTCGATGTTTGATTAGCAACATTTCCCATGTGAGAGAAAAATCTGGACTAAACTGGACAAACTTTGTCCTTGAACTTTCATGTTAGCTGCATGAGGCATGTCTTACCCTGATATATCTCTGCTGAGCCCCTTTGGCACACACACACTTCCATTTCTCTCTCTCTTACATCTCCTCAACCCCCTCTCTCTTTGTCTTGCATTGTCTTGAAATTAAATCAAGAAGTTACCCAGCAGTGACAAACTGACCTACCGACGTGCCCCCCCCACAATGCCAGCTGTCAATCATGATGACTAATGAGCAGTTGATTGCATCATTGGCCGTCTAATGGTCAACCGGGGACCCCTGTGGAGTTGGGGAGGGAGGGCGAGAGACAGAAAAAGTGGCAGAGAGATAGAGAAACAAAACGTGAGTGAAAGACAAAAAAAGAAAAGGGAAGGAACGGGAGAGACAGACCAAGACATGGGTGAGATAGTATTTATGTTTGGGAATAAAAAGGGAGGATAATGAGCAGGATAATGAGGCTGGGACATCCCAGCACAACACGCAGACTGAAGATGAGAGATCTTGTTTCCACTGAAAACCGCTGGGGGTTTCCTGACTGAGGAAGGGAGAGAAAACGAGAAGGAGGGGGGAGTTGAGAGGAGACCAGGGGCAGGAGGAGGGTCTGTACATCCCAGAATTCCTTTCCCCTCCTCCTCCTCCTCATCCTCACATCTCCGCTCCCTTCCTCCGTTCCCTCTCTGCATGTCCTAAACGCTCTCTGGCTGAGTGGGTGTTGTTTTGACAGCTGTCCTGTTTCCAGTTAATGCCTGCAGCTACTCGCAAATATCCCGAGTTATCACACTTTGCCTGTGTCATCCAAGAACCGCAAGTAAAGCTGAGGTGTCAGGAATGAATCAGGCCATTATCAAGGAATTCTGTAAAAGTCTCTGACATGATTTTGATTGGGTATTTCTCAATGCAAAAGGCATTGAGCAAGGCATTTACAGTACATCTTTCACGTCAAGTCCACGTTTCAGCGTGCTTCTGCAAAAACTGGCAATAGATTCTTCGTCTAAATGAAAAAAAAAAAAAAATCCAGACTGTCATCAGCAAAAACTGCAACAGCCAGCACTGGTGATGGTATTGGGGAACATCAGTGTGCACAGGTGTTGGTGCATAGGTGATTTGCAAATGTGTGAAGACGTTCACTGGCCTCTTAGAGAGACACAAGCTGCCATCGAGACAATGCGTTTTTGTGGATAAAAGTCCAGATCTGTCTCTGAAAATGTGTAGAGCATCACAGACTGCTGAACAGGTGATTTCTTGTATCCAGCAAAATGGATATGAACTGCTGTGGCACCTGAATTTCCCCCCTCAGGGATCAGTAAAGTGTTACCTCATCTTAAACATTCCCCTGGTCCAACTTTTTTTTTAATGAACTGTGAGATGTCTTTGTATTTACAACATATAATAAAGTTGATTCTTGCAAACATGAATCAAATTATTGTACGGAAATTGAATATTTCAGTCATAGGGCCACCATGAGTCATGTAAACACTGCCTGTTGAAATAGATCACAGACTAAAGGTTAGGCTTTTAGGAATATTTCTAGCTCTCATCACCTTGACCAGTGTCTTTCCCTAAACCTCACCACTCAGCCTTACTACCTAACCCTAACCATGTTTGTCTTCAGGTTCATTTAAAGATCCAAACCTAGATCCAAACTCTTTACTTACATTTGAAACATTGTACTATTTTCATAAGGTCTTACCCCAAAAACACTCTGCAGCAGGAAACAGGAACAGCAGGATGCTTTTAATGACACTGAGATAAGATTGCTCCTTTATGAGAAATGGGCCTCAGCCCTGCCTCCTCCACCCAACACCCACACAAGGGTTGGTGCTCCTCAAGGGCAACATCATATACTCAGTCTGAATTTCACTTCTCCTCTCTCACACTATGTTGCACCCTGTCAGGTCCATGGTCACTGACTGATATCTTTTTTTTTTCTTTTAAATAACTTTCAGTTTTGCCTGCTAACACAAATGAGGGAGGACAATCTGCTGACCAGATGTTCCTGTTTGTCTTGTCAGTCTATTTGTTGGAGCTGTTGCTGCCGTTAAAAGGAAAAGAAAAAAGAAATTACAAACATGGTAACAAGATATCAGCAGCTATGCTCTTTGTGCAGGGATCCAACACTTATTGACCAAAGCTTAATCACTCTAAGCAATCAAAATAATTCCA